>NC_088703.1:12500-612500 GCF_028017835.1 Emys orbicularis | reverse complement strand
CAAACTGGATGGAGAAAAAGGATGGACAACTCCAGCTGTCATAAAGAAAATGAATTCAGTGCCCAGATCATACGTGATTGAGACCGACAGTGGAGAGTTTAACAGAAACCGTCAACATCAACAGTTCGTTCCTCAGAAAGAAAAATCAACAGAGCAGACGCTGTAGGTGGTGGATGCAGAACAAGAAGAGAAGACTCAAAGATTCCAGACCAACCAGAGCCAGTCGTTGCAACTAATGGACAGCCCGATGACCAAGTTATTTCGTGTTTGGGTCGTGTCA
The DNA here is from genome assembly GCF_028017835.1 of Emys orbicularis. Taxonomy (NCBI): domain Eukaryota; kingdom Metazoa; phylum Chordata; order Testudines; family Emydidae; genus Emys; species Emys orbicularis. The sequence continues at coordinate 612,220 of NC_088703.1, read as the reverse complement.
TTTGAAAACCAGGACGAGTTAGCAACATTTAACCGTCTGTTAGACACCAAACTTAAGTGGCAGTGTGAATTTCCTAAAGGGTAGAATCGAGAGAGGGAAATATAATGCAATGTTAAACTGTATTATTCAGCCACTAAGTGGCGCACTGTGCAACGTACGTAATTTAGGCTAACCTCAGCCACAGCTGGCCGTGCATTAAATGGTCTCATGCTGACCCCCTCTCATGTCTCCTCTGGGAAGGAAGCTCTGTAGCCTGTCCATATCTGGTACAAGAGCCTGGCCGGGCCGGCAACCTACAGTGTGCACGACAACGCGAGAGGGCCCCCAGCCGCCCCTGCTGCCCATTTAGCACAAATGTCTGCGCCGATTAATGGCGTGGTAGCCCGCCCATTAGTATCCTCCAGTCTTTCCCTGCCTTAGCGCTCCCAATGTATCCTTCAGCCCTCGCCAGCTCTCTGCAGCCTGTCAGTGTTTTCCAATCCCCGTCGTTCCTTCAGGCTACAGCACTGGCCAGGGGCTACGTCCACCCAGCCACTGATCTGACTCCCCAGAAGCCACGGTGTGTCTGGCGCGTCCTCCCAGAGTAATTACCCATGTCAGACACGTCAAGCTGCTGTCGCTGTCTGTCGGTGCGGGAGCACCGGGGCTGCAGTGAAATGCAGAATAGGGATCCACAGCAGGATCGAAAAGAGAACCCCGGGGCCCGAGGTGGGTGTGAAATGCTGCCAGTCCCCAGTGCAATTCCTGGCTCCGCGGCCGGCTCGCAGGGCTCAAGGCTCTGCCCACCCTGCACCGTTGTTGTACACCAGGATAAAGTGGGCACGAGATGCCACCACAGCCAAATGCACCCGCTTCGCCCCGGTGCAAACGCCTGCGTCAGGAGCAGGACGGGGGGAGCAGGGCCCCGGTGCATGGCCTTGGGAAGGTCACCTAGGGCCAGAGTTTCACACACAGCTCAGCTTCCACCTAAGCACCTAAGGATGGGTCAGATTTTAAAACATCCTCCACATGAGGAGCTGCTGTTCTTCTCAGGGCTGCTCTAACTTTTCAGGGCCGGGGGGAGGAGGCAGAGAATAGCCAGAGCGCAGTGCACCCCGGCCACACCCCTGATCCGCCCCTATGGGCTCTGGGGGGCAGAGAATAACCAGAGCGCAGTGCACCCCGGCCACACCCCTGATCCGCCCCTATGGGTTCTGGGGGGCAGAGAATAGCCAGAGCGCAGTGCACTCCAGCCACACCCCTGATCCCCCCCATGGGCTCTGGGGGGCAGGGAATAGCCAGAGTGCAGTGCGCTGCGACCACACCCCTATGGGCCTGGGGGGGGGGGAGAGAATAGCCAGAGCGCAGTGCACCCCGGCCACACCCCTGATCCGCCCCTATGGGCTCTGGGGGGCAGGGAATAGCCAGAGCGCAGTGCACCCCAGCCACACCCCTGATCCCCCCCATGGGCTCTGGGGGGCAGGGAATAGCCAGAGTGCAGTGCACCCCAGCCACACCCCTGATCCCCCCCATGGGCTCTGGGGGGCAGGGAATAGCCAGAGTGCAGTGTGCTGCGACCACTCCCCTATGGGCCTGGTGGGGGGGGCAGAGAATAGCCAGAGTGCAGTGCACCCCAGCCACACCCCTGATCCCCCCCATGGGCTCTGGGGGGCAGGGAATAGCCAGAGCGCAGTGCACCCCAGCCACACCCCTGATCCCCCCCATGGGCTCTGGGGGGCAGGGAATAGCCAGAGTGCAGTGCACCCCAGCCACACCCCTGATCCCCCCCATGGGCTCTGGGGGGTAGGGAATAGCCAGAGCGCAGTGCGCTGCGGCCACACCCCTGATCCGCCCCTATGGGCCCTGGGGGGCAGAGAATAGCCAGAGCGCAGTGCACCCCGGCCACACCCCTGATCCCCCCCATGGGCTCTGGGGGGCAGAGAATAGCCAGCGCGCAGTGCGCTGTGGCCACACCCCTGATCTGACCCCTATGGGCCCTGGGGGTGGGGCAGGGAATAGCCAGGGTGCCGTGTGCTCTGGCCACACCCTGATCTGCCCCATGGGTCCTAGGGGGGCAGAGAATAGCCAGCCCCACGAACCTGCCTGCTGACGGTGCTGAAAAGGAACATGTAGAGAACCCACCACACTTCAGCTCCCCCCGAACACCCAGCTGCGTGGGCGTGTGCCGGGGCTGTGAGGATGGGTGCTGCAGAGCCTGGATGGGACGTGCAGCTGCAAAGTCAGGAATTACTCCAAGCAAAGTCTATTTGCTAGCTATTATATTATACTATAGTATTATATTATATATAGTATATATAGTATTATATTATACTCCTAGCTATTATCTTTGGAAAATCATGGGAGACGGGAGAGATTCCAGAAGACTGGAAAAGGGCAAATATAGTGCCCATCTATAAAAAGGGAAATAAAAACAACCCAGGAAACTACAGACCAGTTAGTTTAACTTCTGTGCCAGGGAAGATAATGGAGCAAGTAATTAAGGAAATCATCTGCAAACACTTGGAAGGTGGTAAGGTGATAGGGAACAGCCAGCATGGATTTGTAAAGAACAAATCATGTCAAACCAATCTGATAGCTTTCTTTGATAGGATAACGAGTCTTGTGGATAAGGGAGAAGCTGTGGATGTGGTATACCTAGACTTTAGTAAGGCATTTGATACGGTCTCGCATGATATTCTTATCGACAAACTAGGCAAATACAATTTAGATGGGGCTACTATAAGGTGGGTGCATAACTGGCTGGATAACCGTACTCAGAGAGTTGTTATTAATGGTTCCCAATCCTGCTGGAAAGGCATAACGAGTGGGGTTCCGCAGGGGTCTGTTTTGGGACCGGCTCTGTTCAATATCTTCATTAACGACTTAGATATTGGCATAGAAAGTACGCTTATTAAGTTTGCGGATGATACCAAACTGGGAGGGATTGCAACTGCTTTGGAGGACAGGGTCATAATTCAAAATGATCTGGACAAATTGGAGAAATGGTCTGAGTTAAACAGGATGAAGTTTAACAAAGACAAATGCAAAGTGCTCCACTTAGGAAGAAAAAATCAGTTTCACACCTACAGAATGGGAAGAGACTGTCTAGGAAGGAGTACGGCAGAAAGGGAAATTGGGTTTGTTTAGTTTGGAAAAGAGAAGACTGAGAGGGGACATGATAGCAGTTTTCAGGTATCTAAAAGGGTGTCATAAGGAGGAGGGAGAAAACTTGTTCACCTTAGCCTCTGAGGATAGAACAAGAAGCAATGGGCTTAAACTGCAGCAAGGGAGGTCTAGGTTGGACCTTAGGAAAAAGTTCCTAACTGTCAGGGTGGTTAAACACTGGAATAAATTGCCTAGGGAGGTTATGGAATCTCCATCTCTGGAGATATTTAAGAGTAGGTTAGATAAATGTCTATCAGGGATGGTCTAGACAGTATTTGGTCCTGCCATGCGGGCAGGGGACTGGACTCGATGACCTCTCGAAGTCCCTTCCAGTCCTAGAATCTATGAATCTATGAAAGTCTGTAAATAAAATAAAAATTCCATTTACAACACCACCGAGAAATTAAACCAACCCAGAGCCGAGGAGTTGGGCGGGCGGAAACTTACTGCTGTCTGCGAGAAACGAAAGGCAGGAGACAGGCGGGCCCAGCCTGCCAACTAATCAAGCGAGGCACCAGATTATAGCTGACGTGTGAAGGGGAGCTGCAGAATGATTTCCTAGCCCAGCAGGTGCAGATGTGAGGCCTCCAGCTGGGGCTGGGAAACAGCCTGATTCTTCCCGCACCTGGGAATGGGGAAGGGGAAGCTTTCTGCACATGCACAGAACCGACAGCAGGGCAGGATTCAGCCAGGCCTCGGCGCCAGAGATTTGTATCGCGCACAGCGGATCAGAAGCTGGGCTGGGCTGGCTCTGCAGAAGATTTGCTGAAACCAGCTGCATCGTGGCGATTCTCTGCTGCCCAGGGCCCATAAGGGCTGGAACAGGCCGTGGCTGGACCACTTTGTGCTGTGGCTCAGGGCCCAAACGGGGTGGATCACGGATGTGGCTCGGATACGCTGCACCACGGCTATTGAAAACTTTCCCTTCGTTCACTGTGGGGGAAATTCAGGCCCCAAGGCATAAGCTGGGCCCTCAAGCATCCATGCACCCACTAATCACGCTCTGCTTTTATCACTTTTGCCCTAATTTTCTTTTTTAGAAGAAAAAATTTCCTTGCCCTTTGGAAACAATTTATCCCGCCTTTATCTGTGCATTTCACTTGGCAAGATGCCACCGACGGGGCGATCGGTGCTGCATTCCCTCTTCCCATTACCTAGTTTTTAAATACGTTTCTCTCTGGCTGCAGTGACATTTCTGCTAATCTGCACTCGGGCTTGCTCCTTCCCCACACTCTTTAATGAAAATAAATCCTTTTTTGTTTAGTTTAAAGACTTTTTGCCTGTTTAAAAGCAAATATTAAAAAAAACTAAAATCAAACACCCTCCCCCCCACACACAAACCAACCAACCCACCCACACGGGCCAATCAAAAATGCCTTTCACCTTCCAAAGTTCAATGGATTCTATGGAAATGTGGGTCGGTGATGTGTACAGATTAAAGGGGAAGGAATCACGTAGAGGGGAAACAACTGGAAAAGTCAAGCAGAAGGGAGGCCGGAAGCTACATGGAAATGGAAGAGGATGCAATGCAGGGAGGAGGAGGAGGAGTGTGACGCTGAGGAGAAGATGAAGATGTGGAAATGTTCATGAGAGGTTTTCATCAAGAGTGTCCGGGTTCAGGCGCTCTCATCCAAGCGGGAATTAATTCAGGGAAGTCCGACAGCCTGTGCCAGGCGGGAAGTCAGAGAAAATGATCCCTGTGGTTGCTTCTGGCCTGAGGATCTATGAAAATTTGCTGGAAATTAGCATTTGGGCAACAGCCGTAACTTCAATTATTGTCATTGTTGTCGTAATGCCTCGGAGCCCCAGGCCTGGACCAGAACCCCGCTGTGCTAGGGGATGTGCAAAACCAGGACCAAACGATGGCCCCAAAGAGCGAAACCCATCAGGTCTCTGGCTACCCCCCTGAGCTAATTCACTGCAGCTCTGCGTTTGAGCCGACAGCCCACACTGCGCTCCGAGTCTAATTGTCTGTAATTACATGATGCTGAACTAGTTCCGTCTCTCCTCCTGAACAGCCGGCAAATATTTATTTATCCCAGCCCCGCCCCTGCCATCCCCTGCCCCCCTCGCTGTTTAAATCTATTTCTTCTCGATTCGCTCCCCTTCGACTTAAATGCTGTTTGTATTACCCTGCACACCCCCCAGCATTATTCACTACATTGTACTCTTCAAGTATGTCCTTTAACTTGTTCCCTCCTGCCTCAGCCCCGATCTCATTCTCATGGAGACCTCCGGACCACACGCCTGGACTGTGAAACGGGAGTCCTGAGTCTATTTCAACTGTGAGCTCTTTAGTGTAGGGACCGTTTCCCACTCTGTGCCCACGCACCATGGGGCCCTCGACTCCGCAACTGAGATCAGGCTCTGTCTCTGACAGTGGCTAGCACCCGTTGCTTTAGGGGAACGTGTAAGAACCCTGCAGCAGCAAATGTGGCATGATCCGCTCCCCACATTAGGACTTAGCCTGATCTCTACTAGCTAGAGATTGGCTTAAAACTTGAAGTACCAGGTTTCATCCCTTCCAGCATTTATCATAATTAATTATAACTCTGTACATTACTGTTATCCATAGACGTGTCCAGTCCCTTTCTGAATCTTGCTAAGTTGCTGGTCCTGTGACAATAAGTTTCACACTCCAGTTACACCTTGTGTGGAAACACAGTATTTCGATTTTGGATTTGCCACCTTCCAGTTTCAAAGAACGTCCTCTTGTCCTTGTGTAATGAGACAGGGAGAGGAGAAGCTCCTGATTTCCCTTCTCTAGACCCGTCTATATTTTATATAGACAGTTGTACCAGATCTATGCATCTATCCATCCCTATAAATGCCCATCCATTCCTATACATGCCCATCTATCCATCCATCAATTTAAGTATCAGACCCTATAGAGACATCAATCTGTGTAGATACATTGCAGGATTGATGGGTACTGCCCATCCACCCATCCCCGGACACACCCATCCATCGGATAGGATGAGCCACGTGCACTGGGGATTGTGCGTGCAGAAAGGACCACGCAGGTCTCAAGGCCGCCTGCCCCCGGGTGTCACTTTCCCAGCCGTATCTCTAGCTCATTGGAGCCCAGGAGCCCGGCGCCGGTGCTGAGATGAAGGGCAGCAAACGTTCTCTTTGTGGCGGCGCGTGCCGAGGGCTCCGGCCCGGCTGCGTCGGAGAATATCATTATCTCAGTGCTGCAGGTGCGCCGCACACAGGGGTGCTCCTTGGTTATCGCCTCGCTGATTAGGCTCCAGTTCTCCTTTAATTTATGTTTCAAGCACATTCTGCTTGCTTCAGCCCAGGCGCCTCTTATCGAGTGTGAAACATGTGGCCGTGAATATATTTAATGGGGCTTTAATGTTTTTTGCATTAGGAGCTGAATGCATCTGCAGATGCGCTGCAAAGGAGAGACAAAGGCTCCTTATAAACATTCAGGGAGGGTCCTTCCTCACCCGCCCTTCCCCACAACCCTGCCATCGGCTGGCATACAGGCCTGACCCGGCTGGAGAAACAACGGTGACCGTTTCACTGTAGCCTGGGCGAGCGCCTGTGTCACTTAGGGCCTTAGACACCTAAGTCCAACACTCACCAAACTGCTGCTCAGTTGTTGCCTAACACTGTAGGAGCCCCACAGGTGCCTAAACTTCCACCAGTTGGCACGTGCAGAGCTGGTCCAGACCTGATGCTGCTGCTTGGAGCCCTTGCTCACGCCAGTCCCGGTAGCCTTGTCCAGCGAAGCATTCCCCTGCCTAGCTCACCTCTGGGGCCCGAGTCAGTGGGTGTGCTCTGTGCACAAGCGACAGCTGGAGGCGAGCGAGTCAGGGTGGCGGTTTCATTCGGTTTTGTGTCATCTGAAGCTTTCAAAATTAATTTTGCATTCGTGAAAGACGTTGGATTGACAGCCCTGAAGAATCGCTGCCTAGCCCCAGACTGTCTCTCTACCACCCACTCATCCATCATCATTCTACCCAGCCATCTATTTTTTATTTTCCAGGGCCCTTTTGCACCACCAGAGTGATTGAAAGCACCTTCGGTGCAAATGAGCAGCAGGGCCATAGAAATGGTATTTCTGAATCCCAAACTGGGCAAGGAATCCACAGACAGGAGGCGCCCGTGGGTGGTGGGAAGAGGGGCTGAAATGAAGCTGTTGCCAACTCAAAGCTTCACAAGACAATCCCAGATTCCACAGGGGTCCTTCCCCACTGGGATCTGAGGGGCAGGGAGGAGTCCCCAGGAGTCCCCAGGCAAACAGACAATCAAACCAAAGGTACATCGGCATCTGCAGCCTGAAACCCCCACCAGAAAGGGGATGAAAGGGCAACTGTCCGTGGTATATTAGTACTGCACCACGCTTCATCTGCTGCCTGTGCTGACCCCCAGACGAATTCATCGCCTGCTCGGAAAAACGCCCTTGCAAACCAGAGGAGCGTCTGAGGTCGTGCTCTGGGGAAGGGTGTCTCTAACTCCTCCAAATCAGGGTGAGAAAACAGTGACCTGGCACTGTGGCTGCTGCCTCTCTGATGTTTTCATTAAAGTCTCTGAGCACGGCTAATCCAGGCAGCATTGCTATGTCATCGTTATAGCCTCTTTAAATCCCTGCCCCTTGCCAGGGCTGCCGCCTCCACTTGCCCTGCCCGAGCAATTCACTTTAAACTCCTGCTCATGCTGCCGACTCTGAAAACATCTGGTCAGTGTGCAGCCGCAGTGCCAGCTCACTGCTAACGGACTGTTAGGAACCATTAGGGCAGGGGTAGATAAGACAGAAAGTACCATAATGGCACTATAAAAAGCCACGGTGAACCCACACCTTGAATACTGCAGGCAGATCTGCTTGACCCATTTAAAAAAAGATATATTAGAATGGAAAAAGTACAGAAAAGGGCCAAAAACAGCCCCCTAAACAACCAATCAGGGGTACGGAAGGGCTTCCATAGGAGGAGAGATTAAAAGACTGGGACTGTTCAGCTTGGAAAAGAGACGACTAAGGGGGGGATAGGCTAGAGGGCTATAAAAAACATGACTGGTGCGGAGAAAGTGACTAGGGAAATACAAATACAAGAACCAGGGGTCCCCCGATGAAATGAATAATCAATAGATTTAAAACAAACATAAGCAAGTACTTCCTCACCCAACACACAGTCTACTTGTGGGACTAAAGTAAGCCAGATTTGGCCTTCCTACATACAGCTCTAGCTAAGGTACGCAGTACAGAATCTCACCCATAGAACCTAATAGAGAATAGAGATCTTTTCTATATGTTTTGTGCCAGGGGATGCTGTGAAGGCCAGAAGTATAACTCGGTTAAAAAAAGAATGAGATAAGTTCATGGAGGACAGGTCCATCGATCAGCCAAGAGGGTCAGGGACGCAACCTCATGCTCTGGGTGTCCCTAAATTCCAACTCCCAGAAGCTGGGAATGGGCAACAGGTCATGGATCACTCAATAATTGCCCTGTTCTGTTCATTCCCTCTGAAGCGCCTGGCATTGGCCACTGTCAGAAGACGGGATGGTGGGCTAGATGGAGGACTGCTCTGACCCAGTGTGGCCGTTCTTGTGTTCACCTGCCATGTGTCCTGTTATTCCTGCAGAGGTCTCTCCCATACTTGCCTCTGCTGCCATATTCTCGGCCTGGCTGGACCCTCCCAGTGTACTGTTTCCCAGTCGCAGGGTGGTGCCATGGACTATAAACAGGAACACGGGTGACTCCATCCCACTCCCTTTGCACCTAAGCCAGGCTGTAAAACCAGTGCTCCAGACATGACAGACACATTAGCCTCATACCCATCGGGCTGCAGCAGCAAACACGGCTCTCTGCATAGAGTAGATTCGAGAGAGCGAGAAATAAAACCTGAAGGTGCCGTCGATGGGGCATGTAGCATGTGGGGCTGCTGACAGAGCCGAGTAATTCTCACTTTCAGCAGCTCTGACATCTGCCGGGAATAAGGAGGCTGGAGGCTTTCGTGCGATGTTTTGCTTTGTTCTAATGCATGCCCATGCATTTGTGATTAACGGACAGCACGATTTCACGTGTCGCAGCCGCGTGGCCGGATTGCAGAGCCACAGAGCTGGGGTTTGTTAATTGCATGGCTTCTATCCACAGGTAACTGGAATTAATTCTCCAGATGGGAGCAGTGAACTAACTGCTCACTGATTGCTCTGTCTGCAGACGCCAGGACAAACCTGAAATACGGGGCGATAAAAAGAAGGGGATTGTTATGCATCTAAAGAGAGATGCAGTAGCTAGGAGCTACTGGAAGGGCAGCTGCACTACATGCGCAGTGACATATTTATCAGGGTCTCCAATGTTTTTCTGCATCTTCTTCCAAAGTCAAATGAGCTTTCCCATAATTTTCTAAACAGCTACAGAAACATGTACGCACGTCTACACACGCATGTACACACATGCAAATGCTCACACACACACACCCATATGAACACCTGCCACGTACACACAGGCTGATCTGTTAGCGTCTTTGCCCTGGTGTCAATGACTGCACAGGGTGCTTGGCAGTGGAGAATTGGTGCCTGGGGCATCAAACTGTCACTAGCTTTTTAGACTCTCCTCTTCGCAGTTCCCCAAACAGCTGGGGACAGACCCTGCTCTCCTTTCCCTGTGTGTGGGGGATCCCAGTGTGAGCTGCGGGATCCAGGGTAGGTAGCCAGCTCTATCCAAGATAGACTGTGATTGGCTGGAGTATTGTGTCCAGTTTTGGGCATCACACTTTAAGAAAGATGTGGACAAATTGGAGAGAGTCCAGAAGAGAGCAACAAAAATTGATAAAACTGACCTATGAGGCAGGATAAAAAAAATAACAGGCTATGTTTAGTCTTGAGAAGACTGAGGGGGGACCTGACATCTGTCTTCAAATATATTAAGGGCTGCTATAGAGAAGTCTGTGATCAGTTGTCCTCCATGTCCATTGAAGGTAGGACAAGAAGCAATGGCTTAATCTGCAGCTTGGGACGTTTAGGTTAGATATTAGGAAAAACTTTCTAACTCTCAGGGTAGTTAAGCTCTGCACCAGGCTTCCAAGGGAGGTTGTGGGATCCCCGTCACTGGAGGGGTTGAAGAATGGGTTGGACAAACACCTGTCAGGGATGGTCTAGGTTTCCTGGGTCCTGGCTCAGCGCAGGGCGCTGGAATTGATGACCTCCCGCGGTCCTCTCCTGCCCTAAATGTCTATGATTCTTTGATCTGCTCCCCTCTCTTTGGTGTATAAACAGTCTCATAAATGCAGCCTTAAAAACAGGGCTGATTGTTCTGCCTCGTTTAGCCATTGAGCTGCCTGCTATTACAGCTGCTGAACAGCGGCCAAGAGTCAGTTTGTAAATGGAGGGCCATCATATGGCTTCCCTTGCAAAGGAGAATGAGTGGGCATTGCTTTGTATCGGCACTCCTTACCATCTGCTTTGCCCTGGTTCTCAAGGTAATCTCCCTGCAGCCAGACACCTGGACAGACAAATTTCTGGCTTGTGGGGGGGTCCAGGTGCCACAGTCACACATATGATTAATTACAGTTCTCTCCCTCCCTCTGCATGGACCCATATCCTGAGCATTTCACATGCAGATTCTTTATTCCAGGAATTTCTTTTGCTTTCCTGCTTGTTTCTACACGGCTGAAAACACCAAACATTTCCCCCGAAACTTTAGTATTAGTAGCACCTAGACTCTCCAACTGGGCTTTAGAGTCAGGTGCTGCACATACATACAGGGTATTGTCTACACAGCAGAAGACGTGCACAGTCTAGGCTATCTGAGCTAGCTTGAACGCATCTAGTGTGGGTAACAGCAGTTGAAGACAGCACCGTGTGGGCTTCAAACAAGCTAGCAAGCTGAGTCTGTACCCAAGGTCCATGATGAGGTTGTGTTATCCACACTGCAGCCCATGCTGTGCTGCCTTCACTTGTTACCCAGGCTACCTCAGGTAGGCTAGACTGTATGCAGCTTTTGCTGTGTAGACATGCCCAGCGTGACACTCCCTGCCTTGGAGTGCTCACAGTCTAAATCAGTAGTTCTCAAACTTTTGTACTGGTGATCCCTTTCACATAGCAAGCCTCTGAGTGCGACCCCACCTTATAAATAAAAAACACTTTTTTATATATTTAACACCATTATAAATACTGGAGGCAAAGCATGGCTTGGGGGTGGAGGCTGACAGCTTGCTACCCCCCCATATAATAACCTCACGACCCCCTGAGAGGTCCCACCCCCCAGTTTGAGAACCCTTGGTCTAAATAGACCAAGGAAGGATCCTTATTCCCATTTTACTGTTGGGAAACTGAGGCCCTTAGAGATGTAGTGAATTTCTCAAGGTCACTCAGAAAGTCTGTGGCAGAGGCAGGAATTGAACCCGGATCTCCTAGGTCCCAGCCCAGTGCCCTCTCCTGTTAAACCTGGATGACAACGCTGAGTAACACATTCTTGAAATACAGTGTGATTCGTAACATGCTGGTGGCTGTTCTGTTGCTGCGAGGCATTATTAGCATAATCGTCACTTTAATTATGGATCAATTATTTATAAAACTTCATATTTGTTCCCTTGTGAGATCTTGGCTTGTTGTCCTAGTTTTGTTGATGAACGCTCTTACAAACTGATCTGACTGAGCAAGTGCCGTTCAGCTGAGCCTGAGACCTGCTCCAGAGCCACGTGGTGTGAGCTGCCTGGACCCAAAGAACACAGCAGGCAGAAAAACAAATTAAAAATAAAATTAAACAAGCAAATCAAATAATTCTGCCCTCCGGGAGACACCGGGAACCACCCCTGACACATGCTAGTAACTAAATACTAAGTTATTTTTATTGCGGTGTGTGTTAAGGTAGCGCCTACGACGACCCCACGACATGGCTCAGAGCCCCGTGGTGCTGGGTGACATGCAAATACAGGACAAAAAGACGGGCTCTGTTCCCAACAGCTCAGCATCCGAGACAGTTGCCGTGCTGGTGTCACTACCTATCATGCTGACCAAGACTGCCTCATTGCTTCCTGGTGCTCCCTCCCCTCCGTCTGTCGGTATCCACTTGCTGTCTCTTGTCTCCTACTTACATTGCTCTGAAGGTTAGAGATACCAGGTGGTGGGGAGGGGGGGGGGGTTGGAAAACAGGCAGGACTTCACTCCTCTCCCATCTCCCCTCCGTTAGGCTCCCAGTTAACGATCAGACTGATTTACAGGCCCACGTGTTCATGTCTCACGAGGCCTTCCCTGCTCGTTCACTCAGGGGACTCTATGCCGACCCAGCTCCTCAGCGGAGATGCCGCTTGCACCGACAGAAAGCATTTTTCTGTCGGTTTAGGGACACCACCTCCCTGAACAATGATAGCTATGTTGATAGAAGCACTCGCCCATTAACATAGCAGAACCTACACTGGGGGTGGGTTGGCATACCGGGCAGGGGCACGGCCTTTTCACGCTGTGACAGATGTAGCCACGCAGAGCTGACTTTTCCGTGTCGGCCCAACCTCAACACCCGCGGGTGCTGGGTTGCTGCCTTGGCTGGGTTGTCACCGGTCGAGAGCCCTTGGTTCATTCTGTCCGAGCCCAAACACTACATAGGATCCCACGGGGCTCTGCAGAGCCAGAGCTGTGAAGTGTGAGACCGTCTCGAATTGGAAGGGTTTGCGGTTCACGGTCTCTGTGCAATTTCGCCTTCATTTATAGCTGACCATAGCACGGGGCACGTCCTGGGCAAAAAGACAGCTCTTGGACTCAGATTTCAAGGTCACGAGGGACCACTCTACCATTGAGTCTCTGATCTCCTGCATAACCGAGGCCAGAGGTTATCACCCAGCAATTCCAACACCAGCGTGGCATGTAGAAAGAGATCACTTATCTCGATTTAAAGACCCCAAGGGACAGAAAATCCACCGCGTCCCTTGGTAAGTTGTCCCAACGGTGAATTAACCATCTGCGCCTCATTGCCACCCTGAATGGTTCCATCTTTGGCTTCCAGTTGTTGGATCTCATTCTGCTTTGTCCTGCTAGATTAAAGAGCCCGCTGGTCTCAGAAATCTTCTCCCCACGTAGGTATTTCTAAACCAGGGTCAGCACAGTGCCAGCTGCACATTCCTTGTGGTGCATGAATTCCAGAAGAGTTTTCCCATCACAACTTCTGTACAGGGAGCCCCAGCCCTGCGGTGACTAGTGCTTTAGCAATGCAGGTGGGTGGAAAAGCAGACAGATACATGTCCCTCGTTGCCATCGTAAGTATCTGGGTAAACAGAATAGAGAGCAGGATTCCCAGGGAACTGGGCTCTGTTCCCAGCTCTGGGAGGGGAAGGGGGTCTAATGGTTAGAGCAGGAGGGGCTGGGAGTCAGGACTCCTGGGTTCTGTCTTGCCAGGTGCTCCGTCACTTGAAATGTTAAGGTCAAGGTTGTGAGCGCGCCACTCTAGCTCAGCCACAAGTCACTGGGCTCAATGCAGGAATTCCCGGGTGGGACTTTCTGGCCTATGCGAGGCAGGAGATCAGATTAGGTTATCACCTGGGTCCCTTCTGGCCTTAAACTCTGTGACTCCAGAGGGCACTTGGGACGTCATATTTGTGCGGCTCTTGAAGAAACCTGGACGACATGCAAATGTAAACATGAAACGGGCTGTTTTATTTGTATGGACACAGTTTATATGTAGATTCATGTTGGAAGTCAATGTCAGACAACAGTCTACTACTGCTACCAGCTGATGGAATTACACCTTTAGCTTAAGTGAGAGAGAGGAACTGTGTTCTTAGGCCATTCAAAGACTGTTCAAGCCAAAGGAAAGACGCCTCTCAATTGCAGAGGGCTTTGGATCAGACTGAAGTCAAGAGGACCTGAGCATCTGATTAAAATTAAAGTAGGTGCATAAGTGTTTTGCTGAATCCGTGTTGGTGTTCCTGGGTTGCTGGCTGAACTCATGGAAGGAGATGGCTGCGTCTGTGGGCGGTTGTTGTGTGTGCTCGTTTTGGTTAATGTTTTTTCTCCAGAGCCTCGAGTGACCCTTTGTGCCAACCCAGACAAAACTGGGCAAAGTGCAGTGGGGAGAAAACACTTACTCTCTCCATTAGACTTCAGCTAAATTAAATTACCCCATAATCCCTTCCTTTTCATGAATTATATTTTAAGCAAGTGATGTAGAATAAATGATCAGAGGGGGAGACAAGCAATATAAATGACCTGGAAATTATGAAGACATTTTTAAAGTCCTGATTTATGGAGCAGCTTATGCCAGCCCTTCAGCTGGGGGAGTGGAGGGGATGGGGAAAGCTACTTGAACTTAAATCATTACCTTTTAATTTTTATCCCACTACTGCCTCCTTTAAGGCATGTGCTACCGAGCATTCAAACTCTGAAGGGGGTTGTCCTCTGTATTTCTTGTCATTTTGTGACCCTGCTGCAGGTGGACCTGGCAACAACAAGGGTTGGGTTCAGTATCTTAGCAATACGAAATAGAACTGGCTTGAGCACCCACCCAGTAATCCAGGAAAAATAAACCATACCCCCATGGCACCTCTAAGAGGCAATACTTCCCCACTCGCAATTCTGTGTATTACCAAAGACAACTTTTATTAAAAGGGAACCCAGCATTAATTTTGGAAAACATCACAACCACATTCAAAAGCATGTAACCATAAGCAAACTCCCACCCCACAGTACATTGGACACTGTCCTTTGCCTCAGTTTCCCACCTTGTGGTGTGAAAGGCTGATGAATGAATGTCCCTTTAACACGCCGATTCCCTTTCTCTCTGCTGCACCCCACTCATAGTTGGTTATCCGTAGTCCGCAAAGACCCAGAGTTTAGAGGTGCATTCACGTGGGTCCACCTCCCACCACTGAAGGGGGTGGGGGGCATCAAGAGATGCCTCCGCCGCTCCCACTGCCTCTGCCACTAGCTCATTACTTTCTGCCACCTCTGCTGCTATCACTGCTGCTGCTTCCCATTCGCTGCCATGCCAGAGTTGTCCCTCCCCCCCCCCCCCCCCCCGCGCTTAGCTCAGCTCTGAGTGATTTCAGTGGGTAACAAGTAACCTCTACACTACTGCTTCATAGTTGTCTTTCACTGCAGTGCTACCCCCACCCCCAAAATCTAAAGCTTAGCCCCTAAACCAGCTTATCAGCTACTTAAATTTTAATAGTCACTCAGCATAAAAAAGAAGTTGTAATCCACTCTAAACCCTTCTGTGTTCAAGCACTGCAAGAGAGGGTCAAACAGTAACTATGAATCTTTAAGCAACATTCACATCCTACCCCTCAACCTTAATTTGCAGTTGGAGTTGGAGTTGACATCCCTACCCCCTGCTTAGCCTGTGAGATTCAGGCTAGGGTGACTCTGAATTGGGGCATGCTATGCACAGTTGGTTCTGCTGCCCTGTGTCACTAGATGTAAGGGGAGAGTTCATTCAGACCCTGCTTACAGCCCAATGGTGAAATTCTCCCCTCTATGGAGGGAAGAAGGGGGCAGCACAAGGAAGGTGTCCCACTCAAGCCCCTTCACTTTGTAGTGTCCTAGGTGCAACGCCAGAGGAGTCCATTGCAATCATCTAGCCCCGTGGTTCTCAACCAGGGGCACACGTACCCCTGGGGGCAGGGCCGACGGGGGGGGGGGGGGGAAGCTGGATAAAATTAACGGGCCCGGCGGTCCGGAAGGGGGCCCGGGGCCCAGCTTCCCCCCCCTCTTGTCGGCCCTTTTTAGCCAGTCCGCCCTTGCTGGGGGGCCCGAAAAAATTCCGGGTCCGGCTCCCCCCCCCGCCCCTTGTCGGCCCTGTTTAGCCGGTCCGCCCTTGCTGTGGGGCCCGAAAACATTTTTTCACCAGGGCCCGAACCCGCTCTCGGCGGCCCTGCAGAGGTCTTCCAGGGGGGTACATCAACTCATCTAGATATTGGCCTAGTTTTACAACAGGCTACATGAAAAGCCCTAGCGAAGTCAGTACACACTAAAATTTCATACAAACAATGACCTGTTTATACTGCTCTATATACTATCCACTGAAATGTAAGTACAATATTTATATTCCTGTCGATTTATTGTATAATTATATGGTAACAATGAGAAAGCCAGCAATTGTTCAGAACTAGTATGCTGTGACCCTTTTGTATTTTTAGGTCTGATTTTGTAAACAGGTAGTTTTTAAGTGAGGTGGAACTTGGAGGTACGCAAGGCAAATCACTCCTGAAAGAGGTACGGTAGTCTGGAAAGGTTGAGAGCCACTGATCTAGCCTGACCAGTCCTGCATCACACAGGCCAGAAAAATCACACCAAGAGATTCCTACACCCAGCCCAGAATTGCTTGTTGAACTAGAGCATGACTTTTACAAGGAGACACACAAACTTGATTTAAAGATTAAAGCAACGAGGAATCCACCACCTCCCAGGGAAGTTTTCCCAAAGGTTAATTAACTTCACTGTTAGAAACTTGCACTCATTTCTAATCTCAATTTTTCTGCCTTCAATTTCCAGCCATTGGAACTTGTCCAGCCTTTGTCTGCTAGATTACAGAGCCCTCTGGTGTCAGAAATGTCTTCCCCAGGTAGGTACTTTAGTTAGGCATAAACTGTGCAGGAGCGAATTTCCCCCCACGAGGTTGTGGCTCTGGAAACTTACATGGATGGAGGAGGGTGCTAAACCTTCCTGTCATTTGGCATCACCTTCATAGGTGATCTGCTGACATCCTGGCTATGTCAGTCTGTATCCCAAAGGGAAGCGAAATGGCTCGCCTGGGGCTGGGTTTGGTAATGTTCTGAGGTGTCATTTATATAAACACTCCAGTGTGATTTCATGAATCACTTTCCATAGCAAGCCGCAGATTGGGTCAAGGGACCTGGACACACACCTCATCCTCTTCTTCATCACAGCATCCTCTGTAAGGTCTTCGCTACAGATGCATCTTGCAACCAAGTTATGCAAGAACACGGCTGAGATGCAACTGCTCCTCAAATGCAGAGAGGACATTTACCCCAGGCGCGTCCGTACAAGGCAAATGTTCCAATTTGTTTTCATTTCAGCCCCGTTCCTTGGGCTGAAATGAAATCTGAGTGGCTGGTCAGGTGGAAGCGCTTCCTTAAATGCACTAGCTCCCTCCAGGGCAGCCTGGACCCTCAGCTCCCCAGATGGGGAGGCTGGTGACTCAGCCTTTTGCCTGTCAGAATGCCTTTGAGCTGGTGGAGATTTAGCATCCCCAGTGCCTAGAGTTATTCCCGGCTCCCCTTCCCACCCCTTTAGTGCTGTCTGTGACGTTAAAGTTCCAGGCACCTCTAGAAATCCTTTTGCTACTGAGTGCCTTCCTGCTTAGGCTGGGAAAGGCTGTTGGTTTTGCAGGATTCTACTTAATTGTCTTTCCTCTGAGTACCTGCCTCTTGCTGTCGCCTGCATTCCAAATTAGCTTCCACTGACCTCACCAGGGTGCTGGGAGGGTGAATGTAGACGAAGCAGGCCTGAGAGTTTTAAAGAGGGGGAAATGAAATGTCCATGAAACCCTCCCTCATTTCCCAGGCAACGAGCCAGCTGGTGAGAACTTTCTGAATTTTGAAATCTCTGGTATTTTGAAACTGACACTTCCAAAAATTGGGGAAGGAAAACTTTTGAAGAAAAAAAAATCTGCAAAGTTTTCCCCCCAATTTTCCATCACACCGGAGAGTTGCCCTGGACTGTGGTCCCTGGGTTTGGGTGCTGGCCAAGGACTTGGGAGAGCTGGGTTCAGTTTCCTGCTCTGCTACAGAGTCTCTGCGACAATTAGACCACTTAGGGAAACATTTCCAAAGTGCCTAAGGCCTGAACTACACTAGGAAGTTATAGCGAGACAGCTACGTCAGGCAGGGGTGTGACTTTTTACCAGCGTAGCTATACCAGTGTAATGGTGCTTATATATGGCCATCACAGGGAACCAACTTGTATAGACTATACAAGGCCTTAGGGATTTATGAATGCAAGGAGCCACTTTTGAAAATGGGACTAAATCTCATTGACTTTCGATGACATTTAGACCCCTAAGTGTCCAAGTTAACCTTTCAAAATGGCTCCTTAGGTACTTTTGAAAATGGTACCTTTAATCTATTGTGTGCTTCAGCCCCGTCCCCACCGCATAACATGGGGATAACAGCCCTGTGAGGTAAGGCACCAATATGGGGATTAAAGATTGTGAGGTATCTGATATTAGGGTATATAGTGTCATAAAAGTACCTATGGCCAGGTCTACTCTACAGACTTTTGCTGACAGTTACATCAGTCAGGGGTCTGATGAGTAGAACTGAGTGAATAATTGTTTTTTTTGGCTTGGGGACAGAACCAAAAAATCCAGTAAGTAAAGATAAAAAAATCCAGTTTAATTTGAACCAAAACCAATTTTAAAAAAAATGTTCATTGAATAAAAAAAAATTAATTTTGGATTGACCAAAACATTTTGGTCAACTCCAAACATTTTTCCGCCTGTTTTTTTCGTTTTGATTTGGATAGTTCTCTCTTTTGGTGTATGTGACTTGTTTTACTGGCTAAATCTGAAAACGAAAGGCCATTTCAAAAAGAAAAGTCATAATGAAATGTTTTGACTTTTTCAAAATTTATTTCCTCAGGCTCCTTTTGGCTGAAACAATTCACTGAATTTGACCCGAATTCATGAACAATTTCAGAGTCCTGAAAAAATGGATTTTTCAGAAAAATTTCTCCTCGGTGAAAAGGTTTTGCCCAGCTCTGGTGAGGAGGTGTGATTTGTGACCAGAGCCATGTCAGCAGCACCCCCTGTATAGACGCATTTATACTGGCAAAAGTGCGCTTTTGCCAGCATGACTTATTTCTCTTGGGCGGTGTGTAATCAGTTATATTGTGCACTTTTTGCCAGGAGAAGCTGTGTCCATACTAGGGGAGTGCGTTGCCAGTACAGCACACTGGTATAGCTGCACCAGCAAAGCCTTCTGAGTGTAGACCTGAAGCACAGCTGCCCTGTGGCAACGGGGGAGGAGGGCAAGTTGATATCTAGCCAAAACAGACTGTTTCACAGCTGTTACACAGGATCAGACTGGGCGAGCACAGCCTGAGCGCTGATAAGTGTCTGCCTTGTCAAGACAACTAGCTCAAGTTTTGCAATGAGACAAATCACTAGGAAAATTATTCAACTTATCTTTAATAACTCACTACGTCCAATGTTCCCAGTTAAATTGCTCTACACCTCATCAGCCCGTCTCACGAGGAAATGACAAAGCGCGAGATATCAAGCAGGCAAAAGCCCAATTGTTGGAGCAGAAAATGATAATACCAGCGCGACGGCAGTGAGAATGGAGTAAATATTGATTTTTGTATATGAAAGAAAGAGATCTTATGGATGGGGAAGATTAAAAGAATAAGCCAACCGTACAAGCTCCCGCTCCAACTGATGTAACATTCCTACCAAACCAAAACATTTCCAGTGCATAATAAATAGCTCTCTGCAGCTGCAGTAACCACACGTGTCTGGCTGTTCACAGGGCATCAGCAGGCCGATTATTTCGAGATACCAGTATTGCTGCATGCAGCAAGTCTCCATCAAATGGGGAACAGCACGGTCTCTGGAAAAGGAAATGTTACATAATGATGGGGCCCTTCTCAGGATGTGAAACAGCCTCCTCACCTGCACCCAGGTGGAAACCAGAGTCCAGGAAACAGGGGTAAGGAGACATTAACAAACAATCCATGCAAGGGAGGGAGTGTTGAACACAGAAATCTGTGCAGCAGAAACCCTGTTCAGAGAAAGATGGGGTCAGACGAGGAATTCTTTATCTAAGTTATGTTGGCAGTGCCTGTGCCCTGAGGTCTCGGCACATACACAGAACAACCGCAATCAAGGCCCCGTCACGCCGGGCGCTGCACAGACACAGAGTAACCAAGATTGGGGCCCCGTCACGCTCAGGATCAGAACCTCCCTGGCCTGGGCGCTGGATACACACACAATGAAAAGAAAGTATTTGCCCCAAAGGGCTTAAAATGTAAGTGAGCAATGAGGGAGAACAGGTGGAGGGGGGACACAAGGTACCAGTGGGACGCAGTCCCCGCCCAGGCAGCTGACAGTCTAAATAGACAAGTGTTATTAACCCCATTCAACAGATTTTGGTGGGGGAGAACGGTGGGGTCCAGGGAGATGAAGTGACTTGCTAAACTAGCCAGTGTCTAGCGCGCTAGCCCAGTGCCTGAACAGCCAGGCCTCCTAATCTCTTCAGCTGGAGTCAGGCACAGCCCCGGAGGATCAGCACCCAGCGCACTTTTATTTTGGTGCTGAAATATGGGCGTAGCCCCACAGACTGAAGTGCTTTGCCCCCAGCTGCTTCACGCCACCGCAGCCCTCCCCACAGCTCTTCCTCTCCGGCGGGCAAGAAACAATGAAATACAACCTAACGCTCCGCAACACCAGACAGCCGGGGAAATTTCTGCCGTTCACCGGCCAGATAATCCAATCTGCCCTCTCTTCCGCGCAGTGGATTCGCGGCAGGTGTCTGACAAGGAAGCGGTGCCTGCTCTAAAATGATCGGTCTCTGAACCACTGTTCCAAATGCAATGCTCAGGAATTATTTCTGCTTTGCAAACCCAGACGCATTTGGCTGGGAACCTGTATTAACTCCATTAAAAATCTACCTTACCTGCATACCACCTACGACACTTCAACCCTGGCCCCTCTACGCAGGGGTGAATTTCACCAAAAGTGAGCAGAGCTAGACACCCCAGAGGCAGAGCATTATTGTCTGTCACTCAGATCCCAGTAGTGTCCATCTCGTGTGCTAAACACTTTCAAATCACAGGAGACACAGACCCCGCCCCAGGGAGTTTGCCGTCAGAAAAAGATCAGCAGAGTGAGCAGGTTTCATTGTCATGCTGTTATTTTCCTGAATACAGTACAGTAACAAATTTTGGTAGGCATGTCTAAGCGTCCTTGAATAGCTGAAAATGTATTTTCTTCTGAGATTAATTAATAGCACAGGGTAACATTTACACTAGCACAGAAGTTCCCTACCTTTTTAACGAGACTGAAAAATGTCTGCCAGGCTTTATCCCAGGCCATGGTGCTGGACTCTTCCCTCCACAGCAGGGCTGGAAAGTCAGGCTGCCTGATTTAATGGCTCCCTGGGCGAAAAGCAGGTCTCCCCAAGTGCTTTCTTTCACAGAGGATAAATAATGAAGGACTTTAAGCGTTCTGGGAAATGAAACTGACAGCAAAGGAAACGTTCCTGGTGGCCTAATTTAGAGTCCTCAGTAGAAACCTTTTTTCAGCATGGGCTACCTACAGGGCACTGACCCTGTGCTGCTCTGCAGGTCTCTGCAAACAGAGCCTATGGCATTTGCTTCGGTGGAACAAGACGAGCGAGAAGCATGCTTGGAATGAGGTTTGTCCTTGGCCTCCAGAACTGAAATTCGCTGGCAGCGTCGGCTATCCGGAGACTTAGGGAAATGTTACGCTTTCTTGCCTTTCACATAGTTGCAATTGCAACCCTTCTGCCAGGGGTGTTGGCAGCATACTTTCTAGGGCTTTTTCTAAACCTTAAATAACGGTGTCTCGAGCCCCAACCCGATAACCTGGGGAAAGCCCCCCTACACACATACACACTGTGCAGCCTGGGTAGGCGGTTTATTCCTCCCTTGCAAGCACAGGAACCAGGGGGGTTTTAAACCAGAGAACTTTATTAGGGAAAAAATAAGGGAAACTTGTGTTAACTTTACAACTTAACAATTTCTACCACTGCTGCCCTAAGCTGCACGAATTACCGTCCCCACCCACATCCATCCTCACGATGAGCCATGTGTGGGTGATGCAGCTAGTTGGTCAGGAAGTCCCAAGGAGAACCTAGGTCCAGGCTCTCTAGGGAGCTCTGCTGCCACGACATTCGGCTTTGATGCCGGATCAGAGAGGCCTCATCAGAGTGCCGAGGCAGATGGAAACTGTAGCTCCAGATCTGTTCACCTAGTGACTGAAACAGCTGCTATCCATCTGCTCAGCTCTCCCGAACACCACCACTCACCACTGCTAACCGGCCAGACTGCTGAGTCGCTCTGTCTTTTTGGCTGTAATTGGTAGTTCTCACCCAGTAGCTGTCAGTGGGTTGGAATTGCTACTTTACTCTGTGTGTAGGATTCAACTGGACCAGGTAGCCTGTTTTCCCTCTCAGAATACAGCTGCTTCTTGCACTTCAGTTCTTTTAAAAGGGGATCAATAATATAAGGGACCTTGTACTCAGGCTCCCTGGCCAAGCAAGCTGTAATAGGTCACAATTGTGTAATCACTTTCTTCTAAAATGTGGGTTTGGTCCAGGGCCTCTGCTCAGCCGTGGCAAAGAGAAGCGGTCATCGGGGTGACCCAGCAGTGACCAGGCGGTTCCCAACAGGCCGAGCTCCAAAATATTGGCCCCAGTGCAAAGCTTAGCCAGATTATCCCTCAGTGTTCCCAAATTTCCCACAGCTGGTCTGTAAATGCAGTAAAGCCCTGCTCAGTCAGTGCCCCAGCAGATAGCTTCCTCCACTCCCTCCCTTGTCCCATAGGCTTCATGCCTACACAATTAAAACGTAAAGTCTGTGGGTTGTCAGCGCCCAGAGTTCAAAACTCAGGAGTCAGGCCCCAAAGAGTCGTGAAACTGGCTTAAAAATTCACGAGAATAAAATAAAATAAAGTGCCTCCTGGGTGTTTTGAGCTTTTAAAGATTGTGTTTTCCAACTTTTCTCTGCAGCCATGAGAGCTAGAGACAGACAGAAAGGGGTTCTCTCACCAGCACAAGACTCCAGGAGCCAGGGCTGTCAGAATCCCCCTCCCCAACACCACAACATTCACAATGAAGCTGGAAAGCCCCTCAAATGACAGAGAGCCCAGAGCCGGTTTGGTCTCCAGCCCTATTTGTTATACCAGCTGTGAACACTCAGAGTAAAAGGCTAAGGAAGGTTTGGTTCTTGCCTGGCCTGTGAGTCTCTGGGCTTCACCTGTGGCTAGTTATCAGCCTCCCAGGTGGCAGGTTTGGGCTGGGGCTGGGTCAGGGTCAGGGGTCCAAGCAGCAAAGTCGTTAGCACATGGTGCTTCCTGTAAGACTAAGAAGGTTTTACAGGGGGTTTGGGCTGTCTGTAGTCAGCTGGGGATGAGGCCTAAGAAACAGGAAGACAAGGCTGAGAGGAGACTAGGGCTGGGAAGGGAAGGTCTGGGAGAGGCCCCGTGTCTGGAGTGGGCTCAGCAGAGCTCCTCTGCTCAGAGGGAACTGGGGAGTCAGGCCTTGATACAAGGGTGATGGGGAGCCGCAGAGCAGGCCCCAAAGCCCTGAGCTCACCTAGGGCGAGGAAGGAGTTAAAAATTCTCTGTTTGGAGTCTGTGCCCCAAGCGTCGGGGGTGGATGTTATGGTTTGTCCTGGGGGCTGAACCCTCGCCTGGCCCTGGAATTAGCCTATCCGAGAGCGAGAGACTGAAACCTCTGGAGCTGGAAGAGCAGAAACTGAGTCACGGCGCAGCAGGTACCAGGGCGAATGCGTCATGGGGTGGAGACGTTAACTGGAAATATTCTAACCGCTCCTGGGGGGTGAGGAGAGCCTGGATTTTGTTTCCTGTTTGTGACCAAATGACTTCCACACACAAGTAAGCGAAAATGGCTGAATTCTGAACTGTGACCCCTGGACAGGGACAGTAGCAACTAGCTGAGTGGGGTGTTTGTGTGGATAATAAAAATGCCCAGAGTTTCAGTCTGAAAGGAGTGGGAGGTAATAAAACCTCCTGCCTGAGGGATTAAGCTACTCTCCCGGGGGCAGCATAGCCCTGGCACTAGGGGGGCTGCCGCACCCCCTGGCTGGAAGCGTTTCCGTCACATACAGGGTTTAGTTCAGTTTGGTTTAATGGTTCTGAGCCCCCCACTGCACACATTGTTCCAGCCCCCTGGGGGGCCCATGGCCTCACCTCTGTTCGTTGTGGGGCTTCTAGAACCTTCCCCAGAAGCAGCTGCTGCTGGCCGCTCTCAGGTGCTGACTAGAGGGACATCCGGCCGGGCGATGCCTAACGTCTCTCTCATGTTTAACAGGCGGCTCCTGGAGGTGGCCCAGAGACCCGGACCTGGTGACTTGGGGCCCGATTCACAGGCAGCGCTGAGGGGCCGTCCTCGGAAAGCCAGGCTCCCACGCTGGCCCAAGACGCTGCTACAGAGCGTTACGGCAGCGACAAAGCGAAGCACGAGACGGACTCCCTTTGTATCCAGCCGCTGTCAGCCCTCTCCGCGTCCTGGTAGAGGTGAGTGCTGCTGGTGTATCGGACGCTTGAGCCCGTGAGTTACCGTCTTCCCTCCCTCGCACTAATCCCGAAAACCCTCGCCCCACCCCTGCCCTCATGCCGCCCGGCGCAGGGTGCTCCTTGGGGTATCTGGAGCCTCGTGTTTTTATGCCAACTTCAAACCAACGTGGCCGGCCCGTCTGCCAGCGCTGTGTCCCCAGGCTCTCTCCTTCGCTCGCTTTTCCCTGCTTTATCGTTCGCTTTCATGCTGGGCAGTTCTTGGTATAACATTTTCATAGACTGTTTTCTCTCTGGCGCCTCTGCAGCCTGGAGGCTGGTCTGGGAATGATCCGTTAGCTTTAAATAACCTGGGAGTGACGGCTCACTTATAGGTTTAAAATAGTAGCCTAGACTCTTATACTGCTTTTTCCCCTCATTAATATGATTAACGTTCCCGTGGGGCTCTGGCTGAGAGCCGGGCGCTGCACGCCCAGACAGTGAGAGAGGGAGACTGCACGGCGTCCTCTCCCCTTTTTACTGCCAGTGAACTGAGATCCAGAGGAATAGGGCCTGATTCTCCATCGGAGTACACTAGAGCTGGACAAAAAATGCCACCTCCTCCCCTTGTGGGGGTGGGGGAGTCTTTGGGATCTCTTGGGTTTCGCTGGGATTCGTTGGGGGCTTTTGACGACAACTCTTGACATAATGGACGCTTTCTACTCTGTCAAAAGAGCCAAGTTGTGTCCAAAAAAGCCAAATTAGATCCGGGAAAAAGCCCCACATTTCCGCAGAGATTGGTGACCCGCTCTCCCCCTGTATGCTTTGCAGTTTCAGTTCCAAGGGTTGTTCTCTGTCTGCTGTAAGCGTGGCCAGGTCAGTGGCTTACAGAGGAGCCGTCTTTTCTTGTGTACGGCCTCCCGCTCTCTCCAGGCTGTTTATGTCTTCAGTTAGGTCCCTTTCGCTGTGGGAGTCAATGCGTTTAATCTAATTAATCATAGTCTGGAGGGCGGCAGGAGAGGAGACGTGTTGGCTCTCCAGGACTTGTGGTTAATATTTTGACCTGCATAATGAGCATATGACACACACTCTTCCCCAGGGATGCTCGGGGGCCGGGGGGGAGAGATTAATCTCTCTTTAGTGAGAAATTACCCAGAGAGATTATATGATGCTGATTTCTCCGTTTCCCTCGCTTGCCGCTAGCTCCAGCCGCTTGTGCCATGGCTGACTTTTTCCAACTGGCACCCAGTTCTGACCTATCTCTGTGGTTTGTGTCAGTAAATCTGATGGGGGAAAGGCAGGGCCGGGGGGAAATCAGCGTAGGAGTCCCACAGGAGTATCACTTCCCTGTAAACAATGCGATGAGATTGCAATAAGTGGGTTTCATGCTGCGGGCTGGGAAAGTGGAAAAGACAGATTTAACACCCCCCCCCCCCCCCCGCCAAAATAATATCCCTCCTACACTAAAATACATGGGCTTGGCCTTATTTATAGTGTGTTGTTCTTTTCTAGCGGTAACAGCTCAGTTGGGGCTCTGAAATCTTCCATCACCCGATCCCATCTCATTTCATGGAAGGGGGGAAAATATATTTGAGGCCGTGCATGACTGTCATTTGCTCAGGAAAGACATGAGACTTATAGGGATCAAGAGACAGCTGGAGAAAGGGCTATGGGGAAGCATGCCTTTGTTGGGCTGGGATGCTGACGACCTGGGTTCGGTTCCTACCTCTGCCGCCTATTTACTGTGTGACCTCGGGCTAATGATTTCCCCTCAGTTCCCATCTGTAAAATGGGCATAACCCTTCCTGTGTCGGTTCAGGTCTGTCAAGGAAACGGGCTGAGAACGTATCAGGACAAGGAGAGGTGGGGTAGAGGAGGAGCAGTAGCCCGTGCAGCCTGCCCGATAGGTGAATGGGATGGAAAATCAGCAGCCAGAATGGGATGGAATTAAACTGTTTGTAGGCCAGGGAGGGTGCTAGGAATGGGAGTGTCCAGAGACACAGGGCGTGCGGAGTATTCCCAGCTAGAACACCCTGTCTGGTAGGGATGTCTCTGCATTTGCCTAACTTTCAGGGGCTCAGTTTGGTTTGGACGTGTGCTGCAAACCTGGATGCCTAAAGTCTGGCTCCTAAATTCAGTCCCTTCTGTACAGGGGAGACCCATATGCTAGGGAGAGGGTGGAGGCTCTCACGTTAAGGCATCAAACTAAGAATCGGAAGATCTGGCTTTGGTTCCTGTCTCTGCCCTGGGCTCCATGGGTGAGTTTCGGGCTGGATTTTTTTCGGGGGCTATTCCAGGATCCTTGTGCTTGGCACCATGTTTTCAGAAGTGCTCAGCGAATGCCTGATTCTGCTGGGTCGTAGGTCCCCCTTCTGGAAAATTGAGATAACAATTCCTGTGCTTTGTCTTGTCTGTTTAGATTGTTAGCTCTTTGGGGTGGAGATGGTCTGTCTCTCTCTGGCTGGGCAGCAGCTGGCACAATGGGGATCCCGATCTCAGTTGGGGTCTCTAAGCTGTACAGTAAGTCTATTAATAAACAACAATTAAAGGAAGCTCATCAAGAGCCAAACCAAACCCACCAGAGCTCTGTGATGCTTCTCAGTCGCTTTAGCTGGTCAGAGAGGCTCGGGGGAGAGTGATTCTCTGTGTTCGAGACTGTATGTCTGATTTTCCCCCCCCCTCCAAATTGCTTTGAGACTAGACATTGGGATCATCCCTTCAAAAGGGTGTCTAAGGAATTACGTGTTGTGATCAGTGTTTGAAACGAAGGATCAGTCAGGAGCTGTTTAATTCTTATCAGCAGCTAATCACCTTCCAGGGAATTGTGTTTTTTTGTTTTGTTTTGTTTTTGTTTTTTAATTTTATTTTAAATCAGCCAAATTAAATATGAGGATTGAATGGGGTTATTACATTGTGCACTGTGGTTATCCTCTTAAAGGCTTAGCACGGGGGATGTGCAGGCCAATTAAGTCAAGCAGCATGTGGCACCGTCATACTGCCATACTGGTCAGACCAATGGTCCATCTAACCTGGCAGTGGCCAGTATCAGAGCTTCAGGGGGAGTGTACAAAACAGGGCAATTTTTGGAGAGATCCACCCCGTCTTCCCCCTCCTGGCTTCTGGCAGTCAGACGTTTAGGGTCGCTTTGAGCATGGGCTTACGTCCTTTGGGTAATAGCCACTGGTAGACCCGTCCTCCACAAACTTAATCTAGTTCCGAATCCAGCATCACCGGGGTACGTCTAGCCCAGCTGTGATGTGCTGCGGCTGCTCCTGTTCCTACGCAGTGTGCGCGTGCTATGGCGTTTCCTATGAGCTTGATTCAAATTAAATGCTTTTCTAGAAGTTACTGAAGTTAGACACCTTTAAATCACTTGGATGCAAGTGATCTGCAGGTCCAGATAACTGGCATCCAAGAGTTTTAAAAGAGCTGGCTGAGGAGCTTGCTGCATAATTAGTGTTGATTTTCAATCAGTCTTGGAGCACTGGGGAAGTTCCCAGAAGACTGGAAGAAAGCTAATGTCGTGCCAGTTTTTAAAAAGGGTAAAGGGGGTGACCTGGGTAATTATAGGCCTGCTAGCCTGACATTGATCCCAGGCAAGAGAAGGGAGTGGCTGATACAGGACTCTATTAATAAAGAATTAAAGGAGGGGGAGGGGGGTAATGTGGATAACGCAAATGTGGGTTTATGGAAAATAGATCCTGTCAAACTAACTTGATATCATTTTTTAAAAATCAGATTACAAATGATAAAGGTAATGGTTTTGATGTAATATCCTTTGCCTTCTGAAGGTGTTTGACTTGATACCGCATGATGTATTGATTTAGCCCCCCCCCCCCCCCCCCCCGAACGATATAAAATTAACATGGGACACATTAAGTGGATTTAAAAATTGGTTAACTGATAGGTCTCAAAATGCAACTGTAAACAGGGAATCCTCGTCAGGCAGGACTGCTTCCAGTGGGGTCTCGCAGAGATCGGTTCTTGGCCTTATGCTATTTAACATTTTTATCAAGGATTTGGCCCTGCACAGCACTGCAGCTACCTTTCGTGTTCGCATGAGACCAGAGCTAGGGTGGGTATATCTCCTCTAGCTGGAAATTACCCCTTCCAGTGTAGACGTGTCTGTGCAGTGCTCCTCCCTGATCCTACGTGTGGCCTGTAGATGTTACTGTAATGATTGTCCGTGTGTAACGTGGGGGCAGGAGGGTTTATGCCACACGTAAGCCCTGCAGATGTGCGCTGGGCTGGGCTGTCCTTGTGAGCCACTCACAGCCCAGTTCCAGAGGCCTGTGAGTGACTGACGGGCCAACCAAGCGAAGAAGACATCTTCCTGAAAAGGAAAAGTCTTTGATCTGGTCACTGTTCCCACGGAGGCTTTTAAATACCATTTGTCGCTGAACTTGTCCTAAAGCATTGAGGTGCATAATTCATAATGGGGACATGTCAGCGGCTCGTGACTCAGCTTTGCGCACACTTCCCTTCCAAGTCTGTCTCGTTAGCACAAGTCTAACGAGGAGGAGGAAAACGAAAATGGGCAAATCAGTCTAGTTTGTATCTGCTCAATGAGGAGTCACAGATGGGAGGGGAGAGATGACACAGGGTATCTGTGAAAATCAGTCTGACCTTTATCCATGCCACTGCTGTATGCGGCGCTCTCTCTCTCTCTCTCTCCCCCTTCGCGTTTGTTCTGTTTCATTTAAATTCATGTTCTCAGGGTTTTTTATACATAAAAGAGAACAGAAATGTCTGAGCAGCTGCCTAGACATACAAGGCTTTTAAAAGTCCCAGGCGCCTTTGTGTTTAGCTTCCTAAGGGTGAAATCCACCCCCGTGGAAAGGCTCTTCACAAGGTGAGCTGGGGGGGTTTGTCTAAACAAACAAATTGTACTAGCTGAATTTAGCATGACTTTTCGTTTTTTTTTAAATGACTTGGTTAGGCTGATGCAAACCCCTGTGTGGACATTTATATTGGTTTAAATGGAGATTTATATTGGTTTAACTGGTGCCTCTACATAAGCCATATTTAAAACTGATGAACGCCAAAACAAAGTTGCGCCAGTTTAATTACATTGGGTTAAAGCAACACTTTAGCTAAACCACCTAACTTTCAGTGTAGACCATATCTCGGTCATTCCATGTAGGTGTCCAGATCATGCCACAAACACCACTGCTCCTGATAACCTTTCCTGACAGCCTATCTACTGAAGGGGTTATGGAGATGTGTAGACTGAGGTTTGGGTGTCCCAATTCCCATTGAAATGAAAGGGGAAACTGGAATCAGACATGCAAAACACCCCCATGTGACTCTGGGAATCCAGGGTGTAATGCCCTCTTAGTTGTCATCTTAACCATTTCCTCTGTTCAGAGAACTGGAAGGTTCAAAAAACCTTGTTCAAAATTTTTTAAACCCAAGGGCCTAAAGTTAGGTTCCTATGTATCCCTGCCCCAACTTTCAAATATGCCCAGCAACTGCAGCTCTCCTTGACATCGGTGGGATTTTACACCGTTGCCAGCTCTTGTGAGAGTTGCAGGGTTTTCTTAAAGCGGTAGCTCCTGCAGCCTGGGGGTTATGGGAGAATCTTACTCTTTGGGGCTTTTAAAAATGAAAGCCATGCCTCTAGCACTTGTGTTTCTGGAAAATATGACTTCTAGTGGCTGCTACAGCAGAGGGGAATAAAACCCTCCCAACAAATAATCTCAAACTTGTTCTCCTCATTCTCTTCTTCAAAACCAGTCTTGTGACTTCGTTGGGTTGGGGGCCTGACTCGTGGCTTTTGAACGTGTGAATTTGTGAGTGCTCTCCATTGTAGAAAAATTGGGCCAGTCCTGTGTAAAGGCCTAAGTGTAGATTTAGGAAGAACTTCACTGCGTAGGTACCCAGGTTTGAAAATTTTTTGCCCTTATGTATCTGCGCCTGGTATGGGCAGGATGCAGAAGCAAAGGGGTTAGTTAGGGATGGAGTTTTACAGTGTACCATTGAGGTGTTTCTCTCTTTTCGTGTGCGTGCGTGGTTTAATGTAATAGAAGGGAGATTGGAGTTGTCCTCTCTTAACTCCATTTAAACACTGCTATCTCTGCTTGTACATGGCTTGCATACAAATTCCCTCCTCTGTGCCTGATAATCAGTCATTTGTGATGAATGTCCAAATAGATCCATCATTCTTGCGCTGCTCCCTCTCGGGAGACTTTCCCTTTCTTTCTTTATCAGCTTCTCTTCCCTCCAGGATATGTTCTTGGTTTTCTTTTCCCCTCCAAGCCCAGCAGTTCCAAGGCGATAGCAGCAAAAGGCCACTCGAGCCCCGGAAGCTCCAGGAAATAATTAGATTGGGTAGACAAGAAGGGTCTCTTGTAGAGGAATGGCTGTTCCTTCATGTCATTTGCCACTCTCTAATTGGGGCGTAGCTGCCAGCGACAGCTCTCATCTCCTGTCACTGACCGAATGAGACCTTCTGGCTATGAAACCGAGTGAGCCTGTTCCTTGGGACAGAAGGGTTTCCCTTCACGTGGTTCTTAGGAAAGATTCAACCTCTTTCCTTCCAGGCCAGCCCTAATGCTGTGTCATGCCACCTAATAGAATAACTTGGGTCTCTCTCGTCCAGGAGCTGAAAGAAACCCCACACTTGGAATCCGACTGGTCCTGGGGCGAGACAGGGGGCTGCCGCTTATGTCCTGCTTCAGCCCTCTGGGCTGGTCCCACTTCCTGGGCGTGAATTTCAAACTCAGGTGCCCCTGAGTCACAAATGCCCCCCACTGCTGCCGCTGGGTGGTTGCCGTGCACAGGGAGCTGTGGGTTTTGGGGGGAGAGAACACGGCTATATCCCATGTGTGAATGCAAGGGGGTGCACGGCCATTCCAGGGCGTTGTGCTGATCACCACCGCACAAGCCGCCCCCTGCTAGGTGAGAGAGAAACTAGCCGGGGGTTACAAATATGCAAAGGAAGCCTTGTGGCCTTGGGAGATCTGGGGTCAATTCCTAGTTCTCCCTGGGTACGTTTGCGCTGCATTGTAAACCGGGTCTGAGGGAGCCAGGGTTGTTCCCAAGTCCACACTCGAGTATCCACATTGCACTGGAAACCTGGGTTTGCAATGGCTGGACCTGGATCTCCTAGCCATGCTAATGCATCCATACTGCTCTATGCAGACCTTTGGACTCACGTCTGTGGCTTGAGCTGCGTCCACACTGCAAAATAACAGGGTTTGGACCTGAGTCACAGCGGGACTCATGTACACACACACCCTTTCGCAGGGTCCTAGGACCCAGGTCCTGAGTGTTTGCTCACCCGAGTCAGACTGATTTGTGTGTGGACAGAAGTGGGGCTTGGGCTCAAAGCACAGTATAGACGTATCCTCTGTAATCTGGTGCAAGTCACTTCCCTGTGTTTGACTCAGTTCTCCAGCTGTGAAATGGGGATAACGAGTTGGGAGTAGCAAGAACTAACTCACTAATGTGCACAGGCTGATCAGCTCTTGGAGTGATTGGGGGGCAGATATTATCCCAGTAGCGCCTGGAGGCCTCAGCTGTGATCAGAGCCCCATCTTGCTGCGTACTGCACAGACGTACAGCAAGAGAGCGAGTCCCGGCCCCGAAGAGCTAATGGGATGGCTGCTCTCCTGGCTGAAACACGGACTGAAGTGGCTGCAGCTTGGGCTAAAGGGCCAGGACTCCCTAGCTGGGGCTGGAACAGACTCGTCTCATCTGCAGATCTGGCACAGCAGAAATACACTGGGGTGTCTGTCTGTCTGTCTGAGTGTGCCAGTTAACAAACCATGCAGAATAGGAGAAAGGAAGGTTTATTATCCTGAGACCTGGAGTGACTCTCTCAAGGTCACAAAGGGAATCTGGGAACTGAGCCTGGATCCCCTGTGTCCCAGTCCTAATGCGTAACTCACCCCTGACCCGGCAGAGAGGAATATGTAGGTAATGACACTAGATACAAAGTGGGTGACTGCATGACAGAAGTAGCTAGGAGTCTGTGGAAACGCAGCTATGCAATAGCTGGGTTTTCTATACCGTATCACAAGAGGTTGTCCTAGCAATATTGCATGCCCGGGGATGCCCACCACACTCTGCCTGTCCATCCCTTGGCGCTGTGAGCTGATCAATGCGCTGCTGTTTGTTCCGAGGAAGGACTCTGGCAGGCTCATGTGGACACAGTCAATCAGTCACAGTGTCAAACAGCCCAGACAGAGGTTACAAAAAACTTTTTGAAAAGACTTTGACAACTCCATTTCCACAAGAACAGTCTGCTGGGTCCTAGAAGACAGAGGAAGTCTTTGGGCTTATAGTGTTGAAATCAGTGGGGGGTAAGCACCTGTCCTGCATAAGGAATTTTGAATGATCCACTAGTTGTCTGTAGGTACCTGAATGCCTTTGAAAATCTGTCCCCTGGCGTAGAGACACCTTTAGCATCTGCAGAAGGAGGCAGCGTGTGCTAGCAGATGGAGCTCAGGTCTGGGGGTCACGAGACCAGGATTCTATTCCAAGCTCTGCCACCGATCTTGGATCCCTCCCATCCTTCGTCTTGTCTCTATCGGCTGTGCGGCCTCCCGCACAATGGGGCACAGGTCTCAGGAGGCGATTCTAGGGGCTAGTTGTCTGCAAATATTAAATAATCGCTTCCCTTCAGTTTAGCTGCACTGCTGTGAATGTCCTGAAACCATCTGAATGATGCGCCCTTGTAAAAGAGGACAGATTGGAGCTTGGGCACGGTTTTGTTGGAAGGAAATGCCTCAGCAGGATCTGAGCTGCAGTCACTAGTCTGAGTGACACTCCCGCATACAAAGTGCCTTCAAACTACCATAAACTTTATGGGTGGGATCATCAAAAACACTCCGTACTGCTCGAAGTAGTAGTAGTATTACACAGTAGCACCTGTAGCAACTTGCATACAGGCCCTATTTTACTGAAGTCCCAGCCCCGACGAGCTTGCAGTCTAATTAGACTTGCAGCTGATGGGAAGGGGGACAGGGTTAGCACTGGAAGGTCAAAGTTCCCACTGACTTCAGTGGGAGCAAAGTTAGGCCACTGCTGAGCAGTACTGACGGTTCCACCCTACCCTTTCAAACCCCTCTTTGCCTTCTCCAAGGCCAGGTCTACTCCAGAAAGGTTTGCCGAGAGACTGATGCCAAGAGATCTATACCAGCAAGCCCTCTTGCTGGTAGTTTGTACCAGTTCCCCAGGCAAAATAAGCTATGCTGGCCAAAGCACTCTTTTGCTGGTGTAACTGTAGGCTTGTAGGAAACTGCTGTGGGTGGGGGAGGAACAAAAGAAGATATTGCACCACTAAGTGACATTGCTATACTGGCTAAAGTTTGGAGTGCTGTAGATTCATAGATTCTAGGACTGGAAGGGACCTCGAGAGGTCATCAAGTCCAGTCCCCTGCCCGCATGGCAGGACCAAATACTGTCTAGACCGTCCCTGATAGACATTTATCTAACCTACTCTTAAATATCTCCAGAGATGGAGATTCCACAACCTCCCTAGGCAATTTATTCCAGTGTTTAACCACCCTGACAGTTAGGAACTTTTTCCTAATGTCCAACCTAGACCTCCCTTGCTGCAGTTTAAGCCCATTGCTTCTTGTTCTATCCTTAGAGGCTAAGGTGAACAAGTTTTCTCCCTCCTCCTTATGACACCCTTTTAGATACCTGAAAACTGCTATCATGTCCCCTCTCAGTCTTCTCTTTTCCAAACGAAACAAACCCAATTCTTTCAGCCTTCCTTCATAGGTCATGTTCTCAAGACCTTTAATCATTCTTGTTGCTCTTCTCTGGACCCTTTCCAATTTCTCCACAGCTTTCTTGAAATGCGGTGCCCAGAACTGGACACAATACTCCAGCTGAGGCCTAACCAGAGCAGAGTAGAGCGGAAGTAGATCTTGTCTAATAAACACTCTCCACTATTGCTGATTACGCTTCTCTGCATGGGTGAAGAGGCTAGGAAGTACATTTGTCAGTAAATTTCAATGTTTATTCATCTGGAATGAGGAAACACTGATTTAACCCCCATCCCTCAAAAAAAAAAAAAAAAATTCCAAGGAAATCAGAAAGGAAAATAAGCGCCAGTTCTTCTGATTCCATAAAGCCCTTGCAAGGGGCAAGGGATAAAGCTGGTTTTTGAAACCCCGAGAACTCTCAACCTTATGGCTAAAATAATCTTCAAAGCAAATCTGCAGGGACCAAGCCATCAGTCTCTTTAATGGCTTGCAATTTTAAGAAGTTTTTTCCCCAAGACTTTAAAACTGTTCCAGTCCCTCCAGAGAGCTGCTCCCATCAATGTTCAAAGCCAGATTTGCTTAAACGTGTAGTAACGTGGGTTCTTCTATCTGAGTGCTTATTAAACAAGACTGCTTGCGATTTCTAAAATACGTAACTTGTCTTGCTGCTCCCAGCTGTGTTTCAATGTCCGCTTCTGAGCAAAGCTAGAAAACAAGAAGTTGTTCACGCAGAGCTGCAGATGGACTGTATTTCACCCTTGTGTAGGGGAACAGCACAAGCTCAGACACCATTTAAATCCCACTGGAATCATAAAGCTCAGCGGCAGATTGTCAAGGGCTCAGCTCCCAATTGCCAATTTTGCCCATCCTAGGCCCTGTGGAATTTAAGAGGTGCCTATGTGCCTTGTGCTAGCTCCAGTCTAAAGTTACCAAGAGCTTCTATTTGCTGGTTAGAATGGAGGGAGATTAACACCAGGGTCTCTGACAGTTTTATGTTGGTGCCAGGGCTGTGTTTTCTCTTTTAGTGCTGAGACTCCAGCCTGGTCTTTCAAATTGATTGTGAGGCACCTGGGTGTGGCCTCCGTGGTCGAACCCATCAGTTTGAATGCACAGGTAGGAGAAGCAAGTTAACTGAATGGGGTGTGTGTGATTCCTCCAGAAAAGCCGGCAGCTAGTCCTGACTAGAAGCCTGGTTCATATCATGAAGGGAACTGAGAAAGCAAACAATGCAAACCTGTCTCGATAATATTGCATCTTGGCTTTTCTCCCCTAATACAGATCTGTATGTGTGTTGCCTAGGAGCTCCTTGCAGTATTTTTGATTCCGGGGGGGGAACCCTCTACAGATTTGTAGAATATATCGCTCAGACCTAAATAGGTCATGCATGACTTGGCTAGAAATTTCCAATTCAGGGAGTTATGCCCATAAACAGAGCCCGCTCACCTCTGCCGAAATGGCCTTGTTAAATGAGTATTTCTGTTCCTTGCAGCTGGGCCGGGAGACAGGAGTGATTTGATTCCACTGAAATGTTAATTTCACAGTATGACACCTGCAGAGTTTATAACACTTAACACTAATAACAGTGATGAAATCTGGGCTGAAATTCTGAGCCTTGGAAGTCCTGCCAATACACCAGAGTCTGAAGCACAAAAGCTTCCTTTCTTCCGTCTCTTTTTTCTTTTTTTTTTAAATTTCTCAAAATTATTTCTGCTTTGTAGATAATTGCATTCTGCTGTCCTCAATTCCTCCGGCAGTTTCAATAGGACACGCAGAGTTCTTTGTTGCTTCCTGTCCGAAGGTCTCCACCCACCCCAGAAATGCAGCCCCCTCTGATCTTTGCATATAATAGATGCATACGTTCCAAGGCCAGGAGGGATCATGATGATCCTCCAGTCTGACCTCCTGTATAATCCAGGCCAGAGAATTTCACCCAGTGATTCCTGCATCCAGCCCGACAATTTATGGTTGAACTGCAAATTTCTCTGGCGTTTCCCTGAGCGCTACTGGAGCAGAGCGCCTGGTTCCACAATGGCTGTCCCCCCCCCAGTGTTAGCCTCCCACTGCCGAGGTTCAGCTAATGTTGGGTTCCTCCCAGCAAGGGTGCTAAGCACCCTCTAGCCCTGATCCAGCCAAGCACAACAGCACAGCGCAGTAGCCAGCCCTCTAGGGGCCTCAGTGCTTCCACCCTACAGAGCTTCTGCTTCAGTACTTTCCACCCGGCACAGAGACTGGCCCTACAGGCAAATCCCAGTTTAGAGCACCTGCAAGTTTCCCTGGGACTGGTGCCCATCCGGGTCCTGCTCCAAAGCCCTTGAAGTCGAGGGAAAGGCTCCTGCTGATTTCAGGTGCTTGGCACAAGAGCTGGGTAAATAATGGAGAATTTGGCTCATTGGCAGCCCTGAAAAATGGGGGGGGGGGGGGAAGCTTTTGTTGGGAATTGAACAAGATGTTTCAATTTTGAGGGTTTTTTTTTTTTTTTTTTTTTAACTAGTACACTGCAAAACAAAAAGTCCTTTCAAATCAAAACACTTTGGAAATGTCAATATGAAATGCTTCGGGGCTTTTTGTGTTTTTACTGAAGCAATTCAGTGAAATCGACATGAATTAGCAAAGTGTTTTAGTGTCACTGAATCTGCTGGGGGGGGGGGGGAAATGTTTCAGTCAAAAAAAAAGTTTCGCCCGCTCTGCTTAGCCCGGTGGCGGGCGCGATCCCGGGAGTGCGGCGTTGTGGCCGCGTCTGCACCTGGCAAACTGAAGGGCAGGTTACGTGCGCCTGTTTGCCAGCTCCGTGCCATGCAATTAACCCATGATCTGCTGAAGTTGGTAAGGATGCCGTTACTCAGGGTACATTGATGCTGCAACCATGGGGTGTGATTGCAGCTTGTGTGAATTTATCTGAGTTAGCTTTAGTCTAGTCAGTTTGGGTGTGACTGGAGCTCATTCAGACCTAGTGTAGACATACCCGGAATCGGCAAGGACTGACTCAATGGTGGTTTATGCCCTGTGAGCTCCTGCTTTGCTTCCTCTGTTCTCAATTTGTGTCCCTTTGTGATACAGCTGCAGAGTCCAGAGCTCAGCGCCAGATGACTCATCTCGGCGCCCGAGGGCCCTGGGAGTCAATCTTTCATCACAATCGTGTACATGGCATGAGCCTGGGGAGGAGAAAAATGGGCTCATTAAAAGCAACCAGACGTGGCTGCACTTGGGAGGTGCACAGGTCTGTGGCTGGCCTATTCGATCTAACGCCATGGGTGCAGGTGATGGTCCCATTGCTTAATGTGCTGCTGGAGGGTGGTGCACTGATCCTACGGTATTTGGGGAGGGGGGGGGATTGGAGGGGGGTAGGGTGGTAACAGACTGGAGGAGGGAGGTGAGTCTTTTATCTGAGCTCTGGCTGCAGTGGGAGGTATGTGGTTACTTTAGAAAAGACACGGTTGTGCCGGGGGGTGCGTGGCTTCTGGCCACCACTTCTTTCAGCTACCACCTCTCCGGTTCTTAGCTTAAAGCCCAGCAGAAAGGCGGCTGGCGGTAAGTCAGAGCACCTGAGAGGCCAGGAAAGGGGAGTCATCTTGTGAAGGCTGCGCTTAGCGGGAGCTCTCCCAGCGTGGCGGCAGCGTGGGAACGGCTGCCTCTTCATGCCCTTAATTCTGCTGTGCGGGAAAAACGTGGGGACTGGAAGAGAGGGCAACTTGCTGCCGCTCGGAACGAGCAGCGAGTTCAGGCCACTGTAAACAAGCTTCACGTCTCGGCGCTCAGCTTAAGCCTGGATAAACAAGCTTTGGAGTTGAAATCTGAGGCTGACCTTGAGCTCCATGAACCCCAAAGGAATGGGCTGAACTTTAGAAATAAATTCTTCTAGGCTGGGAGGGATGAGAGGAAGGAACCTCATTAGGTTCCCTGGGTCTTTGGCTAGAGAGAGAATCCATCACTCCAGGTCCGCGCATTAAAACAGTTAATCCATTTTTATTCCCCGCCCCCCCCCTCCAGCAGACACCATAATACCATGTGTCTGCTACAAAGGGGGATTAGCTACTCCACAATGTGTTCCAATTATCGGCAGGCTTGTCAAAGCAGCGCCAGCGGCAGGGGGAATAATGCTCAGGCGTTAGCGGGAGGCTGAATCTGAATCGTCTCCAAACCGCAGCACCAGTGTCCTACGTCGGTGCCGCTCTTGCCCTAGGCGGGAAGTTGCCTGGTTAGAGCGAGTAAAAGGGCAGGTGGTGGCAACCTGCCTCAGCATCTGAGTTATCACCGTGGGGCGGGCTCCAGTTGCAGTGTCCCCTGGCTACCATGGGCAGGCCAGGTGCAGGGCCGAGATTCCAGCTTGCGCCATCAGGCCAGCGCTTTTTGTTCATTTGCCCTTCCAATCAAAAGGAGCCACTTAGACTTTGCTCCAGTGTCCCTCCTGCACACACATTTAGAAATCGGCTCCTTCAGGAACTATCGCCCCCTTCACCCAATGATTGACCCCCGTCGTAGACCAGCAGTCGAATCTGCGTTGCTGATTACTGTAGTGGAAGCAGCACCCACCGTGTGCTCGGGTCTGTGTGGCACGGCATGGGCCTGTCCCCGAGGGGAAGGGACACGCTGGCAGAACAGGGCCGGGCAGGCCACTGTGTGTCTGGCAACTGCCAGTTTGTAAGTAGTGCTCTTCCACTGGGCGGAGCGGGGAGGCCCCTGCCATTCCCCATTGCCCCGGGCTGGCCCCTCGCTCCAGGGACTGACCTCCCCGCGCCAGGCTCCACTGCCTCCATGGGGGCCCACAAATATTTTTGGAGCCCGGCCCACAAAAGGTTAATCCAGCCCTGCATTCAAGTCCAGGTGCCTGCAGAACTCAAACAAAGGAGATCAGAACAGGAAAGTGACAAAGTCGGACTGGATTCTGGTGCTGCGCTGTGCGATCTGCACTCTGCCATACACACCTCTCCGCAATCTACTGGCGCGTCTTGCTGCACATTAACGAATAAATAAATGCATCGGATCTTCCCCCCCCAATGCTTGGCCTTTTGAGGCAGTGGGTAGTGGTTATTCCAAGTCAGGTAGCTTTAATGTGGGGCCACAATCATTCCGCAAATGGACACGCTCTCCACCCAAATGGACGTAGGTCAAGGGGGTTGCTTTGCTCTGGTATGAGTGGGGCAGTCGAGGGAATGCTACAGCGGAGACGAAAGCTGCTAATTAGCAGACTGAAAACCATCGTCCTGTGCATCAGCTGCTGCATCCAAGGTTATTTGGGAGCATTGTCAGTGATTAAAGTTTTAGAACAGCAAGAACTTTGTAAATCAAATATGTGTAAAATCAGATCAGCCTTAATTGGAGGGTAAATAAGGTAAGTTGTTTTTTCTCCTTTGGCTCTTGCAGGCTGGAGATGGAAGTGGCACGTTGCTCACTACAATAATGAGTAAAAGGCAACATTCTAATCGGTTCCTGGGTTGGATTTAGTGACTGATCTAAGGGGTTTGAAAGCCCCCGTTCGTGCCTGCCTCAGGGCTCCAACCAAATTAGCCCTACGTGAAATTAAAGGGTAGAGCTGCTGTTTTCCCCAGACAGGGTTTATAGGCGTTCTCCCTACAAAGTCTGCGTACTTTGTCTGGGGAAGATCCCCCAGGGATGCTCTGCTCCCCTAAGGCTACTCTCTGGCAGCCTCTCAATCCAGCCCCACGTGGCTCTTGGGCAGCACAGAATCACCTGGGTGCAGTGTGCTCAGGCCCTGCCCCGATCCGTCCCCTCTTTGCTGGGGTCGGGGAGCCGGGTGACTGAAGGACCCTTACGCTAGCGCAGGGGTTCTCAGGACAAAAGTTTTGGTGGCCCCAGAGTGCGACCAGCTCTTGCTGGTGGCCGCTTTCACACTTTTCCCTAAAATACTTAATGAGCTTTAGGAAAAACAAATAAGTATGCACATAGACACGTCCAGGGCTGCCGAGAGCGGGTTCAGGCCCCGGTGAAAAATGTTTTTCGGGCCCCCCAGCAAGGGCGGACCGGCTAAACAGGGCTGATGGGGGGGAAGCCGGGGCCCAGGCCCCCTTCTGGACTGCCGGGCCCTGGTAAGGCGATGAGGGGGGGGGAAGCTGGG
The DNA here is from genome assembly GCF_028017835.1 of Emys orbicularis. NCBI lineage: Eukaryota > Metazoa > Chordata > Testudines > Emydidae > Emys > Emys orbicularis. The sequence goes on along the minus strand of NC_088703.1, from coordinate 572,130 downwards.
CCCCCTTCCAGACCGCCGGGCCCCAGTAATTTGTACCGGCTCTCCCCCCCCTCCCCCCAATTGGCCCTGGACAGGTCCAAATCATTGTAACTTCTTTATTGCTAGCTAGTAAGTGATATTAACAAACCTACAAGTATCACTTTTCACAGCAAACTTACTCAGCCCCAGCAAGCCTGGGGACAAATTAGGCCCTGGAGGGAGGGGTTTGGAGGAGGCAGCAGGGGCTAGAGTCCAAAGCCCCATTGCTGTGGGATGGGGATGGAGCCCAAGGCCACGCAGCTGGAGCCTGCTGTCCTGCCACCCCAGGGATGATGCCCAAAGCTGGAGCTTCACCACCCCTGGGAAGGTGGGGAACTCACCGGCTCCCTGCTCCTCCAGCATTGTCCCCAGCTGTCTCCCAAGGGGGCAGGGCCCAACCCCTGCTTGCAGCCCCAGCAGCCAACACCAAGGTGGCGCATCCAGGAGCGACAGGGAGGGGAGGGGCTGCTGCTTTGCGTCCCCAGCCCAGGAGGATGTGGCCACAAGAACAGCCCCTGGTGTCCGCATGCGCGAAACGCTGCACTACTGCCACACCACCTGGGGGGGGGGGTGTTCCTGCTGCTGCTTCTTCTCACTGTCAGCACAGAGGGGCCCAAGTAGGGTGACCAGGTGTCCCGATTTTATAGGGACAGTCCCGATTTTTTTTCTTTTCTTATATAGGCACCTATTACCCACCAGCCCCGTCCCAATTTTTGACACTTGCTGTCTGGTCACCCTAGGCCCGAGTGTGATGAAGAATCAGGCCACAGTCTGTGAGCAAGTCCTTGGAGGGCTCTGAAAACAGGTACCTCTAGATTGGGGGCCTTGCCTACACCGGGAAAGTTGCACTGGTTTAGCTTAAATCGGTTTTTAAATTGGCTTCGTCACACCAGGGCAAAGTTCTGTGTGGACAGTGTGAGATTGGTTTAGCTTAAGCATTTTCCCAGTCGACTTAAGTTAAATTGAAATAAGCCCCTCTTAAACTGAAACTGGAGTGTCCACTCAGGGGCTTGAACTGGTTTAACTAAATTGGTTTAAATTCGCACCTGAGGTTAAACTGGTGCCACTTCCCTGTGCAGCAGAGGCCTCAGCTCAGAGGCAGGTGTTGAGATTGGGGAGACGGTGCTGGGAAAGCAAACACCTACTGTAGCCTGTCAGGTGGTGAGTGCAAGCAGCCAGACACCTTTTTATGCTAGTCACGACAAACCCAGGGAGGGCAGTTTTGAAGAGGAGGCTGAAATAAATGGGGATCCGATGGCACTGCTGGGGGAATGGCGATGGATGGGCTCTGCCGCCGCTTGCGAAATCTCTGGCACCTAAAGCGATACCTTCCTCTGTCCACACTGAGCGAAAGGGGGTTTGCTCCCCTACACTGAGGCAGAGAGGAAATAGCAAACATTTACCACGGCCCCGTGTTTCCAGCGTCTACGTCTTTGTCTCATTTTGTTTGTTTGTTGAAGCCTCGCTAAGCACATTAGCCTCTAACGAAAACCAATTTCATGTTGTTTAGGAACAATTAAAGTGCAGTCATTTGAAAGGTCAAGTGGGATGGGCCACTGTGCCTGGCACATATTAAAAATGAGTTAATTGCAGGTACAAGGGCAGACTTTTCCCAGGCAGTGGGGCTCTCCGGGGTGCCGTTCCACTCAGAGTGAACAAACACTGTTACGTTTTGCTTCTCCCTTGGTGCATATGTGAACGCTGGGAGAATGCTGAAGTCCTGAGCGCTGATTTATCGGCAGGAATCCACCCCCCTAAGAACGGTATTAAAATTATTAATGGAGTCTGAGCTGGCAGAGAGACCTGCACCAAGGAAGCAGCTTACAGCAAGACAGAATTCTCTGTCTGGGTTGACCTTTAGGTGGCAGGGGTCGTTGCATATGCAGGTTACAATTAAACCTGTGGCCCAGTGACGGCTGGAAATGTTGGGTAAGCATAAAGCTGAAACAACCAAACAGCAGGAGACGGAGGGACTTTATTGTAATAGCAAGTGAAAGGAGTGGAATTTCGTCTCTGGATACAGTGCGCGTCAGAATATCGATTAGAAGAGAGAATGCACTTCCAGCTAAGCTCTGGCAATCCAGTTTTTATTCCAGTGATGAATTGGAATCGGAGAGAGTTAGTTTTTAAATACTGCCAAGGATTTAGTCCTGATTTACTCCTGAGAAATGATGGCAGATGGCGTGAGAGATGAGTGTGATTGCAAGGGATAGTGTGTGGGGACCCGACTGAGAACCACCCAGCTCTTTCCTTCTCGAGAATGCTGTCAGCTGAGATTCGTAGATTATAAAGCTAGAAGGACCATGGTGGTGAGCTAGTCCGACCTCCTGCTTCACACAGGCCATAGGATGTCCCAGTATTAATTCCTGTTTCAACGAGAGCAGATATTTTAAAAACATCCAGTCTTGATTTGAAAATTGCCTGCGATAGAGAATCCACAGGGCCCTTGGTAAGTTGTTCCACCAGGTTCTGCTTAGATTTGGTCAAGGGGTTCCCAAGATACAGTCCCCACAAAACGACCCACCTCTAGAATAAAATAAGTGGCCCAGACATGGCTCAGACCCTGACCTTGAGGCTCAGAGGAGTTTGGTTAACTCCTTCTTGCCTTTCATTTTTGTGCTGGCTCTCCTTCCTTCCTTTCAGCTGCACCTGGGAGCACAAACTCTTTACGAGAGTCTTAGGAACATAGACCACTGGATGGCAAGGGACTTCCCGGGTCATCGAGTCTAGTTCCCTGGTAGTAAGGTGGGCGGCATCCTGAGGGCCAGCTCGTGGCTCTGCGGGCCCCTGCCTCTGCTTTCCCCTTTTTCAGGGCTCTCCAAACTCATTCAAGACAGTCCAAAGACAGTCCCTTAGGGGAGAGTCTGATGATAGAGAATCTCCAGGTTATAGTCAGGGGCAGAGGACTGAAAAGTATAATGTAAGGGCCGGATCAGATGATAAACAGTCACATAAAAAAGAATCTGGCACATCAGAAAAAGGCAGGCTAATAAACAGGGACAAGTTTTTAAAGTGCTTGTACACAAATGCCAGAAGTCTAAATAATAAGATGGGTGAACTAGAGTGCCTTGTGATAAAGGAGGATATAGATATAATAGGCATCACAGAAACCTGGTGGACTGAGAGCAATCAATGGGACACAATCATTCCGGGGTACAAAATATATCGGAAGGACAGAACAGGCCGTGCAGGGGGAGGAGTGGCACTATATGTTAAAGAAAGTGTAGATTCAAATGAAGTAAAAATCTTAAGCGAATCCACAGGTTCCATAGAGTCTCTATGGATAGAAATTTCATGCTCTAGTAAAAATATAACATTAGGGATCTATTATCGACCACCTGACCAGGACAGTAATAGTGATGATGAAATGCTAAGGGAAATTAGAGAGGCTATCAAAATTAAGAACCCAATAATAGTGGGGGATTTCAATTATCCCCATATTGACTGGGAACATTTCACTTCAGGACGAAATGCAGAGATAAAATTTCTCGATACTTTAAATGACTGCTTCATGGAGCAGCTAGTACGGGAACCCACAAGGGGAGAGGCGACTCTAGATTTAATCCTGAGTGGAGCGCAGGAGCTGGTCCAAGAGGTAACTATAGCGGGACCGCTTGGAAATAGTGACCATAATACAATAGCATTCAACATCCCTGTGGTGGGAAGAACACCTCAACTGCCCAACACTGTGGCCTTTAATTTCAAAAGGGGGAACTATACAAAAATGAGGGGGTTAGTTAGACAAAAGTTAAAAGGTACAGTGACTAAAGTGAAATCCCTGCAAGTTGCGTGGGCCCTTTTTAAAGACACCATAATAGAGGCTCAACTTCAATGTATACCCCAAATTAAGAAAAACAGTAAAAGAACTAAAAAAGAGCCACCATGGCTTAACAACCATGTAAAAGAAGCAGTGAGAGATAAAAAGACTTCCTTTAAAAAGTGGAAGTCAAATCCTAGTGAGGCAAATAGAAAGGAGCACAAACACTGCCAACTTAAGTGCAAGAGTGTAATAAGAAAAGCCAAAGAGGAGTTTGAAGAACGGCTAGCCAAAAACTCCAAAGGTAATAACAAAATGTTTTTTAAGTACATCAGAAGCAGGAAGCCTGCTAAACAACCAGTGGGGCCCCTTGACGATGAAAATACAAAAGGAGCGCTTAAAGATGATAAAGTCATTGCGGAGAAACTAAATGGATTCTTTGCTTCAGTCTTCACGGCTGAGGATGTTAGGGAGATTCCCAAACCTGAGCTGGCTTTTGTAGGTGACAAATCTGAGGAACTGTCACAGATTGAAGTATCACTAGAGGAGGTTTTGGAATTAATTGATAAACTCAACATTAACAAGTCACCGGGACCAGATGGCATTCACCCAAGAGTTCTGAAAGAACTCAAATGTGAAGTTGCGGAACTATTAACTAAGGTTTGTAACCTGTCCTTTAAATCGGCTTCGGTACCCAATGACTGGAAGTTAGCTAATGTAACGCCAATATTTAAAAAGGGCTCTAGGGGTGATCCCGGCAATTACAGACCGGTAAGTCTAACGTCGGTACCGGGCAAATTAGTTGAAACAATAGTAAAGAACAAAATTGTCAGACACATAGAAAAACATAAACTCTTGAGCAATAGTCAACATGGTTTCTGTAAAGGGAAATCGTGTCTTACTAATCTATTAGAGTTCTTTGAAGGGGTCAACAAACATGTGGACAAGGGGGATCCGGTGGACATAGTGTACTTAGATTTCCAGAAAGCCTTTGACAAGGTCCCTCACCAAAGGCTCTTACGTAAATTAAGCTGTCATGGGATAAAAGGGAAGGTCCTTTCATGGATTGAGAACTGGTTAAAGGACAGGGAACAAAGGGTAGGAATTAATGGTAAATTCTCAGAATGGAGAGGGGTAACTAGTGGTGTTCCCCAAGGGTCAGTCCTAGGACCTATCCTATTCAATTTATTCATAAATGATCTGGAGAAAGGGGTAAACAGTGAGGTGGCAAAGTTTGCAGATGATACTAAACTACTCAAGATAGTTAAGACCAAAGCAGATTGTGAAGAACTTCAAAAAGATCTCACAAAACTAAGTGATTGGGCAACAAAATGGCAAATGAAATTTAATGTGGATAAATGTAAAGTAATGCACATTGGAAAAAATAACCCCAACTATACATACAACATGATGGGGGCTAATTTAGCTACAACGAGTCAGGAAAAAGATCTTGGCGTCATCGTGGATAGTTCTCTAAAGATGTCCACGCAGTGTGCAGAGGCGGTCAAAAAAGCAAACAGGATGTTAGGAATCATTAAAAAGGGGATAGAGAATAAGACTGAGAATATATTATTGCCCTTATATAAATCCATGGTTCGCCCACATCTCGAATACTGTGTACAGATGTGGTCTCCTCACCTCAAAAAAGATATTCTAGCACTAGAAAAGGTTCAGAAAAGAGCAACTAAAATGATCAAGGGTTTAGAGAGGGTCCCATATGAGGAAAGATTAAAGAGGCTAGGACTCTTCAGTTTGGAAAAGAGAAGACTAAGGGGGGACATGATAGAGGTATATAAAATCATGAGTGATGTTGAGAAAGTGGATAAGGAAAAGTTATTTACTTATTCCCATAATACAAGAACTAGGGGTCACCAAAAGAAATTAATAGGCAGCAGGTTTAAAACAAATAAAAGGAAGTTCTTCTTCACGCAGCGCACAGTCAACTTGTGGAACTCCTTACCTGAGGAGGTTGTGAAGGCTAGGACTATAACAATGTTTAAAAGGGGACTGGATAAATTCATGGTGGCTAAGTCCATAAATGGCTATTAGCCAGGATGGGTAAGAATGGTGTCCCTAGCCTCTGTTCGTCAGAGGATGGAGATGGATGGCAGGAGAGAGATCACTTGATCATTGCCTGTTAGGTTCACTCCCTCTGGGGCACCTGGCATTGGCCACTGTCGGTAGACAGATACTGGGCTAGATGGACCTTTGGTCTGACCCAGTACGGCCTTTCTTATGTTCTTATGTTCTTAAAGAAAATGAAAACATTTTCCCCACCTGGGGTCCACTTTATTCAGTCCTCTGGCCATCCTGCGCAGTGTCTCTCTCCCCTTAGTTGGGGTGGGCTGTGCCTTTTTCCCAGGCACAGTTCAGTGGGGCACCGTTCATCGTCTCTGCAAGAGCCAGTCTTGCTGCTGCAGGCTAGCTACACTACCTCTGGCTTTCGTTTCCTGAGCATTCCCCACTACCTGCAGCCACCTGCTGCTCTTTTCAGGGGTTCAGCTCCTCTCACACAGGTCTGCCTCTCTGAGCAATCAGGGCTGGATAGCCCAGGGCTTCCAGCCATCAAAGGGCGGGCAAGCCACTCTGGTCCGCCCCTGCCATCGGAGACAACCCCATCCTCTGATCGCATTCACAAACTCATCATGCTCCATCTTACAACTAGTTCGGTTGTTTGTCCCCCACTGCGCCGACTGGGGGAGCTGAATCCAAACTTCGCTCTGATGGGTGGAGCCTTCCTCTAATTCCCAGGCTAAATTTATTCACAGCCGGTTCATCCCCATTTGGTCTTGTGCCAGCGCTATCATTCAGCTTCAGGAGCTCTTCCTTCTCTCTGGGGTTTATCTCCCCCCCTTCCCCTCCATGTATTTATAGAACGCAAACATGTCCCCGCTCAGCGTTCTCCTGACCCCCCGAGACTGAGGGAGCTCAGTCTACTTAAAGTGTCAAAGAGGAGGTCGAGAGGCCGCTTGATCATGGCCTATCCGTATCTCCACAGGGAGATGACCTCTCCTGTCGGGGTGTTCTTCTAAGGAGCGAACCGAGGCAGCAGGAGATCAGACGCCGCTCTTTAGCAGTCAGAAAGCGCCGTATCAGCTTTGCCAGGGAATTCGCAAACATCACTTGGAGTCTTTGGATCAAGGCTGAGTCTGTTTCCGAAAGCTCTGCTTAAGAAGAAACACCAGCTGCTGGGCTCAGGGGTGTGATTTACCTTGGAGGGAGCCTGGGCCCCGCCAGTGGGCGGGATTCTCTGGCCGGTGTGAGGCAAGAGGTCATATCAAATTGTCCCTTCTGGCCTTAAAACATATGAAATACCAAAATAGAGAGAGAGAGATCACACACTTCTGTTGTTTCTGATCCAGTTACAACTAAAATACTCTGCAGATCTCTCTCAAATTATTTTCCTCCATCATGACCCCTCCATTTAGAAACACCACAAATACCTAGCTCTTGAATGGTGCTTTTCAGAAGTGGATCCTGACTCCTAGCTCTCCATGCTCTAACCACTGGATTCATTTCCAGGGAGGCTAGCCCATTTAGGAACATAAGAACAATCATGGTGGATCAGACCAATGGTCCATCCTGTCTCTGACGGGCCAGTGCCAGAACTTCAGGAGCATTGAACAGACAGAGCAGTTTTGGAGAGATCCATCCCTGGCTTCCACTCCCAGCTGCTGCCAGTCAGAGGTGTAGGGTTACCTTGAGCATCAGGTTGCATCCTTAACCATCGTGGCTAACAGCCATTGATGGACTCTCCTCTAGTTCTTTTTTGGAACCAGTTCTACTTTTGGCCTTCACAACATCCCCTGGCAATGAGTTCCACCAGTGAATTGTACATTGTGAAAGAAGTACATTTAGGGGATGATGGTCCAAGACACCACAGGGTAGGTAGGTGTCCAACTTCCAGCAAAAGTCAAGTAGTTAAAGCTGGGTGCCTAATCCCCTGTGTGCCTTGGCAAAACTCTTCTTAAAGAATCTCTCTCCCACTGGCTTTTCTTTGTAATCACGCTTGATTCTGAGGGGAACTGGGCCACTTTCTCTCAGCGCTTGGTGGCTCGTGAGATGTTTCAGAAGCTGTCTGTTGATATGTTCACGTCTCACTGAAGGAAGAGCTGTCATAAACGTACTGCAGGCAGAATGCAGCTGGCATTTTGGGGGCAGTTTGTAATGTAAATGGCATGGAAAGTAACTTTGGCGAATGCGTCCGGTAATTCAAACCCACCCCAATTCCCTGTGCCAGCTCAGTGAAATCCAATTGCTCATTCCATTAAATACAGCAGTCCCCCGATTTGTCTCGTTCTAAGTAGTTTGCTAATGACTAGCTCCATCTGTGCAGGGTTTGGCTTTATATATATTTTATGAGTGCGTTTTTATCTGCCTCGTCCCTAAAGACCAAAAGAAGCATTTGTCTTATTTGTGACACGCTTTTGTGAGCGGTATCCCCCAGCGGCATGATCAACGAGGCATTTAATAGGGGAATAATAGGGAGCTTCTGCGAGCACTGACACACGCATACAATTCGTATTCAGGGTGCAATATATGACGCTGAACTCTCACCATTTTTTCAGAGCAGAGTCACCTCCATCTGCCGAAGGGTTGGAATGAGCTTGAGAAACAACCTGCAACTGAATGCATCCCAGTCCACATCAAATCAATAAAAGAAAACCCTTCTGTATGCAGCATGTACCCAGCTCAGGCCGGGCGTGGGGTGGGGGTGTTTGGGAGAGACCGGAGGAAACCTGTGTTGTTAATTATAGGCTACACTAGTAGCAGCGTGAGTGCAGTGTGTAAGGGCTGGTTTCTTCACAGTATTGTGGTGCCTAAAGCTGCAGATAGGTGTGCCCATGTGGTTTTCAAAAAGGGCGTTAGGCATCTAGGAGCTTTTGAAAATCCCAGTAGGTGGCTACCAGCCTCTTTAGGCACCTAAATACCTTTAACAATGTGATCTTAAGGGAATTCCTTATAGGGAAGAGATTTCTGATATTTGAGGGCTCTTCAATCCAGCAGGCAAAGGCAGGAGGAGATCCCATGGCTTAGAGGTAGAAAAATCACAACCCTAGGGCTGTGGTGGGGTCTCCATCCCTTGGAGGCTTTACGTTAAGACAATGTCGTTTGGGTGACATGGAGTCTGGGTATTTTCGTAAGGCAGCTTGTTTGTTTACACTAGGTACGTACTGCTCCTGGCACAGAGGTGGCTGCAGACCACTTGCATTTGTAGGCAATCCCCTCTCCTAGGGGTCGCAGTCCAACAGCAGTGCCCAGAAGAGCTGGCAGTGCCGGCGGGGGGGGAGGAGGGGACTGGTGCTGAATGTAAACGAGACTGCCCAAACCCGGTACAAAGCCCCACTCCCCTCCTGCAGCCGGGGAGAGAACCCAGGAGTCCGGGCTCCCAGCCCCCCCTGCTCTAACCACTAGCTCCCACTCCCCTCCTGCAGCTGGGGAGAGAACCCAGGAGTCCTGGCTCCCAGCCCCCCCACTCTAACCACTAGCCCCCACTCCCCTCCTGCAGCAGGGGAGAGAACCCAGGAGTCCTGGCTCCCAGCCCCCCCCCACTCTAACCACTAGCCCCCACTCCCCTCCTGCAGCAGGGGAGAGAACCCAGGAGTCCTGGTTCCCAGTGCCCCCCTTGCTCTAACCACTAGCCCCCACTCCCTTCCCAGGGACAGAACCCAGGAGTCCTAGCTCCCCTGCCTGCTCTAACCACTAGCCCCCACTCCCCTCCCAGAACTGTAGCAAAATCACTGTTAAATGGTCTTGTCTGTCAAGGCTTTTGCTCTGCGATGGATCCTTTAGGGCAGAGTCAGTGCGGGGACCCTTTCCAGCTTGCACAAACACCCAGAGCAAGTCACAGGGATGCTCTGTTCCCTTGAGGCACATCCGCCCTCAAACCAGGCAGAAATCAGAGGGGTTGAGCGCTCCCCATCCACCCCGAAAGCCCCCTCCCCACAAGACCTGGCTGGTGCTGCTCTGTGCATCTCTGCAGCATGAGTATTGATGAGAGAGACACGTGCAGCTGCTGCTGTAGGCATCAAATGGATCCACCCTGGGGTTTGTCTCCACACAAAGCAAACCAACTCCTCTTTGGTTTGTCTCTGATCAGCCACATACTGTGAAGGGATCCCTGAATATCTCCCCCCACCTCCATTTGTTAAGCGTTTCAGTGCTGAGCCAGTCTGGGCCTTTACTCCTCTCCGCCACCTTGCAACATAAACCGTGATTAGGAAGCTGAGACGAGAGCCCAGGCCAGCATAAAAGTAAACCGATCAAAAGCCGGGATGTGTGAGGAGAAGCCAGAATTTCAGTCCCTGCTGTAGGAACAAAGGGAATCTGTGCGCATGAAAGGAATTATTCATGCCTGAAGGGGGGAGGTATTTCTTATCAGGGGACCAGGAGCCAGGACTCCTGGGTTCTAATCTCAGATCTGACCCTGACCCTAGCTGAGTCACTTGCTCTGAACTCTGGAGCAATGTCTCATGGGCTGGGTTTGTGAGGGGGGAACAGCCAGAGCACCCATGGGGCAGGTTAGCACATTAGGGTTGAATTACATGGCAGAGCTTGCAATAGGATCAGAACCCAGGTGTCCTGATTCCCACCCTATTCTAACCCACTAGACCCCCACTCCCCTGCCAGAGCTGGGGCTAGAACCCAGGAGTTCTGGCTCCCAGCCCCCCTGTTCTAACCACTAGACCCCACGATTCTCCCTTCCTTTATTCAAATATGGCCCCTGAGCTTCAGTGCAAAGCTGAAGTAGACTTGTCCATTTCAAACAAATAGTTCTGCATCATCCTGGGTGTTTTAACACCTTGTCTTAGCATCAAGTTAAGGGGAGTTGGAGAGCAAGTTCCCAATTAACACCTGCAGATTTATTTGTGGAGTAGAATGTAATGGCCAATGTTTATGACATTATTTCAGAGCGGGCCCTGAAAGCTCTTGAAGAATCCAGACTAAAGCCATGATATATACACAAGCTAGGCTGCCTGCACAAACGCACTAAGCTAATGTGAGGCACTAATCTGCTGAGCGCACGTTTTAATGATATTAATAAAATAACTTTGACTTAATTAAAGTAAATTATTGCGTAACGATGCTCCCGGGGGGTAGCTGAGGGTTGGGTTTTTTTTTTTCTTGGAAGCTGTACAGATAAAGCCGACGGATACTAAATACTTTGTTGTTCCACTGCCTGTAGAAAGCAGGGCCTCACCTCATGGTTTAGTTGGGCAGCTTCTAATCTAGGATCTGCTTCTTATTTAAAAAAATACCTCATTAGAATGGTCACAGCGAAACCCATCAACACCCCAGCATCCCACCCCTTGCACGTTGGAGATCGCTGGAGATTTTTAAGAGCAGGTTAGACAAACACCTTTCAGGGATGGTCTAGAACATACTTAGTGCCATGAGTGCAGGGGACTGGACTAGATGACCTCTCGAGGTCCCTTCCAGTCCTACGATTCTATGATTCTGTGTTAGCTATAATTTGCTGTAAGAACTTTGATCAACTAGCTGTTCCACTGTCACCAACCTCAGACACTGAAAACCCTGGTGCAGGCCCCCCAAAATCATGAGGTTTTAACAATAATAAAGGTGGAGTTCTTTTTATTTCCCCTAATAGCTTTTGAGACTTTAGGATTCACATTAAGTTTTTCTTCCCATACCTGAGATTCTCTGGTAAATCACATAAGTCTTGGAGCTGGGCCTTGAAGAGAAGCCTCACATATCATGAGAGTCAGGAATGTTGCAACCTCTCATGATTTTATCCTATGTATCTTGCAGCCCAGCTCTGTGCAGAGGGGAAAATTCACAGTGCAGATAATAAGAACATTGAAGGCACAGGCTCTGTTTGCATTGACTACAAAGGAGAGGCAAGTAATAGTTCTTTGGGGTGTCAGGATTTATTGTTTTCCCCCCAGCCAAGAAACATGGGGTTGGGTTCTGTGCTGTCTCACTTGGGAGGTACAGGCCAGGGGCAGGGGGAGAAGGTGACTTTGCACCATCCAGTTCCTGATCTGACGGTGTCATTCACCACCCCATGTTATGGGGTTTTCTCCATGTACACACAAAAAGTACCCCTAGAGACTTCCAGGGTCTATTTCTCTGTTATCCTGCATCTCTTTGCAATTGTTGACGCTCGCTCAAAATGCTACCATGGTGATCTGGTAGCATGCTACGCCAGCCGCTCGCTGCTGTAAGCGACGGGGCCATGGAGAATCCTGAAACGTGCATGCCTGAGTACGCGTGGAAGGTGCTGCATCTGCCCTGAACTCAAGGACACTAATTGCAGTGGCCACGTCGCTCCGTGCAGCACAAGCGCTTATCACGGCAGAGGGAGGGTTGTAGTCAGGGGCGGCTCCAGGCACCAGCTTGTCAAGCAGGTGCTTGGGGCGGCCGCTCCGGAGAGGAGAAAGAGTATGCCCTGTCCAGCCACACCTGGATATTTAACCCCATAACTGCTGCAGGACCCTGTGTGCTTTCCAGGAGGGGAGTGGCGTTAAGAGAGCTGCAGTTGAGAGCTGGCTCTAAAGCTCAGTGGAACCTGAGTTCTGAAATTTGATCCGTTTGCAAACGGTGTTTGCAGGTGAATTAACAGCAGCCGGTCAGCAATGCTCGGTGCCGGAGAGACGTCAAATCCAGCTCCTCGACTGGGTGTCTGCCACAACCATGCAACTCTGCTTCTCCCAGTCCCCTCCTTACCAAGCCAGAGTGCAGGGTGCTGAATGGGTGACCATAGTCATCACCTGCCTCGCTGCATGGCAGCACCTCAGGCACAGAGGCGTAGCGAGCGCCCTCCGTACCCTCCGACCGGAGGGGGCCCCGCAAAGAAGGGGGCCCCTAAAAGTGGCAAAATAAATACCGCATTCCAATTTCTGCATTGTAATGGGCCCCGCCCGGACATATGTTCGGAGGGGGCCACATTCTTTGTTCCTACGGCCCTGCTCAGGCATATGCTCCTTGCATCCATCAGGTGGAGTTGGATTTGGCCTCTTAATTGGGGACCAGAACCCAAGCCCCGTGCTGCTGGGAGTCCCTGGGCAGGAGCTGACAGGCTGTGATGACTGGGGGAGACAGGAGAAGGGAGGGAGCGGTAGCACAGACGGAGGGAGGAGAAGCCTGCACATCACTTGGTAATTTTATTCCTATTTTGTGCATGACACGGCGCCGTTCCCCGCCTGCCTGACAGCTCAGCTGTCTCCAAGACGCCTGTTTACACAGTTGGAGTCGGGGGGTGGGGGGAGGAAACTGGGGCGGGGGAGGCAGGTACCACCAGCAGGGAGCTGGGAAGGAATGACAGGCACATCTTTAAAAAATAAACCTCCTCCTCGGAGAGCAATTCGGCACCTCCTGGTTTACCCTGTGGAGAGCGAGAGCCTGGCGTGCCGAGTGGCTGAGAATGGAAATGCTTCGTGTTTGCTGCAGCCGGGCTGCTCTGCCATTCCTCCTCTTGCTGAGCTAACCCTTTGGCGTGCGCTCAGGGTGCGGGACCGGACAGCAAGTCTGAAAAATCGAGATGGGGGTGGGGGGTAATAGGCGCCTATATAACATTAAGCCCCAAATAACGGAAGTGTCCCTATAAAATTGGGACATCTGGTCACCCTAGCTCAGGGTAGCAACAACCTCCTGGTGCCCTGTAGCATGGGTGTGAACCCATGGGCCGTCTGCACCTAGCCACAGACTTACCTCTCTCTGCCCATTAAGTGGCAGCAGTAGCAGGCTGTTATCCTCTAGGGGTCAGATTTTCAGAACAACTGAGGGTACTGAACACTGAACATCCCCCACTAGAGGGGGACTTGCATCACAAGCCTGAGCCAGGCTGACTCTTCCAGGGCCAGGCTTACGATCCAGGAGTGAGCTCCGTGATGACTGTACAGAGACACCCCTTGATTTACTGTGCATAGTAAACTGCCCTGGGTAACTAATTTAATGAATTCCCCCGGCTCTGCTGCAGGAATCCTCACAGTTCACTTTTTCTGGAGAGCGCCTCAATGCAGCAGCAGCTGTCTCCCTGTCTCGCCAGTAATTCTCTGGAATGTATTCCAAGCGTTGCTGCGTGCGGTGAGGTGCCTGTGAGGATCTGGGGTGGGAGGCGTGTCGATGAACCAGGTCAGCAGCATGAAGGGAGGAGAATGGGAGCTGCTGACACAACTTTGCTCTCCGCACTTTGGGATTTGCTTGTTCTTAGATATTGGGATAACTGTGGGCTTTGGCCCCATTTCCCCCTTCGCTGGGTGACGCGCGCCTCTGTGCAAAGGGCTCTATTGTAGCAGGCCAGGCCTAGGATTTCCCTAAAGGAGCTGGACCCCTCACTCCTGCAGGTTCCTCTGAAAATCCCAGGCCCGGACACTACAAGAAGTCAGCAAAGTTCAAACTGGACGTGAGAGGCAAAGCTCGCAGTGAAGACAGGCTGCTCGCAGCATCACAGAGACGCTCCGAGAGAGAGGTGCCGTCAGCTGGTGATTTTTAGGCACGCAAGGATTTCAAATGTCTCTTTGTGCCATCTGGGCAGGATGGCCCCATTTCCCCTCAGTGACGTGGCCCTGCGAACAGCTGAGCTCACAGCAGATTCTTCAAGCTTGGAAAGACAAAGCGCTAGGAAATCAACTGCAAGTCCCAGTCTTTCATTGGTAGGGTACCGGCTGGGTGAGTGGATAGGACACTGCCACCTCAAGTGGGGGAGGGAGCAGCTTTGGGAAAGCACTTGCAACTCTTTGGCATTTAAAGCAGTTGAGGATTTTGCTCTAGGAGCTTTCAGGATCCAAGGTGAAAGATGTCGGGGGTATTTACTGCCACTGATGCTAGTGAATTGGAAGGATAAAGTGAGGGGTGGCAGGACTGGCTTTCCTGATCACCTCCGGCTGCAGACATGCTGCCTCCAAGTCCAAATTGATTTCTGATTGCTCAGTTCTTTTGTGAGAGCTGTCAGCTGAGGTTAGCCCCTTGCATTCAGCCAACGGGGTCTCTGTACTTTTTAGGATTAAAGCTGTTAGACATTAACAACCTGCCGGAGCCTGGTTGTACAAAGCAATCATCGTGCAGGGCAAAGAGACCGAGCAAAACATGGGCCCTACACCTTTGCTTGCTTAGACGTTCATATCTCCATCCTCTCTCTGACCCGGCGGGTCCAGGATGAGGGGACTCCGCACAGAGGCCTTGTACAGGCGGGGGGTTCTGCAAAATGGGATCAGTGACCTGTCCTTTGTTAATGTCAAAGAACAGAAATCGGTTCTGGAGTTTTGGTTTCTGTTCCGGCCGACGGACGGCATCCCCGCTCGTGCCTGTGCGCCATCTGGCTATGCCAAACATTGCCTGCAAGTGAGTCCACATGGCTGGGAGCCCGGCTCTATTATCTCCCAGGCTAAGAAGCCAATTTATTTTTGTTGACATGTCTTGGAGTAGGATAGGATCACTCACCGAGGTCTGTCAAGATGATTGTGCCTCATCAGGATTCATTTGTACATTGCAGCCTGCAGACAGGGAGCCGTACAGCCCATCTCCAAGCTGTGTGGCAGCGGCACCGCAGAGCGCCCCTGGGCTCCGTGGGAGGGGTGCTCTTGCTCTGCTGGGTGAACGGGGATAAGAGAGGCCACCGACCCGGCCACGGCCATTTAGGGGCATCATCGAAATGATGCACCCAGCGAAACCCACGAGCCTCTAAGGAGGCGGGTGCAAATATCCCTCGTTCCAGAGATCGGCTTCCTAGCATCGAAGGGTATGCGAGAGTGAGTTGAGGAGTAAAACACAGAGGAGAGGGGAGCGAATGCAATAGCAGGAAAGACAGTCGGAGTCTGTGAATACGGGGACGCCTGGCTACAGGCAGCCGGAGGCTGGGCAGCTTCCTGTCTCGCGATCAAGCTCTAAGGGGCTGATTCTGAGTTATGCTAAAGCCATGTCTACACTGCGATGTAGCTACAGCCGCTTCAGATCCCTCCCCCTGCAGTGTGTTGGCCAGGGGCATCGGGATGGCCCTGCAGACTTCGACGTTGATGGGAAAACTCCAGTATCCAGGGCCCAGAAGGGAGTCTGAGTCTCGCCGTTGACCTACATGATGCAGGCTCAAGCTCTGCTGACGTGCAGGGCGGCCGGTGCAATGCCTGGGCTGAAGTGGGGCATTTGTGCGAATTAAGTGGCATCCTCAAAACAGGATATAACTGGGACTTAATTGGTGCACGGGACTCGATCTGGCTACTCTGCCCCTGGGAGAGTTTCACAGCAGTGCCTCCCGTCCCACGCATCCAGAAATCCCGAACCAGGCCCCCAAAAGCATTCGCTTGTCGTAAAAAAGCATGAACTATTTGAAAGCAATCAGCACTGGGTCCTGTTAATTTGCTTCCTGGTATTGGAGCCACCAGGGATCACCTTTTCCGGCTTTACTCTGCCTCTACAAGGGCCAGAAATGAATGAAATGAAAGCAAGGATTCTAGTGCTGTCAGCTGAGCCCGGGAGCTGGGGATTTAATGATGAAGAGACTCGAAATAAAGCTGAAAGAACTGGCAGTGCTGTAAGACGCGCTGCGCCGGGGTAAGATGGGGCTTTTAGAATCCCCTGCTGTTGCACCGGCTTGGGGTGAACTTCACCCCTAACAAGATTGGCAATTGGACCCGCTGGCTGCTCTGCCCTGAGATATCACTGGGTCGGGGCTCAGAACTGGGTCAGGAGCAGATTTCATTTTCCACCGTAACCCTGGCACAGATGGATTGATGAAGAGTGATTCCCCCCGCCCCCTCCTTACTGATCTCCTGAAGCACAGAGGTGCCCGGACTCACGCCTGCAGCTGAAAGGAGAGAAATGGGTATTGATTTAAAAGAGCAAAACTCTCCTCTTCAGAAAGTGCTTGCAAGCTCTTCAGGGATCGTCTCAGCCAGTTGTGTGTGACCTTAGGCTGAGGAAGAGCTGGGATGGATATCAAAAAGGAACAAGCCTCGGAGGTGATATCTCCCCCCCCCCCCACACACACACAATATTGTGCATGCTGCATTATACAACCTTGCTTTCATGCATTCATGCACACAGATATGTACACACCCGCGTGCACAGACACTGAAGACTGAGGGAGGGGGCACGGTGCAGTGGTCAGAACAGTGGACTGGGAGTAGGACGCCCAGGTTTTATTTGCAATTTTGTCACCTTGGCAAGTCTTTTTCCCCCCCTCTCTGGGTCTCAGGTTCCCATTGTAAAGGGGAAAATAAGACCTCCTGCCTCCCAGGGCTGTTGGAGAATTAATTCATGTGTGAGAGTCACCTATGCTGGAGACTGAGAAGTAGAAAGTGTCATGATTATTCGCAGTGCCCTGGGCTGGAATAGCAGAGGGGCTCTGGGTCAGAATCCAGGGGCCTCAGCAGAGCGGTGTGTCTGGTGGGGAGGCCGGGGCTGGAGCAGCAGTGGGAACTGTGGGATGGGATTGAGGGCCGTCGATAGAGCTGTATGTGCGGGAGGCGCATTGTCCAAGCTGGATGTGGGAAGCCGGCACTGCCCCGGTGTCCTGCCCCAGTGCCAATATTCCTTCATTCCATAAACAATAACATCATTAAAGAGCTGGAATTACATTTGCAAGGAAGATGCAGCCTGTTGGCTGCTGCTCCGCCAGCCCTGGGTTGGGCTTCGCCTGCGTGTCCGTGATTGCACTCTCCGTTGGGTCGTGTTGGCTGGCTGCTTGGCAGAGCCCAGCCAGCGACATTTGGGATTGTGCCTTCGGCCGTTGATGCAGGTCCAGCCTTTCGCCTCCCCTGTGCACTGGTGTGACTGGGAGGCGTCTCCTCCATCTGGGCTGGAAACCCAGGACAGCAGCGGGCCGCCTCTTGGCGAGCCGCAGCAGGGGCGGGAGCAGCTGCTGAACTGGACGCTCCTGTCCAGCACTCTGGATGTCAAACCAATGGAGCGTTACCCAGCCTCCCCCTTTCCAGCAAGGCATCATGCTGCCTTTCCAGGAGCTAGACATCAGCATAGGGTGCCAGGCAGCAGTTCCAGGGCGCCAATTACACGCAGGCACAATGCTCTGGCTGCTGCTGCCCAAATACTGTATGCTGCTCACAGTGCAATGTGCCGCTTGCTTAGCCCCGGCCTAAGGCAGTCATTGGTGTCTGGACCAAATTCCAACCCAGGGAATTAAATTCTCCCTCCCCAAACCCCTCCTCTGCAGTTTCAGCTGGACACAGGATTCATCTCCACTCCCTGTCCTGTCCTGACCTGCCATGCTGTGGTGTGTGCTGCTAAGCAGACAGGGAGTGGCATTCAGAGTGATTACGCTGTGCCCAGAGGGAAGTTCACCCCTGGCCCAAGCAGAGAGCCAGCACAGGGCCTGTGCCAGCAGTAATTCCGGCATCGTGCACGTGTGTAACTGGAGCATCGGCTAAGGAGCAGCTAGGTTTGGGTGGGAGGGAGTGGGGTCTCGGTCTGGTCGGGGTTGAGCAGTGGCTGGCCCTGATAGGATGGAAGTGGTGCCACAGTTTGCAAAGCACTTTGGGATCCTTCACAATACAAGGTGCCGCCTACACCTGACGGCTGTGATGAGCTGTGAGAACTGTGAAGCACAGGGCAGGGAGCTTTTGCTGCAGGTTCTGAGAGGTTGCTTGCATCCCACAGTGAAATCATTGCCTCGGAGAAAAGCTGCCCTTGCATGATAACACCTCAGAACTGCAGCACGCAGCCCCAATTAAATGGAGGGTGAAGCCCCGCCCAGCCATGAAAATTAGGCCGTGAAGTGCTAAGGAACTGGAGGTGCTTGGAGTGGGCTCTTGGAGAGACCCAAGAGCTTTCTGAGGTGGCCATCTGGAACCAATACCAATTAGCCACGCTCAGCGGTGATGCTGCGTGACTCTCCCGGAATGAACTGTCGAGAGAGACGAGAGATTTAAACATTCACCATCATTTCTCTGTGGGCGAGACGCGCCCCTGGGCACAGACACAGCACGAGGCCTCGGCACCATTCATGTCATTAAGTGTTACATAGGGCCTAGCTCTCTCTCACTCTCTCTCTCCTTAGACTTCCAGTTGCCCTCTGCCTTGGAGCAGTCAGGCGGTAATGACCTGCTCCCTGCTGAGCCAGCCAGAGGCTGCTCTGATGGCCTGTGGGAGGCAGGAGCCGGAGCTGTCACTAATGTGCTGCCATCTCTCGTACGTGCCGTGGCATCTTGTCTAGCTGCCCAACAGCCAGCACTAATTATCCCTGCTTGTGCTTGCTATTGGGATGCAATTATCTACTTGCCATGCCAGGCTCTTTCTCGGCTCGGCCCTCGGTTCAAGCATTATCCCGGCCTGCTGGGGTGCTTTGGACAGCGGTGGCGGGTTGCTGTGGTTACAGGTGATTGGCGATTACTCATCCTTGGCATCCCGTAGCCTGGTATGTCTCCAGGCCCTGTTCTCTGCTGGCCTGGGAAAGGGTGCAGGCTGCCGTGGACTGGTGAGTCCTCTAAGCAGCAAGGTCCCTGTCTGCATCGTGGAAGGAAGGAGGCAGACGGTGGCAGCAGCTGCTGAAGTCTGTATGTACCCAGAGTCCTGGGCAGGCAGGGCCAGCCTGAGCAGCCGTCTGTGCTACCACGACTTTGCTGCTGCTGGTACTTCAGCGGGCTTGTCTCTAGATAGATCACAGCTAGCTTGGGCACGCCTATAGGTGGTGCAATCACCCCCCCCTGTTGTAATGCAGACATCCCCTTAGTCTTCCTGTGCCTGGAACTTGGGGAGAACTGCCCCTTCTTTGTCTGCATTGTCTAGATTGTGAGCTTTGGGGCAAGGACTGTCTCGCACTCTGTGTCCATCCAGCACCACGGGGCCCTGATCTCAGTTGCGGCCTCTAGGCACTAAAGTAATGGAAATAATAACAATACCTGGGCCATTAGATAGTGTGAGGTGAAAAGGGCCATTAGGACCCTGGTTGCTTGGATCGAATGTCGCACTTTCTGTGCTGCTCGTTCCCTATCCCTAAACCAGAGGACAGAGGTAATGTGAGTGAAAGCAACACAGAGACGCCTGCCTGAATTTGCAGAGAGCCTGGAACAATAGCTTGGTGGGGGAGGGGGGAGAAATGCCCTCAGTAACCTATGCAGAACGTTCCTGCCAAAAGCAGAATCTGAGAGAAGGACTTACTGCCCTTCTTCACAAACAATTTTAAATCAAAATATTTTCCAGCTGGTAACTAGCGAGCTCTGTGGGCAGACGGCTATGATCCTGCATGATATATTTACAAGGCCTGTCTTTGAACAGGATGGGGGCCTGTGAGATCCAGTTGTCCCGAAGACTTCTGTAGTGAAAAATGAATCCTCTGAATTCCAGGATTTCTGGGCCTCGCTGAGCTGCAAAAACAGCAGGCTCCGAAAATCCTATTTCCTTTTATCGTTCTGGGATATGAACTTTGTGAGACTTTAGCGTGATCGGTTTTAATGGAATCGAAGAGATGCATAAAAAGAGTGTGTAATATGGGTTATTGCAGTTAGTTAGCCAGGGACATTAAAACAGCAGGGACTCTGGGCTGGCAATGCACTTCAGTCACTTCACTACCGACATTTAGGCCAATTTTAGAGTGCTGAATAAACAACAGGCCAGAACGGCAGTGGGAGCCGGAGCAGGGCGGAGGTGGGAGGGGGGATTAGAATGGCACTTTCTCCGTTACACAAAGTATAATCAAACCAAACGGACTTTTCCCTGTCCCCCGATGCCTTGTGAGGAACCGAGCATAGCGGAGTTTAGCCAAGTCTTTGGAAGCAGAGTATGGGGACAGAGCCTGCCGCATTATAGTCTGTCCATTCGCTGCAAAGGAGTAGGATCCGGCTTGTCGCCACTGAACTCCAAGAAACAACGTATTTGGACTGGACAAGTTCTTAGAATTGATGCAGAGCCAGGAGGGGGCATCAGGGCTAGTGCCTGGATCACAAGCTAACAAAGGCCTTAATTTAGGGTTACCATATTTAACAAATAAAAAAAGAGGACCCTGCACGGGGCCCTGGCCCCGCCCATTTCCCACCCCCAGCCCTGCCCCAACTCCGCCCCTTCCCCGCCCCCTCCTCCCTCCCACTCCCAGCCACGCGAAAAGGGCTGCCCGAGCGCTACCGGCTTCACGGTTTGCCGGGCAGCCCCCAGACCCTGCGCCCCCGGCCGGCGCTTCCCCAGCGCCGCCGGAGCCCGGGAGGGGAAGTGCCCGGCCGGCGGCTTGGGGTCCGGAGGCAAGGGGGCTGCCTGAAGCCCATAGCGCTCGGGCAGCTCGGCTCTTAAACAGAGCCGAAGAGTCAGGGGAGGAATACAGCAGCCGCGGGAGGGGAAGTGCCCGGCCGGCATTTTCCCGGACATGTTCGGCTTTTTAGCAATTCCCCCCGGACGGGGGTTTGATTGCCGAAAAGCCGGACATGTCCGGGAAAAACCGGACGTATGGTAACCCTACTTAATTCAAAGCCTAATTTTTGTTATGACAACAAGTGAAAATAAGTCTGACATCGCCACTCGTGCCCATTGCAGCGTAAGCACACAGCAGCTAGTTCTCTCTAGGCTCAGGGCTGGAGTAACAGGGAGCGCTGTGGGTGGGACATAAGGGATATCAGCAGAACTGGGGTGAGGACGCCCAGGGCTGGGACAGCAGTGGGGACTGCAGGTGGTGTATTACAGGTATTATTTGTGAGATTTATATTTGTTATTGTGAAGTAGCAACATTTTTTTTCTGTGGATCTTCATAGGAGGATCCTTCCTCTACTTTCTGATATACTCTGAGGGACCTAAACTCCATGAACGTATCTAGTTCTTTTTTGAACCCTGTTATAATCTTGGCTTTCGCAACATCCTCCGGCAAAGAGTCCGCAGACTGACTGCATTGTGTGAAAAAATACTGCCTTTTGTTTGTTTTAAACCTGCTGCCTATTAATTTCATTTGGTGACCCTAGTTCTTGTGTTAGGAGGAGGAGTAAATAACACTTCCTTATTTACTTTCTCCACACCAGTCATGATTTTATAGACCTCTATCATATCCCACCTTAGATGTCTCTTTTCCAAGCTGAAAAGTCCCAGTCTTATTAATTTCTCCTCACATGGAAGTTGTTCCATACCCCAATCATTTTTTTCTGTACCTTTTCCAATTTCAATATCTTTTTTGAGATGGGGAAACCAGATATGCATGCAGTATTCAATTGTGGTTGTACCATGGATTTATATAGAGGCAATATGATATTTTCTGTCTTCTTAGCTATCCCTTTCCTAATGACTCCCAACGTTTTGTTTGCTTTTTTGACTGCCATTGAGTGGATGTTTTCAGAGAACTATCTACAATGACTCCAAGATCTTTCTTGTGTGGTAACAGCTATTTTAGACCCCGTCATTTTATATGTATAGTTGGGATTATGTTTTCCATTACTTTGCATTAATCAATATTGAATTTCATCTGCCATTTTGTCACCCAGTTTTATGAGATCCATTTGTAACTCTTCACAGTCTGCTTTGGACTTCACTATCTTGAGTAGTTTTGCATCATCTGCAAATTATGCCGCCTCACCATTTACCCCTTTTTCCAGATCATTTATGAATATGTTGAACAGCATTGGTCCCAGTTCAGATCTGTGGGGGACCCTGCTATTTACCTCTCTCCATTCTGAAAACTAGTTATTCCTATCCTTTGTTTCCTATCTTTTAACCAGTTACCAATCCATGAGAGGACCTTCCCTCTTATCCCATGGCTGCTTGCTTTGCTTAAGAGCCTCTGGTGAGGGACACCTCAGCAGGTATCTTTGTGTTGCCTTCACTCACGTCACATTCTGAAGGTTTTCTCTGCAACCAAAACAGCCAGAGACTGGCGTTTTTTTGTGTTTTCATCCCTCCCCCCCAATGAAAGCTGAGACCCTGACCAACAATCCGGAGGTCTGTCCTTCATGCCTGCCAAGCCAGGGGACTAGCCTGCGCCCTGGGAAATACCATCTTAGAGACATTTCAGATCATGTTTCTAGATCATATTCCTGAGAATGGCCTGTTTCCACACAGCTGCGTTTTTGCACCCTTCGTTATTCGCTGCTGCTTCGCTCTTTATCGCATGAAATTAAAACAGCTGTTGCCTGGTGGTATATGAGCAAGGCATGCTCTGGGGCTGGTTAGGTGGCATTGCGGTGATTAATCACTGACAATCAATTTCCAGGAACCTCTCTTGTTTTGGCTCCTGTGAACGTGTGTAGTTTGTTTCACCCAAGAGAGCACTTGTCCGAATGGAACAGGGCTTTGGAGCGGAGCCCGGAGCTGGAGCGCAGAGCAGCGGAGCTGCAGGTTTTTGCCTGGAGTGGAGCGGAGCCGGAGCCCAGCTCCAAAGCCCTGGAATGGAATGGCTGACAGCTTCCTGCGATTACCACAGCCACTGCTGGTAGAGGGGCCAGACACTGTCCTGGCTGGGATTCGATTAAACTGTTCATGGTACTTCTCTGGTCCATGTCACCATTAATGGACTTAGGCTCCTGTAACATTGAGACTGGCTGTCCCTCGTGTTACATTGGAGGTACAGAGAAACTAGGGTCCACATCCCCCAAGGTATTTAGGCTCCTAACTTCCATTGATTTCTAACAGACTCGCCATGGGTCACACAGGGAGTTTGCGGCAGAGCTAGGAATCAAACCCACGTCTGCTGAGGTGCAAGCCCGTACTCACCTCTCCAGACTGAAGTGTGGGGGAGAGAGAAGGGTTGGATTGGGACTCAGGAGATCCAAGCTCGGTTTCTGCACTTGCCACAGACTCTTTGTGGGACCCCGAGCAAACGACTTCATCTCGTTGGGTCTCAGTTCCCCCATCTGTAAAATGGGGTTAATAACCCTTGCCCCAAAGCAGCTTCAATCTATGTAGATAAAGCAAGAGCTGTCTCTCTCACTGTTCCGGTGCAGCACCCAACATAATGGGCTCCCATCTCAACTGGGGCCTGTCAGCGCTGCTGCAATTATAAATCATACATAGTAAGAACTTTAATAGCGAGAAGGCTGCACATGAGACCAAGCAGAGCAATCCACCCGCATTACAGAGAGAGAAAGCAGTGCTTCAGTATCTCTAAGTTGGATTAATCCGCTTTCCTTCCTCACCAATGTTTTTTGCTTTGACCTGGCAAGATGTTATTCTTCTGTGGATTGTGCATAATGACTTACAAGACATGGCTGGAAAGCAATTTAGGGAGAAAAGCGTAATAATTGTCTATCTGATTTTATCCAAGCTTTATGAGAGCAGATAACCTTGAATAAACAATGTACTCAATTACCTCTTGGTACATGCATGCTCAGAAATAAAGGAATTTGTCTGCTTCTAACGGACACGCCACGCACTAGACATTGGATTGTGCAGAAGTAAACAAGGCACTCAACTCGAAGCCCTCAGGAAAAGGGGAATCTTAGTGCGCTAAAGAAAAAAATATTTGCCATAAATAAAATAAACACCGCTTTAAAATCCACCAAGCTCTGAGCTACCACTGGGACAAAGAGGGTGAGCTGGCTGTGATTAGGAGTAATACATCTGATTTCAGAGAGGTGAGACTCATGTGAAAGTAAAAATAATTTACTTGGGAGCATCACACTTTGTCTGTTGGCTTGCTAGAGATCAGCTGGCTGGGGGAATACTAGAGTCTCTGAGTGAAACTGCTCTGCTGGGAAAAATTGTGCCTCTACTTTGCCAGTAATAGATAATGAATTCTTTGATCATCGTATTATTTATGTGGTAGCGCTGAGGGGGCCCACTTGTGCCATCCCTGCCCTCAGTAGCTTCCAGTTTGGGTTCAGTTCCTGTTAATCCCTCACCCCAAATTCAGACTGAGGGGTTAGTGGGTAGCAGAGGGAGGCATGGCCTCAAAGTTCGGCTTTCAGCAGGCCTGGTGTCAGTTCCCAGCTCTTCTATGCACAGCTTCCCTGTGTGATCACTTCCCCATCCCATTCCTCAGCCACCCCATCTGTGAAATGGGGACAAAATCTGTGAAATGGTGGTGGGCTACTGTAATGCAAAGTGGGATACAGGGGAGGCTCCAGGCACCAGAGCAGCAAGTGCGTGCCTGGGGCGGCAAGCCGCGGGGGGCGGCCCACCGGTTGTTGTGAGGGCGGCAGTCAGGCGGCCTGCGGGAGGTCCGCCGGTCCCGCGGTCTCGGCGGCAATTCGGCGGCGGGTACGCCGAAGACGCGGGACTGGCGGACCGCCCGCAGGCACGCCGCCGAAGGCCGCCTGACTGCCGTGCTTGGGGCGGCAAAAAACATAGAGCGGCCCCTGGTGGGATAGTGAGTGTATGGCGGATGGGAAGAGGTGACAGCTTGGAGAAGGAAGATTTGGAAGTCCAGTATTTTGAGGCCAGGTCTATGCTCAAAGGTTAAGTTGAACCAGCTGCGTTGCTCGGGGGTGCGTGTGTGTGTGAAAAATCCACCCCCTGAGTGATGTAGGTAAGCCGACCTAACCCCTGGTGTAGACCGCGCTAGGTTGACAGAATTCATCCGTCAACCCAGCTGCTGCCTTTCAAGGAAGTGGGGGAACCCCTCCTGTCACTGTAGCGAGTGTCTACTCTGAAGCTGTCGCTCTGGGGCTGCAGCATTTCAACTGTAGACTAGCCCTAAGTCCTGGAGGAATCCAGTTTGGCTTGGAGCAGCTGCAGATGGGAGGTTGGATTAGTGTTGTACTAACCTCCAAACTGGAGGGGGGCTCTGTTTGCACCGGAAATGTCAGTGCTTATAAGAACCTTCTGGAGTCAGAAAGCCTGGGTGGGGAGCCTCCAGGGGAGGAAATGTCCAGGCAGGGCAGTGGGTGGAGATACCATAAAAACAATCCAGCTTCTTCACACCTGGGGGAAAAAACCTGTTGGCTTTTGGGTGAAAGTCCAGGTGGGATGTTTGCTCTCCCATGACTGCCTAGAGACACTGTGGGCCAGAATTTACTACAGGGCCAGGGGCCTGTGCACCCACAGATCCCACTGACTTCAGTGCGAACTGTGGTTGCCCAGAACCTTGGAAACCCAGACCATGGATTTTCCCAGGGCCGGTGCAAGGAAGTTTCGCGCCCTAGGCAAAACTTCCACCTTGTGCGCGCGCCCCTCCCCCAAGCCCTGTGGCAGCTCCTGCCCCCCCCCCCGCGACAGCTCCCCACCCCCCGCGACAGCTCCCCACCCCAGCTCACCTCTGCTCCACCTCCTCCCCGAGCACGCCGCCCCCGCTCTAACTCTCCTCCCCTCCCAGGCTTGTGGCGCCAAACAGCTGATTGGCGCTGCAAGCCTGGGAGGTGGGAGAAGTGGAGTGGCGACCACGCGCTCGGGGCGGGGGTGTAGGAACGCTGTAAAAAAAAAAAATTGGAGGCACCGCTTTTTGGCGCCCCCAAATCTTGGCGCCCTAGGCAACCGCCTAGTTTGCCTTAATGGTAGCACCGGCCTTGTATTTTCCACCAACAATTTTTGCCTCCCTTTTTACACGTTCACATTTGCTGTTGCAACTGGCTGTGCTGGCATGAATGGGCAGACGCTTGCTTTGCATTTCCACATTGCTCGTTGGTTACTGGATTTGCATGCACAAATAGCTGTTGGCCTGCACAGAGCGAGCAGATGCATGAGTGAAAATGAAGGCGTGTTGCAATGATAACAGTGTTATATTGTTGTTGTTCTTTATCATCTCTGCAGTCTGATTTTTTTCCTGCTGACACGCCTTCCTTCAGAGCTCCCACACTCCCTGAAAAAAAGGAACATGGTGTTAATTTTGCATCATGCCCTGCTGGGTATTTTTAAAACTACAATAAAACCTGGGTTTCTTTTCTGTTTATCATTGGGCAACGTGATGTGTTCTGAAGACTGCTTGGCCTCACGCAGTGACATACCTGGGATAAATTCCACTCCATGCCCTCTGCTGGCCAAGTTGTGCAATTCCTCAATTGGGAAACCGCAGAACTGAGCTGGGTTGGTTTTTTGTTCTTTATGGAAATTGGCCTTTTTTAAAAACCGAATCGTTTAATGTAAAAAACTGCCAACATTATCAAAATGTTTTGTTGGTCACAAAAAATTCTATGAATTTTTGTTTTTAAATAAAAAGTTATCAAAATTGTTCTTTTCCCCTAATCTGGGTTTTTAACGAAACAAAAAAATTAGATTAAAAGAATTCATTTAAAGCTCTGACATGGCGAATAACAGGTCTGTTTTTGTTGTGAAGACTTCAAAACAACCTCAAAGTGTTGAAATTTTTAGCAAAACTCATTTTCCCACCAGCTCTATGACAGACCAAATGGAAACCGAACAGAAACTGGTGGTGGTGGTGGTGAGTGAAGATGGGGCATGACCATTCTAGGCCATCCCCTCCCTGGTGTCATGGTGGTGTTAGTTATGGTTCATGTCCCTGGTGTGTGCTCCGTGACAGCATCATGCTAGGAGACATGAGCGGGCAGCAGAGTAGGGATCTCCTGCGTCTTTGTGTTACAGGGCCAGTTACTATAACTGGGCAAGGCTGCATATTTACGGTCCAGCATAAGAGGGAGGTAGGAACTGCACAGCCCCTGGAGGAGGCATTCCCCATGAACCTCTCCCGTTATTTTATTATTATTATCGGTGTTATAGGTAGCTCCGAGAGGCCCTAGCCAAGATCAAGATCCTCTAGGATCAGAGCCTCCTTGCAGACTCATTCTCCTCTCACTACCACCAGGCTAAATCAGGAGTGACACCATTCAAGCCCGTGGCCTGGGGGGGAATGAGGGGAGATCCGGGCTAAGAGTGTGTTTGAATCAGGGCTGGATGAGTCACCTCAGCACAGTCTCTGCCTCTCATGTTGACAGGCAATTGGGAGGCTGAGCCAGGCCGCTTTGCCTTAGGCTTGTTATCCAGTGACAGCTTCTCAGCCTGGGGGCAAATATTGTCTGACAAAACACGGATAACACCCACGTTGCCATCTGGGAGGCAACAGGGAGGTTTCCTGTCAGGGCCGAGGATCCTGCCCTGCTGCGCCGTGGTGGCCATTTTTGGAGGGAGCCCGGCCTGCGGGACAGGGAGCGTGCCCTGGCCCACAATATCCCAGCTGGAATATTGGGATATTTTCGGCCAAGGAACCTAGCCCAATCCCACGCAGAGGCAGAGCGCGCGCCGCCAAGGAGCCAGAGTCAGCTGGCAGGCAGAGGGACAGGGATGAAACACAAGGAGCAATTAGCCGAAACGGGCCTGCGAACGAGACTCGTGAGGGTGCTTCTGTCGCAGAGAGGATTATTACAGGCTGGATGTCTTCTGGCCAGGTGAAACGCCTCGTACCGGGGGGAGCAGAAGCAGCAGAACTGGCTCGTGCAGAGTCGCAGGCCGGTTATTGTTAATAATATGGCAGTGCTGAGAGATCTCGGCTGAGATTAGGGCTCCCGTTGGGCCGGGGGCTGCACGTGCCAATCCATGAGGCTGTCAGAAATACAGGATCCGCAGGGCTGCCCGTTGCAAGCTCTTGCTTCTCTGCGGCAGGCGCTGTCCTGTAGCAGAGCATGACGTACCTGCCTCATCAAGCAGTTTAAGTTGCTGCTGTCGACTGCCTTGTTCGTCCCCATCAGGTCAGCGTGTTGGGGAGCAGTCGGGCTGGCTAATGCAATGCGATGGCCTCTCTTCTGGTGCAGCCCCTCTGCTGAGCATGGCTTTGTGGAATCGGGTTGAGAAGGACGCACACTGGTACCCACCGAGTCTTGCAGGCGTATTAATGACGAGGAGTAGGGTGCAGTAGCTTTGTTGTTACCTTGGCGTATCCCCCCCCCACTGAACCCGCAGTCCCTCCATCACGCCCAGGAGTTGCACTGATTGAGTCACCTTGTTTAGTTATGTGGATTTGAGCAGCCACAAGAGGTGCCCGGGCTTCGGCTCTAGGCTGCTTTGCCCCCAGTTACAACATGCAGGACGTGGACACAAAGCAGCCAGAAGTCATGCATTCCCCAGCCCACAGAGGAACATATTCCAAGCCAAAATCACACCCCCTCTGAGACGCCAAGCCCCTTTGCAAGGTGTCTGCTCACCAGGAGCACAGAGCCTGGCCATTCTGGGCTGATTTTCAGAAGTGCTGAATACCTGCAGTTGGACTGAAAATACCGACCAGCTGCAGGATTCAGACTTTGGGATGAAGCAGAAGGTAACATGGATGCTACTCTCAGGGCTGGTTGACACGCGGATTTTGTATAACTGGCAGAGGTGAGCGATTTTTTCAGCGTATTCCCCTTCCTGTACAGGAGTAGCGACACTGGTACAAAGCACCTTTTGCATTGGGATGACTGCGCCTTCGCTAACAGGGTTGTACGGCTTTAACTACACGTGTGTGTTAAGCAGTCTGACTTCTGTGGGTAGACAAGCCTGCAGATACTATAGGGAGCAACAGAGACATGTAAGGCCTTGTCTGTATTACTGACATTGTCAGTTCTCTGCGGAGTGATCATCTTCTTGTTTTGTGTTTGTACAGCACCTGGCACAATGGGGTCCTGGCCCTGGGCTAGGGTGGTGCTACCATCATACACCTAATAGCAATAGAAATGTACAGGGCCTGGCACAGTGGGGTTCTGGCTCTGGGCTAGGGTTCCTAAGTGCTATGGTAACACAAATAATAAGTCACATCAGTTTAACTAATTCGATTTAAAATCAAATGAGTTAAACTGCAATTCTAAGGAAGGGTAGAAGGGAGAACAGCAAAATAGAGACAATGGATTTCAGGAAGGCAGATTTTGGTAAGCTCAGAGAGCTGATAGGTAAGGTCCCATGGGAATCAAGACTGAGAGGAAAAACAACTGAGGAGAGTTGGCAGTTTTTCAAAGGGACACTATTAAGGGCCCAAAAGCAAGCTATTCTGCTGGTTAGGAAAGATAGAAAATGTGGCAAAAGACCACCTTGGCTTAACCACGAGATCTTGCATGATCTAAAAAATAAAAAGGAGTCATATAAAAAATGGAAACTAGGACAGATTACAAAGGATGAATATAGGCAAATAACACAGGAATGCAGGGGCAAGATTAGAAAGGCAAAGGCACAAAATGAGCTCAAACTAGCTACGGGAATAAAGGGAAACAAGAAGACTTTTTATCAATACATTAGACGCAAGAGGAAGACCAAAGACAGGGTAGGCCCACTGCTTAGTGAAGAGGGAGAAACAGTAACAGGAAACTTGGAAATGGCAGAGATGCTTAATGACTTCTTTGTTTCGGTCTTCACCGAGAAGTCTGAAGGAATGCCTAACATAGTGAATGCTAATGGGAAGGGGGTAGGTTTAGCAGATAAAATAAAAAAAGAACAAGTTAAAAATCACTTAGAAAAGTTAGATGCCTGCAAGTCACCAGGGCCTGATGAAATGCATCCTAGAATACTCAAGGAGCTAATAGAGGAGGTATCTGAGCCTCTAGCTATTATCTTTGGAAAATCATGGGAGACGGGAGAGATTCCAGAAGACTGGAAAAGGGCAAATATAGTGCCCATCTATAAAAAGGGAAATAAAAACAACCCAGGAAACTACAGACCAGTTAGTTTAACTTCTGTGCCAGGGAAGATAATGGAGCAAGTAATTAAGGAAATCATCTGCAAACACTTGGAAGGGAGTAAGGTAATAGGGAACAGCCAGCATGGATTTGTAAAGAACAAATCATGTCAAACCAATCTGATAGCTTTCTTTGATAGGATAACGAGTCTTGTGGATAAGGGAGAAGCTGTGGATGTGGTATACCTAGACTTTAGTAAGGCATTTGATATGGTCTCGCATGATATTCTTATAGATAAACTAGGCAAATACAATTTAGATGGGGCTACTATAAGGTGGGTGCATAACTGGCTGGATAACCGTACTCAGAGAGTTGTTATTAATGGTTCCCAATCCTGCTGGAAAGGCATAACGAGTGGGGTTCCGCAGGGGTCTGTTTTGGGACCGGCTCTGTTCAATATCTTCATTAACGACTTAGATATTGGCATAGAAAGTACGCTTATTAAGTTTGCGGATGATACCAAACTGGGAGGGATTGCAACTGCTTTGGAGGACAGGGTCATAATTCAAAATGATCTGGACAAATTGGAGAAATGGTCTGAGTTAAACAGGATGAAGTTTAACAAAGACAAATGCAAAGTGCTCCACTTAGGAAGGAACAATCAGTTTCACACATACAGAATGGGAAGAGACTGTCTAGGAAGGAGTACGGCAGAAAGGGATCTAGGGGTTATAGTGACCACAAGCTAAATATGAGTCAACAGTGTGATGCTGTTGCAAAAAAAGCAAACGTGATTCTGGGATGTATTAACAGGTGTGTTGTGAGCAAGACACGAGAAGTCATTCTTCCGCTCTACTCTGCTCTGGTTAGGCCTCAGCTGGAGTATTGTGTCCAGTTCTGGGCACCGCATTTCAAGAAAGATGTGGAGAAATTGGAAAGGGTCCAGAGAAGAGCAACAAGAATGATTAAAGGTCTTGAGAACATGACCTATGAAGGAAGGCTGAAAGAATTGGGTTTGTTTAGTTTGGAAAAGAGAAGACTGAGAGGGGACATGATAGCAGTTTTCAGGTATCTAAAAGGGTGTCATAAGGAGGAGGGAGAAAACTTGTTCACCTTAGCCTTTAAGGATAGAACAAGAAGCAATGGGCTTAAACTGCAGCAAGGGAGGTCTAGGTTGGACATTAGGAAAAAGTTCCTAACTGTCAGGGTGGTTAAACACTGGAATAAATTGCCTAGGGAGGTTGTGGAATCTCCATCTCTGGAGATATTTAAGAGTAGGTTAGATAAATGTCTATCAGGGACGGTCTAGACAGTATTTGGTCCTGCCATGTGGGCAGGGGACTGGACTTGATGACCTCTCGAGGTCCCTTCCAGTCCTAGAATCTATGAAACTATAAAACCGTGGTGCCAATCCCAGTTTAAACCGGTTTAACCCTTTTGTAAGTCAGTTTAGGTTGGATTGGTAATTATCAAATTAAGTGAAGCTGATGTAAGAGTTAAATCAGTTAATGTGTGTCTACATTAGGGGTTTAACTAAATTAGTTTAGACCCAGTTCAGTTAAACTGGCGCAACTTTTCTACTATAGGCCAGGCCCTTATAGACCCTACGTCACACAGGGAGGGGTCCTTTATAGACGGATGAAATGCAAATGAGCTGAGGTAGGTGATGAGTGTCTCGGATGCGGGCTAACGAAGGGCAGGAAAGGGTTAGCGCTTTCAGTTTCTTGACAAGTGAGTTCTTGGTCAGAACGTGCAGGCTGCCGCACCTTGTGGAATATGGGATCCCCAAACCTCTCGGAGCCTAGAAATACACTGCGTCCTTTAAACCACATGTAACAGGACTGGGTCTGAGTTCAGAATTTGTCTGTCTTCCTGAGATAAGTTCTGATGACACGCTGGACCAGGCAATAGAAGAAGTACTGCGTATCTAATTAAGAATTTATATAGAAGTGTCTCTCTCTCTCTCCCCCCCCCCCAATTTATGTCCTCGGGTCTCTATGATACCCGTGATGAAGCAGCAAACTCTCTGGCCAAGATATTGTAAGACTGTCCGTGTAACACACCTTTCTTCATGGCGCTTCTGCTCTCAGTAATGCTCCCCCACAAATAAGGACATGCCAAGTGGTGTCATGCAGAGGATTGCAAGACAATTATCCCTGGAAGAAGCAATCTCCATTCTCTGCATAACTACCCTGGGCAGAGGACGTATTTTTGTATATTTGTGTTATATGAGGAAGCATCAACTACGCTGGCTCCTGCTGTGCTTGCTAAATGGAGCAGATTCTTCCAGGTAAAATAACGCAGCTCCGCACTCTGGATATGCCAAGTAAGGTCCTAACAAGACAGTGAATTAAGATTAAGACAGCCTGGGTGGACGGCAGAGGGACTAGCAATGAGGGGGTTAAACAGCCTTTTCCAAAGCACTGAATAATGTTTGACTCTGAAATTAACTTGGACGAGGCAGAAGCCCGCCCGGAAAGAAAAACCTCCTGCTACATGCTGGGGACTTTGCAACCACATCTCCTACAGCAGCTGCCTGCTCTGCATTAGCGTGCCTTTCTTGCTGGGTTTGGATCCGAACGCACCTTTCCCCAGACGCGTGAGACAATTTCATGCCCTCCTAATTGCCTGCCTGCCTGCCCATCCAAGAATCGAAACCATCCTTCAACTGTGTTGCTGTTTGTTTCAGCAGAGTTTGCCGTGGCTTTAAAAAAGGATTCTCTCCGCACCCTATAATGGGATCAGGCAGTTTACATGCCGGGACTTGTATTTCCTGCACAAAGAGGGCTGGTGCACGGTTTGTGCCAGGTGGTGGGACGAGAGTGATTTCTCTTCTGTTCTATTCGGGCTCGTATCCCACCTTCATTACCCCACCTGAGCGCCCTGACAAGTACATGGCCTGTGTGGTTCATTCTCTCTCGTCCTCTCCCCCGGGGGAGAATGGTGAGGAGTGGAGCATTGTTTGGATTGTCGCGATGACCACGCGGCTCTGCGTTTATGTTGGAGAAGGAGGCAGCAGGAGTGGGCCGTGCACTTGGAACAGAAGGCAGCGAGGTTGGTGATGGTCCTGGGGGAGCTGGGATAGCTCCTGCAGGAGCTCATTCCACAGTCTCAGCCTGGCACCTGAGACAGCGCTGTCTGCTGCACGGTTTTACCCTGTTCCCTTGCGAGAGACGAACAAAGCTGTCAGCCACAGACCCCGTCCTGGAGCTCTGGGCTGGTTTAGGCATCCAGGGCCTTGAAGATAAGGGCTGAGATCTTGACCTGCTACTCTGGGAAGCAAGTGACGAGAAAGGAGGATGGGATTGATGTGAAGCTAGGGAGAGGCTCTGCAGTGTTCTCTACTCGCTGGAGTTTCTGGTGCAGAAGGTTAAAGCTCCATTAAACCAAAGATCCTCTCCTAGGGTGAAATACGCCAGCTCAAGGGCTAGACGACATGTGCCTGCCGATTGCAGGGGGCAGAGTGTGGGCAGCCGGCTTCAGCAGTGTTACTGAGCATGCTGAGTACAAGCCAAGCAGCAAATTGGAGGGCACATGGGACCCTGCATGCCCCCCCATGCCTCTAGCTGTGGCAGCTGGGGGTGACAGGCAAGGGACATGTGCAAACAGGCCTGTACTCTACGGGACTGAACTGAAACAAACCCTATTCCCTGCTTTGCACCTCCTCTGTCTGAAACCGGCAGCCCCCTGGGGCGGGAGCAACTCCAACCCCACCTGGAGACCTCCAGCAGCAACAGGCGGTACTACACCCGGCAATACGTTAGCCATATAGTCTAGTAGAGGCATGTATATTGGTGGGGTTGCACCGTTAGCTACTGATCACCTGCTGCTCCTTCATGCATGGTCTCTTCCATTTGCACGTCATTTTAGCCCTCATTCAAGGTCCAGGTACTGTTTAAACTCCATTTCAGCCCTCCGCGTGTTCTCGATTCATAGTCCTGCCCATTCGATCATCTAGTCTGAGCTCCTGCGTCCCACAGGCTCCGTTATTTCCTCCAGTTACTCCTGTACTGAGCCCAGGGACTGGTGTCTGGCTGTAGCATCTCTTCCAGAAAGGCCTCTAGTCTTGGTGTGAAGACACCAAGCAATGGAGAACCACCTCTTCTCCTGGTAGTTTGTTCCAGTGGTTAATTACCCTCGCTACTGAAAATGCATGCCTTGTTTCTAACTTCTTATTCCCCAAAAACTCTTTTTAAAGCTAGAACCTTAAAGAAAGTGAAAGAAAGTCTCTTCTTTCCTACGGTGCGACAGATTGGCCAAGATTCCCAGGTGACAGATAATTCATCCTTTTGCAAATTGTAACAGATCAGCTTAAACGGATGCAGAGATGATACAGATTTGCTGGTCAACAGGGAATATATTTTAATGGCATTTTCATTAGATCCATATATATAGACATCTCGGATCTTCCCCTTTCCTCTCTCCTCAGTCATGGCAAGTGGATTTGTTGTTTGGAAGGAAATATTCATTTGGCTTTGCACATATCACATTATACCTGCACTGAACATGCATCATGGTCCATTAGCGTTGTTTTGCATCCTGTGCTCCATTAACTCTGCTTCGGAAAATGCAGGCCGTTTGAAGGGCGGAGCAGTGACACGTTTCTGTTAGAATCAGTTGGACAGCAAAGGAACGAACGCACATTGCACTGTCCTCGCATCTCCTCCTAGGGAGTCTCTGCTTTAGGACAAACGTCAGCATAGCTATGTGTAACTGCCCCCTGCTGGGATCATAAGCCAGGTTTCATCTCAGGACCTCCCGTGCTGAAAGTATGGGCCGCTATCACTTGAGTTAAGCTGTCTATCTTAGTTACTTACATGGTACCCACTACCGTAGGTGAGCACCTCACCATCTTTAGTACGTTTATCCTCACCGTGCAGTAGGGCAGTGCTAGGATCCCCATTTCACAGATGGGGAACTGAGGCACAGGGACGCTAAGACTATGCTTACACTAACTGCAGCGGTAGCATCTTAGTTTAGACCTCTCTTACATCAACGGAAGGGTTTTTTCCATCACTGTAAGTAATCCCACCTCTCTGAGTGGTGTAGCTAGGTCAACAAGAGATTTCTTCTTTCAGCCTGGCCAGGGCTACCCCGGACGTTAGATCGGCTTCATTATGGCACTCAGTGGTATGAATTTTTCAACCCGAGAGACGTAGATATGTCAATCTAAATGTGTAGACCAGGCCTAAGTGACTGGCTCAAGGTCACTCAGAAAGTCTGCGTCAGAGGAGGAAATTGAATCCAAGGCTAATCCCCTAACCACTGAACCATCCTGTCTCTATCTGGGAGCTGTAGTAGGCTGTTATCCTTTTAGAGAGGGAAGCCTTTGCATAGGCATTAAACTTCTCCATACGTAAGTAAAACAAAATTGTATTACTGACTGTAGCAGCTGGGTTTGTATCTTTTCTGTCTGTTAAAGCCAGCAGAACTTTAAAGAATGCCTTTCCCTGAAGTCCTGACGTCTCCTAAGGAGATTCAGGGCTGGCTCCTCAGTTGGTGTAAATCAGCGTTGCTGCAGCAATGTCAATAGAGCTCTGCTTATTTACACTAGTTGAGGATGGGGCCCTCTGAATCTGGAGCAGGAGCAGGCAGAAGAACCAAAGCCGACGGCTTACCGAAGATCAGAAAATGCTGCTGCAGCCCCCTGGAAACTGATGCCCATGCAGCACAGCGCCCCTCACGTTCCCCCAGACTCAGACAATACACAGCAGGAACTCGGGGCGCATGATGAGACCGGATGCCAGGATCCCGGCTAGCGGCTCCTTTTAGGAAAAAAACCTTAAGCTTGTAACTGTGCAGGATGGTGCCCCCACTTCTCAGCCACCTCATGCAGCCTGCCAATTAACCAGAGACAGGAACAAGGGTTACAGGCCTGTGGGGAGAGCAGGAGGCTAGAAACCTACCCCAGCCCCATAGTGCTGACCGCCTCTGGCCCATCAGCTTCTGGCAGAAAACACAGCTGTGCAGGCGGTTTTGTGGAGGGGCTAGGTTGTGGCGCTCTCTGAGTGTCCTTTGGAAGTTAGCGCCATAAGTAATCTCCTGGCTAGAGCTGCCTGGCATATATTATAGGCTTTGTCCAGCAGGCAGCCGTCCCGGCGAGCTTTACTGTCAGAATCCCCTTATTCCAATTAAAAGACACAAGAGTGAATGGCTCTGTGGTGCCCGGAGTGGTGGAATGGCAGCCTGCTGCTAGCAGAGAAGCTAGTGCCTGGCTGCTGCTCTCCCCACCAAGGACAGGGGCTGGGCACGTCTCCCCAGCACTCTTCAAAGGCTCTTTTCCTTTTCCAGTGTGAATTTAGTACTGGTGAAAGGCGACAAATCACCAGCCCTGGAGACAGAGGGGCTGATTTTCTGGCCTCATCTCGACACAGACCTTGACCTGGTTGCTTGCCCACACATGCACGCAGCGGTCTGTCGACACGACATGCAGCACCTGCAGACATACCCAAGCTATAGCCAAGCCAGCCTGGGTACCAATAACAGCAGCGTGGGCTGTTCGAACGTGTACCCTGGGTCCTGGGTGAGCACAGTTCGTCTGTGCAGCCGCCTCTGTGGCCGTGGCGCCCTTGCTATGGGTACCTGAGCTAGCTCGATCAAAGCTACCTTGGGTACGTCTACACGAACTGCCAGCCCACGTCCCTTGGCAGTGTAGACGTACCGTCCCCGCCCACAGGGCCCCACCTGCCAGGCAGCATGCCTCTCTAGCGCTTGTGGGGCAGCAGGAAAAATTATTCACCAGTTGCCGAAAAGGTGAGAGTGACTGGCCTGGTGAGGAGCGTTGAGTGATGGGCAGGGCTGGGGGAATAGTGGGGAAGCAGATTTGCTAAAGCCTTATTTGACAGCTGGTGAGGGCATTAGAACAGGCAAAGAGAGAGTCCGGACTCTTGGGTTCTCTTTCTGGGACTGAGTGGGGAGTAGGGTCTGGGGTTTAGAGCAAGGGACACAAGGAGACAGGACACCTGGGTTCTATTCCTGACTCTAACTTTGACTAGTTACGAGGTCAGGAACCATGAGAGGGGCGCGTGTAGGCCTGAGACAGTGGAGATGTGTACACAAGGGGAAGGTTGTGTTGGTATCAAAGCCCACACACTAGCTGTATCTACAGCACTCCAAAGATGTGCATAAATGAGGAATTAGAACCACTATACATTTTAACAAGACAAAACAAATCCTTAGCGTTATTCAGTTTTATGAAAATATATGCTAGCTGAGAAAAGGAAAAAAGATACATCAGAGGCCAGGGTGTTCTCGGAGGGGAAGGAGAAAGAAATCATCGATGTGCCAGTGAAGTGAAGATGAAAAATATCTCGTGTGTGGTGATTTAACAGAATGGCTAATAAGGTGGGAATGTGCTGCATGGGGACCAGAAGATGAAGACAAGGCGTTCAGTGATGTTTGGAGGCAGAAACCTTGTGTGCACCCCTAGTGCTTTATAAATCAGAGACCTGGCTTTGCAGAATGAATTGAGCACCTCCGGTCTTCAGACGACAGTGCTGGCTTGGCCAGAGTCCTGCCCTCCCCAGTACATTACAGTCCTCTGCCAGAGCTGGGAACAGAGCCCAGGAGTCCAGGCACCATGCGCCCCTCCCCAGTCTAACCCCTCCCCTCTCCTCGCTGGGAACAGAACCCAGGAGTCCAGACACCTTCCCCCCCACACCCGCCGCTGCCACCGCCGCCCAGAGCTGGGAATAGAACCCAGGAGTCCTGGCTCCCAGCTCCCTGCTCTAACCACTAGACCCCACTCCCCTCACTGGAAATAGAACCCAGAAGTCCACCCAGACACCACGTCCCACCCAGTCTAACCCCCACTCCCCTCCCAGAGCTGGGAATAGAACCCAGGAATCCAGACCCCATGTGTGTCCCCCCCCCCCAGTCTAACCTTTAGGCACCACTTCCCTCCCCTCGCTGGGAACAGAGCCTAGGAGTCCCGGCTCCCAGCCCCCCTGCTGTAACCACTACCCCCACCCCCTCGCTGGGAACAGAACCCAGGAATCCTGGCTCTGAGGGAGGGTGTGTAGGGAGAGAGATGCCCCGTGTCTGCCCAGCACTGCAGCAATCATTTCCAATTCAGTGCACTTCAGTCAGCTCCTTTTGCTTCAGCTCAGCGCTCAGCTCGAGAAGCTCCAGGCGCTGGAGGATGTGATGCCGGGCATTCAGAGGCTGGCTCTCTTCTCTCTGGTTCCAGAGGGAAGATTAAGTGCAGGCCTTGCGATCATTGGCGATCCCAGGCCAGATTACACTTTGCCCTTCCTGGGTACTGCACAGCAGCTGGCAGTGAGCGTCTCGGCCTGGATAGAAAGACTGGTGCTAGCATGCTAATGGGCTCTCAAACCCACCCGACCCCAAGCTGCAACGTCCACACTGGTATTTTTAGCACCCTACCCCGAGCCCTGCTAGCGTGAGTCTGTCGTTCCTGGCTGGGACACCCGCTCCCAGCGGCAGGGCAGACGGGGCCTTGTTCACAGGCAGTAAGTGGCACCTGTTTAATGTAAATCAGTTTGGAAACAGCATTAGTTGAACCAGTGCACACCCCTGTGTGGACACTCTGATTTGGATTTACATTAAACCTGTCCCCCTGAAGTAAGACTGTCTTAACCTGAAGTAAGTGATCCACGCAGCCCTTTGTTAGCAGTTTAACTTCTCACCTGTTGAGCCTCTGCAGACAATTTAATAGCATTTCACGCCCACTTTGTTCAGCAGACTCACGTCCCAGGTGGCTTCCCTCCCCTGGCCCAGGTGAGAAGGATCAGGCTCATGGAGCTCTGGTCCTCTATAAAGCAGCTCATGGGTGAGCAGAGAGCTGAGATCAGCAGGGAGCCGTCTGATTCCAGCATCCGAGGATGTGGAGCAGAGGTGTATGAAGCTAGGTGCTGTCTAGTCAGGGGACAGTGCATGGCTATGAAGCTAGGGTCGGACACAGGAGAACGGGGTGCCCCTGAGGCTGGTGGGAAAGGATTGGTGGCCATCATCTACTGACCAATCAGTTGTGACTGGGGCCATGTCTGTCCGTACGGTGCTGCAGCTGTACCGACACAGCTGTGCCGCTGCAGCACGTCTGGTGAGGACGTTCTGTGCCGACGGGAGAGAGCTCCCCCGTCGGCATAAATCCCCACCTCCCTGAGTGGCAGAAGCTATGGGGAGAGCGTCTCCCGCCGACGTAGCACTGTGTGCATAAGCGCTTATGGCGGTGTAACTTCAGTCGCGCGGGGGGTGAATATTCACCCCCCTGAGCGACGCAGGTTTTGCTGACGTTGGCTGTAGTGTGGACATAGCTGGGTGTTTTCATGGCAGTCCCATTGAGTTGGCAGCCAGCGAGACAAGGCAACTTGTGTCCTGACCTATATTTGACAGCATGGCAGCTGCCTCGCACTGGGGTCTGAATGCAGAGCGCGTTAAGGAGAAAACTCACCGGTCGCTTCTCCAGTGGAGACAAAGCCTGAGTGTCTGTCAGCAGGCAGCGCTGCATTGTTTTCATGTCAAATGTGGTGTTACACAGCTGCTTAAGCAACACTGCCAACCGGCGTGTTAAAAAATCATCGATTTTAAGGCTAGAAGGCACATAAGCGCGGCCACACTGGCTCAGACCAAAGGTCCATCCAGCCCAGTATCCTGTCTACCGACAGTGGCCAATGCCAGGTGCCCCAGAGGGAGTGAACAGAACAGGGGAATTATTGAGTGATCCATCCCCTGGCATCCAGCCCAGCTTACATTATAATTGTCTTTCTAGTCTCGCCTTCTGCAAAGCACAGGCCAGAGGACCTGTACTCATAATTCCGACATCAAGCCCGTATCTTCTGTTGGAGCTAGAGCGTGTTCATTAGTCTTGATTTAAGGACTTCGAGTGCTGGAGAATCTGATATGTCCCTAGGTGAGTTGTTCCGACGGCTAATTATACACACAGTTTCAAAACGTGCACCTATTTCTAAATCAATAAATGGAACGTCAATGTTTTAAACAAAAGCCGAGAGAGAGGCTCAGGCGACAATGAGATTTCAGCAGCCAAAGCCGTTAGGAAAACTCCAGACATCGGGAGACTTATGATAAGGGTGGGCAAAGCCATTTAGGCTAGAGCTTGGAGTCAGCATTGAAACACCTAACTCCTAAGTCCCGTTGTGGACCCAGCCCTTTGGGAACTTCGGCACCTACAGCTGAGGAGGGGTTTTGAGGACCTACGTTTTGGACGTAAGTACCTAAAATGGCAGTTAGGCACCTAAATTCCTTCCTGGATCCAGCCTTTACAGCCTGAGCTCTTTGGGGAAAAGACCATCTCTTTGTCCTGCCTTGGTGGGTGCTCTGCAACGTACAATAACAATAAGGCTGCACTGACACGCCTCGTTCAGTTTAGCTTCAGACAGTTAGGAGCAAGTTTAACTGATACTGAAATCAGTGTCCACATGTGCAGATCTGTGTAGACAAAAGCTTGGGAACAGGAGCTGCTGCACTAGATTTAGGGGCTGGGTTTTATTACAGGCTGAGCAGGGGGGTGGCATGTCTCTGCTTGGCTTAAAACCACCTGTCTGGTTAAAATCTGTTAAATTCACCCACTTGTCTACTTGGGAAAGGCTCATGTGCTAGTCCGTGCTGGCCGCCTCTGCCAACTCTCGCTCTGGCATAGAGCAGTCAGCGGGAAGATAATGAGATAATAAAGCAGATTGACATTGTCTCTCAGACATGGGGGCATTCTAAACAGTTGTCTGTAGCGCCGGCCTGCCAGAAGATGAAATACATTTGAGTAAAAATTATGGTCGCGTTTTCCTTTTTGGTGGAATCTGACTCTGCAGGGGAAGTGGAAGTTTGGTTGGTTTGTGTCTGCAAAGCTCTGTGATGTTTGCAGACTGCTTTGCTGTGTCACCCTGGCTGACAAGCACCTGCACAGGGATTTCTGAGAGCAAAGGGCCAGAAGTAGGAAGGTGAAGCTGGAACAAGCAGCAAATATCTCCGTGAGCTGGAACTGTGTCCCCCAAAGGGTATGGTGGCTTCTCCATTGCCTGGAGTCTTTACATCAAGATTGGGGGTAAAATTATCCAAAGCACCACAGTGCCCAAGTCACTTTTGAAAACAGAGTCGCTAAGAGACTTTTGGAGCCAGTCTGAGGCTGTGAAATGAACTCCCCCAGGAACTAAGGACCATCGCAAACCTCACTGCCTTCCACTCCCAGTGCAAGATGCAGTTCTTTGGCCTTGCCGTCTCTAACAGACATACATAGTGACAGGCGTATTTAACAAAACCCTACCAAAGCAAGACACCCGCTACGTGCGCTTCTCCCCCTGGGGAGAGGAGGAAAGCACAGACAGCACATGACGGATGTTAGGCACGGTGGTTCATCCACTCTTAGAAGAGGTGCAGATGCTATAGAGAGCATCATGCAAGAACATCTACAGAATCGAAGGGAAAAATGTTACTCTGGGCGTCTTTCTAAAAGGCAGAATGACAGGTGGTTGGCTCAGTGCAGGTGCCCCAGGGGGAGATTCTGGCCTGGGTTATGCAGGAGGTCAGACTAGGTGGTGATGGGCCCTTCTGGCTCGATGAATGGTAACTCTCACCCCCCATGTGTGTGTTCTGCACCACGCGTGCTGGTGGAGAGTTGAGGGTTTTATTGAAAAACAGGCAGACGCTGGTCTTTCTACTCACAGAAGTAAATCTCAGCCGCCCCATCCCTTGTTCTATTAAATATTAATGCCAAGAGAGATACAACTTGATGGGTGACTCGGAGATTCACAGTCTTGGGCCTTCCTGCCCGGGCCTCCCATCTATCAGTGTGTAAACGGCCTGTCCTTGGGACATTCGCAAGAGACGCTTGCAGAGAGCACTGCCCCCCGTCTGAAAACGCTTGCTGGTCACGCGTTGAGATTGATGCTGGAGCGACGTCTGGAAAGAATCTTTCTGAGCCCGACGGCTCGCTGGGAGGCTATTAGTTAATGCTAAGGGCTGCACTGCACAACCCCATGATGCGGGGCCTGTTGACTCAAGGAGAGCGCCAGCTGTGTCCATTTCTGCAAATCCGGCTGTGCTGATTATTCTAAAGGAAACAGCCCTGCTGTCGCAGCAGCCCTGGTCCGCATGCATGACCGAGCTCCCACTATTATCCCATCAGCCCGAGCATGCACGTCAGGTGAGACCGTCGCCGCTTTTGCAAGGCTCATACGGTGCCGAATGCACAGCTTGGAGCTGCAGTGCTGCCAGTTCACGTCCCACAATTAAAAGATGTGTAAAGAGCCATACAGCCTGTGGTACTCTGACCTATGGGCACAGAAGGGCTCACAGCTCAGGTATGGACCAGTAGGGGCGCTGACCCTATGGTGCCGGCACGACATGAGAACCTGAATAGAGATCAGTGGGTCTCATGCTTTTCCCCACCTCGCAATCCCGTCTTTCAGGAGGGAAAAGCTCTGGACCCCAGGCTCTGGGAGCATTGGCAAGAGGTGCTTGTAGAGATCGCTGCCGGAGCGATGTGTGGAAAGAACCTTTCTGAGCCAGGTGGCTGATTGGGGGGTTTGCATTCACTAAAAGGCGTTAACTCCGTGCCATTTAAATGCCCCCATTTGGCTGGAGACAGAAGGGAGGTGCTGCCATTAGCAGAGGAACTGAAGTAGTATGCAACCAGAAACATACACGCACACCTCCTACCTCCCCCTAGGGATGATGGGTAGGTGGCTAAATCAAAAGCGATTCCCTCTACCCCACTGCCTCTGAGGCTGCCCTACCCACTTCCACCAGGAATCACTCTGGGGAGTGGTGGTTAAGTTGCAGCCTGGGTTGTGAGTATTGAATAAAACCCGGCTGTTCTCCTGGCCTAGAAAACCTCATCACTACTTTTAAGAACTGCTGATGAAACCGCCCTGCCTCCCCAGAAGTCAGGGCTGTGTGCTCTCCCTGGTTACCGCTCATTGCAAGTCCAGCATCTCATAAAGCTTTGCTGGCATGGATTTGGAGGCAGGTGAATATCAATGTCTCAGCCCCTGCTCTAACCACTAGACCCAGCTGCCCGCCAGAGCTGGGACTGGAGCCCAGCAATCCTGACTCCCAGCCCTGACCTACCACTAAGGGTATGTCTACGGTGCAATAAAACACCCAGCAATAAATCAGCTGACCCAGGCTTGGCCTGCAGGACTATACAATTGAAGTGCAGGTGTTGAGGCTTCAGCTGGAGCCTGAGTTCCG
The DNA here is from genome assembly GCF_028017835.1 of Emys orbicularis. NCBI lineage: Eukaryota > Metazoa > Chordata > Testudines > Emydidae > Emys > Emys orbicularis. The sequence continues at coordinate 528,846 of NC_088703.1, read as the reverse complement.
GGACCCTGTGAGGATCCCAGAGCCCAGGCTCCAGCTAAAACCTGAACTTCTACATCACGATTTCATAGCCCCGCGCCCCACGAGCCCTGGGCAGCTGGGCTGGGCCAAGCACAGGTGTTTTATTGCAGTGTAACCTAAGAAACACAAACGCTGCTGCTCTTGGAACTATCTCAGCAACTGCCAGACTTCCATGCAGCACGTGACCGGAGGTACAGCATGACCTTCCACTCCCTTACCCCCTCTCCTGGTTTAAAAGGGCCTGTAAGGAAAAATCATCAGCCCCTTTACAGGAGAGAGAGCCTGTGCACGGTCCTTCTCTCTGTCTCTGGCGAGGCATCTCTGTGCAAAGCTCCTCTCACCCTGCCCAGTAAAGCCAGTCTCTAAAGATCTTGCACAGGTGATGTCAGGAACTAACATCTCCAGCCAAGCTCAGATCCCCTTTCCCTCACCAGGGCATGGGGAGCACGTTCTAATCACCCCTAACAGGGTTCAGGCTGGTTCTGGGGAAATGGTCTGTTTTCACAACAGAGACGTAGCTAGCGGGGTCCTCCACGGATCTCTGCTGGGAGTTGTGCTGCTCAAAATATTCATAAATGATCTGGAAAAGTGGGCGAACAGCGAGATGGAAAAATTTGCAGGTGGTACTAAATTATTCAAGATAGTTAAGAAGGGATCTCACTAAACTGGGTGACCTGAAGAAGTGCTCTGTGCAAGCTCAAAAGTTTCTTTCACCAACAGAAGTTGGTCCAGTAAAAGGTATTAGCTCACCCGCCTTGTCTCTCTTGGGTGACAAAATGGCAAATGAAATTCAGCAGTGATAAGTGCAGAGTAGTGCACATTGACAAAAATAATCCCAACTATACATCCAAACGGATGGGGTCTAGATTAGCTGTTACCACTCAAGAAAGATGTTGGAGTCATCATGAATATTTATCTGAAAATATTTGCTCAATGTGCAGCATCAGTCAAAAAAGCGAACAGACTGTTAGGAACCATTAGGAAAGGGATAGATAAAAAAGAGAAAAATATCATATTGCCTCTATATACATTCATGGTACGCCCACACCTTGAGTACTGCCTGCAGTTCTGGTCACTTCCTCTCAAAAAAGATACATTAGAATTGGAAAAGGTGCCAAGAAGGGCAGCAAAAACAATTAGGGGTTTGGAACAGCTTCCGTAAGAGGAGAGATTAAAAAGACTTGGACTGTTCAGCGTAGAAATGTGATGACCAAGGAGCAATATGAAAGAGGGCTATAAAATCATGGATGGTGCGGTGAAAGTGAATAGGGAAGTGTTATTTACCCCTTCATGTAACACAAGAACTAGCCGATAAAATGAATAGGCAGTGGGCTTAAAACCAACCATAAAGGGGTGTCCCTAAACCTCTGAGTGCCAGAAGCTGGGACCAGATGACGGGACAGAGGACTGAAAATGGCCCTGTTCCGTTGGCCATTGGCAGAGCCAGGACACAGGGCTAGCTGGCCCATTGGTCTCTCCCAGCATGGCCCTCCTTATGTTCTCTGGCAGAAAGCCCCGAGGAGGAGGCCCTGGTCAGAAGGAGGTGGCTGCAGCAGTCTGGAGGGGGGGATGCGGGTGCTGAGCAGTGATATTTTCCCATCCTCCTTGGCAATGAAATGTCACTCACCCTCGCGCGCCATGAATTCCTAGTGCCTCTTCAGTCGGAGACGATTGCTGTGACAGTGGGAGATTTGTTAAGGAGGCAGCTCCCTGGGAATGTGACCGGCATGGCTTGAAAGTGAGCAGGAGGGGACCTGTGCAGTGGCCAGGACTCCCACTCCCACGCACAGGCTGAGGATTCAGCTGCTTCTCTCGGCTGCCCCCCTCAGTCTGAGTGGGGATCTCGGGGAGGGGCAGAGAGACGGGATACACTGGGGTTGGTCAGACTGCGCTGGGCACCACGGGGCGGAGGTGGGATATGAATCAGGAGAAGGGAAGCAGAACCCAGAGATGGCCCCACGAGCTGCTGTCTCGGGCGGGGGATGCTCCAGATGGCTACAGACCCCAGCTGCTTCCTGAGCGCAGGACGTGACCTGGAAGCGCGGCTGGGTCAGGGGATGATCCCAGAGGCTGATGCTGCCCTGTTCAGCTCCACGTGGGAGACGCTGCCTCCCGGGAGGTGATGGGTCAGGGAACCTGTGGCCGCAGCTGCTGCAGGAGCAGACTCTCCTGACAGCTGCCTGCCTCACACCATCGGCTGCTGATTAACAAGTTTAATTTGATGCTGCGATGGAGGCAGACACGGGGGAGGGGGTGAAATGTCAGCAGGCCCTTGAGATGGGGAGCTGGGTGCTGTCCTGCTGACCCTTGGGACTGGTTCTCTGGGCAGGCAGAGAGAACAGAGAGCAGGTTTCTCCCTGCAGTATAGGAATTACTGGACAAGCGCAGAGCTCCCATCTCCAGCAGGGGCCAGGACCAATAGCTCTGTAGAGGAAGGTGCACGAAACCCCGCAGGGTGGGATAGCCGCCCCCCAGGGAGCATCCCTCCAGACCCCAATCAGTCGATGGACACAGCAGGGTTCCTCCCAAACTTCACCCACTGGTTCCTGCCTCCAGCCCAGCCCTTCTGGAGGCCCCAGTGCGGCTCTTTTGGAAAGCTGCCCTGTCTTGATTTAAAGATTCCAGGTGATGGGGAATTCACCATGCCCCGTTCCAATGGCTGATTCCTCTTGTTGTTAGTGTAAAACCTAGGGCCAGGTATTCAGACATTTCCAGGTAAAAACTGTCCTTAAAAACACCTTGTATGGAAAACATGCACCACTCCCCGGTTCTCACGTCTGCCAGCAAAACCATCCCCTAGCTGTTGGGTTTTAAGAGTTGCAAGATAACAGAAGACAGCTCCAGAAAACTGTTCTTTCCAAAAGAGCAAAAGCTTGCTCCAGGCTTGGAAAGGTTCTTGTAATTTATGCTGGTACAACCTGCCGCTGTAATGTGTTGTAATTGCACCATAAAGCGCTCGGAGTTGGAGCTGTAAATTAACTCGGTTTTCCTTGTTATGTTGTGTGTCTCTGACATGCCACACGGGGCGAGCTCAGGTAGCCCAATCTTGTGCTCTGAGACTGGCAGCCAGACATGGGTGCCCGTTCTGTGCTGAACGCCGCTGCAGCTACTGGCATGGTGGAGTTTAGAGGCTCTTTCTGTCCACAGTCGCAGGTCGCAAAGTTTCCCACCTTTCCCCCCATTCGCTGGGAGGGAGGGAGGCCGCTCCAGCCAATGAGCTGACCCAGAAGCAGGTATCGGCTAGAGGCTGGATCTCAGTGCTTGCTCCCTGCCGCTTTCAACACAACGGGGGCTGCTGGCTCACGGGTAGTACAGGAGGCAGCGCTGCAATTGCTCCAACTGGTCATTTCCAGCAGGGCCTGGAAGTCAGAGGGTTTAAATGATGCTGTGGCCCAGTCTCTGCCCAGAGGGGAAATTCAGCCATTCGGAGCCCCCAGGGAAAAGTCTGGCTGCGTCTGGGCTCACTGAGTGCCGACCGAAGAACCGGTTCCGTGGCAAATAACGTGGAGCCCCCTGGCTGCCCCTACGCATAGCAGCTGGAGTGAGGACATGCCGCTGCTTCCGGGAGCCACGCGGAGCCAAGGCAGGCAGGAAGCCTGCCTTAGCCCCGTTGTGCCGCCGACTGGACTTTTAACGGCCAGGTCAGCGGTGCTGACCAGAGCCGCCAGGGTCCCTTTTCGACTAGGTGTTCTGGTCGAAAACCGGACACCTGGCAACCTTAACCATGGGGTGATCCTGTCAGCCAGAGACAGGCCCCAAATCCGCCAGGGCCATGGCACAAAGCAGCTGCACTGAAGCCCAGGATCTGGTCGAGCGGTTCTGAAATGTGGGCTATCGTTGTGGAGTGGCAGGAAGGGCGTGGTGCAAAGCGGACGTAAAATGCCAGGTGGGAATGGTGAGCGTCTTGCACCCACTGAGCACTGATTCCCGGGACAGCCATTCGTGCCGTGCCAAGGGTGTGCCTGCTGCTGCGACAGCATTGTGCCGGTGGAGGTGTTGTCTGTGCTTTCTACGCAGAATTAAGGATGGGAGGAAATCCCACAAATGAAGCTGGGGTCCAAGTAAACGTGTTTACTAGCCATATGCAGTGCTGCTAGGTTCTGGTGGCTTCTGCAGTGGAAGATGGAGGCTTGGTGGAGGGCTCCCGGCCTGCTTTGCACGGAACTCAGTGAGGGCACACACTCACTCATCGCCGAAGCCCTCTGCGAGTCTCCTGAGTAGATCCCTGCTCTACATAGCACAGAGCTCAGCCAGCCAGCATGACGAAAAGCAGAACCGCCCTTCAGGCGGTTGCTGATTCAGAGACACTAATGTGCAGTTAATTCCTCTGGACAGGACTGGGACAGATCTGAGCTGTTGCTCCAGCTGCAGCCTGCGTCCCCTCCGTCCCCCCGCCCCCCAGTGTAGGAGCAGGTGCACTCCATGATGTGTCCAGTGGAGCAAACGCCTCTCTCTGGACACAGGTCTCTGGATGTCCTGCAGCCTTGTGACTGACCCTAGCTGCTGACCTGATGAGAACATAATGGGGCAGGCGCTGCAGCAGTGCCCAAGGCGGGGTGCGTGCGTGGGGATAAGGAACGGAGAATTTTATGGGAAATCTCTGGTGATTGGAGAGGTCGTGAGCCAACCCACATCTGAGAGGAATATTGCTTCTATTGCAAACATTAGAGCTGTGTGAATAATGGATCTTTGGTTCAGTGGCGGTTCTGAAAAATAAAATTAGTTTTGGGACGACCCAAAACAACATTTTTTCAAAAATCTCTTCAACTTGTTTCACTGAAAACTTCCTTTTGGGCCGAATGACCTAGTCCTTGTGCGAACCTGTCTGGTCTGGAGTGAATTTCATTCTTACACCAGTTTCACTCTGCTATAACTCCCTTCCCTGACTGATTGACAGCAGTGTCACTACCCTAAGAACCCACGAAGCCTTTCCTGTGCCCTTCTCTGCTTTTCCAGGGGCTCAGGGAAACCTTGCCCGAGTGGGATTTCTTTCTTTTTCCTCCTTCCCAACATTTTGCAAGCTTGACTTCATCAGAATCAGCTCCTCTCCATGGCTGTGTGTGACTCTAATTATCTGAGTTGTAGCCTGAGGGGGGAAAAAACCCACATCCACTTAAATTGCAGTGTGGCAGAAGGGAAGCAGAGAGGCCCAGGCGGGGGTGTGTAGATAGGGCAAGGCCAACGGGGAGGCCGTTGTATGTGTTAATGAGAGTGAGTCAGCCAAGGCACCCAGGAATAAATTAAAGCAGTGGGTTTTGTATGAATCATTGAGAAACACTGGAAATGTTTTCCTTCTAAACAGGAACTTCTGGGTAGTTGCAGGCGTGCACCTTGGGGCATCTCACTGCAGGATGCTCGCCTGCACTGGCTTTGCAGAAGATTCCTGACAGGTGTTAGACTTCTCAAGGGTACCCAGGGTTGGGAGGCACCTTGCTACCACCTGCCTTTAGCCTATGGAAGTCTAGTCTGAGCCTGCCAGAGGCCAGTTCCCTGACTGTCCCAGCCATGCCCTTCACTCTAGGCCTCGCTGTCTTTCTGCAGGTTAGTGAGAGGCACAGTTCACTCCCCTAGTCCTCCAAGCGTCCCCCTGAGCCACTGGACATTCACAGAATTACTAGGCCCCCAAGGAACAGTGCTCCACAGTGGGCTAGTTATACCTTAGACCCCACCCTGCTTACCACACAGCACTTAGAGCTGTTTATAGAGAAAGCGAGGATAAGTTTATGTAGTACAGGACAGAGATTCAAATGACAGCAAGCAGAAATACCATCAACAAAGTGTTACATATAAAATCCAATCGTAACACGGATTCTAGAGCCCAAACTCTGCTAACAAGGTGTGTTCTTGTCTAACAAGGAGTCACTCACCCCAGCGTCCTTCTCCCAGCGTTTTCCAATCAGAATGGCTGAGACCCTCAGCCCGCTAGTAGCTTGGAGGAGGGATCCCAGGACGTCTCTCTGCAGCCCTAGAGATATTAAACCAGTCCTTTGTTCTTAAGCTGTAAACAGGGTCTCCCTCCCCTTGCTGTTCACCTCTTCCCATTAATTTCTTCTCTTGCTGTCTTGGAGATCTCTTCATTAGCATTTGACTCTGCAAATAGACTTCCATTGTAAGACACACCATGGTCAGCCAGGGAGATGCGTGTCTCCTGTCTCCTGTGCGGTATGTCTTCAGGCATGTACTGCTGGGTGACCTGCCGTTAACTTGAAGGTTTAAGAACATAATTTTGTGTGTGTGTGTATCTGCTTACATATTATCCATACGTATATTTCACAACAATGATCAGTGTGACACAGGCTTTCAGCAGAGACATCACGTGACACTCTGGTGACCTAGGATGTAAATACCAGACCCAGGGGGTCCCTGTAGCCCTTAGGCACCCCTGTGCCGGGGAGCAGCAAGAGGCTTTGGGTCACAAGGGGGAGGTATTCCTCTGGGGCACTGGACTGGGAGCCAGGAGATCCCAGTCCTAGTCCCAGCACTGCCCCTGATGTGCTGAGTGGCCTTAGGAAAGTCACTTCACTCCCGTTTTCCCCTCCCCACCCCTTGTCTATTTAGATTGCAGGGGCAGGGAACGTCCCTCACTGTCTGCAGCATCTGGCACAATGAGGCGTCTGTCTAGGGCCTACGGTGGTACTAGGAAAATATCCAAAGTGCAGTCGGGCTCATCTGCCTAAATCTCCACTGGTGCATAATGGCACCCTAGGGTGGCTGCAGAGCCAGAGGAAAGGGTGTCCTGGTGCCGAACATACTGCGCTAGGCGTCAGGCGACCAGGCTTCAATTCCCGGCCCTGTGGCGGTCTCCCAGTGTGACCTCAGGCAAGTCCCCGTTTCCCATACGTAACCTGGGGATAATCCGTCACTTTCCCCAGCCACGACTCCCTGGACAGTCCTAGCTCAGTGCCCTGTTTGCTAGGCCGTGCACCGATCCTGCCATGCTGGGCTGATCTGGGGGGTTTGCAGCAAGACAGGGTCATAGCAGGGAGAGGGTTAGAGCCCTCTTAGAACCTGGGACGTTCCTTGTGCGACCAGTTTGGAAACGAACGAGTTGCTGCAAACGTCAGCCGTTCAATGCGTTGCTGTTCTGCACCAAAGGCAGCCTGGTCTAGAAGGTGGGCGTTTGATAAGGAAAGGCTCTGCAACCATGTCAGAAACAGCTCAAACTAAGCCTGCAAATCTCCCAATGAAACAAAATGCAGCTAATTCTTCTTGAGAGACAGACCAGCTGCCCGGTTTCCCCTGCACCTTCTGCTATCACTGACACCAGCGCAAAGTGGCTGTGAGACGCTGCCATTCTGACTTAGTGTCATTTTGCACTGGCGTGACTGCGCACCATGCGGGTCGGTGGAGAACCTGGCGGCCCAATCCTTCCCTCACAGAAACATTCCTTTTTCATAACTGCAGAACAGCCTTGGGCGCTGACCTCAGTGACTGACCTGAAACCCACTGGCAATATAGGGACATAAATACACCTCTACCCCAATATAACGCTGTCCTCGGGAGCCAAAAAATCTTACCGCGTTATAGGTGAAACCGCGTTATATCGAACTTGCTTTGATCTGCCGGAGCGTGCAGCCCCGCCCCCCCGGAGCGCTGCTTTACTGCGTTGTATCCGAATTCGTGTTATATCAGGTCGCGTTATATCGGGTCAGAGGTGTAGTGTGGAATAGTACTGACCACATTGGTTCCTTTTATTGGCAAGGCTGGGAACTGCGTGTGGAAAATAACCAGTGGGAGTCAGCCTCCTCTTGAAAACCTCCAGCGAAGGAGTTTCCACAACCTCCCTACCCAGTCTGTTCCACTGTCCTAATGTTCTCACAGTTAGGAAGTTTTTCCTGAGTTTTTATCTAAATCGGCTGTGCTATGGTTTGAACCCAGGCCCCTTCTCCTGCCTTCCGTGACAAGAGAGAGAGAAACATTTCTCCATCTTTTTTGTGGCACCCTTTCAAGTATCTGAAGACAACTATCATGTCCATGCTTAATCTCCTCTTTTCCAAACTAAACATGCCCAGTTCCTTCAGCTTTTGCTCACATGGCTTGTGTTCCATTCCTTTGATCATCTTTGTCGCTCGCCTCTGGATCCTTTCCAGTTTCTCTACATCCTTTCTATATACACTGGTGACCAAAATTGGACGCAGTCCTCCAGCTGAGGCCTAACCAGCACCAAGTAGAGCAGTACTAATACCTCCCGTGACTTGCGTGCTTTGCCTCTGTTAATGCAACTTGACATTGCATTAATAACTCTGCCAAGGTCACACAAGGACTCTGTGGCTGTGTCAAGAGTTGAACTTGGATCCCATGAGTCCCTGTCCACTGCTGTAACCACTAGACCATTCTCCCTACCCCAGATTGACTACCCAAATCCTCTACATGACTTTGCACCTCTCAGCTCAAAGACTCCGTCAGCCAGTGTTGACTGACCCTTCAGTCACATCCCCACCAGTCTCACTACCTACAGCAATGTTTGTACATATAGTAGTTTAGTTTTTGTGAGGGTTTTATCCCAGGGGGAAAAAAATCTTTGAAAAGTCCCCTCTGCACATGTCTCAAATCAAAGACAAGTCCAGCAGATACAGCTGAATAATTAATGCAGAAAATGAATAACAAAGCAAAGGCTAATGTTACATCCATTTTTTATGTTGCTCCTGTAGGAATGCACAGGTTGGGTTTAAATCACTCAGCAGGTTGGGTCATGGCCTGGAGCCAGTCATGAAAGAGGAAACTGCCACCTGGGGAGAGGGGGGGAGCAGTGGGGCAGGGTGAGGGCTATGCATGCACACATTGTGGGGGAGAGGGAGCCCGAGTTCCCCACTGCCTTGTATGCGGTGCAGTCATAGCAGGGCAAAAGGGAGTGCAAATACAAAGCTCTGCAGAACGGCGGGGCATTGCCCTGGTGCAGACCACTGGGGAATCCAGCCCGTGCTCTCATGGGAGCAGGCAGCAGCAGACAGACACACAGGGAGGCTTCAGTGGGTGGGGAACGGACAGGGGATCATAAAAGCTGGTGTGTAAAGCTCCTATTGACTTCGGGGGGGTCAGGATTTCACCCAGTTCTAATCCAGCTGTGATGTTGGGCAAGCCCTTCCCCGTTCTGTGCTTCTCTTCTGCTCTCACCATCCCTGTCTTGTCTGTTTCAGTTGCAAACTCCTTGGAGCAGGGGTGCCTGAGTGTCTGTGCAGCTACCTGGGAACCCACTCTTGGTTTGAGTCAGTGAACGTAAATGAGACTCAGCCACCTTTCTAACCTGTCATCTTCGCCTGCCCCCGAGAAGCAAATGCAGCCAGCACCCGCTCTTTGTAGGCAATGGATAGCTTTCCATCTGCCACTCCTTCTTTTGCTATGGAGCTTTTCTCTACTGGGGATGTTCCTCGGCTGGCATCCTCTGAAGCAAGGTTGCTTGAAGTCAGGCTGTGGGCACTAATTTGCTGCCGGCTCTGTATTTCTTTAGGTGATGAAGAGGCACCAAAGTGACACTTCAGCTGGCGGATGTGCTGGCTGGTATTCGTTGTTCGTTTCCCTTCCTCCCTATAATCCATCTGCTCAGTGTGAGGAGCCCCCTGGCTGCCTGACCTTTGCTTGAAGGGCTGTAACGAAGAGCTCCTCGGGCCGCCAGCCAGCAGGGAGCTGCGAGGACTGAGGAGTGAACCCAGAGCCAGAAGGTTAGAGGCCGTGCAATACTTCCATAGCAGCGGTGCCCGGCGGCCTTACCCTCGACCATGGCATTGAAACACGGCGAGAGGCATTCCCCGCTCTGGGGAGCTCACAATGGTGGAAATGGAGGCACAGAGAAGGGAGGTGACCTTGACTGAGGTCACACAGCAGCTCAGGAGTAGAGCAGGCCACAGAGCCCAGGTCACCCATATCCCAGCCCCGTGCCCTGCCCATTGCATCTGCCTCGGCTCCTGAGAATCTGTCCTTCAAACTCCACACCAAGCACACGCATTCGGCTGCTGCTGTTTCGCCTTCATGTCAGTGCTATGCCCTGGGGTTCTATTTGTGCTTGTGTCATTGCGAATTGTTTATCTAATAAAAACCACTCCTTGCCAACAGCAAAGCCTTTTCCTTCCCCCCTCTTGAATGTTGTTGCGTGCATCCCATAATTGTCTGCGCAGCTCCATCTTGATAAATTTATCAAAACAGTTTTGGGTGCTGGGATCTCCAAGGGACATGGTTGTAGCAACTGAGAGTTTGACAGGCAGCTGCATTTTTAGATATTTCATGCCACGTCCTCCGGATGTGGCAGCATCGCTAGGTTCACACATTTGGAGAAGGCGTTAATAGCAGAAATTATTTTTCTGGTGATTTTCTTCCCTCCTCTTCCCCCCCCTGCCCCCCGCATAATAACATTTCACAAACAGCAGAAGGGAATTTTGCAGTCGGGTAAGTCGCAGAGCATTACGTTGAAGCAAGAGCACTCTTGGGTGTGAAATGCGTTTCTAGAGATGCACAGACCCACCCACCTCCGTAGTGTGTCACAACGCACATTCTTGACACTTTGCTGTTCACTTACTTCCCGTTCACGCCTCCGCTCCAATCTTCTAATGAGGTTTGGGTCAGACCTAGACCCCAGCCCACCCGCTGCCCCCAATTGGCCGGGTTCTCATACAGCCAGGGCTCTTTACATCACTCTGGCAATGCAAAGGTGCCTCACAGTGGCATGAATGAAAATCTTGGCAGAGACAGAGTTGTGTATGTCTCCATTTCAAACCAGGGGTGCGATTCCCCCTTGAGGACACACGGTCCTGCTGCCTCTCATTGAGCTAGTGTTCTGAAAAGGGGACGGAGCCATGCCCGCGTGAGCGGCCAGCTGGCCGGTGTACGTACCTTGCGTATCCATTGGGCAGGTACTTGGGGCGGCTAACCCCTGCCACTGCTCTGTTTTTCGCCCACTAGCTCGAGGAGAGCTAGCACTAGCAGATTTCCTCTGTTCTCTTCCTAGCCATTGACTTCCCTTCTCTGTGTCCTTCTCCTGTCTAACAGCAGATTGCAACTAGAGGGCAAACATTCCTCTGACATAAGAACTGTCTGCATTAGATTGCAAGCACTGTGAGTGTAGCGATGGTCTTTCACTCTCACCTGCTTATACAGCACGATGGGGCCTTCATCTCTGTTGGGGCCTCTTAGGTGCTACTGGAATTAAATAATAATCAGGTGCCATTTAACTCCGGTCATCCATCCCCAAGCAAACTAGACGAGAGGGTCTCCTGGGGCCAGATCCTCAGCTGGTGTCATCACAGCTGTGCTGCTGACCCCTGGCATATTGTATTTGGAGCCGTAGAAGTACCTGTGTGTGCAGCTAACTCACCCATGAGAACCAGCCTAAAAACCAAAGAGGACTGCAGGGTCTTGGAAATTCAATGACATTTCACCTGCAAAATTATTGTCAAGCCCCGACGGATCTCTGATGGGTTTGCCTTGCTTTTCCTTGGAGCAGAGATGGGAGAGCTGCAGGGAGACTGGAGAGATTTACTGGACTTTCCTTAATTGCAAAAATTATCACCTCCCCGATTATGTAGAAAATCTCCTCCCCACTAAGAGCTGGACCCCAGTGGCCTAGGAGGTGACTAGCGTCTGCTCGCTCCAGCTAGCGTGAAGTACATGCCATGTTCATTCACTTATTTGCTCCAGTGGTCTCAGTGCAAACATCTTCCCTAACATGTTCTGCTGCTCCCAGGAAATCCCATTTCTTTAAGCATGTTCAATACTTGTCCTAGCTGCTCCTTGTGCAAATAAACCAGAGGACTGACACTCCCAGAGGGCAGAGGTGGGGGAACAGACTGGAATCCAGACATTCTGATTCCATGTCTGACATTGACTCCATCGGTGGCTGTGAGGCAATACGCTGCCCTTCCGTGCCTCAGTTTCCCCATTTGTAAATTGGGGCATGGAAGAAAAGAGTATCTGACTGTGTGTGGTGGGGGGGATGATGTGAGAATTAATTAGTGTTTGCAAATTGTCTTGAGGCTGCAAAGCATTGCTGTGGTGTGAGGTGGTATTACTTTATCTGCACTATTTGTTGTATACAAAGTGTCTCTCCCGGCCTAGAAGTTATTTATTCTTTGTGTTACCGGAGCATTGGTCCTGGACCAGGACTCTATCGTGCTAAGCACTGTAGACGCACAGAACAAAAAGATGGGCTGTGTCCTCTTCCCTTCAGCTTTCTGTTGTGTGAGGGCCCGTTTCGGCTGACTGTTGGCTAGTGGGTAGTGCCTTGGCCTGGGATTGCAGTGACTTGGGTTATGCCCTGTCCTGCTGTGTGCACCTGATGAACCTTGTGCCTGTCTTGTCTATTTACGCTGCAAGTTGTTGGGCGCTGGGACTGCTCCGACTCTGTATTCGCAGTGCCCAGCACTGATCCCGGTGCTACTGCAATACAAGACACTTTTAAAAATTGGATTACGCTCGGTAATTGGACACAAAATTCAAGTGTGTCGGTTTTTTCATAGCTCCCGCTGTCTTTATTGTAAAGGAAAGTTTCCTCCCTCCAGGTGAAATTCAGCCTGGTGCCGAGGATGGAGTTCACCCACAGTCCGAGGGGATGGTCATTAGGTTCAAGTGGGTGACTTGGAGCTGCTGCAGCCTTGGTCAAACATCGCTCTCTCTCCTCTGGGCCCCTGTTGGATTATGTAAGAGTGAACGCAGCCTGGTCAGTTTAATCAGACAAAACCCAAGGTAGGTTCGTTTTGGAGTTCAGCTGCGCCCAGCACATTTGGATGCAAACTCTCTGGCTTATATTCTCCCACTTCCAGTGTTGTAAAGTCTGACAGTGGCCCGGCATAATAATCACAATAGAAAAAAATGCGTGAGTCAGAGAGATCTCTGCGTCTGGGCTCAAAGTTGCCAAGAACAGACATACATTTTTCATCTCTTCAACATGCAAAATTAACTTTGCAAATCTGCAGATACAAACCCCAGTGTCTCTGGGCTCTTAGTGGAGGGGATGAAACGTTACTGAGCTTGCATAACAGAAAACAAAGAATAAAAATATCTGAGGTTTGCAGCAATAGGGGTGTGTGGGTGTTTATGCCGGTGATTAGATTAATTATCTTTATGATCTTAACTGGTGGATAGATCTTAGTGGGGCGTAAGTGGTATATGGGCCCTTGTTCAGGGGTGAATCTCACCTTGAAGGACAAATGTAACAGCTAACTAATTGCATTTGGTGCAGATGTCTTTTCTGAAGGGAGATTTCATAGTGCAGTTGTATACAAGATGAAGTTGCCCTCTACAAATTATCAAACAAGACAGTCGGGAGGTGGAAATTGAGCTAGGAGAGGATATAAATAACATGACAAAAAACAAGCAAAGCGAAAGTCCTTCCCGTCTTTATGCAGCGCTGGTAGGGACGAGCGGAGCCGGGTTGTTGTTACAATAGTGCTCAAGTCCTCGCACGGCTTTGGCCCCTTCCCCTGCATGCTGCACCACCTGTTCTGGAAATGATGCTGGCATCTTATCCCAACAGGGCGTCTCTCGTTACTCCTTTCACTTAAAATAAAAGAGTTGGCACCAAATAGAAGGTGAGAGAAGCTGCTGTCGAATCCCCATTCATGTGGCTCTGCAAGCATGCTCTGTGCTGGAGAGAAAGGAGCAGCACTGCTGCGGGACTGGCACCTGGAGCTTTCTTCTTATCCCCAGAACAGAGATGAGAGAGGCTGTGCCACACCCTGTCCCTTACCAGGGGGTCTTTAGCCCGACCATGGAGTCCCATGCTCCTCTGATAGCTCAGAAACTCCACAGAATCCTAAACCACGCAATGGGGCCCCGATCCCGGCCGGGGTCTGGGCGGCGCCCGGCCCGACGGGGCCCCGATCCCGGCCGGGGTCTGGGCGGCGCCCGGCCCGACGGGGCCCCGATCCCGGCCGGGGTCTGGGCGGTGCCCGGCCCGACGGGGCCCCGATCCCGGCCGGGGTCTGGGCGGCGCCCGGCCCGACGGGGCCCCGATCCCGGCCGGGGTCTGGGCGGCGCCCGGCCCGACGGGGCCCTGATCTCGGTCTGGATCTGGGCGGCGCCCGGCCCGATGGGGCCCTGATCTCGGTCTGGGTCTGGGCAGCGCTTATAGTAACAAGGCCACAAGTAAGACCATCGTCCCACTGCACAGACCACTTACCCTCCCCCCATCTGCACCCCATTACCCTCAGCACCCAATGAGCTGGTGAGCGTGTACAGTAAGAGCAAGGAGCCCATTAGCAATGCCCTGCAAACGGTATGCTCCATCGGCACTTACGCTGCTCCCCATTTAGCACTTAAAGCCTTCTGAAATTCATCCAATTTATGGGAGATGACCCAGGAAAACTAATATCCAGCCTCAGCGTCTAACAGTTTGCATGACAGAGTCAAACTTCTTCCCGGTAAAGCAATGAGCCAAATACTCAGTGGCTGATTAAATCTCCCAGCCTTTTCCATTAAAGGCACAAGATTGAGTTCCCATAGTCTTTCTAAATCCTGCTTCCTGACAGCCACCCCTCCTGCCTGGATGCTAATGTGATGGGGATGGATATGAGGCAGCAATTTACTATCCGCCAAGATTAACGAGCGGGGGTGTTGGTTCTTGCCTGTCTCCTGGGTGACTTGGGGGCACGTTTTGAAAGGGGGTGCCAGGATTTCGCCTTGCACTCTATAGGTAGCAGCACAGCCACAAGCCTCTGTGATGTTCTGGTATTTTACCTCCTAAATTCAAGTCGTCGTTGCGCTGTTATTAATTTGCTTTATAGTGGCAACCGGAGGCCTCAGCTGAGATCAGGGCCTCATTGTGCTGGGTGTTGTGTGGACATGTCATAGGACAGACCTGCCCTAAAGTGCTAACAATTTAAATACACAAAGGATGATGAGCCCCATTTTCTGCTGGGGAGCCAAAGCCCAGGGAGCTGCAGTGACGGGTCAGGCAGGGAAATGTGCCAGGTCCCCTGCCCAAAGCATTAACCACATCCTCTGTCCTGAACACAAGGAAAGACTTGTAAGTAAAGCCAGAGCTCCCTCTGCCCCAAGCCTTCAAGAGCACGTCTACACAACCGCGAGCTGACTCGGGTTTGTGCTACCGTGCGAAAACGAGCTGCGTAGATGTTGCAGCCTGGGTTGCGAAGCCCCCCCCAGGCTCCGAGACTAGCGGCCACTCACTGTATAGATGTTCCCCAAAACTCAAGGTCACTGCAAGCAAACCGGCTCCACCGCATTGCTGCTGCTGCTGGCAGCGCTGCCTTGCAGCTTGTGAATTGCTTTGTTCAGTGGAAGGAGACAGGGCATCATTAACCACCTTCCCCATCACACAGCGTGAAAGAAGAAATATATGTCTTGATTTTGGCAGGCCGTAAGTTAGGCAGCACAGGTCTGTGAAACAGGGAGACGTGATATACGGCGCCTCTGCCAAAGATCATCAGTTACCCTTACCCAATGCATTTCCCTTTGTTAGGTGACCGAACAAGCAAAGACTGGGGGCTGATTCATGACCAGTTTACACTTAAAGAGAGGTGCGTTTGTCCTGCTCCAGCAATGGAGCTTTATCAGATTAGGGTTTTGAGATCTCTGCTGGCAAATCTGCAAACTCAGATTTACACCAGTTATGATTAAAATGTCCCCAGGCAAACAAAGAATGTCAGAAATTTGGAAGGTCTATAAACCTTCCTGTTTCAAGGCATAAACCAGCCACTAACAGAGCAGGTAAGGGAGAAACTTCTCCTATAAGGCAGTGCCCAATTAGCCTGTGGATCCCACTGCCACAAGATATTGAAGCCAAATGTTTCGCAGTATTCAAAAACAACAACTGGCCATTCATTTGGGCAATAAGCATATCCAGAATTACAGTAGCTAGAGTTAGGAACAAAGGATTGGAAGGGACCACCAGGGTCATCGAGACCCTGGTCTTGCAGGCCACCCCATCGTATAACTCTGTTCATAAATGTATCAGGCTCCATCTTAAAATGAGGCAGGTTGTTTGACCCCGTTGCTCCTAGCGCAAGGCTGATCCAGAACATTGCTCCTCTGTGGGTCAGAAACCTTCTAATTTCCAGCCTAAATCTGTTCCTGGCCAGTTGATCCCCATTTGTACTGGTGCTAGCATTGCCCTAGCTCTCCTTCCCCTGGGTGTATTTATAGAGCGGGATCAGACCCCCCTCCCAGCCTTCACTTTGCTAGGCTAACCAAGGCAAGCTCTTTGAGTCTCCTCACATAAAATAGCCTCTCCGTGCCCCTGGTCATCATCGCAGCCCTTCTCTGCACCTGATCCAGTCTCAATTCATCTTTCCCGAACAGACAAACCCATGGTCTGGGATGGGATTGGGCCTTTCTGTGTCTTAGTTCAAACCAACCTCCAACTGACAAGGGTTGGGAAGAAATTTCCACCATGGACAGATCAGCCCATAGCTGACCTTTGCAAGTTTCAGGCACATGCTTCTGATGCAGCTGGTGCTGGTCAGTGTTACAGACGGGATACTAGGCTAGATGGGCCCTTGGTCTGATCCAGTCTGGCAGTTCCTGTGATCTTACTCACCTAGGGTGACCAGATGAGGGGAAGAAAATATCAGGACACATTGGGGGGGTGCCCGCCGGCAGAGCAAAAAAAAACCAAACAAAAAGCCGAGTCCTGCCGGCTGAGCAAAAAAAAAAACACAGTGCTGCTGGCGGATATCGGGACATCTGGTCACCCTATACTCACCACATTTTGAAAACAGAAACTGGCTTTCTTACATCTATATAGAGCTAGTCAAACTACTTTGACCTACATTTTTTTCATCAAAAATGTTTTTTGTTTTAATTTCTAACTTATTGTGTTATTATGGTAAAACCAAAGGTCAGCCAAGAACAGGGCCCCGTTGTACTGGGCAATGTTACCAATGTAGAATAAGGACTTGTCTGTATGGGGACACTCAGGAAAGTTAATCCAAATAACTAAAGGTGTGAATTTAAAGTTTAAACTAAACCAAATTAAGGCCACTTAATTCAGAATAAGAGTGATTACACACACAGATTTAATGCAGTTTAACTAGGTTTGGAAGGATTAGATTTTTATCGGTAAATGTCGATAAACGTTGATTTCATCCACCATCTTGTCTTAAATCTACAACTGTACAATTTATGAGGCATTGACTTTCTTTTGTTATCTGTCTGTGCAGTGGACAGCACAACAGGGCCCCCATCTGCTTGTGGATTCTTGCTGTTACTGGAGAATAATAATGACAAAGTTCTTGCATCACAAATGTTCTTTTACTCTTTCATGCAAACGTCTCCTCTCACAGGGAAGGTTGGAGCATGGAAAGGTCAGAACTGGACCCATTCCTGTAGATCACAAGTTTCTGCTTTCATGTGTGTGAAAGGAATATCTTTCCCTTCCCCACTGAGATTCCTCAGGCACCCAAACATCTTAACCCAATTCCCACCACTGCTGCATGAAGATCTTCTGAATAATATTAACAACTTCCCTTCCCTCCAAGCCTGTTTACCATGAAGGAACTTGTCTTGCACTATCCAGATCTAAGTAACTTTTATTAAAATTCTGCCACATGCAAGATTTATTTAATCAAATGTTGGTAGCGTTTCAGTTTTGAAAACCAACCCACAGGGAAGAGAACTGCTCCAGATATTTTTATTTCTCTGCATATCTCAAAATATTGCGAACTATGGGAGTAGTATGCTTCCCTAGGACAACATCAAATACAGATATTGTAAGCAAACACATATGGTACTGAACCTCAGAATTACCTTATCATCTCTGACTCCTACAGGTCAGTCAAATGACTTTCCCATGAATGCTTCTATCCTCTCCTTAATTCTTATATCTCCGGCTACCAGAACTTTGAATGAAATTCACCCTTGTGCAAAGAGCCAGCCTAAAGCATCCCATTAAAACCCTGAAAAGAGGGTCTTTGCTCTGGGCTGAATTTCACCTGTGGGGAGCAATAATTTCAGCTGATAAAATGCTGTACTCACTGGCTGGCTGTGATTTCCTGAGTCCGTCCCTGCCCTCCTATCAGCAGCATCTTTTGATGCATTTTATGGTTCTTTTCTTTTTTAATTAAAGTTATTTAGCAATGTTATTTTCATCCTGCTTGATTGTGCTGACCCACAGTTGACAAACCACTTGGCATTTAATTTACGTAAGCCTTTGTCAGGATAATATGCTACACTTACCTAGCATCAGTCATGCCTAATGGCTCTCCAGGAATTGCCAGGGAGATGCAGCCTCCTCTGGGCTAAAGCAGCTGTCTAAGAACCGGGCAGGAACACCGCCAACAGGTTAGGGCAGAAAGGGGGAAGTTTTTCAAGGCACTGAGTCAAGGGGAGTTGGGCCTCTTAACTGCCCCTTAGAAAACCATGCCCCAAGGGTGGAGGATTCCTGCGAGGGAATGCACTGGCTCAGCTGGGATTTTGACTAGAAACATGGGGATCGTACTGCTGGGGTGGGGGAAATGCCGGGTGATCTTTAATGACAAGAAGCGGCCAGAAGCTCAGCGCCCTGAGCAGTAATTACTGAACCTCCGACTTCACCTCTCAGGAGCTCCGAGCGGTTTCTCAACCAGTCACCAACCTAGACGAACCCAGCTCCGCTCGCATTGCCAGGTGGGGAACACGGCACAAGGCTGACCGGCTGCAGCAGCCCACGCCCCACTGCCAAGCACTGTCACGACAGAGCAGGGAGGCGGGTGTTGCCTCTGCAGCATGCGCCCGGCATTCTGAGGGTGGCTTATTTCACCCTCTTATTACTAATGAATGAGCTTGCCATGGTGCCACCTGTCCTGTTCTTTTATCTGGGGGGGTTCCCCGTCTGCTACAGGCTGAACGCGGTTCTATAATTCAGGGCTGCCAGGGAACCTGAGAATGCAGCTCTCTGTTTGGCTTTCAAATGAAAAAATAAAACGTCAAGTTTCCTAGTAGCTGTCGTACCTAGTGCTTGTTACCCCGTTACCCATCACAGGCACCGAGCCTCACGGATTGGTTGGCTCTGCTTTAGGGGAGGGTGCCTGGGATGGGGTCCTGCAAGAGCTGAATCCGGCCAGGTGGGCCCCATCAGCCAATGAGGCTGCAGTCGGGAGATTTAGGCTGGAGGAAGCTAATGAGAGGGAAGTGCACCTGTGAGGAATAGGCAGGGCTTCTCCACAGCAGAGGGGCTGCAGGGAAGTAGGCTGCAGCCCCTCCCTGGGAGAAGTGAGAAGTGGCTTCAGTTGCTCTCTGGGAGGAAGGCGCTGAGAGACTGGCAAACCTGGAGCCAGAAGGGAAGGGAAGGACTCAGGGAAACGTAGTAGGGTTCAGGAGAGCTGGGACCCAGGGTGGAGAGCAGACTCGGGTTCCCTTGCCAGTTGCCAACCACTGAGGGAGTTGCCCCATGGGGCAGGCAAAGGGGATGCTGCTGGTGAGCAGGAACGTTGTTACACCCCCGTAAGGGGAACCCACGTAGTGACTTGACTGCAGGGTCGAGTCACAAGGCTGCAGTTCCTGGAATGAGAGCGAAAGTGACGGAGTGTGACCAGGGAAGGGTCATGGGCCAGGCAGAGTTAATCCCTGGAACTGCCCGGAGGCAGCGCCATCCAGCGATGAGTAGGGCACCCGTCTCATAAACAAATCCCATCGCTCCCTTCCTATTGTGCTTTAAAGAGCCACCAGCTGCATCAGTGTGCTCGCCTGCCTGCGCTTGTGATCTGAGCAAAGTCAGGATGGCCTAGCAGGGGACGGGAGGCTCAGTAGGGGGCGCTCTTCCCCCACAGTCCGTGCTGACCCCTGAAACCCCAGTGCAGCACTAGGGATTGGTGTGGTGCAGGGAGCAGGGCGGGTGGCTCGGTAGGGGGCGCTCTCCTGTTGCAGTCCGTGCTGACATCAATGCTGACGACATTGCAGTCTGTGTTTATGTCAGATGGGCCTGTGGGCCTAAGAAATGATTAATGCAAATGGTGGTAATTAACATTCATAATGCATGCTCAGTGAAAGGACACTGCCACTGTGTGAAAAAGGGGCACTCTGTCAAGCCTGCGTGAAACAGCAATCCAGTGTGTGTGTGCGGTGGGTTACTAACAGTTACAGCCTTCGAAGGGCTCAGGGGAGTTCGAAAAGCCCCAAATCCCAGACAGCGCTGGGCTGGGGCTTCCAGCTGCTTAGACAGGACACTGAATCCACTTTCACTTTGGGCTGACCGAACAAGTCGTCTAAACAGGCGGCCCTCTCTTTTTCTGTCTTAGATTTTAACGTCGCCAAATACCGCTGTGGAGGAATCACTCTGGAAATTACATGATTGTTAGTACTGGGCCTTGCATTGGTTTGTTATTTTTGTTTTTAACCTAATGCAATTTATTAGCCACGCTGCGCTGTGTGTATCTTATTGCAGACGCAAGAGTTTTTGAGATGGTAGGAACAGTCTAGACCCCCTGTTCCCGGGCGAACAGCACATTTTCTTCATTTCCCACCCAGAGCCTGTCCTGATGCAGCGCCTGGCACCGGGACTGTTTTGCCAAACGTTGTGGGTTCCCCATTCTGTGCCCCAGCCCCTTGCACCACTGCCCTCAGCTCAGCGATCTTGAGACACATGCCAACTCTTTCCATGACCCGGAAAAAGAAAAATCCAGACAAAAATGTTGGCTTTGCCCTCGCCTTGCTGCAGGGGCTCTGAACTGTGTTGTGCCTTGCTGCAGGGGCTCTGAACTGTGTTGTGCCTTGCTGCCCTCCTGCCTGTGGTTTGTCTGCTGAGATTGCAGGCTCTTTGGGACAGGGACTTGTTTTATCTGTCTGGAAAGGTCCCAGCACAACCCCTGCAGAAACCTGCGGTGGCTGAAATTCACGCCTTGAGTCCTGCTTCAGACCATGGCCCGCAGCCCAGAGGAAAGGAAATGTTGTAATCCGCATTTTAATAGATGCGGAGCCATGGCCGGGAGCTCACTGAGTTCGCTTTGGGTGCTGCCCTCAATTCTTACAGTGGCTGCTGAAAACCTGCCCTTTCTCAGCTGCCTGCACGGGAACAGACTCGCGAGGAAGCCTTGTTAGACACTGTTGTTATTGCTTACCTGTGTGCCTGCCGCTGTGCTAGCACAGAGGAAGGCAGAGACCCTGCTCCACGTAGCTTAAAAACGCAGGCCCCCATTGTGGGCACTGGGCCCTTGAAAACGTCAGCCCCAATGACTGACTGTGACAGACCCAGGTACTGAGCCCACAGCTTGTGGCTTTCCAGCCAGTGACTTACCTGCTAGACCAGTGGCCCCCAAACTGAGGCACACCCCCCTAGGGGGGCATGGCGGGGCCCAGGCCAGCCCCAATTGGGGCAGGGAGGGAGCGCCCCCCAGCTGCGGCCCTGCCACCGGCCCTCGACTGCGGTCTGTCACAGTTCTGCTCCTGGCCCCGCCTTGGCCCCTGGGTCCCAGCCCCAACTGCGGCCCCGCTCCCAGCCAGGGTGGGGGTGGGGAGGTGTGAACAGCGGTAAGAGGGGGCACAAGGTAAAATGTTTGGCGACCACTCTGAGTGGACACCTGGCCTGTGGAGACTATGCTGCCATGGAGCTAGGCGGGGGTGTGTGTGTGTGTGTGTGTGTGTGTGTGTGTGGCATAGGCCCCCCAGAGTAGCTGTGGCAGACGCGGGTGGAAGGGTTTTTTCTGTCGGTGTAGGAATACTCCCTCCCCCCCCCGCCCCAACAAAGTTAGCATGGTTGAGAGAAGCCCTGTTCTGTCAGCCTCGCCGTGCCTACACTGCGGGCTATGTCTGCACAGAGGCCGGGCAGGGGCCATGATGCAGCTGTGCCGCTGTAACTTTTCAGTGTAGATCAGGCCTGAGAGCGGACGTGTTTATAGTTAGCGTGCAAAAGGGACGCCGACTCGAGGTAATAAATAACTGGACTTGGCATGATGGTTTCAAAACCTCTCACTTGTGCTGAAATTAATACAGACTTTATTGCTGTCTTAAGGACAGGTCCTGTGACATTGCACTCCATAATGTTTTATGGAAATATGCTTATGGTGTGAATATAATGTAACTGGAATATGCTTTATGCAAAAGGTCTCTTGTAAGGTGGTATTACAAAGCCTATAATCTACTGATGTGTTCATCCTATTTGTATGAATGTATCATTCTTGTATCTGAAACTAGGAATATGAACAGGTTTCAGAGTAGCAGCCGTGTTAGTCTGTATCCGCAAAAAGAACAGGAGTACTTGTGGCAACTTAGAGACTAACAAATTTATTAGAGCATAAGCTTTCGTGGGCTACAACCCACTTCTTCGGATGCATATATGTATCCGAAGAAGTGGGTTGTAGCCCACGAAAGCTTATGCTCTAATAAATTTGTTAGTCTCTAAGGTGCCACAAGTACTCCTGTTCTTTTTAGGAATATGAAGTTAACTCTGAGTCCTATTGTAATTATGCAAAGTGTGGGCCATTAATGGTGGTTTGGAAGCTTGATGGCTCCCATTGACTAGGACAATTGGTTGTAAATGGTCTGTTTATTTGCAAACCTTCCTGGGTGCCTGCGGGCCAGCCCTGGAAGAATGGAGGCTGGGGTCTCATAGGACATGTGACCATGTCACATGATACTGGAATCCATCTTAAACCTGGTACTTTTTCATTTAGAAGGCGGGGTGGGGACCCAGAGAGACAAAAGATTCCCGCCTTGTGCCAAAGCTATAAAAGGGGGTGGAACAGAACAAAGAGGACTTCCAGTCATGAGAAAACCCCTAGTTTCCACCTAAAATGTTTGCTGGAACTAACAAGGACTGTACCAGGGGAAAGGATTGGGCCCAGACTAGGAAGGAGTCTAGGCTGTGAAAGAAACTTATTGGAACATCTCTGAGGGTGAGATTTGACCTGTAAACAGTTTCTAAATGTATTAGGCTTAGACTTGCGTGTTTCTGCTTTATTTTGCCGGTGACTTACTTTGCTCTGTCTGTTATTATTGAAACCACTTAAATCCTACTTTTTATTCTTAATAAAATCACTTTTGTTTATTATTGTACCCAGACTAAGTGATTAATACCTGGGGGAGCAAACAGCTGTGCATATCTCGCTATCAGTGTTATAGAGGGCGGACAATTTATGAGTTTACCCTGTATAAGCTTTATAAAGAGTAAAATGGATTTATTTGGGGTTTGGATCCCATTGGGAACTGGGTGTCTGGGTGCTGGAGATAGGTGACCTGCTGAGCAGTTTTTGGTTAAAGTCTGGAGCTTTGGGGGCGTGGACCAGTCCTGGGTCTGTGTTGCAGCAGGCTGGCGTGTCTGGCTCAACCAGGCAGGGAAAACGGGCTCAGAGGTAATTCCAGCACGTCAGGTGATAGCCCTAAGGGGGGTCTCTGTGACCGAACTCATCACAGGTCCCTCCCCCCACCTGTCCAAATTCATAGCCACTGAACCTTTCTGTATGTCAGCAGCATGTACAATCAACCTGCAGTTACAGCTGTTTCTAATTAAAACAGGCTGCAGCGCCCCAGCTCCTGCATGGAGATGTCAGGAGAAAATTTACTCTCCCGGAAACGGACTCCGTCGCCTGACAACACGGTCAAGGTTGCCCTTTCATCCATAGAGGCTTTTTGTGCTTTCGACAATGTTTCCACCTTGGGAACAGCTGCCTATCTTCTAAATGCACGTAGGAGTCTCTCCTCCCCCCGTCCCCACCATTAATCCCTTCTACACAAACCCCCCAGTGACCCTTTCTCTGCCTGTAACAAGGAGTGAATGATCAATTCCACACAGAGAAAGAGGATCCCTCCGTGTCCTTGAGAGGATATTCTCCTTGCCAGGACGTGAATGCAGGAAGCTCTCTACGCTCCCAACGCACCTTTTTAGCGAAGAGGTACCATTTGTCAAGGGCTATGGGATTTGCTAGCTATTATTCCAAATACATTCAGTCGAAAGCATGACTTCCTCAGCAGTGCAGGCAGTGGGGAGGGTGCAGGGAAGTGTGTGATGGGGTAGGGCAGAGCAAAGGGGAGCAGCACGGGTAGCGTGCAAATAGACTTTGTTAGACACTACTCAGCTACATCCACAGCTGGTGCAAATCATGGTAGCGTTATTGTCAGCCCTGTTCCTACCAATTATGGTGCCCTACACAGCCCAAGCACCTCCCCCCACGCGGAGGGTCGGGGCTGCACTCAAGGCCTGCGGTACTGCGGTGGCAGGAGCTGTGGGGGGGCCGCTTTGGGGGGCCCCACGGGCCCAGTGCAGCCTAGGGGATAAGCAGGGGGCCTGGTGCCGGCAGCAGAAAGCAGAACAACCTGGCCCCAGCCTGCTCCGCTCCCCCCGGCCCCAACTGTGTTGCTCGTGGGACGGGGCTTGGGGAGAAGGGGTCCACCCCCCCCCACCCCCGCACTCACCAGTGGCAGGAAGTGGAACAACCCGGCCCCAGCCCGCTCTGCTCCCCCCACCCCAGCCGTCTTGCTTGGGGGAACGGGCTTGGGGGGAAGGGTCCGCCCCGCCCCCCCTGCACTCACTGGCGGTGGGAAGCGGAGCGACACAGCTGGGAGCCGGTGAGCAGAGAAATCCCCATGGCATGATGAAAGGTGCTAGAATCACACTGGGCTGGATCCTCCATCATTTACATGCTTGCAAAGTGCGAACAGATCTGATTGATAGTGTTTTGCACCACCTTGTGCTGGTGCAAATGACTGTGCAAGGAGCAGAAGAGGGAATCCAGCCCATTGGGTTTGATTACCGAAGTTTTGCTGGACGCTGCTTGAACACTTGATTTGAGAGGCGTGTTCTTGTCTTCAGGAATGAGGGGATCCTATTACTGTTGGACTCCAGCAGGTTGCAGAGTATCAGCTCCGTGTGAATGACACCCTGACATTCAGGTTGTACACTGCGTCCAATCAGACGCTCGCTGCTTTTAATACTGATGGATGGAGACAAGGTGGCAGGAATTTATCCTGTTGCCTTGTCGTTTACCTTTGGAAGCACTGGTGGTGGGGCCAGGCCAGGGGGCAGCTGAGCTGTAAATCACCAGCTCAGATAATGTCTTTGGGTTAAAACTGAACCAATCTCAAAGCTGTGCTGCAAGGAGGCAGGGGAATGAGGAGGAGCAGGTGGAGGGTGGCTGCTATAAACAATGGAACCCGGGTCTGAGCAGAATAGTCCATAGGGTCTGATTCTCATTTACAATGCTCTGGCCACACAAAGGGACTCAGAGTAAAAGAGAACCAGGCCCATGAATATTAAAGTCAGAAGGATCCATTATGGTCAATCTCCTGCATAGCGCAGGCCAGAGGATTTCTCCCAGAGATTGCTGCCCCCTTGCCCAGTGACTTGGCAAAGAGATGCCCAACCTGGCTTTAACGACGCCAACGGATGGAAAATCCACTACCGGCCTCTGGAATCTGTTCCGATGGTTAATTCCCCCCCTATGTACCTTGTTTCCAGTTTGAGCAATGCTGATTTCAGCTTCCAGCCATTCGATCTCATGCTCTTTTGTCTGCTCGTATAAAGAGCCCTTTGCTCACAGAGATCTTCTCCCCGGGCCAGTGTTTATAGACCGTGATCATGGCAACTGTTGAGTTACCTGACTAGCAATTAGGTGAAAAGGATTTAAAGAGAGAAACCCCTCGTGAGTGTAACCGAGAACTCCAGTCTAAACATGGGTGGGCGGTTTCTCACCTCCCTTCATGTCTGGTCCTACACAGAGAGTATTTTCTCCCCAGCTTCCCCAAAAGCAGAAGCCAAGAAAAATTGAGCTGCAGGGATTTTTAATCTAGTGTTACTAAAGCCACAGCTGGTTAAAGGCTGACCTGCCAGCGGGGACTGGTGTGCAGCCAGGGCATGTATGTCTTTGGGAGTGTGCGCGCGTGTGTATATGCAGTCACCTTTGTAGGTTTGGCTGTGGAAGGGGGGTGTGCATGTCTGCATTGAGAAGTGTGTGTGTGGGTGTGCACAGATTTCTCTGTGTGTGTGTACACATCTCTATGAGTTGTGTGTCAGGGGGAGGAGGGGGCAGTAGCCAGCAGACATACACCCCTCTTTAAAGTGACTTTTCCCCTCTATCTTCCTTACATAACCTGGTGACCAGCTAGCAGACCCTAGGCGGCACTGATTGTTTTCTTGCACAGCAGCTCTCAGCTGTTTGAAAGCACTGCATTCAGCTTGGAGCTGTGATTGCGTGGCAAGCACTGTCCCATTGCAGTAACCCTGCCATATCTCAGTAATTATTTCTCCGCCTGCTCCTATTCCTCTCCTACCTCCTACCATGAAGCCTTGGCCTGAACTGACGCCATCCCGAGCGTTTTTGTGGGAACCTGCTGTGTTTTTCATAAAGTGTAGGGTTATAAACCTTGCTGCAGTGTCCGGAGGAGCCGGATTAGGAGGTTTCCATCAGCCCCAAACTGCGAATATCTCCCCTGCTAGCCAGGGAAATGCAGGGCAGGGATTTCATGTTACGTTTTTCTCCATCTTGGCGAAAGTCTCTTTCCAAAGCAGGTTCTGTGAGGAAGTGAGACGCAGAGATGGAGACAGCGACAAAACTGACCTCAGAGCTCGTGACTAGAATGACTGAGTACCTTTACCGACTGGGAGAGGGGACAAGTTTCATCTTACAAATCTGTTCTTTTAATTGGCCCGTGTAGAGCAGGACACTATTTTCCCTGCAGGTAGAGGCAGCCGTTCCCTCTTTTCATTTACCAGAAAACAAACCGTGCAGGCTTCATTAATTAGTCTTTAACCGATTTCTTGTATTTGAGCCCATTTAAGCTGCAGAGGGGACATCGTTACATGCACGGGGTGTGGGGAGGGGGAGCACAAGTCTGCAGACGCCAGTCCTGGGCTAGAAAGTCCCTCATTAGATTTCTGCCTCCTCTTCCATGGCTGGAAACACTATTAGAAGCCCACTCAGTCTCTGGGACAGGCACTCTCCACCTGTTGTTTGTTTCAGTATGTGATCATTTTCTCATGTATTGCCAGGAAACCGACCATGGGCTGGATTGTTAATAGGCATGGGCGTCTGGGTGCAGCTGCCGTGTCAGTTCTCGGTGGAGCAGTCCTTGACACCAGTGTAAAAACGCTACTAAACCAGAGTGAGTTCCTGTTTTACCCTGTCCTGGCAATGACTGCACCGTGACTTAAAGATCTCAATCTGTTTAGTTCATCAAAAAGAAGACTTGACTGTGGTGTGTCAGCAATTTCACAGGGAGAAAATCCCGGGTACTAAAGGGCTCTTTAAATCTAAGGGAGCAAGGCAGAACAAGAACCAGGCTCTGTACACACGGCAGCTTAGGTTGTATAAGTTGTGTCAGTCAGGGGTGTGAATACACAACCCCCGGGAGTGACATATGTTACAACAACCTAAGTGCCGGTGTGGACAGCGCTATGTCGGTGGGAGATCTTCTCCGCCAGCACAGCTATCGCCACTCACGGGGGCTGGAGTAGTTAAGTCAGCGGGAGAGCTCTCTCCTGCAGCTTAGAGCGTCTGTGCCGCTGCATCGGTGTATGTACGGGTGTGCATACAGCAGCTGCATGTAGCCTCAGACAAATTCAAATGAGAAATAAGGCACAACTTTTTAACAGCGAGGGTGATTAACCACAGGAACAAACTACCAACGGGCCGTGGTGGATTCTCCATCTTTTGATGTCTTCAAATCAAGACCAGATGCCTTTCCGGAAGCTGCTTTAGTCAAACACAACTTAGTGGGCTCAGCACATGGGTAACTGGGTGAAATTCTATGACCTGTCATACATGCGGTCAGACTATGTCATCTAATGGTCCCTTCTGGCTGTAAAATCTATGAATCTATGGACAAGATGCAGGTCAACAGAGAATTGGGCCCCATATGTGCAGAGAGAGATTCACGCTGCTTCGCCCTAGGGAGTTTCACAGGAGCTGCAGCAAAATTTTGTAGCTTCGTGGTTTAGATTAATTGTTCTGTGTTTGTTCTGAAAAATCTCATTTGACGTTTGCGTGATTTTACGACTTCTTCGGCGGATTGCTCACAGCTCAGCAATCCTGGGGCTGTTTTTAATTTGCCCTGATGCAATTTAACAATCTGGTGTCAGAAATCTTTGTTGCCTGTGTGCTGTGCAGAGAACAGGATCATTCCGGCCAATGAATCTCACTTGTGGGGAGGAAGATGTGAAACATGAGAAGAAGAAAAAATGGCAACTTCCAATCGTGGGTTGTGTTGCTTTTTTCAACGGCGCCATGATTGCCCATTCCAGGCTAAAGGGAAAAGTGCTTCAGCTGCTTGCAAAGGAAATGTGTTCATGCATTGTTCGGTAAGCACCAATTCTATGGAGGGAGTAAAGTAGAAGGAGCAATTCTGTCCTAGCCTTTCAGAGAGGACCAAGCTGATCTGCAAAACAGTAAGAAATCTCTACAGGCTATGGTTAAAAATTGTCAGTGTTTAGCAAACTGAACTAAAACACATTTAGACGAGCTTTTGGGAGCACGGATGGCCTCTGCCTCGGTCTGTGCAGAACCCAGCACACCAGGGCCTCGATCGCGGCTGGGGTCTGGGCAATGCCTGGCACGCTGGGGCCGCAGTCTTGCTTGGAGAAAGGAATTGCTGGAAAGCTCCTGGCAGAGGCCGTATGTGAAAGATCAAGACCAGATTCCACAGTCCAGAGTTCTTGGATAAATTTCAGAGCAGTTTCCAAATGACCTGGGTTCCCATCTGACCTGAGCCTCTAACATCATTTGCCCCAGACAGGTATCAATATGAGTGAGCAATGTTAAACCTGCTGGCAGTGATAACAGTACAGTAGCTCCTAGAGAACCTGACTGAAAGTGGGGCCCCTCCTAGATCTGGGAATAGGACCCAGGCGTTCTAGTCCCTTGCATTAGAAGTAGGACTGTGGCCGTGGCAAGCTAGCAGTGCAGCACTGCAATGCCACTCTCCTGCTCAGCAGCTCACCTCCAAGGAGACTCTCCCCTGCCAGCAAAGACCCACCCTGAGGGCAGGTAACTTCTTCGGACAGGAGCTGTTGCAGGCAGAGTCGAGGGTCACACAGCCCCGGAGTGGGCAGAGCATCTTTACAAGACTGATGCAGCTGGATAGACATGGGAGAAAGTGTGATCATGTATCCAGGGGGAAGTAGGATGAAGGCAGTGTCTAATGAGTGGAGTAGCAGCCTGGGAGCCAGGACTCCTGGGTTCTATTACCAGCTCTGGGAGAGGAGTGGGGTCTAGTGGTTAGAGCCGGAGAGGGGCTGAAAGCCAGCTTTTCCAGCAGACCTGAAGAATAGCTTTGTGTAAGCTCGAAAGCTTGTCTCTCTCACCAACAAAAACAACACAAGATAGTACCTCACCCACCTTGTCTCTCTAATATCCTGGGACCAAGATGGCTACAACAACACGGCAAATAACTCCTTAAATATCAGCCAGGCGTCCATCTCGCAGTGAATTATGGGCTGTTGGTAGAGACCTCGCATGCCACCCTTTGTCACACTGTTACGTAGACACCAGACCCAGGGGAGCCCTGTGAACTCCTATGTACCCCTTTGCCCTCTGCCAGTTGGCACCCCGAGTTCTCTGAGGCACAGCACACACTTTCCCAGCACATCTGGCTAATTAAACTCTTTTTGCAATGTTGGTTGTTTGGGGGAGAGGGGTTCCTGATTGGTGTTTGTCTCTCTCCACTCTGTGGCTCCTGACAGCAAAGTGCCAAGGGGGTCTCGGAAGTTTTTTCTTAGCATCTGACACTGACTCCAAACCAAGGCTGAGGGAAAAACAGACATGTCTGCCTTTCTGTGCTGGGGAATTTCTCAAAGTGACAAGGAAAGTTGTAGGCAATCGAAGGCCATTAAGGAACAAGCTGACGTCAGGAAAACATTTTAATTCCCAAAAGCTGTTCCAAGCTGAGCCTTAGGGTTGCTTAGCGCCACCTGGCTCTTTGCAAGGGCCGATTCCTGTCTGAACAGGGAAGTGGCAGATTCCCATTTGAACACTCCTGAATTTGAATTGTGTAAAAAAAACCAAGTGAAATTAGTTCATCCTGAATGATGGTGTCTGCTATTTAGAGTGGAGTAGGGGGTCTGGGAGCCTGGACTCCTGGGTGCTAGTCATAACTTGGGGAGAGGAATGAGGTGCAGTGGTGGTAGCAGGGGGGCTGGGAGTCAGAATGCCTGGGTTCTAGGTATGGGAGGGGAATGGTGTCTCATGGTTAGAGGAGGCGGAGTCTGGGAACCAGGACTCCTGGGTTTTATTCCAAGCCTGGAGCAGGGGCTAGTCGTGAGTGTGGGGATGCTAGGAATAAGGACTCCGGGGTTCTGTTCTCTGCTCTGGAAGAGGAGTAAGGTTTATGGTTAGAGCAGGGGACCTTCAGATGAAAGTCACTTTGGAAGGGTAAAGTATTATCGGTTTGCCCTGATATGAAAAGTGACACGGCTCAACACTTTTGATTCTGCTGCTATTTAGGGATGACCTCGTCCTGGCAAAGATGGTCCAAGAGCATCAGTGAAATTAAAAATAAAAGATTATCATAATGGCCAGTTTATCATGGCTCCTCCAAGTCAGGCATTCCACCCACCTCCTTCTCTTCCTCCCTCCCCCCCCCCCCCATTCATCCTGACATCAGTTCTCCTTTGCATTCCCAGTCAATGCTCCACCATGATTTCTGGAATGACCATCCATCTCAAACAGAAGATGTTTAATAAAGAAAACAACTACAAAAAAGATATACAAACAGGCTTCCACACAACTTGAGTGCTAACTTTGTCTCTCTTGTTTGCCAGGGACTGCACTACCTGCTTGGAACTCCAGAGAGGACACAGAGACAGCTAGTGACGGTAAGTAAGTGTATCAATATACTGGTCCAGCTCCTGGTCATTAGAGGTTTTTTCCCCCCTCCACTTCCCCAATGACTCTTTAGTCTATTCTATATAGGTTCTTACACCACATTCAGCACCATATTATTGATACCTCACTGACCTCCCCCCACCTTTGCCTCCTGTCTCTGACTCACTCCCAGCTCTCATTTATTCTTTAATTACAAACAGTGCAATATTCACGTAATGAAAATGCCCAGCAAAGTCAATGGGATGAAGCTGCCATTAACGTGTGAAACAAATTCAATTCCCCTTTTCCCCTTTGGTAAGATGACAAACAAGATTTGATAAAGGCAACACACGCCCACTTGGAAAGGGATAAACCCTGTGTGTGTGCGTGTGCATGCTCATAATGATTTAACGCAGCAGCAACTTCACAGACTAACATCTAACGCTTCCAGATTTAGCCATGTTCAAAGGCTTGCACAGATCTAACATTATACTCATCTGATCTCTGGAACCAATTTAGTTTCTGTGTGTGAAAGCCAGGTGATATATCAAAGTGGAGCTGGGATAATCCACTTCCCTTTCTAAATAAATAACTGAGCCTGCGCATTGGTTGGTGCTTTGGAGGGGGAAAAAATGAAGAAAATCACATCCCAGAAATGAAAACTAGATGCGACCGTCAGGGTGTGTTCAGAGCAGATTGGGTTTCATCAATATGGCCTAACAGAGTGTGAAAAATTTGATGCAGGCCCTTTTGGATTAATTACCTACTAGCAGAGTCCTTGTTGTTCATGAGAATTTGTTCAGTTGTGAGTTTAAAATGCACAGGAGTGAAAGACTAATCCTTTCTGTCCTTGGTGCCCCTTTCAGATGAGAAGTGGAATGGATTACACAGGTCAGCGCAAAGTGGCCTGAGCAGAGACAGGACTCGGGGCCAGAACTCGCATTGCAACTGAGCAATGACCTTGCCCCAAAACATTATTTAAAAAAACCCCAACGTGCGAATGTGTCAGAGCAGATGGGACTCTAAAGGAACGTGGACGAATTTACCTTCCCAGCCATGTCAAGCGTCATCAGGGACAGCCTCACACCATGGGTATATCTACACAGCAAAAGTTGTGCACAGACTAGCCCGAATCCATTTAGTGCAGGTAACAGCAGGCAGCACAAGCCTGGCACAGACCCTGGGAATGGGTTTGCTAGCCCACTCGGAAGTGGCCCTTGCTGCTCTGTCTTCACTGCCATTGGTACCCATGCTAGCTTAGGCCCAGCTTTTCCTATGTAGACATACCCTCGGTGTCTGCACCGCAGCCAGCACAACGGGGCCCTGAGCTTGGCTGGCGCCGTCAGGCGTATCGGAACACAATTACATCATCATGAAATAAACAGGATAGACAACAGTATCTTGCTCCGCTCTAGCCCCTTCCATCTAAGGTTCTCCAAGTGCATGGCAAGTACTAACCAAGCATTGCAACCCTTCTGGGAGCCAGGCCAGGGTGGTTGTTGTACACAGAGAGACAAAGATTTAAGCGACTTAACAGAGATAACACAGGCAGACCCAAAGCTGGGACTTGAGACCAGAAGTGCCTGGCGCTCTCTGCCAGAGCTGAAAAGGAACCCAGGCGTTCTGAGTCCCCTGCCCCACTGCTCTGATCTGCCACATACTTTCTCCAGGAGCCGGGACTAAAGTGGTGCCTAGGTGGTGCTGGCCTCTCAGTCAGGGGGTGAATTTCACCCGATGAGATCTTCCCCGAGCTGCTGCTTTGGGATTTCAGAGAATTCCTTGTCATAGACCAGTCCTGCACAACATGCGGCCCGGGGGCCGCATGCGGCCCGCGTGGGCTCACTGTGCAGCCCGCTGGGGGTGAGTAGGTGGGCTCACTGTGCGGCCCGCGGGGGGTGAGTAGGCAAGCTGGAGGGGTGGGGGACTGAGGAGACGAGCGGGCGGGCAGTGGCGGGGGGGCAGGTGAGCCGGCGGTGGGGGAGGGGGGCTGAGTGGGTGAGCCGGGGCGGTGGGGGGCTGAGGAGGCGAGCGGCAAGTCGGTGGCTGACCTGTTCTACTGATCTGGTCTGGCTCCCATCCCCTCTCCAAGGGTTGCAGCTGGCTGGAGATGCTGCCTTCCACGCCTTCTTCATTCATACCTCATTCATTCAACAGGGCAATTGATTACAAAGTGGGGGGAAGATCTTATTTTACTTCTAGCAAAAAGACATTTTTCTTTTACCTTGATTATACTACCTTAGGGGCCAGCCATAACATATTACCAAGGTTCAATACTGCTGTTTCAGCAGGGTGACGCTGGGGAAGGAGGGTTTTTTTACACGGGGCAGGCAGTGCTGGGGGGGGGGTTGTTTTGGGGGCCTGGGCGACGCTGGGGGGGTGTTTCGGCAGTGCTGGGGGGGTTGTTTCTGTGGGGGCGGGCGGCGCTGGGAGGGGGTGTTGTGTTTCAGGGGGTGGATGGGTGGTGCTGTGGCTGTGGTGTGATCGCTCTGTGCATATGTCTAATGTGTGTGTTTACATGTGGTATCTGTGTGGTGTGCATGAGACGTGATGTGTGTGTGAATGTGTGTAATGGTGCATGTATGTGTGCGTGCCAACAGATAAAAGGTCAAATCTGTATATGTGTGTGTGTGTGTGTACACACACACAAGCTCTATCACACCAACAGATCAAGGTTTCTTTCCATTGCAGTGGGAGGCAGCACAGGGGAATAGCTAGATATTTCCTGGAACAGTAACTCCTCACTTAACGTTGTAGTTCTGTTCCTGAAAAATGCAACTTTAAGCGAAACGATGTTAAGCGAATCCAATTTCCCCATAAGAATTAATGTAAATGAGGAGGTTAGGTTCAAGGGAAATTTTTTTTACACACACTCGCGCGCTCTCTCTCTACGTTTTAAACAAACAATTTAATACTGGTACACAGTGATGATGATTGTGAAGCTTGGTTGAGGTGGAGGAGTCAGAGGGTGGGATATTTCCCTTACTGCTAAATGATGAACTGGCAATTGGCTGAGCCCTCCAGGGTTAACTCTCTCACTCTGCAAGGCAGCAGGAATGGAGGGAGATATGTGCATTTCCCTTAAGTACACTGCTTTGTTAATTAGATCAGCTTGCCTCAGTCCTGAGCCCTGCTCTATGGAAGATGGGGTAAGCGGGGTGCAGGGGGAAGGGCGACACCCTGACATTAGCCCCCCCTCTTCCTTCCCTCCCCCCCAGCACAGCAAGCAGGAGTCTCGGGGAGCAGCTCCAAGGCAGAAGGCAGGAGCAGCACATGGCAGTTGGGGGAGGGACATAGCTGAACTGCAGGCAGCTGCTGCACGGGGAACTTAGGGGAGTGGGAAGCTGATAGGGGGTTGCCGGTCCACGCTGGTTCCAAGCCCCCACCAGCTAGCGGCAAGGGGCTTTCCTTAGCATGGCATTTTTCTAACCCATGCCAAAGAGCAAACTTCTGCCAATGCCCCTCACTTACAAACAAACTTCCCCTTTTGAACACTGCTTCAAAAATGTAATTAATCTGTCTCGTGCCTTGTAGCCCAATAATTCACCCAGTTAGCTTGTTTGTATCTTAAAGAAAATCATGTCTGTCATTCCTTTAACTACAGCTCATGCTTATTTGAAATATGACATTGTTATCTCTGCCACCGGATAATTTATAGCCACTTGTTCGTGTCCCTCGCAGTTTAGCCAATCCTGTGTATTTCGTGTCTTCAGAAGATAAATTGGAAATCTGCTTGAAATTAAAGATCAATGGCCAATTGAACTTTCTTTTCACTGGAGCTGGGGGAGAGGGGAGAAGCCATTTGCCGATACCCTCCCCTAAATGGCCCAAAGTTTGCTTTCTC
The DNA here is from genome assembly GCF_028017835.1 of Emys orbicularis. Classification (NCBI taxonomy): domain Eukaryota; kingdom Metazoa; phylum Chordata; order Testudines; family Emydidae; genus Emys; species Emys orbicularis. The sequence goes on along the minus strand of NC_088703.1, from coordinate 494,340 downwards.
TTGTAAAAAAATAAAAACTAGCTGTTTTTTTGTGGACCAGGCCTTCCGCGCAACTTGGCACTGCCGCCGGAGGAAAGAGGGGGCAGCGTCTATTCTTGGGGCCTGAGCCAGAAGATGTCAGTCTCGCAGTGCACCGTCAGGGCTACCTGGGATGAGAGCGGCTGGCATCCGGTGACTGAACTGCAGCAAGGGGCTGAGTCATTGTCCAGCTGGACAGCCACACTGCTGTTTTTTGCTGGGATAAAGGCTGCGGCATTGCATAGTCCAGGATGCTGCGCCACCACAGTCAGGGATGAATGGCCCCCTCCCACCTGTATCATTACACAGTGGAGTGGCCCAATTGGATGGTTCTTTGCAGCGTTTGGGGGATTTGCCTTCCTCCGAAGTATCAGCAACATCCCGAGACAAGGACCTAATGCACCACGGGTCTGGTCCGAGGATCTGTGACCCACTCCGGGAAGCTCACAAACAGGAATCGGGGGGGGGGGGGTCACAACCATCTTGCATTTCCCATATTGCTACATAGGGGGTGCGGCCCAGCTGCAAAAAGGCAAACGTTTGAGTCACTTTTTCCTCAGACACGCTCCACAGAGCCTGAGCCCTCCTGCAGCATGGTCTGAAAATAGGCTGGGGTGCTCACTCCACGCCCACCTGCCATGGCTGCAGGGGAATCGTTCCAGCTTAAAACCCAAACCCACCTGGGGATTTTTCTGAAAGCCTTCTACAGTATAAAGAGACAAGCCAGTTCACGTCAGGCTCAGCGGCACTGAGCCTGGCTCCTGCATGCTGGGCCTGGCTGCACTTATATCTCTCCACAAAGCCCTGTGAAAGGACAGGACAAAAGGTCTTTGTTACCTGATGCTGCGGGAGCTGCTGCAAATGGATTCTGAGACTCTCCTGAATAACGCTCCAAGAGCAATAGACCCGGGAGCAGATTATCCACAGCACCAGAAAGGTCATCAAGTAGCCAGTGCGGGGCAGCAGGTTTAAAATGTGTCGGTTGTAGTGCCCCTCCCATACTGGGGGCCAGAGAGCTGTACTTCCCTGCCAGGCAGGCGGGGCTGGTGCAGGGCTAGAGAGGAAGCAGCGTGGGGCTCTACCCAAGGGCTGCTCTAACTTGCACTCAAGCTTAAATGGCCTGTTTGGGGCTCTGCAGAAGCATACAGTCGGCACCACACTGGTCCACCCCCGTTATGCCCCCTGACTCCTCTGAGCCATGCCCCACCCATCCTGGGACACTAGCCCTGCCCAGAGCTGTAGCAAATGGGGCTCAATGGTGCACATCAGCAAGCAGACCCTCTGCCCCCTGCAGGCCTGTTCCATTTTATGCAGCGGGGGCTGCAGGGTTACCATGATTAGGGCTCGTAGTTTGGCTTGCGCAGACCGCTGCAGCCACAGCCACCTGTAGGATTGCACCTCGCAAAAGATGGCAAATGCATGACTGCCAGCAGGAAATGCTTGATTCACACATCTCGTTAGCCACTGGAACTCACAGCCATGGGGGGTTGTTGATACCCCTAACTTAGCACAACTCACTGTGATCAGCTCTTTATATGGACAACAAGAATATCCAGCCTCATACTAGTGAAAGCTAACAAAAATCTTTTGGAAGGGAGCCAAACCTCATGTATCCGGTTTTAAACTCATCAGCACCTAGTGGGCGGCAGGTTCAGGCTGGGACAGGTTATCCCACATCTGCCCCCTGTAGGGTCTCCTGCCCCTTTCTCTAAAGCAACTGGTGCTGGCCCTGTCAGAGATGGGGTCTAGGAGGAGGATGGTGCTGAGCCAGGCTGGTGGTACCTATCTTCCTAGCTTTGCAGGCAGAGGGGGGCAAAGAGAGTCCCACCCACCTTTTTCAAAATACTCCATAAGAGCTAGTCCTATAAATTCTGTTGCCTGCACAGACTGGGGTGGTATTAGGGTCAAATTTGTGCACTAGTCCCATCCCACATGGTCCCATCTCTATGCTGTGATCCTGCCCCTCCCTGAGGCGACAGCGGGTTTCAGACTGAATATGAATGGGGCAGCTCACACCTTTTGGAGAGACCATGCAGACTCAGGCAGCCATTAGTTACACCCAGTTCATGTTTTCAAGGGTTTTTTTCCCACCCATGAGGGCTACAGAGATAAATGGAAAAAAACAGTAACTAGCCTCCTGTAACTACTGTTCTTCGAGATGTGTTGCTCATGTCCATTCCATGCTAGGTGTGCACAGACCACATGCACTCTTGGCAGAGTTCTTCCCCCTAGTGGTATCCGTAGGGGCCGGTCACAGTGCCCCCTGGGGTCTCACACTTATATGCCGGTCTAAGGGATACCGCTGGCCCCGTGCTCTCTGACAGAGGGGTAGGAGGGTAGGTCATGGAATGGACATGAGCAATACATCTCAAACAACAACAGTTACGGAAGATTAGTAACCCTTTTTTCTTCTTCGAGTGCTTGCTCACATTGATTCTATGGTAGGTGACTCACAGGCAGTATCCCTGGTGGTGGGCTCGGAGTTCACAGATATGTCGACTGCAACACTGCTCTCCCAAAACTGGCGTCGTCACGGGCCCGCTGGGTGATGGCGCAGTGGGACGCGAAGGTATGAATTGATGACCACAGGGCGGCCCTGCAGATGTCCTGGATTGGAATCTGCGCAAGGAACGCTGCTGACGAAGCCTGGGCCGTTGTGGAGTGGGCTGTGAAAAATGTCTGGAGGCGGAACTTTCACCTGTTCACAGCACATCCTGATGCAGGAAGTTATCCAGGCTGAGATCCTCTGGACGATATCGGCACACCCTTTGTCCTGTCCGCCACCTCTATAAAGAGCTGCATTGACTTGCAAAAAGTGTTCGGTGGACCCTGGCCGTCTACATCAAAAGGACTAAAGTCTAAATTATGTAGTTGACATTCCTCATCCGATCCATGAGACTTCAGAAAGAAAACAGGCAGAAAAATGTCCTGGTTGTTATGGAATTACGACACCAGCTTTGGCAAGGACGTGTGGGGGGTGCAGTCAGACCTTGTCCTCGAAGAGCACCATATAAGGGGCTTCTGAAGTGAGGGCTCTGATTTCGGAGACCCTTCTGGCTGACGCAATTGCCACCTTCCATGAGAGGAGCAGCAGTGAACAAGATGCCAACGGCTTGAAGGGAGGCCCAGTAAGCCTCGACAGCACCAGATTAAGTCCCATGGGAGAATCGGGTCACGGACCTGAGGGTAGAGTCTTTCCAAAGTTTTAAGGAACCTGATTGTTCTCATGTGAGAAGACTGATTTACCTTGGACTGGAGGGTGGAAAGCCGAGATGGTCGCCAGGTGGACCTTGACCGCCGATAAGGCCAGACCCGGTGCTTCAGGTGGAATAAATAGTCCAAGATGGACTGCAAAGAGGACTGAGATGGGGAAAGATCCCGATCAGAGGTCTAAAATGTGAAGCGCTTCCACTTGGCCAAACAGGTCACCCTGTAGAGGGTTTTCTGCTACCCATTAAGACTTGCTGGACCTACTCTGAGCAGGCCTGCTCCACAGGGTTCAGCCATGCAGCAGGCAAGCCGTCAGAGGTAGGGACGCGAGGTTTGAATGAAGCAACCAACCGTGGTTCTGCAAGAGCAAGTCCGGGTGTAGTGGGAGCTCTAATAGGGCCGCCTGAAAGGTCCAGAAGCATGCCGAACCAACGTTGGCGAGGCCACACCAGGGCTATCAAGATAACCCTCGCCTTGTCTCTCTTGATAGTTAAGAGGACCCTGTGGACCAAGGGTGTCAGTAGGGAAGTGTACAGCAGTCCCCGCCGCCCACAAGAGCAGGATGGCGTCGGACGGGGAGCCCTTGCCGAGCCAAACTGCTGGCATTTCCTGTTCTGTCTGGAGGCGAACTGGTCCAACCAGGGAGTCCCCTTGCAATCGCAAGAGACGTTCCAGCAACCGTCATGGGCCGTAAGAAGGAACTGAGAGGGCGTGGGGCCAGCGGGGCCTCTTATACTGGCGCATAAGTGTTGGGCTCCAGGGGGCGCTAGGACCAGCCCCTACGGATACCTCTAGGGGAAATATCTCCGGCAACAGTGCATGTGGCACGTGCACACCTAACATTCAATCAACAGGAGCAAGCACTCGAAGAACTGAAATTCTGATCTCATGACATGCTCCAGCCTGGGCGGCTACTGCCTTTGGGTTAATCTGGCACAAGAGTTTTATTGGCACTTGTTTGGGGTGTCCTGCAGATGTCAGTCAGAGCTTCACCAGGCCGCAATGCAGCCATGGCAATTAAACCTTTTATACCACACCTTTTTGTATTCATGTGTACACAAAAGAGTGGGGGGGGGGGGGGAATCAATAAACACGAGGCTTCTGTGGAGAATGCACTCCTTCCACAGCGTCCTTGTGTTCTCTCTGTGCCACATCTGACCCTCCTGCTGCTAGATTTTAAAAAAGCCCCACAGTGATTCAGGTTTCAGGGAGAATCTCCCAAGGTTTATTTTTCCTGTTTATTCTTTTCATGAATCTAAATATCCACAGAAGGTGCCCTGCGTCTATTCAGCTTCATAGTCCCAGCCCAGGCGCTCTGTTTGCGCTAACACTGATGTTTTGCTCATCTCCAGGGTATGGTGGCATTTTTTCTTTTTATGAGAACAAGAGAAAAGCAGTTGTGTGTGTGTGTGTGTGTGTGTGTGTGTGTGTGTTCCCTCCCTCCCCCGCCCTCTCCTTTGAAAACATGAAAAAAAATCGACCAAAAGAAACAATTAAAAGAAAAAAAATCCAAAACACTCAACTGTAGGTGAAGCAAAGAGTGAGAGATGCCTCGGATTGTCATGGAAACAAGAGTTTTTGCTGTACAAGGTTACAAAGGCTTTTGTTCGGCTTCTGTGGCATTTGAAATTTATATTTCTTGGTAAAGGCCAGATGCCAACATCTGATGCACACCTGGAAAGAAAATCCATCACTGTAAACGTAACACACCCCCCCCCCCCCCCAGCGCCTTGTCAAGCTGCAGAATCCAGCCTTCTGAGCTAGTTTTAGAAAGGAAGCCTCGTCTTGTTAAAGGATTGGACTGGGAAGCTGGGTTCAATTCCTGCTCAGTCTGGGAAAGTCACCGACTCTCACTGGGCCCTACTGCTCACATCTGGAAAAGGAGGCGAATAAAATTAATCTTTCCTTTGTCTGTTTGGCCTGTGAGCTCTTTGAGGCAGCACCTCTCTCCCTCTCTATGAGGAGGGGCAGGGCAAAAAGGTGAAAAATCAAAATTTTTCATGGCATGGAAATTTCAAAAAAAAAGTCAGTGCTGAAATGTGAAAATATTTTGTTTTATTTCAACATTAATCTGCTTCTCCCGAGCTGCTGTAATGCCTCATGGGACTTGTAGTCTGAGTATCTCACACCTCCATTGTCCCATATGGATCATGCTCCCCAGACAGACTGCATCTCCCCATGATACACTATGGTCACATGACCTCCTCTCCATGAGGTGCCATGTTAGTTCAACTGCAGTGCATCATGGGAGATGCAATTCAAACAGATGGGGGCATTAGGTACCTGAACTACAACTCACACAATGCATTGGGGTAGCTCAGGGAACACACATGAATATTGGCCTGTCCCACCCTGAACTGAACTATGTTCATTTTCCTGATGAAAAAATCAAAAAATTTCAGCAAAAATCTGTTTTTTTTCCATGGAGAATGCTGATTTTGCAGAAAGTGCATTTTCCATCAAAACCCCACCCCCATTTAGTTGGAAAATTCCCAAACTGCACTAGGGAGCAGTATTCGGCTGGGCCATCCATCTGATTGGCTGCTTATCCCTCATTGCCAACTTTATAATTAAACTTAATTGCAACACACGTTCTGGAGGCTGCAGGGCTTTTTGGGCTCTGTCATATCTTTTGAGTTTAGCCGCAGCAATTAGCCACTTTCTGCCGGGGAGAAAGCAATGAACTTCTGAACCATAATTAGCATTTGTTCCCAGGGAGACAGATCACATTCTGTCAAGTATCTTTCCCAGGCTCTGCCACATGACAGTGAATGGGAGCTTTGCCCGTTTCCTTTGCAGCCTTAGCAAATCCCATCCATTTTACCAATGATGCTGCCTGCAGACACCAGAGAGGTTTTTAGTCTTGGTTTTCCTTTGCCTGAAATCCATAAGTCAGATCTGCTCTGCTCAGCATTGCCCAGGTTCCCGTACAACCACAGGGAGCGCCTGGTGCTTCACAAAGGGCTTTTCAGCCACTGGCCAGCCGAGCAGAGCATCGCGAAGTTCGCTAGTAGGCGCTGCTGGGGAGAGAGACGAAGCTTAGGCCCTGAGTGGGTGACCTGGTGCACCTGGGTGATGGCACAGCGACAGTGTAAGACTACAGGCCAACATGGGTCCTCAGGAAACAATGGTTGAGTTTAAATATGAGCATGAGTAACTGGCTCAAACTATGTGACCAAAAGAAGAGTTGTTTGTAGTGACCATGGCAGTACCAGAGTGATCGTATTGAAGGTTTGCGCTGATGTAACAGAAATATTGAGAACATGGTTAATTGGGCACCAGGTGCAGGGTTTAGCTAGAAACACTGCCCTTTTTGGTTTTGCCTAAAGGCCAAGATCATCACTTGTTTGTGTCAGTGTATAAAAAACAAGGCGTTGAGAATGTTTTTTGTCAGAACTTTTTCCTTACCACTTCGGAGAGACACCGGGATGGGAAAAAAATCTCCCGGGCCTGCTTCTGTTGTGAGTATTTTGGCCAATGCTTATAACTGTATCACAGATACAACAAAAACAACAAGGAGTCCGGTGGCACCTTAAAGACTAACCGATTTATTTGGGCATAAGCTTGCGTGGGTAAAATAAGACGTCAAAACCACTTTTACCGACGCAAGCTTATGCCCAAATAAATCGGTTAGTCTTTAAGGTGCCACCGGACTCCGTCTGTATCCACAAAAACAACGAGAACACGGCTACCCCTCTGATACTTGACAGATAAAACAGAAGTTTGTACATATGCCCGTATTGGTATTTTGGCGGCAATTAACATCAAGTGGCCTTTGGACGAGTAAAGGAATCCTCGTGTGGAAGCTGAGTCACGGTAAATCGTAATAAACTTAAACAAGAAATTATTTCCAAGACACAGGTGCCTCCCTCCACTTGGGAGTCAGCCATGAACCCTCTCCGGTCAGCCACTTAGCTAGGCCATGGCCTAGCATCCAAACTGCCCCCCAGACTGCTGCTCATGTTCACTCTACATTTCCATGTGCTGTCCCTCTCCTGGCGGGCAGGCTGGCAGTAACCAGTGTTAGGCATGCTCTGAGCCAGGATCACACCGGCATTTCCTGGCCTAGTTTGAGAATCCTGCTTCCGGACCTCCGGGGCTTCGGCTTGAGTTGCTTGTTAGTTGGGGAGCGCGGTCAGTGCTTGGGCAGCTTTACGAATGCCAACCCAAGGAAACGTAGGCACTTAGCGGGTGTAGGGGCCCATGGGGTTGGCTGGCAGCTGAATGGAGGTTTTGAAAATGTTAGTGGTGCCTAAATGGTGGATTGAGGTGCCTAAAGAGACAGGTAGGTGCCTAAATACATTTAAGGAGCTGGGCCTAAGTCATTTTTGAAAATGCGATTTAGGCTCCTAAGTCACTCTGGCACTTAACATTTTTTTTTTTTTTGCTGTAACATGCCAAAGGTCTCACACACAGTCTATGGCAGAGCAAGGAACAGAACCCAGAACTCCTGGGGCCCAGTGCCGTCTCGCAACCACAAACATGTGAAAAGAACAGAGCTGGACTCTTACAAGAATTTCCAAGACCAAATTCTAGCTGCTAAGGGTGTAAATCAGGACAGAATTTTGAGGATTTTGGCCTCCGGTTTTAGGCTCAAGCCAAAAAGGGGATCCTGTGAAATCGGCTAGGCACTGAAGGGCCCCTCACTTATCCTGTGTCCTAAATGGCAAAAGTTTTGACTGCAGACATTGGGCACACGGGCGCCATGAAAAGCACCAGGAGCTCCCAGCGACATGCTGAATGACTTGAGTTTGTGGGTGGCCAGCTCCATTGCTGGCTGCATGATAAGTTTGTGAACACTTCCAGCCTACTGATTCCTCCTTCACACAGCTGTCCTCCTTCCTCTGCTATGGAGTCCCCTTCACAGCTTGAAGCCACATTCGTGGCCCTGCCAGGAATTTATTCACCTTTGAAGGCAGTGACTCAGCGACTGGAAAAGTCTGGAATCCATTTATAGAGAGTGGGGCTCAGCCCTGTGACGCAAACTAGCTTGTGGGATTGTGTGTCTGTTCAAGAAAAGGAAGCTTGGTTGAGAAGTAGCTACCTCACTGTTTCACTTCATGCCAGGATGCTGAGATCTCTGCATGAAAGCAGCTGGCCGGCGGGTCTGGCGACAAAAGCCGTGCACCGGGCTGAGGGCGGCTAGAAGCAGAGGGTTATTTGGATCAAGAAACATTTCCAAAGCGTGAGATCCCTTAGCCTATGCAATAGGAAGTGCTGGAAGCCTCATCTCCTGAGACATTGCACACAAGACAGGTACAAAGTCCTCCTCAATGGTATAGGGCCTGACCCAAAGGCCCTTGAAGTCCAGGAGTCTTTCCATCTATAGACCTCAAAACACTTCACGAAGGGATGATAGCAGCACTATCACCATTTTACAGCCGGGGAAAACTGGGGAACGGAGAAGGGAAGTGCCTTAGCCAGGGTCCAAGACGGAGGCTGCACCAGAGCTGGGATCAGAACCCAGGAATCCAGACTTTCAGACCCCCTCTGCGGGACCATGATGTCATCAGAGACGAGACTGTAGCGAACAATCCTGCATGGGTGCTGGAGGGACATATGAGAAGAATCTGAAGAAGTGGGCTGTAGCCCACGAAAGCTTATGCTCTAATAAATTTGTTAGTCTCTAAGGTGCCACAAGTACTCCTGTTCTTTTTGCGGATACAGACTAACACGGCTGCTACTCTGAAACCTGTCATATGAGAAGGTGTTTGCCAGGTCTTCTCTGTCTTTATGCTGCCACGTTCTGCTGCTTGCCTGCTGTCTACCAATACCATGCCAGTCGAGTCATAAAGTCATGGCGTTTCAGGCCAGAGGCCACCAGTTCCTGCATACCACAGCCCACCAACACCACCACTTAACAGCTGCACGCGCAACCAAAATTACACCCAAGTATTACAGCCCTCAGGAGACTAGACAGTTCTGTGACAGGCAGAGAATAGGAGGGAACCAAGGTGCACCAGCGCTCAAGGCCCTGCAAGGACAGGAGAATTATTAAGGGCAATAGACCCATATAACCCTGGCAAGTGAGGAGGGAGAGAGTGTGTGTGTGTGTGTGCACGCGCACATGTATTATACCTCTCACCGTTGGGTGATTGCCTGGCTGGCCCAGGAGCCATCATTACCTTTTGTGATGTTATTGTTTATCTGGTGTTGAACGCGGACTATAATGGAGGTTTTGAAATTAGAGAGTAAAAAGAAACCGATTCCCCGGGTCCTGCCAGATGAACGGCATTGTTCTCGACAGCTCAAGAGGCTGCTTAAGGGCCTTGGAAACTGTCACAAACCACCTGGGACTTATCAGCCCACGTTGTATGAAAAGCCTCGAAATTCTTTCCATAACAACAATCACCCTCTCCTCCATCAGTGGAACAATACAGTTAGACGCTGGGATTCTTGTGCCCTGGCCATTCCCCGTCTGTGCTAGGAGAACTTTGGGAAGAGGCATCAGGATCTTTCTGTACGTAAAAGTAAAGTTTAAAAGAAAAAATGGGAAGTTTTCTTTTAAGGCAAATTGCACCACTAAAGGAAATTCTTTTAGTCTTCCCTGTGCTCCTGCGCGGATTGCTGCTCCCTTAGGATCCTGTTTTGGAGCAGCGTGGGTGGAGGACTGGCATGTGTTCAGGCAGTGGGGAGCATTTTCAACTCTGTGTGTCTGCGTGTGTGTGTGTCTGTGTACCCTGGGTGAGAACATAAGTTACGTCCTGCTCACGCTCTGACTATCCCAGGAACCCACAGGCGCGCAGCATCACTCACTCTCACAGGTGGGCAGGAGGCGTGGGTATCACGTCAAACAACAACTCTTCTCTTCCTGGCTCTGTCACCAGCCCAAAGCTAGGCTGAAATCCTGGCCCTACTGAACTCAACAGGAGTTTTATAATGGATATCAGCAGAGCCAGGGGTTCAGCCCCCCGCTGCAAATTATGGTGCCTACTCTTGGCGTTTGCGCCAGAGCATCTACATCAACTGGAGCAAATTCCTAACATGGGGGAAGCCTCCCTGCCCTTCAGCAATTCTCAACTGAGACGAACAGGAAACCAATGATACAATAGCACTGCTTCACCATGGCGTCGTTTCTCCTGGGATTCATTCGTGTTAAGGCTTTGGCTACATCGGTGGCAGTACGTGCAGCTACACACCGCAGCCAAAGGCTCTGGCAGCAGGACATCAAGCTTGTAACGATAGCAGTGTGAACAGGGGAGGCAGGGCTTGGGCGCATACAGCGCCGTGCAGGGTAGATACTCCAAGGCTCTGCTGTGTCTTTACTCTCCTGGCGTAAGCAGTGCCTCACCATCTCCGCTGCTGTTTATACCCAGGCTGGGGGCTGCGCAGTGTGCGTACGCCACACACCGCTGTACGTCTAGAGCTAGCCGAAGGGGGTGACTGCCCTGCAATTGGAGGTGTGCTTGCAGCACACGTAGCCCTGCCCAGCTAGCCGTAATCTAGTTACCACAAGTACCAACAGCAGTGATGCCGTGGCAGCATGGACATCAGCACGGGCTCGCTGCGCCTGGGGCAGATGTGTACAGCCCACGTTGCCGCAGCGTCACTGATTGGCAGCGTGCTAGTGACAGCTGACTCAGATACGTCTACACGTGTTGCAACCATGGGGGAACCTTGTGTGAATCCCCCATGACAGAGCAGAGCTTCCTGCACTATGGCTGCACGTTAGTGGTAGCTATGGGGCAGCACCGGGAAGGATTTTATTTAGCTGGGCTGAGACTGCAAATGTGCAAACCGAAACCTTTAAATCACATTATCTTTGACACTTGGGTTTTCCAACAGGGAGCATTTAAAATGAATGCCTGGGGCTCGATTCTTTCATTTACACCATTGCAAAACCCTGCTACAGCAGAGCCAGGGTAGCATTTCCCATACCCACTGCACTAGGTAAGGGGCCTGGAGAATCAGCCCCCACCCCACCCCGGGTCTAATCCCCGCTTTCACAGCAGCGCCCAATGTGGACTTGGCTCAGCATTTTCAAAAGTGTGCTACCTCGTGCAGATCAGCAGCAACAAACGCCCATTACACAGGAGGTTAGTATCCTTATCCCCATGTTACGCTGGGGACACTGACACACAGTGAGGAAAAAACGTGACTTGTGCAAGGTCATCCAGAGCTCGGAATAAAAGCAACAGCTTCTGTGTCTCAAGCCAGTCCGCCAGGGGTGAAGTGCCTGACCGGAGACATCATGGGCCTGGTTTTTCATAAGCGTTGCCCACCCCCCACTGTAGTTTAAGTCAATGGAAGCAATGGGTGCTCAGTCCCTCTGAAAACCAGGTGTGTCTACCTGGGGACACCTCAAACTCAGTGCCCGCTCCGGGTGCTCTGCTCCCGCCCTAGACACGGGGGTGCTGTGAGCGCGTCATTCATGAATGGGTACCTTGAGGGACAGCTTGTTGGACGCGCTCAGCGTCCCTGTAGGTGCCTATACCAGTGAGTCTCAACCAGACGTGCGGGGCCATGAGCAGTCCGCCATACCGGGCCAGCGTTAGAGTCGCCGGGGCCCAGGGCAGAAAGCTGAAGCCCCACCACATGGGGCTGAAGCCCGGGGCCCTGAGCCCCGCCACCCAGGGTTGAAGCCGAAGTCTACGCAATGTAGGTTTGAAGGGTCCCCATGCAATTGCCCTGCTTGCTACCCCCTAATGCCGGTCCAGGCTTTTATACACAAAAAACCAGTTGTGGCACAGGTGGGCCATGGAGTTTTTATAGCATGTTGGGGGGCCGGGGGCTCACAAAGAAAAAGGCTGAGAACCCCTGGCCTCTATGAAGTGAGGGAGCTGCTGGACGCTGAGCAGATATAAGCATTCAGCCCTATCGAAGGCTGCCTGCACTGGGACCCAAGAGACCTAGGGTCTATTCCTGCCTCTGCCACGGACTCTGTGGGTACGTCAGTTCAGTTTCCTGTCTGTAAAACGGAGCTAACCATTCCGTTCTCAGACCCTTGGCTGGTTAGACTGGGAGCTGTGTGTGTCAGGGACCATGTCTGAGCAACACCTGGCATAAAAGGGCCCTGAGCTCAGTTGGGACGTCTAAGTTGTTCTGTAATTAACAGTACTCTGTATTAGGGGCTCTCTGCCACCACTTTCTAGAATGTACCTTTAAATTCCAGCTTCCCTTTGCACTAAACAATCACTGATATATTTTAGCGTTCACTGCGATTTAATGTTGCTAGCCAGGTTAATGTGGTTACATTAGAATAGCAAATGTTGCATTGCTTATTGAAATAACCTTGGGCAATTGATGCATGAAACATTAATTGCCAGAAAAAAGAAAAAAAAACAGCAGAAAAGACAAGTCGCATTTTAATACTGAAAAAAAAAAATTGTCCCAAGTGTTTGCCAAAAGAGAGCCAGTGGGTGGGCGAATGGAAAAAGGTCTGGAGGTGATTGTTAAAAAGTCCCTAAACGTTAAAATAAAAAATAAAAAAAAAAAATCAAATTTCTTGCTGGGTGGCTAACAGGGCCCCTGGATATCTGAAAAAAAGGGACACCCTAGTCCAAGAAATCTGATTTGTGTTTGCAGAAGTTTTCACCATGACTAAGTCTCTGTTCTGGTCTTGCTTGAAGAGATGATGCTGCCAGCTTCCTTGAAGCTCGTAGCACCACCAACCATAGGTGCTGACTCCGTGGGTGCTCCGGGGCTGGAGCATGCACGGGGAAAAATTGGTGGGTGCTCTGCACCCACTGGCAGCTCCCCGCCCCAGCTCACCTCCGCTCCCCCTCCTCCCCCTCCCCTGAGCGTGCCGCCGCATCCTGCTTCTCCCCCTCCCTCTCTCCCTCACAGCTGTTTCGCGCGGCAAGCGGGGGGGGGGGCGGGACGTGGGGCACTTGGGGGAGGAGGCGGGGCCAGGGCAGAGATTTGGGGAGGGGTCCAATAGGGGACTTTGGGGCAGGGGTGGAGTTGGGGCGGGGCCGGGCGTGCGAGCACCCATCAGCGCAGAAAGAAGTTGGCGCCTGTACCACCGTCCAGCACTAACCTGGCAGCAGCAACGCTGTGCAGCATTTCTGAATGGAGAAAGCAGGAAAGTCTAACATACAAGTCATTATGGGCCAGGGTCTCCACTGCTCTTAGCACCAAAGAGGACCTAAAATGGCGCACACATCTTTGATGAACTTCTGCATTTTGTGGATTTCTATCGGAGGCCTCAAATGAGATCAGACCCCCAGCTGTGCTGTGCACGTGAAAGACAGTTTCTGCCTCAAAGAGTTTACAGTTTAAGCAGCCAAAGGAAGGATTATTGGCTCCATTTTACAGATGAGGAACTGAGACACAGAGAAGGGACTAATGTGACCAAGAGGTCTGTGGCTCAGGCAAGAACCGAACCCAGATCCCCGGTCACGTGTTCTAACCCAGGGGTCGGCCACCTTTCAGCAGTGGGGTGCCGAGTCTTCATTTATTCACTCTAATTTAGGGTTTCGCGGGCCAGTCATACATTTTAACGTTTTCAGAAGGTCTCTTTCTATAAGTCTATAATGTATAACTAAACTATTGTTGTATGTAAAGTAAATAAGGTTTTAAAAATGTTTAAGAAGCTTCATTTAACATTAAAATGCAGATCTTATCAGTTTAGTGCAGTGGTTCTTAACTGGGGTGCACGCACCCCCTGGGGTTGTGAGATGCCCTTTCTGGGGGTGCGAGACATGCGAGATTTTTTTTTAGAAGCTGGGGGGCGGCTGCAGAGTGCTGGGCCCAGGCCCTGGGCTGGCTGCCGGTACCCCAGGCCGGCAGCGGGCTGAGCAGGGCCGGATGCTCGGATTCCGGCTGGCAGGGGGCTGGGCGGCTGGAACCCCAGACCAGCAGCGAGGTGAGTGGGGCCAGCGGCTGGTATCCCAGGCCGGCAGCAGGCTGAGCGGGGCCGATGGCCAGGACTCCGGCTGGCAAGGGGCCGGCAGCCGGAACCCCAGACCGGCAGTGGCTCACCCCCTGCCAGTCTGGGGTTCTGCCGGCTCCTGCCAGCCGGGGTCCCAGCCCCAAGCCCCACTCAGCCCGCTGCTGGCCTAGGGTTCTGTTCACCCAGGCAGGCAGCAGGCTGAGTGGGGCTGGTGGCAGGAAGCCTGGCTGGCAGCAGCGTGCCAGTAAAAATCGGCATGCGTGCCGCCAGTTGCCGACCCCTGTTCTAACTACAGGGCCAGCCCGGCTTCCTACACAGCTGTCAATCCAGCCTTCCTCGAAAACGTAAACCTAAATGCCAAGCTGAAGGTTTGCAAAGGAGAAACCTGCACATCAAGTGAAACACTTGGACAGAGAGAGCACTGAGTTGGCTGGCTGTAGAAAGCTCGCAGAGGTAAATTACTGGGTGATGAACTGCACAGCACTGAGCAGTGAGAGCGCAAGCAGCAATCTCAAGCCACCAGGCACGCTGACTTAAATCAATGTTTATTTATATTCAGGTTAATATTTCTGTGCATGCTCCAGAATTGATGCACATATAAATAAACTACTGCACTCACTGCATTGCAGGACAAAGCAATCCGCCTCTTTTGTCTCTGACAGCTATACCTGTCTGTTTGTTCCTAGGAGATACATACTCCATGGTCATCTAGTAATCCAGAGAGCTGTATGGGGCTGGAGCAGCCACTGTCCACATCTATGATTTTGCCCTCCAGCTCTCTGAATTGAAGAGTTATTTTGGAGTCGTCAGTCCTACTGCAAGCAGTGATATTAGATTTTATATTGTGATGTCATGTTCTTGTCTCTTATCTATAAAGTTCAAAGCACCTTGCAGAATAAGCTCCAATATCCTTGAGGTCAGAAGGTCTAGCAGTGTGTTAAAGAAAAACCCCACTCCACCCTGCCAGTCACCATCTGTCTGTCATCTCCTTTGGTGCATCTCTGTGACCTCCACCACATCCATATGTACCCCTCGATCCATATCAATCCATCATCTCCATATATACCTCTTCATCCATCCATCTTTATTCATCTCCCCACGTAGATCTGTCTGTCTGGCATCTACATACGTATCCCGCTATCTGTGGATCCAGCCCTATCTAGTCCATCACGGTTCTGATGCTGGCACCCGTCCCCATGCGGTCTGAGCCCCAGGAAATTATAAGTTGTGCCCTTTCCGCACACACAGGTTTTATGCAGCTTCAGCAACAAGTTCCTACTCTGTCTAAACCTGGGGCTGATTAATCTCTGACTAAATTAAAACCTAAAGACAAATGAATAATCAGCCGCCTGTTAATAAGCCTGTTGACTTCTCACTAGAGACTTTGTTTCTAAAAGGAGGGAAGGGGAGGCGCTAAAAACGTCCATGGCAGAGGCAGAAGCGTACTAGCATGGCCCACGTGGGAAGCTACCTGTTTGTTTCTCAGGGTAGTGAATGGACATCGGTTTTCATAGACCTCTTGCTAGTCTGTGGTCAAAGTGACCGGGGGTTACGTGCAACCTGGGAACGTGCCATTGAAATTTTGGACTTAAACAAAGAAGTGGCCTCAGAATGGGTGACATCGCAAATGGGCCATCCCCAGGGTGAGCACATCCAGGAACCATGGCCCTGTGCTAACTGGGCTTCCTGGGGCAGGGCATACATTGCTTTTACACACATTGCTCTAAGTAGGGAGCAGGCTGGGGCAGGCACAGCAGGATATAAAACGCTCCCTAATCAAAAGGGTGGCATTTTACACACACTTTGGCCCAGGGTAGGGGATATAGGTGGGGAGAATCAGCCCCCTGGTTTTCAAGGGAACGCACAGAAAGTGAAATGCAAACCATGTGGCTCCTTTAACTACTTTGCTACATTTTCTTTTTGGGTGGGCGGGCACTTCCTTGTTTGAACAGGGGAGCGGGAAATGTCACTGAGCAGCCCGGGGTCAGCACTGACCCTTCACGAACATGCTTTGCCTTGGAGACTTCTTGCCTGTTGCCACTTGCCCTTCGCATTGACCATGGAACGCAATCACGGCAGCTAAATGAGGTTCACAGAAGAGTAAATGTTAGGTGTTAAAGGTAACCACAAAAGCTTTGCGGCAGCACAAAAGGTGGCAACAGCCAAGGACTTTCAATCAGCTGCGAGTCATGAACCATATTTATGGCACAGTAAGAGCAGCCATGCGTAAAGGATTTATCCACATTACACACCCAGCAACCTCCACGTCCCAGTACAAGCTGCCTAGCAGGTCCGGCTCCGAGATGGGGATGGAACGTTCTGCAAAACCACATGCACCAACAACAATGGGAATCATTTGAACGGGGCAGTGTTGAAGTAAACTTCTCCTTCAATCTGCAGGCAAACTCTCCTGGACAGGGCCGGCTCCAGGGTTTTGGCCGCACCAAGCAGCCAAACAAACAAACAAACAGGCCGCGATCGGCGGCGGCAATTCAGCGGGAGGTCCTTCGCTCCGAGCAGGAGTGAGGGACCGTCTGCCGAATTGCCGCCAAACAGCTGGACGTGCCGCCCCCCTCCGAAGTGGCCGCCCCAAGCACCTGCTTGGTAAGCTGGTGCCTGGAGCCGGCCCTGCTCCTGGAGTAGCCATTCATGCCTAACACTAGGGGTTAGGGTCACCAAAGGACTCGGGCACCGTAAAGCTAGTGTAATCAATTGCTATTCATTTTATATGTGAGAGCTCCACTACTCTGGTGATAGGGAGCAGGAGAAAACCCGAAGACAGAGTGTTTAGAGCCAGGAGGGACTGTCTGACCTCCTAGATCACACAGGCCAGAGACTTTCACCCAGTTACCCCTATATTGAGCTCAATAGCTTGTGTTTGGCTAGATCACCTCCCAGAAAGGCCTCCAGTCTCCATGTCACCAAGAGATTGAGAATCTGCCACTTTTTTGGGGAGTTTCGTTCCAATGGTTCATCACTCTCATTTTTCAAAAACGGTCTTCGCTTTGAACGTGTCTGATTTCAGCTTCTCAACATTGGTTCTTGTTCTGCCTTTTCCCGCTAGGTTAAAAAGACCTTTAGTCCCTGGTATTTCCCCTCCCCATGAAGGTAGTTCTACCCCATCACCTCTTGACCTTCTTTTTGATAAGCTAAATAGATTGAGCTTTCTGAGTTTCTCACTGAAAGGCATTTTCTCCAGCCCTCGAGTCAGTTTTGCGTCTTTTCTGTAGCCTCCCCAATTTTTCAATATCCTTTTTAAAATGTGGGCACCAGAACTGGACTCCAGTTGGTCTCACCAATGCCAGCTTCAGAGGTAAAATCACCCACCACTTTATATAGCCAAGGGTCGCATTAGTCCTTTGCCACTGCATCACACAGGGATAAAGCATTTCAAAGGCACAGAGGAGAGTGAGGTGAAAGTCACTCGGAATTGGGTGCTGAACTCCCATTTGTCCCTTTGAAAATCTCCCTAGATACAGTCAAAAGGGCTGGGACCCCACAAATCCCACTCAAGTCAGTGCCAGCACCTTAGAAAAAATGCAGGCAGAAGGCAGGATTTTCAAAAATGCCAAACTTAACATTTTCAAAAGCCCCTAAAAGCCTCTTGTCCAAAAGTGAATGAGACTTCAGGTTTGATTACTGAGCACCCATCACTCCTGTTGACTTTCACTGGAGTGGTGGCTGCTCATCACCTCTGGAAAAAATCAGAGCTTTCAGCTCCTTAAGTGGCTGATCACTTTTGAAAAAGGGACGGAAGCGCTGAAGTCACTTGGGCATATCTGAAAATGCTACTCTTTGGCAGTAAATCCCCACCTTAGTGGTAGGCGGGTGACTGCTTGGTGATGGCAAGACATTCATTATGAATGAAGTTCAGAAACAAACTTTTAATAAAAAGTCAGTAGAGAGAGAAACTATACAATTCCCTGCAGGAAACACTCGGTGACCTACAGCCTGTGAGCAGCACATGGTCCATTCTGGCCTGAACGTCTGCGCAGATAAAAGCGAATGGGCTTAGCTCTCCCCTGCCCTGCATTTCAAGCAATCATCGACAGGAGTGCAAACCAGAATGGCATCATTCGGCACTCACTTTGCTCGGGTGTCAACAGAAGATCAGGCTCTGGGTTGGTGTATTTGTTGCATGTGTGAATGCACACTATGGGTGGGTGACATTTTATTTTTGTGCCAAGGGCAAGTCCAAGGACAAGGCACTCTTCCCAGGGATTAATCTCACTCTGTGTGCCATATGTTATGTACACTGCGTGATGAATCTTTGCTCCATTAATACAGCTAGATGCACTTTCTAACCTACAATTCTCTGCGTTCAGTGAATACATTTGCACAGATATTCAGTGCCTGTTTTGTAAACTGCGTATCTATTAAGGAACAAGAAGATCTGAAATAAGCTAGCCTTGGGAGCGAAGTAAGAGTCAGTATTTCTTGGTCCTCCTAGAAACTTTTCTAAAAAAAACAAAAAAATGATTCTTATTTCTAAAGGTTATGAAAGGTCTGATTTGAAAGCCCAGCAGGAATTGTACAGAAATCTAAGTTCATTGCTACAGAATGGGATTCTGCACAATTGCTCCCCTAAACCAGCCCATGTAATTTTCAATATCATGGGCCACTCTTTCCTCTGTTTGACAGGTTCAAGGAGGAGACCTGCAGAGGTGGTTCGCAGGCATTTATACAAACACTGTAGCAGCCTCTCACCCATGGCTGTCCTTGTGCCGCTACCAGTGTCAAAGAATCCTGCACTGTGTGGTATGGAATCTGTGCTCATGAGTACACACGTGTACGGTTTCTGAGAATTGTAACTCAGATTTCTCTCCTCACAGCAAACAGAGAAGCTCCCAGTCGCATTTTCAGCCCTTCCTGATCTCTGTGGGGACAGCAACATTTTGAAGCCACATTTGTTACTAGGAGGAGCTTGGAAACAAATACTTGGAGCCAAATTTAGCCTTTGCGTAAAGACTGTGGGTGTAATTCCACTGATGGCCCCAGGGTTCCACATCCTCAGCCCGTGTAAATCAGCCAAGCGCCACGAAAGTTAATGGATTTAGGCAAATTTACAGCAGCTGAAGATTTGGACTACTGTCTGGGGAGTAAAACGTTCATTGCTGAACCTCAATACACATGAAACTTACCTGTTTTCATGCTGTGTTACAAATTCCAAACTTAGACCAGTCTCTTTCACTGTTCCACCGAGGTTCAGAAGCTTTCCAAAAGCAAATGCGGGCCTTGCTCACTGATTTATGGTTTCAACATGAAATCAAATGAAACTTGGCGGTGGGTGCACACGCACTAGCCAGCCTCTGTGTGTATGAGTATGTGCATGCCAACCAATGTGTGCACACCTGTCCATGCTAGCGAACATGCTAGTGTGCAAATTGTGTGTGCACTAGTGCATGAATGTGTACATGCCAGCTTGTGTGCGCGCATGCACATGTGCATCGGTACAAGTGCACCAGGGTGCGTGGGCACACCAGCCTCATTGTATGTGTATAGCCTACACTTGAGCTACATGCAATGCTTTAGCATTGTGGGTCACAGTGTGGGGCTTCTCCCCTCACTGTCTCAGCCCAGACAGCACACGAGGCAGCTGCCTGGGTACCTGCCACACAGTAGGATGAGACGAGAGCCATGCATGTGGCCATTGTTCTGGAACTCCCCTCCGCTTGTCTCCTTATCCCCGTCCGCTGCCTTTGTTCTGATTCGCCAGACGCAGTACGGGAGAGTTACGTCTTGGCATGATCAACTGTGCTGAAGGAGTAATGAATCTGATCAGCTACTGAACGCAGAATCAGCTGCTCCAGCCCCCGGCTCCATCTTTTGTTAGCAGCTATGTAAATGTGACAAAGATGCACTGGTTCTGGGGCACCGGAAGGTTCCCTAGCTCTGTGACTTCCATTAATCAGTGCCTCATTAGGGGAGGTCGCCATAAGCCAGATCCATCTCTTGGAGGGGAAGAGATACTGGGAAACATTTTCAAGTGACACAGGAGAAATTTTTAGCCAAACTTTTTTTTGTGTGAGAGAGAGAAAAAAATTCAGGATTTAGTGGCACTGAAATGTTTTGCTAATTCATGCTGATCTCACTGTCAGGAAAAAATATTCAGAAAAACTGGAAACGGTTTGTTTAAATGTTTTGGTTCAAAATGACTTTTTGTTTCAAAAGTTCCTTTAAGTGTATTTTTAAAAAATTCAAACACATTACAAAACACACTCAAAATAAAAATGGTGGGTTTTTTAAACTTTTCAAGTCGGTGAGAATTTTGGAAACAATTAATTTACGGTTTAACCCAAAATGGTTTTTTGCCCAATTTTTAAGAACAGCCAGCCAGCTGAACACTCCAGGATGAATTTGTTCTCCATATACATTTTACACACACACACACACACACACACACACACACACACACACACACACACACACACACACACACACACTGCAGACAGGGCCAGCTTTGCCATTGCTCGGCGCCTTGTGTGGCCATTCACACCAGCACCAAGTGGGGGTAAATTGTCACACTTCTGACTTACTAAGCTTTTACAGCCATTTTGCACTGGTGCAAATGTACAAGGTGCAGGGCACTGGAGCATTCAGCCCATGAGCATGTGTGTGACATGCAGGTATTTGCCTGAGATGCTCTCACTACCAGCTGCAAGTAGGTTAAATATTACTGAAAAGAAAAAAAAAAAGCTGTGGAGTTTGCTGCGGTTGGAGAAGAGTCCGAGAGCTGGCGTAGTCTCCTCCTCTTTTAAGAAACAATCTCATGGAACCCATTGAGAAAGCTCCAGAGGGGAAAATTTATTTTTGCCAAGAGAAATAATGTACTGTATAAAGGGGCGAGAAATGGCAGCTGGGCTTTAAGGTGGAACTGCACACGTGCTGTTTCTCGGACAAGCAGAAAATCTTTGCATCTTGCAGACAACAACTTTTTCAGAGGCTGGAGGAGTCGATGCATGATGTGATTTGAGCGGTTGACACCAGGTTCCAGCACTTGGGGAACTATGGAGACTCCAACTCTCTCATCGCTCAATTCTTTCCTTTTACTGATCATATGAAAAATATTTCCCCTCCCCCTTCCTCTTTTTTTAAAATTGTCTTTTAAATTCTTTATGACACATGTAATGGCCCATTTAGTTTATACGCAGTTGATAAGATATTTTGTCAGATGATAAAAGACTTTTCACTCTAGAGATCGGGGCCTTGAAATGTCATAAAATTTTCCTTCACTGCAGCCATTAATTGGATTTTTCATTTCAAAGCTATGGTAAATCAGATAACTTATAACTGTCCAGAGAAACATCCTTCTCGTGCCGCCCCAGTGCAGCCTGTGCCAATGACAGGCTGCAGCAGCCGTCTTGGTCTAAGGAAGGGAAGAGTCTCTCCCTGTCTAGCTTTGGAAATGGCTACAGGGGGTAACAGGGCGGGTACATTTATTATTTACTGAAAATCTTGCTAAATGGGACGTGCTCTGCTAGCTGTTTGAGGGCCAGCTGGGTTTTCGTCCTGGTGCGAAGCTAGGCAGCCTGAGAATTCAACTCTTTTCTTTGCACAAACAAGCAGAGCGTGTCTGAGCAGTGGTCACCAATGCAGAGCCTGGTGAGAGGACACGTTGGGCTTGATTCATCGTAGCGCTGGTCGGCAGATGGTGGAAACTGGCACAGCACCATTGACTTGGATGGAGGTGCCTCTCTGATACCAGACAAAGACCTGGCCTGTAGCAGCGCAAGAAATGAACATGACCCTAAATCTCCTGTGACTAGGCTCTGGTTGGGGTGTCACTACCAGCTCCGCCTATAATGTAAAATACACACACCCACACACACACCTACCCCCGTCTCTTATTCAGCACTTTCCATCTGTCCATCTCAAAGCACTTCACAAAGGTGGGTCAGTACCAAGGACATTCCAAGGTGGCAAATTTAGGAATACATCTCAGGTCTCTGAGTCCCGACCCAATCTGCTAGCCAGGGGACTTCTCTGATGAAAAACATGCATCTAGTTTCCAGCGTGACCTTTTTCTAAATTCAGCAGATTTCCCTCAGTCGCTCTGTGTACGTGTGTATATATATATATATAAATATAAAAAAATAAAAAACCAGAACTAAATCTGACTAATACTATTACGCCTTATCCCAGCACACGTCTCAGGCAGAGATCTCACATCAACTTCTGAAACAGGAATTAATAAACCCTCTCAATAGCGGGGAGAAGGAAAATTTTCCCCAGCTTGCAAGTGATAATTACAGGGCTGGATTCTCAGATGGCGTAAATCGATGCCACTCCATTGAAGTCAGTCAGGCTAGGACAATTTACACCAATTCAGGAGTTGGCCCATGCATTACAGGTGATGGGACGACGAAGCTGCAGCAGCTGTATGCTGATCAGAGAGGAAATATTTTTCCTCGCACTATCAAAGGCGGTCGCTTGGAAGCGTAATCTAGAGACTCCACACATTTGAGGCAATTAAAGACAAAATCGTGCCTCTCAGGGAACGCAAGCCAATCGCAGAAAGCCTTTGGCATAATAAAAAAGATAAAAAGCTGCTACCAAAAGCTAAAACTCCTGCCCCTGTCATTTTATGTACAGATTATCCATATGCACCATGGTGGGGCTCACACCAAGGACACTTAGAGACTTCAGGATGATTGTTCATGGCACAGACGTGTTTTTAGCTAAACACTGGGGTTGCCGTGCTGGGAGATGGGCCTTCTCAGGACAGACAAGAGATGGGATATGGCACGGACATTCTGTTAGACAAGGTTAGATATGACAGCTGGTATCAGATACTCTCAGCTGGAGCATGTTAAGCATGTGGCAGCTAGGGCTTTCTGTACAGCCACACGGACCGTCATCTTGTTCTTATGACACGTTTGCTTCCCGTCTGCCATGAGTAACACCCAAAACAAAATGTCACAGAGTGCTGGCCAGACAGACATACTAAGAAGAATCGGTTTAGCAGCTTCCGCCATGAAGGAGCTGCATAGGGTCTGGAGCCAAAAGAAGGTGAAATTATATACAAAAGTACAGAACGATCTGTGTATTTCTGATCCCCTTCTATGGATCTGAAACGTGGATGATGCTTAAACAAGACTTCAGAGGGCATTTCTGTTGCACTGGTAGCAGCAGGTGCTGGGCATATGATGGTTTGATTTTTATCAGTACTAGTGAGGTTACAACTGGCAAGTTGAGCTAAGAATCCATGTCCCCCTCACCCCCCCCCCCAATTCCTGCAGCATCTAATTACACTGGGCTGAATTTTCCATGGCCCCGCCCTTTGTGGCATCGCTGACACAAGTGCAAATGCCGCCAATTCAGAATGGTAGCGTTTTGCACAAGTGCAAATGCCAATTCAGAATGGTAGCGTTTTGCACAAGTGTAAATAGCCGTGCGGGGTGCAGTGAAGAATCAGGCCTATCAGACATGGAATTACATAAAAAGGTTCCCCACTCCAGCGTGCTTGGTGTTTTATAGAGGAATCTTTTTGTGCTTTATAGCTGAAATTGTTGTAAATTTTGTGCTTTATAGCTGAAATTGTTGTAAATTGTCGCTGTGAGGTAATGAAAGGGAGTAGGCATTCTACCAATATAGTAAAACACTATATTGATATAATAATGGCCCGGGCCATTCGGAGAATATAACTTTTGTACCCCGTCCCACTTTTACAGTTGCACAGAGTTTATCAACTCTCTTTCCCAAGGTCTGTAATGATAAATAATGCTCAGTGAAATTTTTATGACCTCCACGGTCCCGGTTTATGCTTTTCACAGAGCACGGTCATGCCTACTGCAGCCGCCGTGGCTCCAGAGGATTGAAACGTCTGATGAGCCTCACATGGAATCGCTACCAGAAGGACAGAGAGGTGGGAAGGAAGCTGGGCTCTGTCTCACCACCTCTGGTGACAGGTCAGAAGGCCACTTCCAAGCTGACAAAATGACACACCTCGCACTTCACCAAATGCGCGCGAAGCGGCTCTCAGGTAAGTCTATCCTGCAAACCGAGATGTAACTGCATCACATGCGGACATATCCGAGCTAGCTTTGATTTAACAGTGGCCTCCCGTGCAGCTGCCCAGACTCTACAGCCCCCACCTGGTACAGCTCGCACGGGTAGGCCATGCTGCTGTGGCTTCACTGTGATCACTGTTCAAGCTAGCTCAGGTCTGTCTAGAAGTGCTGCAGTCACACCTCTGATTGCCGTGGAGATATTCCCCTAGTTACGGTCACAGCTTTTTAGTTATTTATTTATTTTCCAATCAAGACATCTCTTATGTAAAATCCTAGTGGATACAAGGCACTGTGGTTTTTAACCTCATAGAATCATAGAATATCAGGGTTGGAAGGGACCTCAGGAGGTCATCTAGTCCAACCCCCTGCTCAAAGCAGGACCAACACCAACTAAACCATCCCAGCCAGGGCTTTGTCTATGTAGCTAGGCAAGGTAAACCCCAGCCGGGGAATATAGGGTTGACCTCAACTAGCTACATCAAAGTAAAAGCTGCCTGAGCCTTTTCCACTAATTTACACCCAGTTAGCGGTCTCAGTGGAAAGACACCTAGTTTGTGTAGTGAAGACAAGCACAGTATAGGTTTCAACGCTACTAGCTTAACTCGCATGCAAATACACATGCCTGGTCCACGTAAGAGTTTTAGAATGCGTTAGGAAGCACTGTCCAACACCACCTCGTCCAAAACCTAGTCTAGACAAAGGCAATGAAGTTAGAAGAATTACTACCTCACCAACCAGCTGGCAGAAGGTCCCCTGTCTGGCGGATTCCCATTTCATTCATTAAGGGTTTTGTCATTCCCTGGTTATTTGTATTGGATGGCTGTTTTGAAACCGGGGCAGCATGAGACTGAGGAATGCCCATGAACTGTACAGGAGGAGGAGGAGGAGAATGTTCTTCTCATTCTAGGAACACAAAAGTGCCAGTGATTCTAGCAGTGATAACGTGCCTCCGTGGTGTAGGACATAATGACAATAACTGTAAATGGTGGAGCGGCCTGGGAGGTTTTTTTTAAAAACGAAGAGGTTGCTGCATCTAAATCTCCCTGGCTTCACTACTTAAGGAATAGAAACGAGAATGCGGAAGAGACTGTTCTGAAGAACAGCTCTTAATGAGCAGTGTTACAAGATGATAAAGGAAAAAACCCTCTCAAGGTGTGTATTTAGCCAAGAATTCATAAATTTTAATTATCCTAATTTGGCACCATAATCCATAATGGAAAAGCTTCTTTATGAAATATGGGCATATGGGGAGCGAAAAGGAAAAAAACAAAAACAACCCAAGAGCAGTGATTGATGCTCCTTGTCTGCCTGTGAAAACCCAGTTGGATCAGTAACACGGTTTTGATTAACTTTTAAGGAACAGCGTTCCAATAAAATCACAGCAGTTTTACTTAGATATCAATCAGAACCTTTCATGGCAGGATTAGTACTGGGGAAAGGGAGACAGCCGGGTGCGTTTGAAAAGGGCTGTGCTAAAGAGTAGTACGGTGGGGCGAGCACAGGGCTAGAACTTGAAGTTGGAAGAACAGGGTTCCTGGCACCATCCCTGACCTGCCATGTGACACTTCCCAAATCGCTTCCTCTCCCCTCCTTGGTCTTGTCTATTCAAGCTGCTCCCTCTTTAGGGTACAGAGTGAGTTTCTCAGGGTATGGCGACACCACAAACTAGGGTGTAATTGTAGCACAGGTAATAACAGGAGTGATGATGCAGTGGCACAGACTTCAGCGCAGGGTAGCAATCCTGGTACATACCCAGGCTCTCGGTGGGTCTACACTGGGGAAGCTGGCCTGTTCTGAGGTCCATTCTGCCGTATCTTCACTCCTGTTGTCGCCTACCTGCGCTACCATTATACCTTGATTTTTGGGGTAGATCTATCCTCACTCTGTCTGTGCGGTGCCCGCCCCACGAGGCCCCACTCTCGTTTGCACCCTCCAGTAATGAGCAACCAAATATACAGCATCACACGTGGTATGAAATAGTTTCTCCAAAATTTCAACTAGGAGAAAAACAGCCCACTCCTTCCAGCTCGGGCTAATGCTTCAACCTTCAACCATTAGCCAAGCTAAGGAGAAAACTACAGATGTAGTGACCCTCCTTTAGAGACAATCCATCCAGTACCAGGGCTAGCCCATTGGGGGCCCCAAGCAGGAATATTTTGGGGGTGGTTCCCACACACAACACATACTAATAAGGGGGCCCTTGAGCTGCTCAGGGCTCTAAGCAATTGCTTAGTCTGCTTATGCCTAGTGCCAACTCTGAATCCATCTAGGTCATTCCCGTTCCATAACCTCTGTTGTCACATGCTGTGAGCTGCTCGGGGCAAGGACTTGCCCCTTTCGCACGGCTGCCCAGCACCCTGCATGTCATGGCCTTTATCATAAACAGACAGCAAATTAACATGCAAACACTGTTGCCGTGGAGTTCTGGTTGCCATGGCTCAGCACTGCCCTGTGATCTCCCCGTGCCCACCAAGCACCAGAGACAGATTCTCCACACCCAAAGGTGGCAGAACCAGTTAATGTGATGTTCAGGCTGAACAGGATGAGTCACCTTAACTCTGACCCCCATTTGTTCCTGCCCTGAGGAGTCCCTCAGGGAAACAACAGCACCTTCCCCCTCCCTCAGTCTCTGCCAGCCAGCTGCAAGCTGCCAGGGTTCAACAGTGATGCCCAGAGGAGCAGGGGGACTGTCTGCATGGGAGCCCCGATTTGGAGCTGTGATGGGCACCGGGAAAATGGCAGGAGGCTGGCAAGTTCTATTCAGGATGGGGAAGGTGCCGTGACATCCCCTGTGCCTCAAAGACACTTGGCAGGAGCTTCCTTGAGAGCCTGAGGGACGGCAGTCTTTGGGGATAAAGCAAGGACACAGCCCCAGCCTGCCATTCTGTTAGCTGCATCCCAAACGTTCCCCTTTCTGCCCAAACCCATGGGCACTGAGGGACTATTGGGATGTCCACACTGCAAGTGAGGGTGTGATGGTAGCAGAGGCAGGCCTACCAGTGCTAGCTGTTCTCTCTGCTACCTAGATTTCAATAGCCCCCCCATCAACTCTCACTTGCAGCGCCGACATACCCTCACAGCAGGACGGTCCCCTGCCCTTCGGCCCATCGCCCCAGCACGGCCACTCTGCTGCTGAAACTGGTCAGGAGCCCTGTCTCATTAACACCGATGGGGATTGTCCATGGACCGATCCTGCAAAGACTCTTCCCTCCCCGCCCCCGGTTGCACGGCAGCCTCCTCCCCAGCAGTATCTTCAAGAGCTTCCTGCCGAACGGGCTTCCTGCTCCGTGCAGCCTTCAGAACTATTTTTAGCTGCAGCGACAAGGGGGGCGGGCTTCGGGGGGGAACATCTCCCAAACCCCTCACAGAGTTATTTTCTGCTACGATGGCAATAATAAAGCGCCTCTCCACTTCCACGCATGAAAGGCAGCTGCAAGAACAGAGTCAACGCACACAGCAAAAGGTCTGTTGCTCTGACATGGTATCCAGGGGCCCATGGACACTGCTCCAATGCTTCTGTGACAAGTAACGAGTAATTGCTCGTTATTCTGGAATTGTCTTAGCAACCACAGTGCCGGGATTTCGCACAGCTACAAACAGGGCCTGGATTCCAAGTTAACTCCAAGAAGCTTGCACAGGGGATAGTAAAGGGCTTGTCTACACTACTGCTTAAGTCGACATAACTTATGTTGCTCAAGGGTGTGAAAAAGCCACGCAAGTACATCGACCTAAGCACTGTCCTCACCAGCGCTAAGTCCGTGGGAGACGCTCTCCCGCCGGCTTCCATCTCTCGCTGTGGTGGAGTAAGTATGCCGAGGGGAAAGTGCTCTCCCATTGGCACACGGCAGGGGTGGCCGAACCACAGCTCGCGAGCTGCATGCGGCTTTTTTGCATGGAGCCTCCCATGCCCCCCCTCCATTCTCTGGCTACCAAACTGGGGCGGGGGGGAAGCTGGGGCTTCTGCCCTGAGGCGTGGTAGTGGGGGAAGGGACTTCTGCCCAGGGGGAGGGGAGTCTCAAGGCTTTAGCAGGAGTGGGGCTGAAGCCCCGAGCCCCGGCAGGTACCTCCCATGGGGCTGAAGCCCCGAGCCCCCCCACCCCATAGGGCACAAGCCCTGAGCCCCAGCAGGCATGCCTGGCTCTTGAACTTCTGAAGATTATCCCATGTGGCTCGGCAGGTCAGTAAGTTTGGCTATGCACATATATCACATATATTGTGTGGGAGAGAGAGAACCTTGTTCACCTTTTAACTCCTGGGCTTAGAGCATCTTCACCAGATGCCCCACAGCGGTACAACTGCGCCGATGTAGCGCTGTAGTGTAGACTAGCCCTGAGCACCACAAACGGCCAGCTTTGAGGGCACATCCTCCAAGCCCCTTTACTCTAGCGCTTCCTGGGCTATGCTGGGGTGCCAGCCCAAACGGGACTCTGAAGGAGGCTCTTTAGCTTATCAGAAAGAAGAGTGGGAGCCGACTTGATTATGGCGCATAAATTCCCACCGGGGAGAAAAACCCCAGGCACGAAAGGGTTCTGTAATCTCGTGGAGAAAAAATAACAGGAGTACTTGTGGCACCTTAGAGACTAACAAATTTATTAGTTAGTCTCTAAGGTGCCACAAGTACTCCTGTTATTTTTGCGGATACAGACTAACACGGCTGCTACTCTGAAACTCGTGGAGAAAGACAGAACAAGAACTAGTGGCTCGAAGTTAGAGGCAGACAAATTCCTATTAGAAATAAGGCACGGTGGTTGTTCTTTTAAACAGCAAGGGTGATTAACCACTGGAACAAACTACTACGGGAAGGGATGCGTTCACCACCTCTGAAATCTTCAGGTCAAGACTGAATGCCTTTGGGGAGGTCATGCTTTAGCCACACACATGCACTGGGAATAGGTGAAATTCTCTGGCCTATTATTCACAAGAGGTTAAACTAGAAGGTCCTTGTAAACGGCTCGGGCAGTATAAAGGGAGCTTGAGGAAGGCATACATTTGTACCTCCTTCACAGGCCCTGTACACTGTCAGCGGGCTATACAGGATCCTTGGTGTACATCAGAATCAGGCCTGAAAATACCATTGAGGCGTTCAGCACTCTCCAAAGTTTCAGAAGCCCAGGAGTTAAAAGGTAAAGAAGACTCTCTCTCTCTCTCTCTCTCTCTCACACACACACACGCACACAATATATGTAATATATATGCATAGCTCAGTTGTCAGGTGGAAAACTCATTATATTCGGCTTTAATATCAGATCTATTCATAACATGAGGCCTGACTGACTGCGGTGTTTGCTAGTCATAAAACGGCAGGTCACCGCCACGTAGATACGGGGTTTCCGTTATTCATCACCAGCCACAAGTGCTGCAATTTTACCTTCCCCGTGCAGTTTAAGACTGTTACAGTACCAGCTGCACAGATGGCTGAGAATTTGTCAGAACACTTTGCACTCACTCATCCGAGGAGTTCAAAATCAGGTTGCAACACCGCATCACATGTTTACATACAACTCCAGAGACGCACCAATGCGCACAAAGACAATGGGCTTTTGTTTATTGTAACACTTTACCCGCTGTGGTTACCACACATAGTGCCAAACTAAGAGATTGCTGTATATAAACCCCTGGCATGACACCCTGGCTGTGTGGATGCCATTGGCAAAACCCCCTTTCTGGACAGGATTTCTCCCCAGGCTAGACAGCTGGGGATCCGATTTTTCAGAAGAGCTCAGCTCCTAACATGCACCCATAGTGCTGAGCTCGGATGAGAATCTGGCCCACAGATCACTACCAGGAAAGAGAATCCTATAAGCCAGTAATCTGTTTAAAGGATATGTGTTGGCTCCAATGGAAGTTGTGGGTTTGATATAGAAATCACTAGGTGCAATTCTCTGTCCTGGGTTATGCAGGAGGTCAGAGCAGATGATCATAATGGTCCCTTCTGGCCTTCAAGTCTATGACTCATGAGTGAGCTAGGCATTTAAGAGCCTAAATATCATTTTCAAGAGTGACTTTAGGCCCTTAAGAACTAGAGTTTCATTGGACGTCACTAGGACTTGGGTTCTTACACCATGTCAGCACTTTTGAAAACTTCACCCTGAGGGACAGATTTTCAAGAGTGCGCTGGTCTCCTGAAAACCAGGAGGCTCTTTAGAAAAATTGACCCCTAAGTATCTGACTGATGCAGGGCATGAGTCCTAGGCCTGGTCTACACTAACCCCCCAATTCGAACTAAGGTACGCAACTTCAGCTACGTGAATAACGTAGCTGAAGTCGACGTACCTTAGTTCGAACTTACCGCGGTCCAGACGCGGCAGGCAGGCTCCCCCGTCAACTCCGCGTACTGCTCTCGCCGAGCAGGATTACCAGAGTCGACGGCGAGCACTTCTGGGTTCGATTTATCACGTCCAGACAAGACGCGATAAATCGAACCCGGAAGTTCGATTGCCAGCCGCCGAACTATCGCGTAAGTGTAGCCAAGCCCTTAGAAAGATCTACTGCTTAAGCCAGGAGGAAGGTTGCTTTTGTCTGGGTAGCACGGCTTCTCACGTTGTGCCAATTGCAAACTGGCCAAGCTCGCCATGACTGAAACTCACCCCGCTGTCCGCACAAGGACTAGACACTACTTAAGCTCCACTGAAGACCTACAGGGGATACAAGAGATGCTTACGGCTTGTGCTGGCCCCTGCACGCCTGATTTCTGAGGCGCTCACAAGGTATCTGATGTGTCCTTCCATTGGGAGCTGGACAACGCCCTCTGGATAGCGTCTCTGAGCAACTTGCAGGGCACTGTCATTGACACCAAGATTTATATCCATTCTGATCTGGCTAGGGTGACCAGATGTCCTGTTTTTAAAGGGACAGTGCCATTTTGGGGGACTTTTTCTTATATAGGCGCCTATTACCCCTCACCCCTTGTCCCGTTTTTTCACAGTTGCTATCTGGTCACCCTAGATCTGGCAGTGTTTTCACACCCACTTTATGCTGGCGTACATGACTGCATGAGGTGTGGGGCAACAGAGAATCATGTTTAAAGGCAACCTGATGTCACAATAAAAATATAAAGTTTAATGAAAATGACTAACTGAGTGCTTTTCCCAACAGGGAGCATGAGCGCATGAAATATTCAACAACAAAAAGCAAACACTGCATAATAGACTCTCGGTGATGCAGACATATCCCCTGACTAAATCTACTGACTTCAACCTGGCTGGGCCGTACCTTCCCAGGTTTCCCTTTGCTAAATTAATAGGATGCACCTTTGCCTGGTTTCATGGAGCCACCTGGCCTCCTTCACTTTTGTATTGCAAGCACATTTATAACAGAGATGATCAGACTGAAATTCCTGCACACCTACAGGGCAGCAAGATTTTGGATTGAGGTTAATTCATTTAGCAATTTTAAGGCTTCTCGCTAACCCCTCTTTACGCTGTGTAATCTCCTTCTCATACTTACACACCCCGCCCTCCCGATAGATAGCTTTCTATGCAGTCCCCCATAACATGGTCTGCAAGTGCCATTCCCACCTGGAGATCGGCCTATCCCAAACCAGGTGTCAGGGTGAGCTGGCCCTTTAAGAAGGCGGGATCTCAGCCTCACCTGTTCCAGGTGCAGCCCGCCTCCCCAGCTGAACAGAAAGCATGCAGGGGCCATGTGATGGGAGCATGCGATTCAAAACCAGGCCCACTGGGAGTCTAAGTGCACTGGGGGAAGAGAACCAAAGACCCCAGGGATAGAGGTGATAGGTTTGATTTATGCTGTGTGGTTTTTAACTGGAGAAATAAAACTCACCCCTGAAGAGAAGGGACAGAAATCATGTGCGGCTGGCAATGTTACTCAGTGCACTGGCTAGTGTGTGAGGCCAGTGGCTTAGAGCAAGCCGATTATTATTTGAAAGCGGAAGGATACATGGTGCTTGGAAATTGTATTGAAGACAAAAGGGCCCAGACTTTTCCACACTGACTCGAGATTTTGGGTGTCCAGCCTGTGATAACTGAAGGAGACCCAAGTTTCAGCCCTTTCTGAAAATCACCCGAGTAGGCTCAAGTTGTGGGGCCTAAACATTTAGGCACCAAAAATCATTAGTGCCTTCTGAAATCTTTCCCAAGTTCCCTGACCCACAGCGCTCATCTACTATAGACAGAGGAGATCAACCCTATGGAGCAGGGGACATGGTTGCTAGCGGTTCTGGAGGGGCTTGTCAAAAGGACTGTTTTAGAGACAGGAGGAATAGGAGGTGGATTCACTAGTTGGAAATATTGGACACAGTTTTGCACTAAGTCACACCCATTTGATGCGGCTGTATCTCTACTGACAAATTAGCATAGCAGAGAGGAGAATCGGGCCCTGAAAACGTGCCTGCTGAACGTCTGCAAATTCTTGGCAAGACAAGGGGGAAGTGGGGGGAAATGCATCCTGGAATGTTATTCACCTCCCGCCCTGAAGCACTCAATGCTCCATCCAGATACTGCACTTGCAGACAAGGGCCTGCTCCTTCCGGACAGGAGACTCTCTCAAGAACAATGCACACGCCCAATAAATGCAATATATTTTCATAGCCTCACTGCAGAGTAACAGTCTGAAGAGACAGAAGGGATGAGTAATCTGATAGCAGGCTGGGAAGAGCTCCCAGAAAGTCAGGAAAGAGACAACGTGAACCAGCCACAAAATTAATCTACAAGTGCAGTGCAGTGTTCAATAGCGACAGAGAAAATGCTGGAGACATTAATAGGAGGAGGGAGTCAATCTTACAGGGCCTTTCATCTGCCAGGCTCATGACATGCATCCTTTACTCACTGGCACATTCACCTGGCTTCCCAAACTTTGCCAGGCTGCCCTGATGTTTCTGAGGTGCTGAGCACCTCCAACTTC
This sequence comes from Emys orbicularis, assembly GCF_028017835.1. Taxonomy (NCBI): domain Eukaryota; kingdom Metazoa; phylum Chordata; order Testudines; family Emydidae; genus Emys; species Emys orbicularis. The sequence continues at coordinate 461,406 of NC_088703.1, read as the reverse complement.
AGCACCTCTGGAAAAAAATCAGACCCAAATGTGTCAATGCTGAGCAACTAAAATGCGAGGTACCTGTGACACTTTCTCTGGCTGTCCAGGCCTGTGAGCCACCTTGCTCCGCTCCTGCCAGAGGAAGATTTGCTGGTGCTTACCTGGGCCCAGGTCCCTGACACCCCCAGTCTGTTAGCTACCCCCCCAGTCAATGCCAGCCCTCAGTATGCTTTGCAGGTTAACGGTAGGGCAGCCCAGTCCCCGAACCCTTGTGACATGGAGCCCTGGCACTGCCTGCTCTCAGCCACACCTCATTTGCGCTCTCTCAGGGGAGAGTGTACACACTAGCTTGTTTGATTCAATAGAGGGTATCGCAGCGTTGCCAACTCTCATGATTTTGTCATGAGTCTTGTGATCATTGTTTTCCTGAAAGCCCCAGCTCCTGGAGTCAAGCGGAGATGTGATGATTTCAACCTTCATTCTTAAAGAAAAAGTAAGTTTCCAGCCCTCGTGGCTGTGGAGAAAGCTTCAAAATGTGACCTCAGTCCATCCTAAAGGCTCAAAAAGCAGAAGGCAAATAAAATAATCTATTATTTGTACATAATCTCATGATTTTTGGTGAGCTTAACTCGTGATTTTTGAGCATCTGGGGTTGGCAATAGGGGGTATGTCCACACATCAAAAAGAGACCCGTGACAGCAAATCAGAGCCCTCATCACCTGACTTGGGCTGGCAGGATGTAGATGTTTGGGTTCGGGCTACAGCCAAGGCTCTGAAACCTGGGGTGTGGGAGGCAGGGTCTCAGAACCCAGGCTCCAGCCTGGGCCCAAACATCAACAAAGCTATTTTTAGCCCCCCAGCGGGAGCCCCACATCAAACTCGCTGCCATGAAGTTTGGTTTTTGCTGTATAGACATACCCTTAAGATCAGTTCCTAGCGAATATCACAGCACTGAGTTATATTTGTAGCTAATACAATAATGTTTATTATCAAAGGCTAAGATTTCAGAGATAGTAAGGAAGGATTATAATGAAAACAGAAAGGTTAAATATAAAACAAAATCAAACATGCTGCTGTCTAGAGATTACATTTAATTTAAAAGGCTAAAGTCCTGTCTAAAGCAGTCTCATCTCACCCAAAGACTTCTTGCAATGTGTCCAATCCAGGCTGGCTAGAATCCCATTTTCACGACTGTAATTGCACTGCTTGATTACTTCCTCAGGTGCAGGATAAAGATATGTCCTTTTGCTTTCTCCTTATTACTCCCAAAACTCATGATCCCCAGAGTCAGGATGCCCCCTTCTCCCCAGTGTTTATTCCCTGATGTACTGACTTCATGTTGAAATCACAGCCTCTTGCTGATTTTGTATGCAAATACGGCTTCCATTGTGTTGGCTTACAATACTTATTTTACATGTGACCTGAGTCAGACAGGTGAATATACATCCTGTGTCTGGCAGAAACTTGCTTGCCAACCCTGGCGTGATTCAGATTTTAGGAACGTATTCTATATAAACAAACATTTTACATATTATCTGTATGTACCTTTCACACCTATATTAACGATCAGCGCAAATCATAGAATCATAGAATATCAGGGCTGGAAGGGACCTCAGGAGGTCATCTAGTCCAACCCCCTGCTCAAAGCAGGACCAATTCCCAACTAAATCATCCCAGCCAGGGCTTTGTCAAGCCGGGCCTTAAAAACCTCCAAGGAAGGAGACTCCACCACCTCCCTAGGTAATGCATTCCAGTGCTTCACCACCCTCCTAGTGAAACAGTGTTTCCTAATATCCAACCTAGACCTCCCCCACTGCAACTTGAGACCATTGCTCCTTGTTCTGTCATCTGCCACCACTGAGAACAGCCGAGCTCCATCCTCTTTGGAACCCCCCCTCAGGTAGTTGAAAGCAGCTATCAAATCCCCCCTCATTCTTCTCTTCTGGAGACTAAACAATCCCAGTTCCCTCAGCCTCTCCTCATAAGTTATGTGCTCCAGACCCCTAATCATTTTTGTTGCCCTCTGCTGGACTTTTTCCAAATCCTTCTTGTAGTGTGGGGCCCAAAACTGGACACAGTACTCCAGATGAGGCCTCACCAATGTCGAATAAAGGGGAACGATCACATTCCTCGATCTGCTGGCAATGCCCCTACTTATACAGCCCAAAATGCCGTTAGCCTTCTTGGCAACAAGAGCACACTGTTGACTCATATCCAGCTTCTCATCCACTGTGACCCCTAGGTCCTTTTCTGCAGAACTGCTACCTAGCCATTCGGTCCCTAGTCTGTAGCTGTGCATGGGATTCTTCCGTCCTAAGTGCAGGACTCTGCACTTGTCCTTGTTGAACCTCATCAGGTTTTTTTTGGCCCAATCCTCTAATTTGTCTAGGTCCCTCTGTATCCGATCCCTACCCTCTAGTGTATCTACCACGCCTCCCAGTTTAGTGTCATCTGCAAACTTGCTGAGAGTGCAGTCCACACCATCCTCCAGATCATTAATAAAGATATTAAACAAAACTGGCCCCAGGACCAACCCTTGGGGTACTCCGCTTGAAACCGGCTGCCAACTAGACATGGAGCCATTGATCACTACCCGTTGAGCCCGACGATCTAGCCAGCTTTCTATCCACCTTACAGTCCATTCATCCAGCCCATACTTCTTTAACTTGGCGGCAAGAATACTGTGGGAGACCGTATCAAAAGCTTTGCTAAAGTCAACCTCGCTTTCATTTAAGATCTTAGATTACAGAGGGTGCTTTGTCAGGCCTGTTAGGTGTTACTGTTATAGAACGGTCATGGTGGATAATCAGCTGAACATGAGCTCCCAGTGGGGTGCTGTGGCTAAGAGAGCTAATGCAGTCCTGGGATACATAAACAGGGGGATCTTGAGCAGGAGTAGAAAAGTTATATTACCTCTATATTTGGCACTGGTGCGACCGGTGCTGGAATACTATGTCCAGTTCCAGTGCCCACAATTCAGGAAGGATGATGATAAATTGGAGAGAGTTCAGAGAAGAGCCCGAGAATGATTAAAGGCTTAGAAAACATCTGTATAGTGATAGACTTAAGTAGCTCCATCTATTTAGCATAACAAAGAGAAGGTTAAGGGATGAGTTGATTATAATCTATCAGTATCCACATAGGGAACAAATATTTAAAAATGGGCTCATCAGTCTCACAGAGAGAGGTCTAACATGATCCAATGGCTGGAAGTTGAAGCTAGATAAATTCAGCCTGTAAATTTTTAATGGTGAGGGTAATTAACCATTAGAACAAGTTACCAAGGTTTGTGATGGATTCTCCATTGCTGACCATTTTTTAAATCAAGACTGGATGTTTTCCTAAACGATCTGCTCTAGGAATTATTTTGGGGTATTTCTATGGCCTGAGTTATCCAGGAGGTCAGACTAGATGATCACAATGGTCCCTGTCTGGCCTCAGAAGCTATGAATCTCACCTCTCTCTCACACACACTTTATTTTAATTACATAATCCCCTTTTTATCACGCTCCTTGTCCTTGAATTTTCAGTTTGTACCATTCCCCTCTTCTTGCCTTGGCCTCCTCTCATGGCTGCTTCACACACAACAGTGTTAATGGCAGTGGGAAACGTTCTCTCTTCTCTCCAAACACTCCTCTTCTTGCCTGCATAGCCACGCTATTTATTGTAATTATTGGCCTGGTGCAGTTCACCAGAAGCTGAAGCCACACAAATTCAGACTAGAAATAAGAGGCACGTTTTTAACATGGAGGGTAATGAAGCACTGAAACATCTTACCTAGGGACATGGTAGATTTTCTGTCACTTGGAGTCTTTAAATCAAGCTTGGGTACGTCTAAATGATACACGCTAGCTCAACCACAAGCTATGGGCTGGATGCAGGAATTACTGAGCAAAGTTCTCTGGCCTGGGTTACCCAGGTCAGATTTGATGATCATAATGGTCACCTTCTGGCCTTGGAAATCAATAAATCTATTAAATGGGGCATACACCTTGCTCATGAGGTTATAGAATAGAGACACCCAGCCACCGTCCCTGCCCTAAGCAGCTCAGTCTCTAAAAGCACAGGAGAGTGAGAGGCGTACGGCTGAGCATGGTCGTGGCTTTGCAGGACAGGCGGGTTTCTGCAGTAGGGATTTGACAGACAGTCTAGCAATCTGCAGCACAGAATGAACCAGAACCTTTATGCACCAAAATAAGAGTCCTCTACTACTTGAGTAACGAGAAACTCTATTAGCTGGCAGCAGAAGTAAGCTCTTATCTTCCACTGGGTATCTATTACAAGCTCATCCCTGCATTATATGAGTGCTGGCCCTTTAAGATTCAGCTCTCTACCCTGAAAGATAATTGAATTCAAGCATCATAGTAATCCGTGTTGTCGGAGTCCTATTGGTTGCCATGCACTCCATTCCCCAGGGGAAGGAGGCCAGGGCAAGAGTCACCTGCAATGCATTTTCTAGTCCTCTCGTAGCAATAGGGTTTCCATTTGCACAGGCATATTTCCCATTCCAATGGCAAGGAGTGCAGCAGCTGTAGAAAACAGCCTCTGACTTTTTATGGCCGCATCAGGTACACAGACTTAGATGTTACACGGAGATGCTGACTTTCCCTTTAAATATTTTTGTTGCACCAGTGCCTGGCTGCAATTCTCTACCTTTTACTGATTGCATCCTCTGGGGTCGGAGAGGTTATTTGGCTTTTGTGTGCTAAGAATTTCCCGACACTGACCGTTTTCACCTTCCCTTCTGTCTGAAGCACCCAGGGCAATTTATACCACTTTGCTTTTTGCTTCAAAAGCCCTGAACTTTTTTTACTGGTGTCAGTTTCAAACTGCAAAATGTTCCAAGTCATGTGACCCTGCCAAGTCCCTAGCTTGTTACAGACAGGTCAAAGCTTTGCATTGTCAAGCCAAAGCGCCTGAACGACCTATAGCCGACAAGAACAGGGAACAGGGAGTCAAACCAAATGGAAACAACAATCCATGAGCAAGGCTGACCTGAGGCCATAGCACCAGGCTCTGAAAAGAGGAAAACATCCCAAAGGAAATCACAAATCTCTCTCAGTAAGGGGCTCCAGATGCCAATTATTAAGTGGACTCTAAGCGTATGTCTACACTGCAGTTGGAAGTGTGACTGCAGCTTGGGCAGGCATGTCCAAACTACCTTTAATCTAGCAGTGGTACAGACCCCGACACAGCCTAGGGACACAAGTAGGTACCCAGGGTTTCAGGTGGGCTTGTACAGTGCAGACTGAGGGCCATGCCACCGGGACTTCACTGCTACTTTAGTTGTGCTAGCTAGATTAAAGCTAGCATAGGTCTGCCTGCCAGTAATCACACCTCTGACCACAGTGTGGAGATGCCCATAACCTTAGTCTCTAGTCTGTTTCTGTATTCACCTGCTGTCTCTTGGCTTATGCTTGGACTCTGCTATTCAAGGCAGGAACAATCTGTTATGTGTGCGTGTACCGTGCCCAGCACAAGGTAGGCATGATCGCCATTACTGATAAATAAAATAACACTACATAAAACTAAACAGTACATTGTAATAACGAAACATACACAGTAATAGATTAACAAGTGTTAAGGTCAGAAGGGACCATTACAATCAACTAGTCTGACCTCCTGCATCACACGGGTGAGAGAATTTAACCCAGTAATTCCTGCAACTAGCCCATAACTTCTGTTTGAGTTAGGGCTGCTCTTCTGGAAAGAGACATCCCATCTTGGCTGAAAGACTTTAGCGAAGGACACTCCTCTGCATCCCTAGATAAGTTGCTCCAGTGCTTACTTACCTTCACTGTTACAAAGCTGTGCATTGGGCCTGTCCACAGTTACAACGCTGCGGCTGTGCCGCTGCAACGCTTAGAGAACACGCTACCTACACCGATGGGAAGGGGTCGCTATGTGAGCGGGAGAACCTGTTACGCCTTTTCTGCTTGTTTAAAGAGCTCTCTGCGATGAGAAATCTCTTCGCCATGCAGGTTCTCATAGACCACGATCAAGTCACCACTTAACATTCTCTTAGGTTAAAACTCATTGTTCTACCTATTGTATTTATACAGGGCCCCTTCTTGTCCTATCTGAGCACTTCACACTCTTTGAGGCATTTGTCCTCGCAAGACCCCAGTGATGTAGGGAGGTACTATTACAACGGGGAACTGAGGCATGGAGAAGGGAAGCGACTTGCTCAAGGTCACGCAGGAAGTCTGTGGCAGAATCAGGACTTGAACCCAAGTCTTCCAATGCCTAGGCTGATGGCTTAACCCTGGGCCATCCTTCCTCTCCAGCCTGATAAAGCTGTATGTATTGTTCAATAAACAATAAGACTCATTCGCTGAAGGAATAAAAGCGCACAAAGAGAAAGCAAGAGGGAAAAGGAGTTCTCCTTGTTCTCACAAGAAACAGCAAATGTGTTTCTATTCTTGAACATGGAGCCTGTTGCTCTGCTGTGGAATTTCTCCTTTCAATATAAGAGATACTGAACTAATCTAAACAAGGGACGCAAGACATACAATCACCGAGCCGTGCCCTCCCCACAGCATGCAATGCGCTTGTTTCACTTTTTTCACCCTGAGAAATACAAGTTGCACGATTTCCAGGTTATCTCCACTGATGTATTTTGATAAATACGACTCCATTTCCCGACAGGAAAGCAATTCTGCTATCGGCTACTGCATCACGTTTATTACTGAAAGCGCCTTCTGAGCACACAGCTCTAGTCAGAAAGTTCAAATAGTAAAGAGACATCTTAGCATGAGCTGGCCAAATCCTTGAGTTTTTCCCATCAGCAAGAGCTTAGCTGTCATCCCAGCAATAGACAGCTCAGGAAGATAGAGAGCTCCCACTATTAAGGAAAATCAGGTAGCAGAAGATAAACTTTGAGGTGCCTGCCCCGAGCTATAGCTAGAAAGTATCATGGGTGCCCAGGAAAGATTGAAGGCCTGGTGCTGTTCTCACTTTCATTGCTTTTACGCCCATGCAACTGCATTGACTGGAGTGGCATCGCTCCTGACTCAGGGCAGGTCTACGCTACAAACCTGCATCGGTGCAGCTGTGCCGTTGTAGCGCTTCTGGTGAAGATGCTAGTCTAAGCTGACCAGAGAGAGCTCTCCCGTCGGCTTAACTCCACCTCCACAAGGAGGTGGTAGCTGTGTCGGTGGGAGAAGCTCTCAGCTGACATAACTCCCAGTGTAGACAGCGCTAATGTCGGTATAACTGCATCATGCAGGAGTGTGTATTTTTCACACCCCTGAGCGATGCAGTTATACCGAAGTAAGTGTGTAGTGTAGACCTGGCCTCAGGGCTGATTTAAACCAGTGCAGCTTAAATCCGTTTAGTTTAACTGAAACGTGTGTGTGCATGCTCTTATATCAGTTTAAAACTGGTTATATTGGTTTAGTTTGCACACACCCGGTTTTTATACTGGTTTAATTATTTTGATTATATAGGGATGTGATTTTTCTATGAAAGTAGTAAAAACCAGTAAAACTCCTAGTGATGCAGTTATATCGGTATAAAGGCGCCTTATACGGATATAACTTAGGCTATGTCTGCACGAGCGAGCTTACAGCGGCACAGCTGTACCGATGCAGCTCTTGTGTAGCTGCTCTATGCCGACGGGAGAGAGCTCTTCCACCGACATAGCACTGTGCACATTACTGCGTATGCCGGCGAAACGGGTCACTCCGGGGGGCGCAATATTCACATCCCTGAGCGACACGTTTTGCCGACATAAGCGGTAGTGTAGACATGGCCTTATTCCCCTCCCTACAGGGTATATGGCCTTGTCTACACACCAAAGTTGTTCCACTTTAAACTATACCAGTGTAGTTCTATCAGTATAGCTATTCCTATACGGATGGGGAATAAGTTATATTAGTATAAAGCTTCATACTGGGATAACTGCATCCACACTAGTAGTTGTATCAGTAGAACTATTTCAGCAAAAATAAAATAAACCCACAGCCCAATATAATGAAAAGAGTTATATTGTTATAGAAACAGTGTGTAGAGCAGGCGTACGGCACCTTTACACTGCTATAACTGTGTCCACACTAGGGCGTTTGCTAAGCACTACAAATTTTGTGCCTCAACAAGGCCTAAATTTACAATAAGCACAGGTGTAAAATGATCTAAGAGTGCCCACATACAAAGCTGCACTGATTTAAGCTAACACAGCTCGTTATATCAGTGTGACTGTGTGTGTGTCCCAGGCCTTGGAACTGATTTAAGCTAAACTGAAATAAGGAGTGTCCACACAAGGGCTTTGCACCTGTTTAATTAAATTGGTTTGGTGCAATTAAACTGGTGCAAATTTGCTTGTAGAGAAGGCCTTAAATTAGCATAACTCAAATCTCCATAAAGGGCTTATCTACACTTGAAAGTGAATTCTGATTAAGTTAGGGTGTGAATTTAAAGTGCAATCACTATTCCTGAATAACTCCATGTGTGGTTACTTTTATTCCAGTTTGGAACACAGCACAATTTACTCCAGAATCAGTGTGTCCACACATGGAGTTATGTGCAGACAAGCCCTCGGGGTGGTCTTATGCTGCTGACGCATCCCTCCCATGCCCCCAACCTGCAATGCAGGGTGTGGAGTGGGCCAGGCTGGGGCCCCTTTATTTAATAAGAAGCAGACTACCAATGCCCAGGACAACATGCTGGGAAGATTTTCAAATCGTCTGGAATCAAAGGATATTGTAGTTGTCCCCTAGCCCACGTCCTCTGCTGTCACTGGGGATTTTCATCTCCAGACATGGCCCCAGGAAAGCAAATTCCTTCAAAATGCCCTTATAGTCCAGTCCCAGTTTCCCCTTGGGATAGTTTTGACCTTTGTTTTACTGGTGCACATCCTAGCAGATGCCTCTCTGCTTTTCTCCTTGGGGAATCTATTTATAAATCAACCCATATGGACATAAAGACTAATGAGCATTCGCCTGGCTTCTCTTCCTTCACACTTAGAAGGCCAAGGTACTGGCCTAATGCTTATCGTCATTACAGTCGTAGGTAGAGGGCTCAGCTGAGATCTGGGTGCTGCAAAGAGACAAGACACAGTCCAAGCAGACACGGAATGGTGTTCTCTCTGTGGCACAGATCAGGAACTGAGGTGGGCTCTTCTAAAGCACTCAGCATTGGTCTAATTTAAATTCCCAGTGACTCGACCAGTAGCAGAGCTAGAATAATGCTGAGTGCTTCTGAAAACCTCATTCTAAGAAACTCACCCAGGTCCTACAGGCGAGTTTAAATAGACATTGCCCAAAGAGAAAAGTTATGCCACTTACCTCTACCCATCTCATTAGAGCTGTACACCCCTCGAAATGAGGATGCATTTACACTGTTTTTTAGCAGTACTGCTGTTTCTATACAGGAAGAGAAATGCGGCACCTATATACCAATATTACTGTGTTCCCCACTAGGAGCTGTACTGGTCTAGCTGTATCTGCAAGAAATCACACCCCTAATTGAAATAGTTGCACTGAAGCAAAAACTGTGCGTAGACCAAGGTTTACAGTAATAAGTTATAGCACTATTTGAAATCCACCTGTGCTGCCGTTAATTCTTGGCTGCCTTCCTCACTCTGCTACTTTCCCCAGTGGTTGAGTTCAAACTTTGTCTTAATCTTTGCCTTTGCTAAGGTTATGCTAATAAATTGGCCTCTCCTAGATGAGGTGGATCCAGTTCATTAAACTGCATGTTAATCTCCCTCGTTCCCCCAATGAGACACACCATATTTTAGTTATAACGATAGGGTTCTGAAATACCCAATTATTAAAGTCCCACAATCCCAGCCTTGTCAATTCTACAAAACTGCTACAGGAGCAGGATGAAGGAGCCAGCACACTGTATTCTGATTCTGTACAATTCATAATTCCAATTCCCCTCCTCACCCCTATGTGGGGCAATGCAAATGTGAAAATACGAAAATTCTCTCTCTGCAGCCTGGGCTGTGAGCGGAGTCTCACTGAAGGTACAAAACCTGGACTCAACCTGTGTTTTTTAAGCCATGTATCTCAGAGTCCTGCTGGTCCCAAATTTGAGATGCGGAGACCCTGGATCAGTCAAGAAAAGACGGAGCTTGCCTCTCTCTAACGTTTAATAAATCCATGACAGGGGCATGGTCTAGTGATTAGACACAAATGTACCATGAGAACTCCTAGATTCTATTCCCAGTTCTAAGAGGGGAGTGTGTGTTAGTGGTTAGAGCAGAGATTGGGAGCCAGGATTCCTGGTTTCTATCCCCAGCGATCGGAGCAGCCTGGCTGAGAGTCAGCACTCCAAAGAGAAAGCCAAGAGCAGATGCAAGTCAGACGACCCAAGCAGGCCTGCTGGGGAACTCACATTCTAGACAGGATACTGTGCAGCCTGGAAAAACTCTAGCCACGAGATAGAGTCACGTGGGTCTCCACCCCAGAGAGATGATGCTGAGGAGCCAGGAACCTACGGTGGGTGCCGTTGCTGGATCACAGAAGGGAAATACAGGTGCAGTTGCCCTGAGCTGTGACAGAGGTGATACGTCCCTACCTCATAAGGGTGTTGTGAGGAAATACATTGAAGACTGAAGTACTGTGATAATTGGGGGACTGTCTGAGTACCTGAAATAGATGTAGATCAGTGGGAGTTGTGTCTCTCTAGCCATTCATAGAATATCAGGGTTGGAAGAGCTCTCAGGAGGTCATCTAGTCCAACCCCCTGCTCAAAGCAGGACCAACACCAACTAAATCATCCCAGCCAGGGCTTTGTCGAGCCGGGCCTTAAAAACCTCTAAGGATGGATTTCATTTCACTTTGACAAACCCTCAGCTTTAATATTAGTGGCGCAGGTGGTTCTTGCCCTCACAACAGAGAAACTCAGACATGGAGCTAATTTCCAGAAATAAACAGGGAGGCCACTGGTGACAATAAACTGTTGAGGCTGAGGAATAATGCCGTGTAAACAATACAGATAAGAACAAGAACCATGTTACCCAGTCCCTAGCCTTGACCGCAAATTACTGTAGAGGCTGGCAACCTCTGATTTGATCAGCTGAGCAAGCAAAGATACACTCTCCTATTAGTGGAATCTAATAAACAACAGAGAAAACTCCCCTGCTCCAAGATACCCCATTAACTATTTTGTTCTGTACTACACGTTTATTTAATAACAGCAGCATTTTCCACAGAAACTGCATCCCGAGAGCTTCCTGGGACAGACTAACAGAACCCCAAAGAGGGTAAGTTGAAGGTGAGAATCCATTTGGCTTTCAGTGGAGGAAAGATGGACTCTGAGCTGTGCTTTGGAGAGGAGGCCACCCCTGGTGGAACAAAGTGGGGGAGGGGGTTGAGAGGAGCTGGCTTCCAGAGGTAACACTCTTCTGCCACCCCAGCTGAGAGATCCAGGCTCTCAGCACGCGCTGTGAGGTGGGCTGAAAGCAAGTCCTTGGGGATATTTTAAAGGGCTCTGCACCTGCCCTGCTCCCAGTGCAGGGGGCAGATCAGGGGCATGGCCGGAGAGCTCTGCACTGTGGCTAGTCACCGTTCCATGAGCCACAGGGAGCTCTGACAGACACTGGGGCCACACGGGGCCCAGAATCAGGCATGTTTCCAAGGGGGGCTGAGCACCGCCTCTTCCCAGCCAGGTTTGGAGTCACGGAGAATCAGGCCCCTGGAGGGCAAGAATCCAGCTTGATCCAAAGAACTGGCTCTGAAATAATTCACTCTCCCCACCTTGGCCCAACCGCTGAGCTGTATCAAGGGGCAGCTCCCCCCAGTCCGGATCCTAGACCACATTAAGCAGGAATCTCCTCCACTTCTTGGAAAGAATGACAGGCTGAATCACACCTGTCACATTGCCCCTCCAGCTCCCCTAGAAGCAAAAGGGGTCAGTGCAACATCCTCCCAGCCCCAGCCAGCTGGTGCCCGCAACACAGACTTGCTTTCATGTCAGCAGAGCAATGTCTGCTGTATCTTGGATGACAGCATTGCTCAGTTGCATCAAAGTGGGGCCGTGCATTTAAACTCTCAAGTGGGTATCATGGCCGAGTCTCTGCCGCACGAGAGATTTGGCGTGGTGTTTGAGAGTGGGACCAGAGGTATTTTCACACTAGCGCCTGGCAAGGAGGTGTGTGCAAGGAATGAGCTAAGGCCAGAGGTGTTTATTATAGGAGCATGGCGGAGCCCCCCTTGAGCTGTGTATTGCACATACAAATAGTGAGGGAATCTGTGCTCCAAAGAGCTCACAATCTGCATAAACCAAGTTTGAAGGGAAACTGAGGCATGGAGAGGGGACGGGACGGGACGTGCCCAAGCTCATACAGCAGGTCACAGCCAGAAAGAGAATTCAGGTCTCCCAGCCCAGTGCCCCAACCACTGCATTATGCTGCCTTTAGTTTTTCTGCACACTTAGCTGCCAGAATCCCCTGGGGGAAGAAACTCATTCTACCAAGTTTCAGCCTTAGAGGAGACTTAATTTTTAAATTAAAACAACTTTAATTTAAAAAATAATAAAATAAAATAAAATCCCATGCAGTAACTCAGCCATAGTACGATATAATTGCTACTGTTATCTTGGCCATTATTAATGGGCATTTTCCCGCTCCCCCCAGAATCCACTTTAGGAGGAGGGGGGATGCATGACGTTCAAGTCTGTAGCAGATGCAATAAAATTAAACCCAGAGTATGGGAAAGTGCGAAGAGAAGACTCTGAAATAAGATTACACAGATAATTCTGTTAAAATTGTCCCTCTCATATCCAGACAGGGCTTGATGGGCAGCTTGAAGAATGACTTAATTATGATTTTAAACCTGTGCAGAATCAGACACTCACCGTGCTGCTCCACTTACTAATGCTGGTAACAGAGAAGAAAGGGACAAAGGTTCTATAGAGTTTCTACTGCATTTCAGGGGAGGCAAGTGCTTTGGAATATTATATATATATATATATATATATATATATACACACACATACACACACACACACACGGGAAATTTCTGATAGCAGATGGCTCTTTAAATCTAGCAGACAAAGGCAGAATGAAGTCCAATGGCTGGAAACTGAAGCTAGATAAATTTAGTGTTTGTGTACATAGGGAAGTTAATACAGATTACGGTATGCTATGAATTTCAAGTGGAATAGCGATTCCCGGTTAACACCATGTGGAGGGATGCTCTTATTCCGGAATAAGAGAGTGTTTTACTCTGAATTAGTTTAAAGCCTAATCTACACTAAAAAAAAGTTAAGCGACGTAGCTGGGTCGACCAAGGGGTGTGAAAAATCCACACCCCTGAGCAATGTAGTTAAGACAGCCTAAGCCCCAGTGTAGACATCACTAGGTTGACAGAAGAACTTTTCCATCGACCTAGCTACTGCCTCTCAGGGAGGAGGATTACGTACGCTGATGGGAGAAGCCCTCCCGTTGGTGTAGGTAGCGTCTACAGTAGTGTAGCTGCAGCTGTGCCACTGAAACTTTTCAAGTGTGGACAAGTGCTAAGGCACTTTTATTCTGGAATGAATGTCCACATAGGGAGCCAATCAGGAATAGCTATTCCAGAATAACTCTCCTTAGGCTAGAAGTCAGGAGCAAGATTTTGACAGTGAGGTGACTAACCCTTGGAACAGATTACCTAGGATGTGGTAGTTTCTCCATCATGTGGAGAGTGAAAATCAAGACTGGATATCAGCTTCTAAAAAAAATATGTTCTAGCTCAATACCAAGATATGGGCTTGATGCAGGAAAAGACAGTTACCTTTTCCGTAACTGGTGTTCTTCGAGATGTGTTGCTCATGTCCATTCCATATTAGGTGCGTGTACTCACCACGTGCACCGGTGCCGGAAGTTTTTCCCTCAGCAGTAGCCGTAGGGGACCGGCTCTGGCGGCCCCTGGAGTGGCGCCCACATGGCACGGTATAAGGGGCGCTGCCGGCTTCCCCCCACCCTCGGTTCCTTCTTGCTGGAAACTCTGACAGTGGGGAAGGAGGGCAGGCCAATGCTCAAACCACTAATCCTAACATAGGCCTGCTAAACCCAGGGTTGTGAGTTCAATCCTTGCAGGGTCCCACCTAGGGATCTGGGGCAAAATCAGTACTTGGTCCTGCTAGTGAAGGCAGGGGGCTGGACTCAATGACCTTTCAAGGTCCCTTCCAGTTCTAGGAGATAAATAAATACATTAATGGAGATATCCTATTTATTTAAGTAAGGGGCTAGACTTCGGGGTGTGGTTGGCCCCTGCGGCGGGTGCAAGCCAAAGGGCTGCCATGACCCCCGGAAGGGGGGTGAGAAAGAAGTCGTGGGCACTGCTGGAGGACGCTACCGAGCGGGGGAGCAATGCGGGTCCGAAACAGCGGAGTAGGGCTGACAACGGGCAAGACACCACCCGTAGAAGGCGCTCCAGACCTGGACTGAGCTAATTCCCCGAGCAACCAGCGGGAGGAGCCGAGGTGGTTAAACGTCTGCGTGCCATTACAGAGTCACTTCCCCTCTCTGGATGTATTTCCCCTCCCACCATTTATCTTGTGTCTGTTTCGACTGTAAGCTCTTTGCAGTGGTGAGGGGCTGGCTCTTGCGCTGTGTTTGTATAGTGCATTAGTCCACTGGGGCCCAGACCTAACCCTGCCACCACTGGAGCCAATGGAAATTTTGCTGCTGGGAATCCAGTCTATGCTCTGAGAAAACCCTTGAAGACAGAAAACTCTGCTAAGAAAGAGCGAATCCTCAGTGCTGTGCAAGAAACCCAAAGAGGCCGATCACGGAATATCGCACGCCTATGGGAAACGTAGAAAGGAAGAATGGTCCAGTGGGTAGGGCACTGAACCGGGACGAGGGAAATGGGGGTTCAACGCTTAGTTCTGCCAGTGCCCTTGGGCAAGTCCCTTCCCCTGCCTGTGCCCATGTTCCCTTCCACCCCGTTCGACTCAATAAAACTGGAAGCTCTGTGGGTCACTCGGTCTCTGCAGCACCCTGCACAATTAGGTCCTCTCCCTCCCCGAATCAGGGCCTGTGCAGCGCTCGGCCCAATTCCCCCCCCCCCCCCCCCCCCCGCATCTCAGTCAGGGCCTCTATGTGCTACTGCAACATACACAAGAATAATTAGTTTCTTCCTTCTCCTCCATCAATTAGAGACCTGCTCAAGCCCTGAATCATCAAGATTCAGAGCTGTGGACTCTGGGGGCTCTCGCCCACTGGACACAGACGCTAAGCACCCACACGTTGAGTATTCGCTCTCCGTTTCTTTATGGATGGATTTTCTAGAATGACGTACTAATGCATCTTTGCAGGGTGGAAGGTGGTGTATGTTTATAGCAATATCCTCATTGATTTTCCCCAGAGAGGGGGCTGACAGGCGGCACTCCCGTGATGGATCTGCCCACTTCAGCGGAATCGCCATCACCAGACTTATTATCACTCTTTCTGCTCTTTGTTATTCCACAGTTTGAATGATTTGACCAATTCACCCGGGAAGGAAACGAATAGCATAAAGACTGAGGTTTCAATTTCACCTCCAGGAGGGCTGGCAGGCTGTCACTGCCCTGGAGAGAGAATGGGGTTTCCTCACCACAAATGCTGCCCATTTGTATGTATAATAGGGAGGGACAAAGATCACTTAAGAGGCAGTCAGGAGAGGCAATTGGATAAACTCCTCCAGTGGGGGAGAGGCAGACCGAGCACAAGGGCTGCCAGGAAGCAGCAGACACATGATTGTTCTAAATGGCAGGCGGGAAAGGGAAAAGGGAGTCATAAAGTGATCCAAGAGAGACATTGGAGGGAATTCAGGACTTAGTGCTGGAGCGGTTCCTAGGTCTTTTGCCGGCCCCCTGCCCAGGGAGGAATTTGACGCTGTGGCACCTGGCTGCATTTTGCACAGCTTCCAAATGGGGCCATTTAAAATGCCAAATTCCCACTGAAGACCTGGGAGCTTCAGAGGCAGGGAGAAGAGAGAGCCAGAACCGGCCACCCAAGCACCCAGGCTGGCACAGCTCACATTCAGCTGAAGGCGTTAATAGCGAGAGACAGCTCAAAAGCCTCTTACAATGGCCAGGTTCACACTGCGCTCAACTCGCCCTGCCCTTCGGACAGTTATTTACACCAGTGCCTACAGGGGGGGAAATGCTGCCGAATCCGAAGGGCAGCATTGTGCCCTGGTGACGATGACTGCACGAGGTGCAGGGCACTGGAGAATAAGGCCTATCGCTCCTAAATGACTGTTTAGGAGGAACTGAGGCGCCATGTGAAATATTTAGCTCCTGCAACTGGAGCATGAAAATGACCCTATGGCCTTATTTCCCTCCTACTGCTGGAACAGGGCAGCAAGTAGAAAGGGCTGTGTCCAATTTCCCCACCAAGGGACCTAACTCAAGTGAATGAGAGAGACAGCCAGGTATTAGCGTCTCACCCATTTATACTTATACAAGCCCGGTAGGATTTTACATGTTAGGAGCATTAGCCTTGATCTACGATTGCTTCCCACGACTCATGTGTCTTTGAAGGGACTCCAGGGGCTCCCGCAATGTCTTTAATGAGCCCATTTTGCTGGCTGACTAGAAGGAAGGTTCAGAGTCCAGAGCCCTGTAATTACATGAAAGCCAAGCTGGTCCCATCTGTCCTGCAGCCTCCCAGGTCTCTGGATTTTAGATTTCTTTAGTTAAAAGAGAGAGATTTAAGATAAAATGATTCTTTTGTGCTTCCTGAGCTCTCTCCGCACAATGAAGAGTCCCCATTGTGCTGTCTTGGGCTGAAGGCTGCATGGTCTTCGATTGCTTTCAAACAATGGCTAGGAGGAAAAATATATTTTTCTCCCTCGGTTCCCTTTCTCTTGAGCTGCCTTCAGCTCCCTCATCACCCCTTTTTATACCACCTGGGAAGAGCAGAGGTCACTCAATTAATCCAGGCTTCTGCCGCCAACAAAACGTACCTAGTATTTATTGACCATTCTTAGTCATTTTTGCAAAGAAAACTATGAAATCCGGTGACTGTAGGATTATTTGGTAAAGGTTGTGGCAGTACAAGAGAGTTCTGTATGGATTGGCTGTGTAGCCCTATATGGTTCCATGGGGTTACAACATATCCTGAGGACAAATGCATCTCCCTTAACACAGTGGTTCTCAACCAGGGATATGCGTACCCCGGGGGGGGGGGGTACACAGAGGTCTTCCGGGGGTACATAAACTCATCTACATATTTGCCTAGTTTTACAACAGGCTACATAAAAAACCCTAGCAAAGTCAGTACAAACTAAAATTTCATACAAACAATGACCTGTTTATACTGCTCTATATACTATCCACTGAAATGTAACTAATATTTATATTCCAATTGATTTATTTTATAATCATATGGTAACAATGAGAAAGTCAGCAATTTTTCAGTAACAGTGTGCAGTGACACTTTTGTATTTTTAGGTCTGATTTTGTAAGCAAGTAGTTTTTTAAGTGAGGTGAAACTTGGGGATGTGCAAGACAAATCAGACTCCTGAAAGGGGCACAATAGTCTGGAAAGGTTGAGAACCACTGCCTTAACATTTGCACAGAGCCTCTGTGCAACTCTCCTCATTTTACTCCCTTTCATTATGGGACCCATACTCCGAGCTTCTGGGATTTTTGACCTCTCTCTTTGCCCCCTGGGAATAGATCTCCCCACCCCATTTACTCGAATACGCCTAACAACCACCACCACCAACAGTAGTAATAACATCACTGCCTGAAGCTGCATCCGAAAACAGGGCCCTATTGTGGTAGGCCGTGGGCAAATATAGGGACCCAGTCGCTGCCCCTGAGAGCTGGCAGTCTAAACAGACAAGGGGTGGAAAGGGAAGACAGAGGCACAGAGAAGGGAAATGACTGCCAAAAGTCATGCAGCAGGGAACAGAACCCAGGTGTCCTGACTCACTACACCAATCTCTCCCCTGGACCACAGCCCAAGATCACATAGTTAGAATAGAATCCAGGCTGGCCAGCTCCCAGCTCCTAAAGGCCAGACCACACTCTCCGGCCTGCTGCTAGCTCCCTGGGGGAAGTTGGGTCCTTAGGCCCCCAATGTGACACATCCAAACTGCATCACCTCCTCATAGGAGGCTCTGGCATATTCAAAAGCAGGCCAGAGTGTCTTTTCAGCTGTGGGACGGATACGATTCCTCTTTCATACTGACAAACATGGCAGGTCAGTTTCAAGTAGGGCTGTCGATTATTCACAGTTAACTCACACGATTAACTCAAAAAATTAATAGTGATTAAAACTGCAATAAATCGCACTTAATTTTTTTAATCGCACTGCTAAACAATAGAATACCAGTTGAAATTTATTAAATACTTTTGATGTTTTTCTATATTTTCAAATAGATTGATTTCAATTACAACACAGGATACAAAGTGTACAGTGCTCACTTTATATTATTTTTATTACAAATATTTGCACTGTAAAAGTGATAAACAAAATAAAAAGTATTTTTCAATTCACCTCATATAAGTACTGTAGTGCCCCTTCATGCTTCGACCACCATTCCAGAGAACATGCTTCCACACTGATGACGCTCGTTAAAAAAATAATGCATTAATGAAATCTCTGAATGAACTCCTTGGGAGAGAGTTGTATGTCTTCTGCACTGTGTTACCCACATTCAGCCATATATTTCATGTTACAGCAGTCTCAGATGACGACGCAGCACATGTTCGTATCAAGAACACTTTCACTGCAGATTTGACAACATGCAAAGACGGTACCAATGTGAGATTTCTAAAGCTAGCTACAGCACTCGACCCAAGGCTTAAGAATCTGAAGTGCCTTCCAAAATCTGAGAGGGACGAGGTGTGGAGCATGCATTCAGAAGTCTTAAAAGTGCAACACTCCAATGTGGAAACTACGAATCCAAACCACAAAGGAAAAAAAAAAGTCAACCTTCTGCTGGTGGCATCTGACTCAGACGACAAAAATGAACACGCACTGGTCCCCACTGCTTTGGATCGTTGTCGAGCAGAACCAATCATCAGCATGGACGCATGTCCTCTGGAATGGTGGCTGAAGCATGAAGGGACACATGAATCTTTAGCGCATCTGGCATGTAAATATTTTGCGACACCAGCTACAACAATGCCATGTGAATGCCTGTTCTCACTTTCAGGTGACAATGTAAGCAAGAAGCGGGCAGCATTATCTTGTGTAAATATAAACAAACTCGTTTGTCTGAGCGATTGGCTGAACAAGAAGTAGGACTGAGTGGACTTGTAGGCTCTGGAGTTTTACATTGTTTTGTTTTTGAATGCAGTTATTTTTGTACATAATTCTACATTTGTAAGTTCAGCCTTCATGACAAAGACTGCACTACACTACTTGTATTAGGTGAATTGAAAAATACAATTTATTTTGGTTTTTTTCAGCACAAATATTTGTAATAAAAATAAATACAAAGTGAGCACTGTACACTTTGTATTGTGTTGTAATTGAAATATATTTGAAAATGTAGAAAACATCCAAAATATTTAAATAAATAGTATTCTTTTTTTTTAATCGTGCGATTGAATGCAATTAATTTTTTTAAAATCGCTTGACAGCCCTAGTTTCAAGTCAAAAAACCATCAGAAACTTGGGCCTGGCTGGGTCTCCGCTCTCTGCACCTGTGAAAAGCAGGCTGCTACTCTTAGCAAATTACAAGGTACAGGGCAAGGAAGGTACTGGCCCGCTGACTCCAAGACCCCTTTTATCTCTGGCACATGTTTCCAGCTGACACCCACAGACTAACCAGTAGAGGGCAGCGTCTACCTGAACTTGCACCGGACACTCCTACTGTATATGCACATGAAGCATGTGCAAATTCTCTTTAAAAAAAACCCTGAAAACCAGATTTTTAAGGAAAGGCTGATATTGTTTGGGCAAGGGGAGAAAATTGTGCATTGCAAACATTGTAGGGGAAAGTCACAAGGTCTGTAGCACAACACAGTGTGGCCACTTAAACAGCTCTGCACACAAGAGGCAATTCCTCCTCCCCCACCCCGATCAACCTGTAATTAATCACCGCATTGAGTCTCACCTGTTGGGAAATTCATTGCTAGTCCCCATCCTTATATACAGTTCCCATCCAGAATCATTCGTTGTCTCAGCCACTCACTGGGTGAAGCGTTCCAGCTACCATAGCCATTTCCTCTGCTGAGAGTAACTGCGTGTGTCCTGATTTGCATCATGCTGTATTCATTTCCCTCTTGTGCCTCTAGGACACGAGGCTGTTAATTTTTCTAGCAAGAACCAGCCTACGTACAAGTACAGAGTTACACAAATAACAGTCAGGAGAACATAGAAACAAGCGATTTATTGTCATTTGAATTAGGGCAGCACCAGTGTAGATTGGGGCCCTGTTATGCCAGACGCTGCATGGACCCAGAATGAGACAGTCCCTGCCGCAAAGAGCTCCCAGTCTAACTAGTCAGGACAGACAAAGGAAGCGTTACCATCCCCGTTTCGGGGACATTAGCTGACCGAGCCTGGCCTCCCGTATAATCCACACAGGTCACAATAAATGACCCAGAGAGCTGAAGTGACTTGTCCAAGGTCACACATGGAGTCTGGGGAAGAGCCGGGTAATGAACCCACATCTCCTGAGGTCTTTGCTCAAATACTTGTGCTGCAGGGACCTTTCCCTGGTGTAACAGAAAGTCCAGTGTCCGTACATCTGCTCAGCGGCCCTAACTCTTGGCCCCATGATTCTTGTAATGAGCAGCCCCTCCCAGGGCTTCTACCTAGAGGTCCAGTCCCTCCCCTTGTGTCTGGGTCTGTCACAGGAGCTTGCTCCAATCCTGTGTCTTCCAAGTATCTTCCTCCCAACCCGGACTTTCTCCTCTCCCTGCAGGAACCTTCCTGTTCCCCACAGGTTACCTACTACCAGGAGTTCTTCTCTCTCTTCCTGCAGCCCCTTAAACTTCAGTCTGAAACCCACTCAGGCTTTACCATCACTTCCTCATGGGCTTCCTCCAGGCTCAGGACAACCAGCCTCCATCCCCAGGCTTCACCACCTCGGCTCTGGCTCAAGACCTCCCAGGCTGCTCCGTCTTTACCCCCAGAGAGAAAACTCCCAGCTACCTCTCACGTGGGTCTCCTACTCCCTGGCTTTCCCCCCAACAGCTCTGTACTCCTGCCTTTCTGAAGGCCCAGCACCTGCCCGGCTGGGTTTGATCACCAGTTACGCCTAGTGCCCCACCCAATGGCCTAACTGGGCAGAGGCTCCTGTTAACCCACGGTTAACCATCCTAGTCAGCAAGTTCACAAACCACATTGGTAAACGGGGGGCTGATCCTGGGCAAAGGGACCCCGCTATGGAAGATGTGAACCTCTGCTGTGGGGAACTGGCCCTGAATTCAGCAAAACGCCGGTGGCTAGATCCCCGGCTGGTGTAGGGATTTGTGCCAGATTATACCCGCTTGAGGCTCTGGCCCCACCAATACTGGGAATGCACTGAGCACAGTATCCACAAGTGGTCAGAGCCCCTGCTAGGCTGGGGTGATGCAAACAACGGAGTCTAGTCAAACCAGAAATGGACACGTCAAAGAAATGAGCCTGTCCCCTTTTCTCTCTCCCCCTCCATCAGCAGCAGCTAGTTACCCTGAGCCCAGGCAGAGTAAATATGCCCCTCGGTAAAATCTACAGAAGACAAAGCTTTGTCTGACCATTGTCTGCAGTGTTTGGATCTCATAACCCATCATCTGAGATCCTAAGCATCTAACTCATTTTCCTTTAATTCCCAGATTTGTAAGAGCCATCTGCATCCAGCAGATTATTTTTCATTATGCATCATTAGTTCCGGTATTTACAGAAGAGGCAAAATGACAATGAGGATCATTGCTTAAAAAACATCCAAATCTTTTACAGGGGGAGAATGCGCTGTTTGCTCCAGGGATATTGCAATAATTGAAATGTGACAGGTCTGGAAACAGGAATTAAACTGTGCATGGAGAGAGTATGCAGGAATCGCCAAACGGGATCAACTCATCTAGCCCACACTCCTTTCTCCAGCAGGGCTCGCAGCCAGTGGAAGAACCCTTACATGGGGCAGCCATAGGATAAAGCTTTTACCCAGTTCCCATTAGCGAGTGGTTGCCAGGTGTAGCAAAAAAAAAATCTCTATCTCTCCTTTATTCAGTATAGCGCCAAGAGATTGGCTGAGACCGTGCTAGGCACTGCTCCTACCTGTAGCCAGAGATAGTTCTTGCCCCTCGGACCATACTGACAAAGGACACATCATTACACCTCCGCTCCATGTTACAGATGGGAAACTGAAGCACAGGTAGATCACATGACTTGCCCAAGGTCGCACACTGAGGAGCTGGGGATTTACATAAGAATGGCCTACTGGGTCAGACCAAAGGTCCATCTAGCTCAGTATCCTGTCTTCCAACAGTGGCCAGTGCCAGGTGCCCCAGAGGGAATGAACAGAACAGATAATCATCAAGTGATCCATCCCCTGTCGCTCATTCCCAGCTTCTGGCAAACAGAGGCTAGGGACACCATTCCTGCCCATCCTGGCTAATAGCCATTGATGGACCTATCCTCCATGAATTTATCTAATTCTTTTTTTAACCCTGTTATGGTCTTGGCCTTCACAACATCCTCTGGCAAGGAGTTCCACAGGTTGACTGTGGATTGTGTGAAGAAATACTTCCTTTTATTTCTTTTAAACCTGCTGCCTATTAATTTCATTTGGTGACCCCTAGTTCTTGTGTTATGAGAAGTAGTAAACACTTCTTGATCTACTTTCTCTACACCAGTCATGATTTTATAGACCTCAATCATATCTCCCCTTAGCCATCTCTTTTCTAAGCTGAAAAGTCCCAGTCTTATTAATCTTTCCTCATATGGAAGCCGTTCTATGCCCTTAATTTTTGTTGCCCTTTTCTGAACCTTTTCCAATTCCAATATATCTTTTTTGAGATGGGGCGATCACATCTGCACACAGTATTCAAGATGTGGGCTGGATTTAACCCAGATCTCCTGAGTTCCATGCAATTCTTTAAACGCACCATCATCCTTGTCTTCCTCTGTGGTACCTGCCACCTGGACCCATCTCCTTTGGCAGTGACCTATGCAAAATTCTTGAACTACCTCTCCTTGCTGGGCTTCTAACTCCCTCAGGGCTTGTCTACATGGAGACCTGCACTGGTTTAACTAAAGGGGAGAATTTAAACCAAATGAGTTCAACTGGTACAAATCTCCATGTGGACAGTGATTTTGGTTCTGGCTTAGTTTAATAATAAACAAAACAAAACAAACAGCATCTAGTTTTATACAGCACTTTTCACCAGTAGATATTGAAGCATTTTACAAAGGTGGTAAGAATGATTATCCCCATTTTACAGTTTGTGCCTCAGTTTCTCTGAGTGGGGAAGTGACTTCCTCAAGGACACCCAGCAGGCTAGTGGCTGAGCAGGGAATAGAAGTCAGGTCTCCTGAATCCCAACCCAGTGCTCTATATCCATTGAACAATAGCCTCCCAAGTTAATTAGGAACAGGTTGAAGCTAAACCAAAATAAGTCAACCTTAACTAATACCCCCAGCCTTCCTAGGGGAGGGTCTCCGGCTGGTGTTACACAGGAGGTCAGATTGCTTCCTTCAGG
Organism: Emys orbicularis; assembly: GCF_028017835.1. Lineage (NCBI taxonomy): Eukaryota > Metazoa > Chordata > Testudines > Emydidae > Emys > Emys orbicularis. Next base: position 437,859 of record NC_088703.1, on the reverse strand, counting down.
CCTGACAATTAATGGAAACTGACGTAGACGTGTCCAGATGAGCATCTGCACTAGTTTAACTGTGACAGTGTACATGTGTAGACACGGCCTTGGAGTCCAGCCTCTCCTCTGCCCCTGGAGGTGCTAAAAGAAGGGTCTAGTCCTGCCAGGGCGTTCTGGTCAGCGCCTGGCAATCGCGCCCCAGGGAAGGGCGAGAACTGCGGCGCTCCATGCTGCAGGTGAAGCCGTTTCTGCTGGGAAGGGGCTGGGAACACAGGTATGAGTGAAACGTCTCTTAGAAGTTTCCAACCACCCCCCACCGACGAGCTGCTTCCACGTATGCTGTAAACTGGCCTCTGCCCAGCTCCACTCATTAAGCAACAGCTGCCGCTGCCATAAATCAAGGGGCTGGCAGCTTGTTTAATGCAGGACCTGGGCTGCGCTTCGAGGGCACGTTCCCCGAATAGCGTCAGTTTCCAAAGTACCGTGCAGGCTGCTTGCTGAGATTCCGTGTCACGGGGAGGTGCTGAGTCTAGGCCTTACAAGACACCCACGGGAGCTTTCTATGCAAATGTCAAAGCAAAACTCCACTCAAACCCTCCAGACATCGCACAGCCACAAGCTGCACCTGGCAAAGCCACAAACTGGCCTCCTGGTTTATGAAAAAAGTCCGATGGCTGGGTTCTCCCACTGGCCTGCACCTTCTATAGTCATCTGCCCCAGTGCAAAACGCTGCTCTTCGGACCTAGGAGCACGCTGCACCGGTGCCCTCCTCCTGATGCAAGTGACAAGCACGAAGCAATGGTGAATCAGACCTGCGGTGCCTGCATGTGTGGGTGAGATGATGGTGTAGGCAGGCAGGCAGGAGGAACCGGGGAACCTTTAGGGGAAGGAGTGGCCTATAAAGGAGGGATGCCCTGTAGCGCAGAGGGGAGGACACATGACATTAATGGAGAGGCCAAGAGATTTGGTTCCTTACTGGGGGCGTGACATTTCCCACTCCATGTGCTGAGAGAATGGATCGCGAGCACATCCTCTCACCTGCCATTGCATTGGGAGCTTTCAGGTAGGGGGATACAAGAAGGAAGCATGGGCATGTGGCTAAAGACCTGGGCTTGGGACTCAGAGATGCTTGGCTCCACTCCCTGCCCTGCCACAGCTGCATGGCATGAAAGGGCAAGTTACGTAGGCCAGTGGTTCTCAACCAGGGGTCCGGGGCCCACTCGGGGGGGCCACAAGCAGGTTTCAGGGGGGCATTAGACTTGCTGGGTCCCAGGGCAGAAAGCCGAAGCCCCACTGCCTGGGCCTGAAGCCGAAGCCTGAGCAACTTAGCTTCACAGGGCCGCCTGTAGCGTGGGGCCCTGGGAAATTGCACTGCTTGCTACCCCGTAACTTCGGCCCTGGCTTTTATATGCAGAAACACAGTTGTGGCACAGATGGGCTGTGGAATTTTTATAGCATGTTGGGGGGGGGGGGAAAGCTCAGAAGAAAAAAAAAGAAGAGGTTGAGAACCCCTGACATAGGCCACGATTGTCCAAAGTGACTAATGCAGGAGTTCTCAAACTGGGGGTCGGGACCCCTCAGGGGGTCGTGAGGTTATTACATGGGGGGGTCAAGAGCTGTCAGCCTCCACCCCAAGCCCCGCTTTGCCTCCAGCATTTATAATGGTGTTAAATATATTAAAAAGTGTTTTTAATTTATAAGTGGGGTCGCACTCAGAGGCTTGCTATGTGAAAGGGGTCACCAGGACAAAAGTTTGAGAACCACTGGACTAATGGTTTTGGGTGCCCAACATGAGACACCGTACAGGGGGCCTGATTTTCAGAGGGCAGGTGCAGAGTCCTAGAAGATGCTTCATGCTGGGTTCCCAAAACCATGTTGCTGGATGATCTTGTCCTTAATCTCTGAGCCTCTGTTCCCAGTCTGTACAATGGGGTTAGCTACACTTCCTTTGTCTGCCTTGTCGATTCAGACTGCAAGCTTTTGGGGGGCAAGGGGCTGCTGTAGTACAAATACAAAATAATCATTTGATACAACACCCCAAAGTTTCTGGGGTCACTTGGGAGTGATTTGTAGGTGTTGTTTAATGCCAGATAAACAGCTGTGTTCCCCCTTCAATGTTCAACACTTGCTGAGAAAGCGCACACAACATAAGCCGTTGATGTGGCGAGATTTTCCGCACACACTCTTAGCATCTTGCACAGCCTCTCCTACCCAGCGCACATCAGCACACCCATCTCTTGGGGGAGAGGCAAGGCACTCTTTACAGTCAGGCAGCCCTGCGTTTTCTCAGCGCACAGGCAAGCTGTTTGGATGTGCTGATGTATTTGTTTCCAAAAGGTTGCAAGGAATCAAGGATGACTCAAAAGCACCTGGAGCACTGCTGACCTTTGGCATTTTCTGCTTGGTCAGCATTCTCTACCCCCCCAAGAGGCTCCCAGGCTCAGCACGCCCCATTCAGACAAGAAAAGATGAAACACCAGAGTCGGTGTCTTTTAACGGCTTCTGGTACTGATGCTGTGCCAGAGCGCAGGCAGATAAATTTATCAGTGTGGGTCAGCACGAGCTACCTTCAATTCCTCTCCATTATGAATAAGCCCAACAAGCGAACCAGGGCCAAACAGAAAGCGGGAGCATTTCATATTTAATTAAAAATACAATTCACTGGGTAAATAGCCACAGAGCAGGAGGGGGAGCAAATGGTACTGGGGGGGAACCATGCAGCAGGATATACCTGCCTCTCTTCTGCCAGCGAAATATGGCCTGCAATGTCAAGTACACGGGCAGAGCAAATGGATCTAATAGTTCCACGTGTCTCTTGTTGGCAGATGTAGATAGAGCTTAACGCCCACTTGGGGACCCTTAAATCCACGTCAGCAAACGGCACCTGGTACTTCCCGCGCTAGCGAGAGAGACATCGAGGCCATGGGCGGCAGCACAGATCCGGAGCTAGCATCACCTCAGAGCATTCTGCCATCGGATTGCAAGGATGGGATTCCACGTGCAGCAGCCAGCGCCAGGCCTCGCCCCCCCCCCCACCCCCCGCTCCCCCACTGCACACGGGCCAGCGCAATGGTGAAATGGGCCCAGCAACAACTCACCAGAGCAGAGATTACGTCTGGTCTGAGCGGATCCGGGGTAGGTATTTGTCACTCCATCTAAGGACCACACGTATCCTCACAACACCCCTGGGAGGTTATCCATACTTTGCAGATAGGGAAAAGCCCAGAGCCTTACATGTATTTAAGCACTTAACTCCCATGGACTTCTTAAATCTGGGCCCAAATCTTGGGGATCTGGACCCGTGTGCCTTGCTCAAATCACGCAGGAAGTCTGTGGCCGAGCAGGGACTTGTGCTCAGGTCACTGCATGCGAGAACGGAAGGGGCAGGTGAAGCTAACAGAAGGATTTGTAGGACGGGAAGTCCAGACCTTCCTGGGCTAGGAGAACAGGAAATGTGACCCTCCCGGGTGATGGTAGAGGAGCAAACCCCCTCCATGGGCCTCAGAATACACACAGACAACACTCGCGATGGCTTCACTGGGTATTTCCAATACACGTTTTTGTGGAGCCAGCAGAATCCCTTTTAAATCACCCTCCCCACTCAACCCCAACACAGCAGCGTTGTTAAAAAAAAAATCCAGCTCATGGCAGCGCTGTGCAGTCGGACAAGCCACAGGCTGTTGGGGCTCTGTCATTCCTGGCAGTTTTTTATTTTATTTTTTTATTAACGACACACGGCATCTATCAGTCCCCCCGATGCGGAGCGTGAAGTGCCTCCAAGCACCCCACAGAGAGAGAGGGGAGATCCGTTCCAAAGGGGCCTGCGTGCCTCCAGCCCTGTGTCCAATCCCAGGAGCAGGGGATCCACATTAGCAAGCAGCAGACAGTCCCTCCTGCATTAGCGCTAGAGAGAGGCGCACCAGCGGCTGCTCTGTTCTGTAGCCAGCAGGGCAACTGGAGAGCCAGCCTTGGGGAGCATGTGCATTTCAGTGCGACCGAACCGGCGTGGCATTCATCCCCGTGCACAGGGGCCAGCATGAGGCCGAGGCCCTGCTGCAGTGCTCATACCAGCCCTTGTGGGAGCAGTGCAGGGACACCGTGCCTAGGAGCTGTGGGTTGTGCAGGGATAAGCTTAACTGACGGGGCTCAGCTGCTCCTCAAAGGCAGCTCCCAGGACCCAGCTCTCAGCATCCCCCCCCCCCCCCCCCCATTCAAACCACACTTCCACACAAAAACGTTATTTTGCAGACGGATCAGAGCAGCATAGTGCGGTGCAGAGGGGGAAGCGGAAGATGAAGGGAATGCAATTCCAGACAACGAGAAGGAAAAAATAACCCGAGGAACTGGTCCCAGTCCCCTGTGGGACAGCATAACCCTGAACGTTGCTGTTCTCTCCCCCTGCTGTTACATATGTCGGGCGGGATGCTGATTTACAGCAGCTGAGGATCTGGCCCATTGCACAAGATCCCAAGGCAGCACCTGGGGCCTGCCGCTAAATGTGCCCGCATTCTGGAGCCTCTTCCCAGCTGGGCAAGAGGTTTGCAAATGGCAAATATAAACGAAATAGAAAGCAGGGCGAGCTCACATGTGACGTAAGACGGTGACACTGCATTCATAAGAGCGCAGCTGTACCCTGTTAGCCCAGGCGTGAATTCAGCCGTGCACAGCAATCAGTGACCTAGCAGAGACCAGGCCAATCCCTGCCTCTTGCTAAGAGATGGACCCTGTGCAGATCTGTGCGTGTGTTTGTGTGCGTGTGGCGGTGGGGAGGGTGTCTTATTAAACGGTCTCAACCATACTTATGCCAGATTCTTGCCCTAGCCTGGGCCTGAATTTTTTAGCGTGTTGCATGCAAAGACACACACAATCCCTCTCTGGCCAGCAGAGCCAGGAGGCCTTGAATCTGGCAGCCAGCTCTTCCTGCACCGCTGGGTGCAGCCGATAAAGGGACAGAGAGAAATGCCTGTAACAGCAACGAATGTTTATTTCTTCCCAGAAAATCACTCGCAAAACCGATAGGAATCAGATGCCGGGATGGGACGTAAAAGGTCAGACAATATTATAAAGGGATAAAAAACCTGCCTGGGCCGAAAGATTCACTCTGGCTTTTACTGTAGTTTTGGTTCCTCCCCCAACAGCATCCCCGCCCCTGTTGCTTTGCATCTCCTGCTGGTTCTGCCTGTAAAGCACAGCTCCCATCCTCTGCAATGACCATGCTACCAGCATGTCGCACTCACTGCCTTCGCACTGGACGTGGCAATTCACCCAGTGCAAAGAAATGGTTACGACGACCATCTGTGAGTAATCCTGAGACCACGCTGAACTTCTGCCAACACGTCTCTGACCGTAACCTTGGCCTGCCCCCCACCCCATCTGTCTGCTTAGTCCCCCATGGGGTATTGTCAGAATTACAGACTGAGTTCTCTAGGGCAAGGGTAACAATGCCTAGAACAATGGAGCCTTACTCTTGAGCCAGGTGCTACCGCAATTATTATGGGTATTGCAGGACCAGATGGGAGCCCCCACTCACAGACCAGGGCATCACGGCACTAGGTGCTGGACACCCACATGCCCCCAAAAGTTTACAGACTAAGGGTTTGTCTACACATATAATTACTCTGGAATAAAGGTAGGGTGTGTGAATTTAAAGTGAATTAGCTATTCATGAGGATACTCTTATTCCAAAATAAAAGTGCCTTACTCTGAATTAGCTTAATCCACTTCCGAAGAGGATTAAGATAAATTTGGACTAAGGCATTCTGAGGGCTGGTCCACACTAACCCCCCAGTTTGAACTAAGATACGCAACTTCAGCTACGTGAATAACGTAGCTGAAGTCGAAGTACCTTAGATCGAACTACAAGTTCGAACTACAAGGTACTTACCGCGGGTCCACACGCGGCAGGCAGGCTCCCCCGTCGACTCCGCTTACTCCTCTCGCAGAGCAGGAGTACCGGTGTCGACGGCGAGCGCTTCCGGGATCGATTTATCGCGTCTAGACAAGACGCGATAAATCGATCCCAGAAGATCGATTGCTTACCGCCGAACCCGGAGGTAAGTATAGACGTACCCTGATTCTGGAATAAGAGTACCCACACATGGAGTTACTCAGGAGTAGCTATTCCAGGATAACTCCCCATGTAGACAAGCCCTCAATGCCAGCCAGCAGCAGCAAGGCCATTGCCAACAGCGAAAGATCTGGTCCCCTGCCCCCAACAAAGTGATTTAAACCTGACTTGGGTGGTCAGCTATCAGGGAGAAAAGGGGTCTTTAGTCTCTATGGCAGGGGAAGGTGGCTGCCTCAGAAACATTAAACACATTTGCCGTCCCAAAAGCGAGATTGAACAACTCATTTCTCACAGGTCACTGAAGAGCTCTCACAGAGCAGCGACTTCTGGCCATCACTGACTTGCCCTGTGTGAAGCCACTCCAGCATCAAAAGGCTCCATAGCCCACTGCTAATCCCTTGAGTCGTTGAAATGAAACATGTCTGCCAATGCCATACAAGCCCTGTTTGTTAGTCTGTGGCAAAGCATCCTGTAGGTTAACAAAGAGCAGCGGATGGAGCTGCGGCTAACAAAGAATGATAAAGTTATTACTTGCATGCACCCTTGTGAAAGGAACACAAACAGAGCCGAAGCAACAGCTCACTCAGGGAATGGAGAATTCACAGGGCAAGGCTTCCATTTAAGTTTTCAATTTAGAGTTTAATTCCCTTCCCATATACAGGAGCAGCAAATTGGCAGCAGTGGGGAATTTGCTTACAGCAACAAACTGCAGTGTGATTTTCCTTTAAATATCTTATTAAAAGGGATGATAGAAAAAGCGTCTGAGTCAATCTCAAGCCTGCCTGCACTTGGCCCCTTTCACATATTCAGTGGGGAATGAAGTTCTGTGAGGAAGTGGGTAATTCTTTGCTCTTGCAGATAGATTACTTACACACACGGCTTGATTCTCCACATGACTCATCGTTTTACACTAGTGCAAAATGAGCGTCAATGCTACCAGTTATGATTCGGTAGCATTTACTGCCTCTTTGCAGAGATGTATGTGATGATGCAAGGAGCAGAGCAATGCAGAATTAGGCCTATGCAATAATTTGGCTCAAAAACGCCTCTCTTCAGAGGTTTTGGCTTTATTACTACCACTAAGGGTGTCTACGCTGCAATTGGAGGAGTGCAGCTCACGTAGGCTTTAATCTAGCTAGCATGGCTAAAAATAGCAGTCCAGACAGTGCGTTGGCCTGTACAATCCCACTGGGGATCATGACTACGTACTCATGGGGCTAACCTGCACTATGGTCTGTGCTGCCGTGTTTTCACTGTTATTTTTAATGCACTAGCTAGATTGAAATTAGGGCAGGTATGCCTACCTGAGCTGCAATGACACCTCCAACGGCAGTGCAGACATCCCCTAGGAATCATCTCACAGCGGCCATGGCTGTCTGCTCCAAATGCAGAGTGTGTGTCTCGCTCCAGCAGAAGAGGCAGAAATGTATTATTGAGAATTCTCTCTGATAAGTTTAGTTTTGTGAGCAGACTGCAGAACTCTTAGATTTATCCATAATTAGCGGTAATGACTTGTGAGTTCCTTCAAAGGAATAGTTTCTGGTTAGCAGCTCAGTCAGATGGCAAACATCCCAGTTTGTAACTTTTTTTTAAACTCACCCACTCAAGGATCAGAAACAACTCACCTGACTGGTGGAGGGATCGCCCACAAACTTGTTTGCTTTCTGTGTCTATCTTAATCTCCCGTATTTGGGCCTCTCATGCTCCTTGAAAATTATCAGTCCATTAAGAAACGGTCCATAACTGAATGGCATTATTGACTGACTGAATGGTTTTATTGATTTGCAGAGGGCCTGTCACTATCGCGTGAAAGCAGAGGATGCTTAAACAAATACTGGCTGCTTCTGAACTCCCCATGACACGTGGCTACACGACAGGTCCTGGAACAGCAGGCCATTCCCGCAGCGAGCCTGCACTGCGCTCATTCGGGGCTTGTCACAGCACAGGCGGGGCTAGAACCAGGGGCTGGTGCAAATATGCAAAGCCCAATTCCCAGGGCTCTTCATGCCTCATGTTTCCTTCTGGCGCTTCCCCCACCCACCATGTCCCAGATACTCTTGGAGTTAAAGCCTTGCGCCTCCCTCATTTCTGGCAGCCAGCGGAAGGCCTTCTGCTGTCAAGTCAGAGCCAGCTCCATGCGGCTGCCTGTTCCGTGCTGGCTTGTTTATCCTTGCTTGTCTTCCCAGTTCCTGCCTGCCAGAGCTTCTTCCATGTTAATGGCCTTTTCCTTATACACTCCTGCCTGCAGCCAGGGGAAGCCAGCTCATCTCTGGTTATCTGTTGGACAATAGCCGTAAGAGGCCCCAATCACGTTCCAGGCCCCCTTGACTGGGGTGCTGCACGGACACATAAAACACAGTGTGGCAGGGACTGTCTGTTAATGTGCTTACAGTCTAAATAGACAAGACAGAAAGAAAGAGGCACTGGGAGGGGAAGTCACCCAAGCAGGTCAGGGATAGAGCCAGGCCCAGAACCCAGGTGTCCTGACACACTATCCTGATGGATCACACTGCTACGCCTCTTCCAATACTTCACCCTTCCTGAGGTAGGGAGGCTGGGCCGTTGGCCGAGTCCCAGGACAGGAACACAGAAATTCCCAGCTCAGCCACAGACTCCACGTCTAGATTTCTGAGCCTCAGTTCCCCAGTAGAATGGCCTGGGCGTAGGTGGCCTGGCCAGGAGCATCTGCCGGGCGCAGGCTGATGGCGGGAATCGAACGCATTGCCAAGGTGAGGCAGAGCCAGGGCCAGAGTCCGGAGAAAGATGGGGGGGGGGGGAAGCAGGACTGTAGCAACAGCAAACAGGAGTCTGTGCTGTTGTTCAGCTGGCTCCCTGGACCCATTTCCTGTAGGTGTGGACCAATCCGGAGGCCACAGGACTCTGTTACTGTGGCCCCGCTGGGTACTTCCTGCCTTGCCTGACCCTCCAGTAGTTGTCAGGTGCTACTTGGCCCGCCAGTGGCAACGCGGAGTGTCGGTCACTCTGGGTCCAGCAACGTTGTGTTCTAGGCCTGCGGATCCTTGCACCCATCTGTAGACAAGCATAATAAATCTTGTCTATTTAGACTGCAAGCTCTTTGGGGCAGGGAACGTGTCTCCGTGTGCCTGTCCAGCGCCTGGCACAATGGAGCCCTGATCTCAGCTGGGGCCTGGAGCAGCTACTATAAAATAATTAACAATCCCTTTAACAACTGGGGACCGTGAGGCAGAGGGGCTGAAGCTTTGCTTTCCAGAGATGCTGAGGACCCACAACCTCAGCTGAAGCCAATGGGATCCGCAGAGCTCAGTAGTTCGGATGCATCAAGACCCCTCGGTGGATTTTCCTAATGCCAGAGAGAAACTGGGTCAGAACTCAGAAGCTCCTGACTCCCAGTCCTATATGCAGACCCCTATGCAAGATCTCCGGATTGTTCGGATTAAAAATAATCTGGTTTATTCTGAATCTGTCTGTTTAAAACTTCCACTTTGATAACCAGTGGTGCTGACCCTTGAAATCAGCCTACGGCAGGAGGAGTTCAGGGCGATTCACAGCTATAGCAGGCACCACGCAGCACTTTGTACTGTGCCAAGCAGCAAAGGAGGAGCGCTGCACAGAATGCTGCAGGCTGCTGCCTCATCCCTCCATTTGGCGCGAGGAGAGGCAGAGAAAGATTTATCACAGTAGTGCCTAAATTTGCTAGCGGTAAGCACCCTGCATGCAGGAAAGCAAATTCCGCATGTTTCCGCTACTTCAGCACAGCAAATCGGCACTGGGCTGAGGGAGCTGTCCAGCATGATAAGCAGCTCAAGGGCTGAGAAGGGAACTCAATACAGATGCCAAGTGAATGCCGCAGGGAGGGGAACAAACTTTTTTGCCACCTGATTTTTTTCCCTGCCTGCCAAAGATTCCCATGAAGATCTCTTTAATTGGCTCCTCACACACGGGCGACAGTCAGGAAGACCTGCCCTGGTTACTGCTCTGCTGTTTGGCTATCACTCAGCAAACAAGAGCTCCCCTCAGGTGTGACACACCCAGCTCCCCTGCCCTTTTAAAAATCACTTGCACTGCTAGGAGTGCCAGCTGGGCTGTCAGCCTGCAGGCGGAGTGTCTTGGCTTTGGGAGGCTGCCAAGAGACCTCACCCAATTTGGCTGAGATTTTCAGAAATGATTAACGATCTTGAGTGCTAAACTTCAGACCCCTCGGCGGAAGGGGGGGCTGATTTTCAGAAGAGTAGTGCTCAGCCCTGCTGGCAAACCAGGCTCTTTTCAAGGTGTCAGCTTGGGCCTTCAAAAACTGATTCACCCCCAAATCACTTGTTGCCTTTGAAAGTTCTGACAAACATATATTAATAAATAATAATACTACCCCACCACCACCACCAGCGCAGGAATACAGCGCTGGATGTTCTGCACAGAGCACAAAGACGGAGTTCACATTCTACGTACAGAACAGGAGACACCAGATGGAGACAGATGGGAGAGTATAAGGGAACAAGGAGACCACGCTGCTCCGTTGACAGGCCATGGGCTCAGCCCACCAGCAGCCTAACCGTGCTCACGTTTGCTAAAGAACGTGAATAGACGGACCCTTTCCGGATGGAGCTACACCCACCCAAACACAGCCCAGGAGAGAATGTGTGGGAGCCCCAGCTCCCGCACTGGAAACTTCTGCCAAATGCTGTGCGGTGCTAAATGAGTGTTGTGCCCCCGCGTGGCCAAAGGTGGATTCTCTTCCATGGGTGCTGTCAGTGCCGAATCAGGCTCTTCAGTTGCAAAAGGAGATTCGTTGAAACCAAATAACTACCCTCTACCACTCCCGGATGAGATCACAGACCTTTGTGCTCTCTGGATTCTTCTGGTCCAGCATTGAGCCTCTGACCCATGAAATGGTTACAGTCCCCCAGCCAAAGGGAAAGACCCCGTAGGGAGCTATTTCAGTGATGCTCACAGACAGAGGCCAACGTCACTGCTCCAGCTAGGAGCCAAGACAAGCCAGTTTGCCCTTCTGCCCAAAGTAGTCAGTCCGCACGTGCGCGCGCATACACCCCCCCCCCCGCCTGTCATCATGTCACTCCACTGCCTCAATGAGGAGCTACAGCCCAGTTCTGCCAGCTGTACTGAATTGCACCTGTCAGGGCTACAGATGAATGGTGTCGTACAAGATTGCGTGCTCCAGGAAGAAAATTCACCCCAGTGCAGGGAGCTGCCTTACAGAAGTCCCCAAAGGCATCACTTAAGCTGAAGCACACGCCCAGGCCTTGTGCTCAGCCTCTGAATAGGGGTGAATTCACCACAAAGGCCATGCTGGGTTGTTGGGGTTTTTATTTCCATTAGATATCATAGGAACTCTTCTAAATAGCCTCCCTTTCTCTGCTCTCCTGCTACCCCCTAGCCGTCATTCCCAACCCATGCCAACTGCATAGGTACGTCACTGTGAAATCCTGCGGGCTACTGGCTGGAGCTTCTACCTTAAAGCTGAGGCTTCCATTGGGTTTTGCTGGCTAAAAGCCCGCTGGCTACGTCTAATTTAAAGTAAAGTTCCCCGCCCCCCACCATTCCTTCTCGTCATCTTCAGAAGCAGCCAGGACTGGTGATTTCTCAGCTGCCAGCTCCGTTAGGACAGGAGGACCTCAGACTGCTGTATTCCTAAACACTTCTCGCAGTGTAATTATAGCATATGCATTTCCCTGCCCTCTATCAGTTCCTTCCGATTTACCAGCTTCTAATGGCAGCTCGGTCTCTGGCGCCTCCTCAATAATACTAATATTTATTTATTTAGCTGACATTTATCCCAGTCCCCTTTCATCATCCTTCAAGGATATCACAGCTCTTGGCCAAACCGACAGACATGTCATTATAAACATAGGGTCCATATTTGAGATATGCTGTGCATAACTTAAATATATACACACATATACACACACACACACACACACACACACACACACACAGAGAGAGCTATGCAGGAGACTACATTGCAGCCCTGCTCTAGGGCACAGTATTACAACCTATATTACAACCTATAACCCTATTTTTCAGTCTGCGCATCTCTGGCTAGACTGCAGCAGCCACCTCTCCAGTGGAATGATAATGCAGAGAGGGAGAATGCAATGAGTAGAGTTCAAATCTGGCCAGGGGGCCAGGACTAAGTCTGGTTCCCAAGAAAAACCTGCAGGGGGGTATTTAGAATCCACAAGTTTTCAGGACCTTGGTTTTACATTTCATCCGACGGAGGGCGTCTCCAGCAGGAGAAAGGATGGTCCAGTGACTGGGGTGCCTGCCTGCGTCTTGGAAAACCCAAGTTTAATTGCCTGCTCTGCCATAGATTTCCTCTGTCATCTTAGACAAGTAATTCAGCCTCAGTGTTGTGTGTACACAATGGGGATAAACAGGCCTGCTCTGGCTCCGAGGGGGGTTGCGAGAATAAATACCTTCAAAACTGCGAGGTGCTCCGATGCTACCGTGACAGGGCCAGAGAAGCTCCTGAGATGGACAGACAGTCCCGTGGCAGGGCAGTAATGACACAAGCCCTGGAAGAGTGCCACCTTCTGAATCACTAATCACACTTGGTACAAGCGCTCAGTCCCTGACTTCTGAATGCTGAGCCTGCTTAGCTTAGGAGACCTGACGGGATCCCTGGCTGAGGAGCAGAGCTGCGAATGCTCGCTCCAGGGACTATGCGATAAAAGCAATGCAGAGACACAAGTAGTTCTCAGCAGCTTTCAGGATTGTTAAGGCCCCATCTCCCTAATGCAGGGCATAATAGAAATCAAGCCCCATTACGCAGGGCACAGCGCATGCACACTGCCTGCCCCAAAGAGCTGACAATCTAAGCAGACAGAGTGGGAACCGAGGCACAGAGAGGGGAAGGGACCTGCACAAGGCCACAGCAGAGCCAGGAACAGACCCTCAGGTCCCCTGAGCCCCTACCCACTAGACCATGCTGCCCCCGCCTTTCAAGAGCTCAAGAAGAGACGAAACCTCTTCACAGGCTCAACTATTTTAAAATGGTAACAAAGTTTGTGCCGCTGGATCCCCGTCACCTCCACGGGCAGCAGGAGGTGGTCTCCGAAAGCTCCCCACACTGGTGTCAGCGCTCTTGGGAATTCAAGGGAACACAAACAATATTTTTCTTGACTCTGAGAAAGCTTTTGCTCAGATTCATCCCTCCAAGCCCCAGATTCTTCGCCAACCCTGGAAACCACTCTGAGCATTGGCTGTTGATGCCCGCTCCTTAGGAATACAGACAAGGGGAGGGGGAATGTAATTTGGTGTTCAGATGCCACTTTAAATGTAGATGAAACTGCAATTATGATTCACGCTTCTCTTTCAAACTGGCCTTTGAATCTGTAATAACCTGCCAGCTTTCAAAATGAAATCCTGGAATCTTTTTTGATACAGAGTAACATTTCATTATTTTACTAAAGGGGTTTTAATTTCTTATAATAATTGCTCCACCAAATCAGCCAAGATTTTTTTTTTGGGTAACCTGAGTCAATGGAAAATTGCTTTCATCTAATTTAATTACAGTTGCAGAATAATGCATTAAAGATGTACTCCCTTTGTGTTTACTCTTACATTCAAGGGCTGGAATTAATTAGTTCTTAACTTTGAAAAATATCTGCAGCTTGCCTGTAAACAACACAAACACTTCAGCAATCGCCTGGTAGGGACTTGACCAACTCCAGGTTTTTTCCCACCTTTGTTGCAAGGAAGCAAGATAGAATTTTCAAATTATTCTGCCTCAAAAGTAGTTAGATAAACATGGGTATTTCATTAGCACAGAGTGGTATAGATTCCCCTCTCTAGTCCACTGAGCAACGGACAAAGCGCTGTCTGTGGAGCAGAAGGGATGCCGGATAATCTGTGGATTCTGGGAGACGCCTGTAATTGCAGGCATACGCTCTCTCGCTCGCTCGCTCTCTGAGAATAATCTCATGATATTAAAAAATAAAATTAAAAATCCTCCAAACCCACCAGCACAACAACAAAAACAGATTTGGAAGTTCCCAGGGAAAGTTAAGGATGATGCTCTACGCAGTCTCCTCAGATAACTTTAGGAACTGAAAGGAACGGTGGACTCCATTCCTGCACTCAGGAGGTCACCTAGGCCTCCCTGCATGCTGAGGCAGGACCAAGTACCATGCCCGACTGGCATTTTCCTAACCTGCTCTTAAAAACTTCCCGATACGCACAGCGCCTAGCACAGTGGGGCCTCTAGCAATAAAGGGAACTTGCTCTCTGGCTCATTATGCCCTACTGCATTCAGGAAGAATTAAAATGTCTGACACCTGGGTCGTTGATGAAAACAAATCCATAGATTTATAGATTCTGAGGCCTTAAGGGATCGTTGTGATCATCGCCTAGTCTGACCTGCTTAACATCACAGGCCAGAGAGCTGCCCCAAACAATTCCTAGAGCAGGTCTCTTAGAAAAACATCCCATCTGGATTTAAAAATGGACATTGATGGAAAATCCACCCCGACCCTGGGTAAGTTGTTCCAATGGTTGATGCATCGAATGCGACACATAGTAAACAAACAAACCAACCCCTTGAGAAATGTTTGCTGTAAAATAAGTTACTATGCAAAACGCCATTGACAAAATTCTCTCTTCAGAACTATTCCCTGGCCATTAACCCAGGCGCTGGACTGACAGCCTGCAAATTCTCAGGGTGATAAAAACAAAGCCAGTTCCAAACTAGGAGGGGTCGGGGGGGGGGGGGGGGAAGAGCAGCACGTGAAACCTTCTAGCCAATAGACAGCCAGGCCAGCCAAAGCAAATATTTTTAGGTTTTAGCCTGCAGCGAGGTTTTACAGCCAACTGACAGAGATCCAAGATGGGGTTCTCTCCGCATTTCCAGGATAGACTAAGTAGTTGTTGTTATCAGGATGGAGGGAGCAGCTATGCTAGGAAGAGCCAGTGAGGAGTCACCTTGGAGCACGGTGCCTGACCTTCTGCACGAGCTGTGTGAGAAGCTTTCCCTGGCACATTCGTGAAATGCAGAGGCGGTGGGGGAGTTAGAAAGCGTGCAAGCAAGACTCCTTCGCAGTATCTCTGAGCTGAATGAGGATCTCTCACTCGAACGATCCAGACGCTCTTACCATGTGGAGCGGCTGCAGTTTATACAATCTGGGCCCTGAAATACCCACCCTAATTACTGAACCCCTTTGGGTTAGAGCTCAATTTCAGGGCACATGCAGCCATATGTGCTCTATAATTCCAGGGAAAGGACAAGCTTTTCTCTCTTCCAATCCCACAGGGCAAGTCAATATTTAGAGTTCCAGGGTCTGATTTGACATTACTCTGTTCCCGGGATTAGGGCACAGACAGAGGAGGAAGATTACTTCATTGCTCCCTAATCCTCGGTGTTAGCTAGAGCAGCCTCAGGACTGCTCTAACTTATGCTCCACATCACCTGGGAAACAGAATAGCCAGACAATGGTGTGTGCCCCACACTCACCCCCAGTCCACCACTAGGCTGGGAGCAGGGCCAGTGTCAGCTCCATGCTGGCACAAGGGGCCATTCTCACCCGCTGCTGTCAGTGTGGCCTGTAGAGGCCTCATTGACACTGGCAATGAGGCCCGGAGATTGAGCTCTGTTGGCTGCAGGAGGCGGTGAAACTTGTACCGGGGTCACTGCCTCGGCCAAGTCAGCACTGGCGCGAGTATCTTACTGCGCCTGGTATCAGAGAGCGGGACAAAGAGGTAACAAGCCAGTAGCCAGAAAAGGTATTAGCTAAAACAGACATTGATTGTCTTAACCATCGCCCGGGGAAATAGAAACAAACACAAACAGGTTCTCGCTGCCCGGGGGACGCTGCTCATCAGCTGGCTGGGCCTGAGACAACTGCAGGACACATGAAAAGTGCAGCTCTCTGGCTCCCACAGACTCCCTCATTCCCAGGAGGCCCTGCTATCACTACCTTGGCACCTACGTGCAGGAAGGCAGACAGACCCGAGAACCACCTCTCCTTCCCCCAGCATCTGCTGTTGGCTGCGCACTGGGGAGGAACCAGTTTTCTGGGACGTCATCGCCTGGCACCGTATCAGGCAACGGGGACCAGCTGGCTGACTTCATGCTGCCAGGGACCACCACCTGCCATGAGCCTGGAAACACGCCTGGGAAAATGCCTATGGAGGAGGAGGAGCGGCTCTGGCTTGTGGGGAGGGAGGCATGGCCATTATAGACTGAGCCAGGTTCCCTATTGGCCTGCTCCTGGTGCTCTCAGTGACAGCAGTGCAGAGTGCAAACACTGTCCCATCGGAACGGAAGCATTTCACAGCCACCTTGCACTGGCATGTGGCCTGGGGCAGCGTAGTCACAGGGCCCTTGGTATCCCTGGCTCTCCCTGAACAAAATAGGGATGTTTGGGTGTCCAAACTGAGACACCTTAATAGGGCCCAGTAACAGGGTCTTGCCTCATCCACCATTGGACCTGTGCTGTTCAGTGATGGCTTAAGCAGCAGCACCGAAGGTCCTTCCAAGAGCTCGGCTTTCTTTCGTGTCTGGATCCAGCTGGCTGTGAACAATCAGAGTTCCACAACACCTCGCCCAGACTCTGTCTGGGAACCTCAATATTTAAAGGCACAGTCCACAATGCTACAGGATCCTGCTGCTGTCTCGGTTTCCCCCACTCTGGTCTTCAATGATTTAGACCATCACCACCCCACACAGCCAGTCCAAAGCAAAGAATAAAAGCTTGCTACAGCTGTTGCCTACAGCAGTGGTTCTCAACCAAGGGTACACGTACCCCTGGGGGTAAGCAGAGGTCTTCCAGGCGGTACATCAACTCATCTAGATATTTTCCTAGTTTTACAACAGGCTACATAAAAAGCCCTAGCGAAGTCAGTACACACGAAAATTTCATACAGACAATGACTGGTTTATACTGCTCTATATATTATACACTGAAAAGTAAGTGCAATATTTATATTCCAATTGATTTACTGTATAATTATATGGTAAAAAGGAGAAAGTATTTGTATTTTTAGGTCTGATTTTGTAAGCAGGTAGTTTTTAAGTGAGGTGAAATTTGGGGTATGCAAGGCAAATCAGACTCCTGAAAGGGGTACAGTAGTCTGGAAAGGTTGAGAGCAGTACTTCCTTAGGTCAAACACTAGAGGCTTGGTTTTTTAGCATTGCAGGTCCTGGGTTCAAATTCCAACAATAACCCCAAAAGGGGACCATTGTATCTACAGTCCATAGACCACCCACTGCACTGCTATTAAAACAAATGTGACACCCCATCAGATTCCGTATTACCAGGTGAAAACCAAATGGACAGATCCTTCTGGCAGACTGGCGTCTGCCCCCTCCCCCAGCAGTGTGGATGCCAAAAAAAGAAATAAATCAATAACAATGCCTCATTGATCCCGCCAGATGGCCGGTCTGCAGCCATTTATCATGGAGCAATAAGGGCCCTAAATGGGTACATTAGCCAGGAAAACTGTTTTGTGCTTTTGTTCAGATTTTAAAGCAACCTTTTTCACAATTCATCCTTCCAGCAGGCAGAACCCGACTGCATGAGCCAGAGAAGGTTTTGCTGCCCTGTGTGATCTGAGACACTCTTCTGCTGGCTGGAAACTGTGCAGTCTCCGTCTGCGAGGTGAACCCCAGAGAACAACACTGGTAACCAACAGACTTAATGGAACGATCTCCATCCACAGCTAAATTCTGCGTGGGGTTTTTCCTCCCAGACTCCAACCAGAAAGTCAACAAGGTCGCCTGACATGAGCGACGGTGGTAATGAAACACAGGCGGGCTTAGGAAAGCGGCCCATGCAAAAACCTGTGGTTCCTGTACTGAGCGGTCTGCTGAAAACCCACCCTTTTTAAAACAAGGTTGTGTTCCCAGGGCCTGATTATCCACTCAGGCTTCACGATCCCCTCTTGTGACACCCCACTCCTGGGTAGGTCAGCAGCAGCAGCAGGGACCGAATGTGGGCCTTCTGGATTTGAAAGCCTGAGTCCCCAGCTCCGTTAGCCATGGCCAGAGCAGGCTCACTCCTCTGCTGTCTGTGGCCCAGACACATGTAGGGTAGGACGGAGTGCCACACACAGGGGACATGTAAGGCAGCAGCAATGGAGGGTAACTAGACATCAGCATGGAACTCCTGTCCCACCCACGTGGCGAATGTGAAAGTGGAGATCGTTCTAATTACCAAAAGCATCTTGGAGATGTTCTGTTAGATAATGACGGATCTGGGTGCTCTGCAGCTCTGGCTTTCTAACGTCTGCGCTGGCTAACTGGTCAGGCAATTAAGCTGTTCCGATCCACACATCACATCACAGCTCTTCTACAGCAAGCAGCCCTGGCTTTCCCCTGTGCTTGCTTAGCATGCATGCAGCTTTGCTGCGAAGCAACTTCTGACAGAGCATCCCCTCCCCTCTCTGCATGGGGAAAACTTTGCTTTTGGAAATCATAACAATGAAAATCGTTTCATAAGAATGTGTATTACAGTAACATCTACAGGCTCCAACCCAGATCAGGACTCTGCTGTGAAATTAATAGGCAGCAAGTTTAACAAACAAACAAAGGGGGGGGAAGAGAGAAAGGACAGCGCACCGTCAATTTGTGGAACTCATCGCCATGGGGATGTTGTGAAGGCCACAAGTATAACTGGGTTCAGAACAGAATTGGATAAGTTCATGGAGGACAGATCCATCAATGGCTATTAACCAACATGGTCAGGGACACAACCCAATGCTCTGGATGGTCCCAAACATCTGACTGCTAGAATGCATCACTCAATTGCCCTGCTCTGTTCATTCCCTCTGAAGCATCTGGCACCGGACCCTGTCAGAAGACTAGATACTGGGCTAGATGTTTTGACTGAGTACGGTCGTTCTTACGTTATGGACTGCACGAACACATAGCTAGAGACAGGTCCTGCCCCAAAGAGCTTTCAGTCTCAGTAGGCAAAGGGTAGAAGAAAAAAAGCATCATCTCCAGAGAGACTAAAGGCCCGATTCTCCATCACCCTCTCATTAACACTAATGGAAAGACAGCGTTGCCACTTGACACAGGTTTTATTGAGACTTGTGACATTTGGTGGGTTTTTCAGAAAGCTCCAGCTCCTGGAGTCATGTTATTCTCAGCTTTCATTCAAAAAAGAAAAGTAAGTTTCTCAAACAAATGGTTTGCAGAGGAGATGCTTGAAAATGTGTCCCCTAATGGGCTCAAACACAAGGTAGCAAACAGAGACCCAATATTTGTTTTGAATCTCTTGATTTTTCAAGCCAAACTTACAATTTTTGGGCTAGGGCTGGCACTCAGTTTTTGAGCACTAAGGGTTGCCAGCAGAGGTGCTAAACAAAAACACCAGCATTCCACACACAATTTGCACTGGTGTGAGTGACTGCGTATGGCACAGGGCAGTGGAGAATCAGAGCCCAATTCTCAGCTACGTTATCGTCCCTTCACACCATGGATATATCAGCTGACTGGGACTCAGAAACCTAGGCTCTATTCCCAGCTCTGCTGCTGGCTTGCTGGGTGGCTTTGGTCAGGTCACTTCACCACCCCGTGCCTCAGTTTCTCCAGCTCTAAATTGGGGGCAATGATGCAGCCCCTTCTTTGTAAAGCACTTTGAGATCTGGTAGCGTTTCAAGCACATTTGGCATCAGCGTAACACTGCATGAGATGCAGCACAATGGAGAATATGGTCCTCTGTGTCGGAACCTTTCTAAGGGCTGGTCCCACACTAAGCCCCCAGTTCGAACTAAGATATGCAACTTCAGCTACGTGAATAACGTAGCTGAAGTCGAAGTATCTTAGTTCGAACTTAAAGGTACTTACCGCGGGTCCACACGCGGCAGGCAGGCTCCCCCGTCGACTCCGCCTACTCCTCTCGCAGAGCAGGATTACCGGCGTCGACGGCGAGCACTTCCGGGATCGATTTATCGTGTCTAGACAAGACGCGATAAATCGATCCCAGAAGATTGATTGCCTGCCGCCGAACCAGCGGGTAAGTATAGACGTACCCTAAGCCTCCTGAAATGCAGAGCTACAGGAGGAGGTTTTGCTTTGCAGAAGAACATTTTCCCTGTAGCATGTTCTGTATGAATTACATGGGAGAGCTGCCCTGCTGAACTAAAGCCTTGGTGATGGGCGGTTTCCTTAAATTGCCCGTCTGTCAGAACTTTTAAACGCGTTGTGGTGAGAGGGTTCTCCACAGGAGCGTCTCACGACCGTTAGCTGTGCTGGGCTTGGAAGTTCTGCTGCTCCTGTGATTCACAGAGCTCACAAGCAGGGAAGGGTGGGAAATGGTTTTTCCATCCCAGGAGAATTTTGAAGATTTAAAACAAAACAAAACAAAAAATTCCTGTCCCAAATCAGGATGAAATTAGAAATCTTAAACATTTTCACAAACAGACAAAAGGAAAAAAATTTGGTTTGGATCAACTGAAACTTTTTGGTAATTTCAGAACATTTAATTTCAATTTTGACATTTTTTATTTATACTTAAAGTTTAAAGTCAAATTTCAAAAGGAAAAAGTTGTTTAAAACAAACTTTGTTTTGAAAACATCGACACAACAGGGTTTGACAATTGAGACTTCCCCTCCCAACATTTTCTCAAATTGGGAAATTTATCAAAACCAACCCTTGCCCACAAAGAGTTTTCCTTGCAACAAATCAAAAATTTTCATCAAAAAATGTTTTCTCAAAAAATTTCCACCCATCTCTACTCAGAAGGAGTGTCTCTATTTCCCAACGGCGCACTCGATACACTTCCTATGAAAACTAAATAAGGATAAGAAAGATTTCCTATGTCACCTCCCCACTTCCCTTCAGATTCTGCCATTCCCAAAGCTTTGGACGTGTCCATTAACTGTGCTAGGTAATGAAAGGAGCTCAGATTAAATTGGTTTATATCACAGGAAGGGCCATGGAGATGAATTATTAGAGCTGGGGGAAAGTCCTGTGATGAAAGAAGAACTGAATCAAACCTCCACTTCAAGCTTTCAGTGAACTTTTTTAGGGGGAGTTGTGAAAAAGTTTGGTGTTTGTTAATTTTTGCCTTAGTACTTAAATATATATATATATATATATATATATATACACACACACACACACACACACACACATATACATATATATACACATACATATACACACACACACACACACACACACGCCTCTATATTGGAGAAGGTGGAAGTGCTCCAGCTTGGGACAGTTAGAACAGAGCTGGACTGAGAGCATTCACTTACACAGCAGGGAAGAATAATCCCCATCCAGTGCTGGGTGAGGGTCTCTGGCAGGTGTCTGTGGTCAGACTCAAGGATTATAATGGTCCCTTCTGGCCTTACGATTCTATGGGCAACAGCTTTAAAAGTGACACCGTATTTTGAGATGATTTTCAGAGGGCGGGTGCTCAGGGTGCACTCCACAAAAATCACTCATCGCTTTTAAAAGCCGGATAGACGGGAAGGACCAATCCTGCATTGGCTCCACCCAATGTGTTCACAAGCCTGCGTGCACTTCCGACCAACACCTGTAATTGAACCGTGACCTCCAGAACGAAAAGCATGAGTCACCACAGAGTGAGCTAAAGACGCATCTCATTCACGGACTGGGCACAGAGCAGCACACACACAGACTAGTGGGTTCGTGTCTATTAAGGACAGATGGGACCTTAGATCATCTAATGTGACTTCTTGTCTCTCATGGGCCAGAGAATTTCACCCCACTGAGCCCAATAACTTGTGCTTGGCTAACATCTCTCTTCCAGAAAGGCATCCAGGCTGGATCTGAAGACTTCAGGAGATGAAGCATCCACCACTTCCCTTGGGAGTTTGTTCCAATGCTTAACCACCCTCGCTGTTAAGTATTTATGCCTTCTTTCTCATTGGAATTTGTCTAGGTTTAACTTCCGGCCATTGTTCCTTCTTGTGCTTTTCCCTGCTAGAGTAAGGAGTCCTTTAGGACCGTGTATTTGCTCCCCATGAAAGTCCTTATACGCCATAATCAAGTCACCTCTCCATCTTCCTTTCTGATACGATACATAGTCGGACGTCTTTCTGATTCTCAGTGTAAGGTGTTTTTCTAGCCCTTGACTCATTTTTGTGGCTCTTTTCTGCGCCATCTCACATTTTTCAGCATCCTTTAAAAACCATGGACAACAGAACCGTATGCCATATTCTAGTACTGGTCTCACCAATGTTATACCCAGAGGTCAAAACCATCACCTCCCTACTCCTGTTCACTACTCCCCTGCACTATGGCTTTTGGGTTATTACTCTTTTATGATTTCTAGCTGCAGCACTGCGGGGTCTAAAAGTGAATGGCGCATTGCATGTAATTGGCGGGTGGGGGGAAGACAAGCCAACCCCTGAAAGCTGTTTTCAGTTGACAATTAGTGCCTAACAGCTTTTAATATCGTCTCCCTCACCTTAGCACACACCACGAACATGAAACACAGTCGTACATTATTGCTTAATTACTTGGAAATGTCTATAGACACTTTCTATTAACTCGCTCTGTGTGATTTACCCAAAGGCAATGGGGTTTGAGAGGAAGACAAGACGCTTCCTTCTTCCAATTAAATCCATCTTTTATTCCCCATAGCAAATCCTGGAGAACTCTGTAATTAGAATCCTGCTGCCATGTGGCCAGATCCTACCTCTGGTAACCTATCAGAAGGGGAAAGGCAGGGTCTGTTCTGTGCATCCATTTTACGCTCCATCATAAGGGGGCTGCTAGACCCTGCTTTTCTCTTTGCCAACAATCTGCAGATAAAACAGCAGCAAAGCAGGGGGCTTATTGCAATGGAGCCATGCACTCAGCATCTCATTCATCTAATCAAAAGAGAAAACAACACAGCAAATGACATGTCTTTTTTGTTATTGCTTAAATAGCACTTCGCAAACTAAAATATTCCAACAAATTAACAGTCCCAAAGGCTACATTCCCAGAAACAGCTCAGCAAACCAAAGGTACCCATTGGGTTCATTGTTTTAAAGGAATTGGGAGGTAACCTCTCTTCTCCCTACCAATAGGATATTATTGAGGATGCCTGTAATTGTTGCATTAGAAACATGGCTGATTCCGCTCAGTTTCATATTCTATAGCCACACCAAACAGTCTGAATTGTGAAATTATCTCTAAGCTACAATTTTCCCCTTGTCAGTCCCTTGTGACAGTCTGAGGTACCAAAAAAAAAAAAATACTCAAAGCTGATTAGTGTTTGCAAAAGAATATTTCATCCAGGAAAAAGGAATCTAGAAACGATTAGCACTAATCACCCACAGCAGCTAAAAGAGGGATGACAATGTAGCCATTTAGAACAGGAATTTTCATAATAGAGGTGTCATGTGGGTCTAAAATAATTCAGCAGAACAGGCCAGGGGTTTCTGTCAGCCCGTGATTAATATGCATATGGCTCTGAATTGCACCACACTTGATCAAATGAAAACGCGGCCAGAGGGCTCAATTCACCACTAACCCTGCAACTTGTGAGCTTGTTTACACTAGTGCAAAGAGAGTGTAAAACACGGACATTATGGTCTGGTGGGTTTTTGTGTGTGTGGGGGGGTGTATTGTGTTAGCAGCTCAGAGCTCCAGTCATGGGCCAGGGGCTTGTTGTTCGAGGTGCTGCCCAAACAAGTTTGGTAGCTTCTTACAGCCCACTCTGTTCTCGTGCAAACGACTGAACAAGGGGCAGGGCAAAGGAGAATCAGGACTTGCCTGTCTAATGCCCTACAGGAGCACATACAGCGAAAGAGGGGTGTCCTGCGCACTTTTAAAGTAGAGTTGGGCAGTATTTTTCAACCAAAACTTTTTTCTCCCCTGGAAAAGAAGCCAGATCCTGCGACACCGAAACATTGCACAATACTGTATAGCCATCTCTGGGATCCCCATCCAGCACCCTCTGGCTCCCCCCCCGCCCCCGCCCCCTTGATGGGAGGGATGCTGCCCTCTTTGCACTTGATAGAGGGTTTGTTCCAGAGACGGGCGACTGCAGTTGCTCCCCCGTCTGACAAATTAAGCTACCCCACAGCCTGGTGTCACTGCTACTCTGCTGGCCTCCCAGCTGGGCAGCTATTTGCATCATTGTCACTTTGATAGTGAAACCCACCTCCAGGAATATCGTATTACTACAGCCACGTTCTCTGCTCTGTGGTGGGTTATCCTATTGGCCATCCAGCTAGTCTGTGTGTCCCTGAAGGACTGACAGACAGATCAGGAACTCTGGGCCAAATTCCCTGCTGCAGTCACTTGTATCTGTGCACAGTGGGTGTGAAACACTACCAAGACAAAATGGCTGCATTTTATAGCCATTTTTAATTGGTGTGGGACCCGGACTCAAATGCGTGCTTGAGCACATGCTTAAAGTTAAGCCCCATTTACTTCAGTAGGACTTAAGCATGCGCTTAAGTACCTTCTTGAATATGGATGCCGCCCAGAAGCAGGGACAAAATTTGTACAGAATGTGCAGGGCAACACACTCCTATATAAGGAGGATGGTAGATGAACTCGTACAGAACAGAATCAGGTGCTCTACCAAGGTTGGATTTTATGCCCTGGGAGCTAGATTCAGCCTTCACAGCAGAAGGGGCCAGCAAAGTGTGTGTGATGAATTAATTAATTCACTGTGATCAATGGCTGTGTGTTCTGCAGGCTGGGATGCTGGTCACTAAAGATTGATCTGTGCATGTGGCTGGGGTGGGAGAAGCATTTTGTACAGCATCTCAGAACCGAGATATGCAAAAAACAATAATTGTAAGACATGTGGCATGAATAAAAGAATAAATTAAATTTTAAATTAATGGAGATATTCTATCTCCTAGAACTGGAAGGGACCTTGAAAGGTCATCGAGTCTAGCCCCCTGCCTTCACTAGCAGGACCAAGTACTGATTTTGCCCCAGATCCCTAAGTGGCCCCCTCAAGGATTGAACTCACAACCCTGGGTTTAGCAGGCCAATGCTCAAACCACTGAGCTATCCCTCCCCCAAAGCACTTCTTCTGGGGGACAGATGTGGGATGAGGGGGGTGGGGAATATAAAGGAAACTTCAGAATGTGACCCTAGGCTCAGTCAGAGCAACGTGGGGCTGTTTGTAATGGGAGAAAAATAGTAAGAACCTTCACACAATCCCCTTCCTTCATTATTAGATCTCAAGCCTAAATGTTCTGAATGCCTGCACAGGTTTGTTCTCACCCACTTCTTCATAATGCCATTGTGCTCTGGCCAGGACTAGAAGCACCCAGACGTTTCATGGAGGGTGGAAGGGAGTTTTTGCAGAGTTTCCATCTGGGACCTGTGAGGGGAGCTGGCCAAAGTCTCCCACAAGGACTTGTTCTCAGCAAATTTCCAGCTCAGTTTTGTAGACTTGGGAGGTCAGACAGTGCAGAACGAGAAACAAGAGTTCAGAATCGTCTCAAGCTCGCTAATCACCGATTAGCAGGTTCAGCAGGTAACTGAGCAATAGGAGGAGGAACACACCAGTTTGTGAATTCATACTGGATGACACCCACTGCCACTCGGAGCCCTGATCCCTGGATGTGAAGGCATGGCTGTCGCAGAATCTATTTCCCCTGGCCCCGATCGATATGTATCGGTAGCTTGCTTTGTTATTTCCCAATTCCTGCCCTGCCGAGCAGAGTTGCATTAAGAAAGGAATTTATCTCTGCCAGGCTCTCCGTGGGGCCCCCTTTTTCTTACAGTTTAATTTGAGTCTGTTCCTCCAATAAGGCATGGTGTCAGGCAAGGCCGGCTCATCCAACTTCCATTCCAGCTGCTACCGCTCAATATCTACTTATCTGAATAATCTCGGCTAAGCAGCGGCAGCCTGGTAGGAAGCATCCAGCTAACAATGCTTCAAGTGTGCCGATCGAGAATCGTTGAGAGAGAGACACAGAAGTGTGGCTAATGGGCATTGACGCAAGGGGAAGAGATAACCTCATGGCTGGATTGGGAAGAGCTTGTTGCCCCTGGAGAAGGAAAGTCTGCAAAAGGAAGAACCCCACTCCCCATTCCAATTATGTGTTGTGGTAGGGCCTGACACCGCACTGCAACAAGTACTATACAGCCTCACTGACAGAGACTGGGGCCCCTGCTGTGCCAGGTGCTGCATAGACAGAGACAGTCCCCACCCTGGACACCTCACATTCCAAACAAACGAAGCGTGGCAGAAAGGAAGGATTATTACCCCTGTGTTATAGAGAAAGAGAGCACTCCATTCGGCAAGCCAGCCCTATCCACCCACGCTGGAGTCAGCGGGGCCACAGAGTTTAAGGGATGTGATTCCCAGCTCTCACGGCGCTCGCACATGTATAAATAGCAGCGTAGCGCAGCTCACCTGGGCCAGGTATGCACCCACAGGGTTCAGGTGGGTTTGCTCTCGGCCCAGCTAAGCTGTGCCATGTCCCATGCTGCACTGCTATTTACAGCGCTCTCAGAGTGCGTGAGCGCGTGCAGGCAAGCTGGGAATCACCTCCCTAGCTTGGAGTGTAGATGGAGCCTAAGTGACTTGCCCGGGGCAGCTTTAGACGTTTGGGGCAGAGATAGAGCCATGTTTGGTCCCTGTCAAGTCCCAAGCCAGCATCTTAACCACAAGGTCATCCTAGCCTTGTGTTTGCTGTGGGATGAGAATGTCCGATTACAGATGGTGCCCCCGCCCCCATGTTAACTCTCACGGCCTGCGTTTTAGCATGAAGACGCCCGCAGAATTACTGCTTTGGAGGCAATACTAGACACAGCTCCTGCAGCCATTGCTTAGCCATTGGGGGTGGGAGCAGGTCTCTAGTTAAGCAGGCTGGTGTTGAAGGACTCGGTGGTGGCTGGAGATGGAGGCAGATGCTCTCTGAGACACTGCCAGGACTAATGAGAGGGCACGTAATTAGTCCACTCGCTAGAAGGTGGGTTAAGAGGAAGAGAGCTGCTGAAGGACAAAACTAATTGCTCAGAGATCAAGCAGAAAGGAGCCAGGATGGGAACATGTTAAATGCACTCGAGATGAAGGTGAGTGGAGCGTGCCCTCAAGAGCCCAGAAGCCGAGGGTTTGATGAGAGAACCTCAGATAAGACACTGAACATGCCCCGGGGGAAAGAGCTCCAAGCGGAGGAGACTAATTGCATGACGGGAGCAGGGGAGCCAGGACACTCTTTACTGGGGTCAATGAACATGAAATCACTCATGAGTGGAAGGCAGCAGAGCCCACCCTAGGAAAGCCTGGAAAATGACTTGCACCCCCTTCAGCAGCAGCCTTGTAGTCCCCGCCCTCCCCCCAGCATCCATACCTCCAAGGAGCCAGGCCCCGCAGTGCCCTGACTGGAGCTGGTCTGAAATTTCCCCACTCGACGTGTATCAGAAAAGGCTCATTCGTCAAACCCAAACGTTATTTGCAGAAACGAACTGTTTCAATGTCACTGAGGAGGTTTCTCAGGACCAGGTGGAATTTACGATCAAAGCAGGTGAGCCCAGCCCAGAACAGCCAACAGCCCGGTAGTGAGGGCGCTCACATGGCGCATGGGCACCAAGGGTTAAGTCTAGCCTTTGAATGAGGCAGAGAGGGGACTTGAACCAGAGTCTCCTATATCCCTCACCATTAGGTTATTTGTTATTCTGGGCTGTCGTGTCCTGTGTGCTCCCCCCTCCCTCCGCCCCCTAACAAAAGCAGCCTTGATTTTGTTTATCACCCTAGAAATAAATGTAGAAGCCTTGGTTGCACAAAGCAGAATTTGTATTTGCGCCCAGCCCTAGCCCTCACTTGTGACGCCTACTGCCCCAGGGAGCTGAGTCCCATGGTGCCATCACCACTGGCATAGAAGCCAGGGGCAAAACATCCCAAGGCACTGAGGTTCTGACTGTTTGAGAGAGGTAATTAGAGCACCAAAAGGATCTTTGATTCCATGCCGAGGGGCAGTTCTCACCCAAAGAGCCTGCACAAGGAAGGATTCACGTTAAAGCTATGCCTATGAGATACCTTTGCAGGAAGACAGGTCCACCTCAGGATGTTACTCAGGATGGGGCTGAGGTCTGGGGAAAGAGTCAGCAGCTTTGAGACATTTCAAAAGCAAACCATCCTCGTTCTGCTCACACGGTCACTGAGCCACAGACTTTGCTGCCTGAAGACAGCGTTGAGAAGGCGGAGATAAAGCAGACGTTGGAGCAAGTACTGCCTCAAGCTGGGGAGAGGATCTAGGAGCCATGCACATGGGAGACCATGTTGGGTAAAATGTTGATTTGGATCAGACAAGAGAGAGTTGGAAACACTCCGGTAACTTCACAGCAGCCAACTCCAGAGGCTTGGGGATTTTCTGCCTTTTGGGAGCGAGAGTCAGGTAGATGACAGATTAACAATGCTAAAAGAGAGCAGAGATTTCAGAGTAAATTCAAAAGAAAGACAGTGAGTGGGTTTCTGAGGAATATTAAGGGTCTGGTTCTCCATTACCCTGCACCATGTGCAATCCTTTACATCAGTGCAAAACACTTCCAGATAGACTGGAAACATACTGCACCAACTTTCCACTGACAGCAGGCGAATTGGCTTAGTGTCACTGAAGTCAGGTTCATGGGATAAAAGGGAAGGTCCTTTCATGGATTGAGAACTGGTTAAAGGACAGGGAACAAAGGGTAGGAATTAATAGTAAATTCTCAGAATGGAGAGGGGTAACTAGTGGTGTTCCCCAAGGGTCAGTCTTAGGACCAATCCTATTCAATTTATTCATAAATGATCTGGAGAAAGGGGTAAACAGTGAGGTGGCAAAGTTTGCAGATGATACTAAACTACTCAAGATAGTTAAGACCAAAGCAGATTGTGAAGAACTTCAAAAAGATCTCACAAAACTAAGTGATTGGGCAGCAAAATGGTAAATGAAATTTAATGTGGATAAATGTAAAGTAATGCACATTGGAAAAAATAACCCCAACTATACATACAACATGATGGGGGCTAATTTAGCTACGAGTCAGGAAAAAGATCTTGGCGTCATAGAATCATAGAATCATAGAATATCAGGGTTGGAAGGGACCTCAGGAGGTCATCTAGTCCAACCCCCTGCTCAAAGCAGGACCAATTCCCAACTAAATCATCCCAGCCAGGGCTTTGTCAAGCCGGGCCTTAAAAACCTCCAAGGAAGGAGACTCCACCACCTCCCTAGGTAACGCATTCCAGTGCTTCACCACCCTCCTAGTGAAATAGTGTTTCCTAATATCCAACCTAGACCTCCCCCACTGCAACTTGAGACCATTGCTCCTTGTTCTGTCATCTGCCACCATTGAGAACAGCCGAGTTCCATCCTCTTTGGAACCCCCCTTCAGGTAGTTGAAGGCTGCTATCAAATCCCCCCTCATTCTTCTCTTCAGGAGACTAAACAATCCCAGTTCCCTCAGCCTCTCCTCATAAGTCATGCGCTCCAGACCCCTAATCATTTTTGTTGCCCTCCGCTGGACTCTTTCCAATTTTTCCACATCCTTCTTGTAGTGTGGGGCCCAAAACTGGACACAGTACTCCAGATGAGGCCTCACCAATGTCGAATAAAGGGGAACGATCACGTCCCTCGATCTGCTGGCAATGCCCCTACTTATACAGCCCAAAATGCCGTTAGCCTTCTTGGCAACAAGAGCACACTGTTGACTCATATCCAGCTTCTCATCCACTGTGACCCCTAGGTCCTTTTCTGCAGAACTGCTACCTAGCCACTCGGTCCCTAGTCTGTAGCAGTGCATAGGATTCTTCCGTCCTAGGTGCAGGACTCTGCACTTGTCCTTGTTGAACCTCATCAGGTTTCTTTTGGCCCAATCCTCTAATTTGTCTAGGTCCCTCTGTATCCGATCCCTACCCTCTAGTGTATCTACCACACCTCCTAGTTTAGTGTCATCAGCAAACTTGCTGAGAGTGCAGTCCACACCATCCTCCAGATCATTAATAAAGATATTAAACAAAACCGGCCCCAGGACCGACCCTTGGGGCACTCCGCTTGAAACTGGCTGCCAACTAGACATGGAGCCATTGATCACTACCCGTTGAGCCCGACGATCTAGCCAGCTTTCTATCCACCTTACAGTCCATTCATCCAGCCCATACTTCTTTAACTTGGCGGCAAGAATACTGTGGGAGACCGTATCAAAAGCTTTGCTAAAGTCAAGGAATAACACATCCACTGCTTTCCCCTCATCCACAGAGCCAGTTATCTCATCATAGAAGGCAATTAGGTTAGTCAGGCACGACTTCCCCTTGGTGAATCCATGCTGACTGTTCCTGATCACTTTCCTCTCCTCTAAGTGTTTCATAATTGATTCCTTGAGGACCTGCTCCATGATTTTTCCAGGGACTGAGGTGAGGCTGACTGGCCTGTAGTTCCCCGGATCCTCCTTCTTCCCTTTTTTAAAGATGGGCACTACATTAGCCTTTTTCCAGTCATCCGGGACCTCCCCCGATCGCCATGAGTTTTCAAAAATGTCATCGTGGATAGTTCTCTAAAGATGTCCACGCAGTGTGCAAAGGCGGTCAAAAAAGCAAACAGGATGTTAGGAATCATTAAAAAGGGGATAGAGAATAAGACTGAGAATATATTATTGCCCTTATATAAATCCATGGTACGCCCACATCTCGAATACTGTGTACAGATGTGGTCTCCTCACCTCAAAAAAGATATTCTAGCACTAGAAAAGGTTCAGAAAAGAGCAACTAAAATGATTAAGGGTTTAGAGAGGGTCCCATATGAGGAAAGATTAAAGAGGCTAGGACTCTTCAGTTTGGAAAAGAGAAGACTAAGGGGGGACATGATAGAGGTATATAAAATCATGAGTGATGTTGAGAAAGTGGATAAGGAAAAGTTATTTACTTATTCCCATAATACAAGAACTAGGGGTCACCAAATGAAATTAATAGGCAGCAGGTTTAAAACAAATAAAAGGAAGTTCTTCTTCACGCAGCGCACAGTCAACTTGTGGAACTCCTTACCTGAGGAGGTTGTGAAGGCTAGGACTATAACAATGTTTAAAAGGGGACTGGATAAATTCATGGTGGCTAAGTCCATAAATGGCTATTAGCCAGGATGGGTAAGAATGGTGTCCCTAGCCTCTGTTCGTCAGAGGATGGAGATGGATGGCAGGAGAGAGATCACTTGATCATTGCCTGTTAGGTTCACTCCCTCTGGGGCACCTGGCATTGGCCACTGTCGGTAGACAGATACTGGGCTAGATGGACCTTTGGTCTGACCCAGTACGGCCGTTCTTATGTTCTTATGTCAGGAGAGCTGGTTTATACCAGCTGAAAGCAGAGCAGTGGCAATATTTGTACAGATAGAATTGTTGTGTTGTTTCACAAAACAAATTCCATTCGGGGGGGGGGGGGAATTAATAAACCACCCAATGCTGTTGATTTCTAATAAATCAATCCCCACCCTACTCCGAAAGAGCTGCCAGAACCCTTTCTCCACCCATGTACAAAGATTGCCACTGCTCGGCTTTCAGCTGGCGTAAATCAAGCTGAAAGCGTGACGTGGCTAGAACTTACACATCCAAATAAAATGTGTCATTCCCACGTCACACTTTCAGAAACAATGTGTGGCTGGCTCATTATGACTGGTCACGTGGTAACTTATTCTAGTTCAGAAAAGCCCCCACAGTCCCCAGTGCTGCAAGCTACTGTCTGGGTGCATCCTGTGTCTACATGGAGCCTATTCATTTTGCCATGGCTCCATGGGGGTGCATGGATCTGCTCAGCCCTGCCTTGCAACAAAAGTTACTGGTGGTTGGCAAACATAGGCAGGGTGTGTGTGAGAGTCTGAAATCCCATTGAAATAAGCAGTAACTGTTAGCAAAGAGCTAACTC
The DNA here is from genome assembly GCF_028017835.1 of Emys orbicularis. Classification (NCBI taxonomy): domain Eukaryota; kingdom Metazoa; phylum Chordata; order Testudines; family Emydidae; genus Emys; species Emys orbicularis. The sequence continues at coordinate 406,043 of NC_088703.1, read as the reverse complement.
CCCAGAGTTGGGGAGTGTGTGTGTGTAGACCAGGCCTCAGTTATTGCCACCAAAGTCACACCAGTTTAAGGAAAGGTGCAATTTTAATCTAAATTTATTTAACCTGGTGCAAATCCTCAGTAAAAACCGGTCTTACAGCAGTTTCACTTATGGGTAAATGTACACGTGCAAGCTAAACGGACAGAGAATTTTGAACCAACGTAAGTATGTACATGCAGGAATTTGTACTTGTTTGCACTGGTTTAAAACCAGATTTAGTTAAATTCTTTATTTAGACAAGCCCTGGATTGGGCGGAGCTGTGCATTTGAAACTAGACGCAGGCCCCTGACTCTCCCAAGTATTGTATTGTTTCCAAAAGTGGCATTTCATATCATGACCCCCAGGAGTCGTTTCTGTACTAGGAGGTGGGGGTTTAGGGTTTTATTCTGCAGCCATTTCCTACACACCACATAGGTGGAGGAATATAGGTGCTGGAACGAGGGGTGCTGTCGCACCCCCAGGCTTGAAGTGGTTTCCAACACGTACAGTGTTTACAGTTTGATTCAATGGCTCTCAGCACTCTCACTGTACATATTGTTCCAGCCCCTTTGCAGGAGAAGATCCCATTTCTAGCTGCAGCCACTCCTGCCTGATCTCCCAAGATGAATGGGTATCGTTGCTGTGAGCAATCAATGAAGGTGCAGAAGAAGAGATTGAGGCAGGTACAGTAGGAGGTCTGCAGCTTCAATCAAAGCAAATTAAGTGAGAATGGATCTTTTCATTACCTGATTGACACACATAGAGTGGCGCAACGCTCTGGCGAATTGATTTTGTTTCAGTGGAAGGAGCAGTAGGTGAAGTGGCAGAAGGGGCCCATCCATCCAGATGAAGATTGAGCACCGTGGGCAGCTTTTTTTCCATTCTGATTACAGGCTGCCCTCAGAGCCTGCCACCCGGAATGGAATGGTCTGACGTGAAATTCACACTCTACAGATTGCTGTAATTTTATAATCACATTTCTGTCTGTTCTAGGCCCAGGGGCTGCATCCTGCAGACAGCCATGCCCAGCGTGCAAGTGTGCACGGTGCACCACCACTCCAGCTTTGATGAGGGGGGCACACCGCACTCCCACAGAACCTCCGTCCTTGGAGCTTGTGAGTGTGCAAACAGGGATAATTGGATGATTGCCATAATCCTATAAATATCCAGCAAAGCGGCAAGTAAAGAAGCAATTGAGAAATTATTTATTGCTGGGGTCACATCTAGAAGCTATTTCCTTCAATGATAGTGATTTACTTTCTTGTTAGCACCTTTCGAAAGGATCCCAAGGCATTTAGCAAACTTCTGCTGAATGTATTAGATGGCCTCCCAAAAAAACCAACCAAACAAAAAAAACCACACACCACAGCACAAAGCCCTATTTGACTGCAACATTGCATGCACCTTGGTCCCTACATGGCCCTCAAAACTGACCAAGCATCTCTTGCTCATCTGGGTTCTGATTTCAGCTCAGCCACTGGCCTGCTGGGTGACTTTGGGCCTTTCTTGCTCTGTGCCTCAGTTTCCCCATCTGTAAAATGGGGATAAAGACGCTGCCCTCTTTTGTAAACCACTGAGCTCTACTGATGAAAAGCACTACACAAGAGCCAGGCGAGGCTCATTAATATAAAAGAATCGATCTTCACAGCACCCATGTGAGGTTTGTGAGCATCACAATTCCCATTTTACAGCTGGGAAACCGAAGTCCATTGTGGTAGGTGCCGTACAAACAGAACAAGAAGACTGAACTCCTGGTGGCAGAGACCATCCAGCCTTTTTGCTGGCAGAGGCCATGGACTGAAGAAGCAAATGGAACTAACTTCTCCCCGCTTCCTAGATAGGGTCCTGCCAGCACAAGGTGGACACGCATTTACAGAGGTGGCGGCATGGGTGTGTTTATGGAGAAGGACTGAATTTGGTCTACCCAAACACTGAATCGGTCTTATGGAGTTCAGACTGGGTGGAAAAACACCACCAACACCCACACCCACACACCCCCACACACACCCCCACACACACCCAGTTTTTCTAATGGATTAAAAACCAGGTGGTCTACCAGAACTGCAGTTTATAGAGGCAAGTTTTGCATTTCTCTGCTGGGAGCAGAAAACTTGGCTCATCAAGGTGAGATGCTGTAGAAGGTTTCATGATCACACATGAGCAGTTTGGACAATCAGCTAGAAAATTAAACAATTAAAAGTTGACCAAGTACCAGGCTTGGATTAAATTGCATGCCGTGATTTTCAAGGTAGCCCCAAGGGAATTAGAGGGTCCTGGCAGAGAGAGTTTGACATTGCATTAAGTCCAGAGAAGTTTAAAGGAGCCTAAGGCAGCTCCCACAAATAAGACAGAAACCAAGGACCAGGCAATGGCCTGCTGGAGTCACCAAGGCCTAACCTTTCAGCTCCCTCATGCAGGGCCAGATTTTGCAAGCGAGTGAAGCTCCCATCATGGGATCCCGTAGCTCCCATTGTGACACCCATGGTAAGATTTTTCACAAGAGTTCAGCTTCTGAAAACCATTCCCATATTTTTGGATTCCCCACCCCTGGGGATGCAATGCCTTTCTGAACATTCTGCCCCTCATGTGTAAACTCCTCCAGCCATCCCCAGACAGGCTCCCAGAGTCCACGCCCACCCCCGGACATGTCTCCACTCCACGACACGTGTGTTTTTACCGTGAGATTCAGTGTAAAATCCCGGTGGAGACAAGTCCGAGGCAGTCTTTACAATCACAGTAAGGAGCGGAGCTGAGCCCCAGGTGGGGGTACAATTGTTGGCCACGACTAACTACACGGAGGTAAAAACTACTTGTGCCTCCTCTCCACTAGGATGTAACTGTGTTAGCTCTCACGTGCAGCGAAGACAAGGCTGCAGCGTGACGGGTATGGGGAGGAAGGGATAGAAAACAGGGAAGCTAGTCTAGGTACCTATATGGATTCCGCTACAGTAGTGCCCTCACTATCCGTATTTATCCTCACACGTGCGCTGTGATGAAGTCCAGTGCCATCAGCCCCATTTTACAGAACATAAGAACGGCCGTACTGGGTCAGACCAAAGGTCCATCTAGCCCAGTGTCCTGTCTTCCGCCAGTGGCCCCAGAGAGAATGAACAGAACCAGTAATCATCAAGTGATCCATTCCCGGTCGCCCGATCCCAGATGGAAAACTGAGGCAGAAAAAGACAAAGGGCACGTGCACAGCGTCCCACGGTTCGGACTACAGGGCTCTGAACAGCAGCACACACCAAAGTCCTGCACTGTCACTCCCCCACGTGGACATGAACTTAAGAGTCCCCAGTTCACACGAATAGAGCCCTATTTGAAGAGGACTATATTAGGACGACATTTAAGTTTGTGCCCACAGCATCCATATGGGGGAGTCACAGTGACACCACTACGGTGTGTGCTGCTCCTCACACCGCCAGAGTCCAAACTGGGAGGCAGTGCAGACATGCCCCAAGTCATGCAGAAATTCTGTGGCTGAGCTGGGAATTGGACAGTTCTAGGCTACACCCGGCCAGCCTCCCACAGCACGTTTGGCCTTTCCTTAGAGAGGATGCCCCACATACCAGCTAAGAGAAGACTTGAGGCGCGCGCACACACACACAACTACGGGGAGATGTCAGCTCTGCCAAGATTTCAGGGTGCTGAAAGGGCCTTAGTTGGAGAACGGTCAAGCAGATCCCTGGACAAAGACACTGGCAGCACAGTGTTTTTGATGGGCCCTTCATAAACAGGCTTTGTTGCATAGTTTCCCCAGCACAGAGAGATCACGACCCTGACAGACATGTCTGGACAAAGCCAGCACAGGCACCGTCATTACACAAGATAATAAAGCAAGCAGCAGACCCGCCTGCTCCTTTTAATCAGGCTTATTGTCGCTACAAAGGGGAAAAGCCCTGAGCCCTCAACTTCCCTCCAGTGCGAAGTGTACATCCCTTTAGCTCCAGTTTCATCTGGATGATTCGCAGCCGTGTCTGCGCCAACAAGCTGCTCCAGGGAACAAGGAAGCCACATTAAATTAAAGTGAGGTGGAGGGAGGAAATTTAACTTCCGAAAGAGCATCTCCTTCAAGGGTGACATTGAAACCATTCACAGCCCACGAGGGACAGCCCTGGGTTGTGGCCTCTATGGATTTTCCATGCCTGCTGCTGGCATTATAGGCCTGGCCACACCAGCAGAGCACAATACGCCCAAGGACGACGAGTTTAAAGAGCCAGGGTCCTTGAATTGCCAACGCTGACAGGTTGCCTGACATATGGTGTTTTCAGGCTGACGGCTGAGTGTCCACACAGATGAAGGCTGAAGTCACCCAACTGAATTAAGAGCCTTTGTGGCCATTTGCGGGATTCTGCCATAGCTGAAGGATTTTGTTTGCTGTTAAATAGCATTAACTGTGTAAAGCCTCTTCTAAACTCTTGTGCACTCCTGACTTTCCCAGCTTGTTCCTGATCTGTCTCATTGAGAGCTCAAGAAAACCAGGCTCCTTCAAGTTACCACAAGTCAGGAACTCAGAACTGCTGGCTGTTCTTCAAAATCATGGCCTGTGTGTCACACTCTGAGCATCATTCGCTCCCCTGGTTGGGAGAAAGTTTGATTTTCAACTGACCGTGCCAAGGCTGCTGTATGACAGGGGGCCACTTCTGGTTCACCTGTTCCTCTCTTTCAGCTGCTGCCTCCACATCTCTGTCTCTCTTACTGCTGCTGCCTTCACGGCTGCAGCCAGTCCTGGGTTTTTTTAATGCAGTGACACGGGGGAGTCAAAGGCACCCCTTGGAGACTAGCCTACTCTCAGTTGCCCTGTACCTTGTGCATAAATTTACCCCAGTGCTGAGTGGGTGTAAGATGCTGCTAAGTCAGAACGGATGCATTTCACACCCATTTTGCACTGGTGCCAATGACTGCACAAGGTGTAAGGCCCGGGGAGAATCTACTTCATGGTCTATAGGCTTTGAATACTGGTGGCAGAGAGAGGGCTAATGCTGTCTCCCTGAGCTTAAGCAGTTCCCCACAAGCCCCACCTCCCTGGCAACCTGCATGCAGGTTGCAAATGCTTTCCCTTCAGAGAGCCAGCATGAGAGCGACTGGCTGAGCCTCGTTTTCATTTGCCTGTTCCCAGGAGTCTCTCCGCAAGAAGGGGGGAGCAAAAGCAGAATGACTTTCATTTAAGAGTAGCATAAAAGGAGAGTTTTTTGTTCACAGCAAAGCAACCACCACTTCGTTTTCACTAGGTAAAATTCATGTAGGCTTTTTATTGGGCCTATTTAAAACCTCAAAGTCATATTTATGAAAGCAAGCAGATCTCTTAAAAACAATTTAGAACGACTACTTAATTTTTCCCCCTCGGAAAAAACATTCAGAGGATGCTCCATGGGTCTTTAGATGGCATTTCATTTAGCTCCTGAGAACTGGCCCCCCCATGCAAGATTCATAGCAAATTGCGAGGTAGAAAAGCGACTGTACAAAATCCCATCTTTGTTCAGTCTATGCTCCAGCTCAAACCCAACCCTCAATACATTTCTGAAGTTTCCTCAAGAAGTTTAACTCAGTTCTCGTTCTAGTCACACTCAAACAAAGTACGGACACCCTGGTTGCCTGCTCTGGTGGAATCCCTGTAGGAAACATCACATCGACTGCACTTAGAGAATCAAGTTTTGCATTTGTCCAAGCAAAAAAGTCACAAAAAACAACAACAAAAAAGCCACACAACAGCACATGGGCAAAAGCTGTTAGAAATATTAAGAATTTTCTGTGATGCTTTCATTTCAGGTGGCAGTTTGTCACACTCTTTTGCAGGGCAGATTAAAAGTCAACATTTAACTGCCACCTACAACCATAAAGTTATATCACTACCTCTTCTGCTCTGCCCTGTAAGTCATTGCCTCTCTAAATGTTCTCCCCCGGAGAATATTTATTTGGAATGAAAAGCAAACAGTACGTATTTCTCAGGGCTTTTACAGCATTAATTAGCAGTCCACATTTAAGCAGTAGAATTATGTATAAGGGCATCTATTCTTCCTTTGGTACATGCAAGCAAACTCCAGTAGCATCGGAGGGAGTCAGGCATTTCTAGATAAATTCCATAGTGGATAGTGTATATGGAACGTAACAGATTGCCCTACGTAGCGTACACTTGTTCAAACAGCTTGCCTCAGAGTGTGGTATAGAAAATCGTTTATTAATGCATTCTTACTCCTTATCAGGGCTGCAGAATGACACCGCCTATAAATAGCACCAAAACCCATTTGTCTGGCTTGGCAGATCTCTCTAAAGCATCTATTGATTGGCAAAAGATCCTTGGTGTCTAGGCTCTTGAACTGCATGAACACGCTTTCCTCCTAATCATCTTGAAACTTCCAAATCTTTGTGGGCCAGGACTGCCCACAGACAGCTCAGCTTCGGGCCTTCTCCCTGATGGGAATATTGGAATCTAGGGGCTTTTCAGTTCTTTGTAGCACTTTCCATCAGCAATTCTCAAAAGCCTTTGCAGGGGAGGCAAGTACCATTAGCTCCATTTCCCAAGGGGAAAAAGCAGAGACAGAGAAAGGGGGACAGGATGTGCCCAGGAATAGAACCCACGGCTCCTAAGTCCCAAGCCATGTGTACCAGGGCTTGAGTTATCGGTTTTTCTGAACACTCAACAGTCATTTACACCAGTGCAAGGTGAGTGTGAAATGCTACCAGCTCAGAATGGGGGAGTCTCACACCCACTCTGCACTGGCAGAAACTGCACAAGGTGCAGGGCAAGGCAGAATCAAGCCTGAGAGTTCAAATCGTTCTTAAGTGGTGGCTCGGGGTGAATTTCCATGCAGAGTCAGCAGAAGTCCTCTTTCCAAGGCCCTGCTTTCCCGCCTAAGCCCATATTTCGGGAGAGAGAGAAGAAACCTCTAAGGTCTGATGTACACAGTTTTGGTGCCAATTTAACTATTTTGGACATTTCTAGGTACCCACTCTATAGTGTCTGATTTTGTATTCCAGCCTCCATGTCAACGGAAGAAAGCTTATTTAACACTTTGCATTTACCCTAAATATTCTGACTTAGAGGTATTAAGCCTCATCTTATCTTCCCAACCTTGGCAACTAGGTATCATGTATTCATGGGGAGATGCATGTTTTATTTGCATTATGGTAGCCCCAAGACACACCTCCCTTTATGGAACATGGTCTTATCTGACCATTAAGTCATTATGTGATACCTCTAAAATTAAATATTACCCTGCTACCTATGACCCTTGTAGGAGGGAAGGATGCTTTCCTGCATGGCAGGAATCACTGGCTGAAATCGTTAAAAAAAATAAATAAGAAAAACCCCACCAACCCCAAGTGCTGGGGAAAAAAATAATCATAAGACAGGCACCAAAATATCAGACTGGTTTAAAAAAAATTAAGGTTCTTTTTATTTGCTGCCTGGCTTTGGAACCTTTAGAGAGCACATCGGTCATATTTTAAAGATTTTCTTGGCAACCACGAAGGCTAGAAATTTGCTTTTTTCTATAAGCTGAGACATTCTCAAAGCACGATTCGAAGAGTTGGGACTTCAAAAGTAAATGCCCTTCATGAGAGTTGTGACCAAAAAACCCCCACCACACAGGCAAAAGTTGGCTCTGCTGCTTTCTATGGGCTGTGTTACGCAGGAAGTTGGACTCTGTGATTACCAAGGCCTCTTCTGGTTTTTTGTTTGCTTGTTTTAAGTCCATTAGTATGTGAAAAACCACATCCCGCAAAGAGTCAAGGGAAAGGGACTGACTTGTGCATAGTGTTGGAACTACCTCAGCACAGAAGTGTTTTACAGACTAGTTGCAGTGAAGAGCTTCCCACCGGATGGAAGACTTTAAAGCAGCTTTGTATTTGCATTGAGAAATCCCTGTTGTGAAGGCAGTTGGTCAGAGATACAGGCCAAATAGAGTTCTCGGGTTCTTACTGAGGCTGAGTGTCGTCCCCCCCCCCCCCCCCCCCCACAAGAGCTCTTAAACTGGGACCAGGATAAAAGATCTGGGCTTCTCTGTGACAGGTTAAGGTTGTCTCAGTTAGGAGCCATACAGCTGTGGTTGCAGCTATTCCAGGTTTTTAGGTTGTGTGTTAAGCAAGGAAAGGCAATAGATGTCTGCTGATAGACCACATTTCATTTGTGTGCTCCCTGGAGCTGCACACCTCCGAGCCTCCTTTCTAATCTGTCTAAGTCAGGGGCTACAGAATCCAGACGTCTGCTAGAGAAGCAGAGAGAACTGTGCCTCGGAGCACATCTTGCACCCAGACTGATGCTGGGTGGCAGAGCTCTGTGGAGCTGGCAGGATGTTTTCACACAGGACCTGAATCACTCTTAGATATGACAGCTTCACATCTCAGAAGAAAAGATGCAAATGAAGAGGGCACAGGTGATCCAAATGTAGGGAGGATCTGATAGCCCGGTGCCAGCATGCTGGGCTGTTGGGTTACCACTTATTACCTAAAAGAGATAGCAGAGGAAATACCAGTGCAACTTCTCTACTCTGTGGGTTTTGTAGCCAAGTTGACAAAACAATGCAGCCTGGCTCCTAACTGCACTTCTGTTTTATACTTCTAGATGAAAGCCAGCCCGGGACCTGAAAACAGCTGGCATTTCTAAAGCTTGCCCATTGGAAATAAGGAAACAAGCTGGCCAGAGCTTATTTAACATTTTGCATTTGCCCTAACCTGTGTCTTACAGATGTTGAACCTCACCCATGGCAAGGCAGGCAACAGTTAGAAACTCCAACTGAGATCAGGGCACCGCCACTAAGTTGGGTACAGCCCTGAATAATTTACAATCTAGGCAAACAAAGGAAGAATTATTCTCCCCAGGTTACAGACGGGGGGCTGAAGAACAGAAAGAAGTAGTGACTTGTCCACAGGAACTCTGTGGTAGAGTTAGGAATTGAACTCATTTCTCCTGGGTTGGATTCTCTTTTGTCCTGCACCACAGGCAATCATTTACACAAATGCAAACTGCTACTCCATCACAAGAGCAGTATTTTGCACTAGTGCAAGTGACCATACGTGTGGCACAATGTAGAATCTGACCTCGAATGCCACTCTAGTGCCTGGGAGCTGCATCACCCCTTGTAGAGTCATTGGGAAATGAGAATCTGGAGCATGCAGGAAGAGGTCATGGAGATGCACTGAAACTTCAAGGCCAAATTTGCAGCAAGACAATGTGGGGAGAGGTTTTGCTTGCTCACCATTTTAGGATAGACAACCCCCTCAGTGCAGCAGAAAACTTAAGGAAGCAAGTGCAGTCAGGGCCGGCTCGGGCTTTTTTGCCGCCCTAGGCAAAAAAGCCACCGTCCCCCCTCCGTCCCCCCCATTGTGGCAGGGGAGGGCGCCGAGCCCGGCCGGGGGCCGCAATCCCCGACCGGCCAGAGCGCCGGGAGCAGGGCGGAGAGCCCGGCTGGGGCTCTCCGTTCTCCCCGACCGGCCGGAGCGCCGGGGGGAGGGCGGAGAGCCCGCTGCGGCTCCGCTCTCCCCGGCGGCCGGAGGGCGGCGAGCCCAGTCGTGCCCCGCTCTCGGGCCGGAGCGCCCCGCCGCGCCGCCCCCCTCCAGGCGCCGCCCCAAGCATATGCTTGGTGGGCTGGTGCCTGGAGCAGGCCCTGAGTGCAGTGAGGCTGTACAAACTGTTCACCAGTAATGAGTAAGGGTTCTTCTCACAATCGCCCTGGGAGGGTGCATTGTGTATCTCACTCAGTAGAACTGACAACAGCTAAATTCTCAGTGGGTTAATTTTGTATTGAAAGTTTCCACTCAAAATTACAACTAAAATAGCTCAGGATGGCAAGAAGAAACAGTAAATGCATGAGGTAAAATAAAGTATCCTGAAATAGCTGCATATCCCAGTCCCACAACTCTCCAGCAGTCAATGCTCCAGTGCAAAAACAAAGGACACTAGCAGAGAAGGAGCAAAGCTTGTGCTGCTTTAGTAGTTACTAGTCAGCGGCAGTCTTTATTACTTCAGCAAGTAATAAAAATCAAGAAAATTAGCAGCTGAACTGATTAAGAAACAGCTAATTATACTGTGTGGAGAAGAGAACAGGAATTTCCATAACATTTTTAAAGCATGAATAATTTTATTGAAAATTATAAAAAAAACTCTTGAAAGTCACTTTATGCCCAGGGATTTCAGTGCACTTTACAAATATTAATTAAGCTTTCGCAACCCCCGAAAGGTAGGTACTATTAGCTCCATTTTACATCTAGGAATCCACACAGCAAGTCAGAGACAAGGTCAAGAACAGAAAGCAGAAACTGACTCCCAGTTCCCCCTGCTCCATCCACCCACCGCCTCTCACAGCTGGGAATAGAATCCAGCCTGCCCACTGTCTTGCTCCAGTCACCATTGCTAAATCTGCTCCATACAGAGCCAATCTGTGCAGATGCCATGCATTGCCCCAGGAATTATAGGGTGACCAGATGTCCCGATTTTATAGGGACAGTCCTGATTTTTGGGTCTTTCTTATATAGGCGCCTATTACCCCCCACCCCCAGTCCTGATTTTTCACACTTGCTGTCTGGTCACCCTAAGGAATGATGTCTGTCTCAAGCCTGTGGAACTCCGAACCACAGGGTCTCACGGAGGCCAAGAGCTTAGCAGGATACAAACAAACAAAAAAAACAAAAAAAAAACACCCTGGACATTTTTACTGATAGCAGAAGCTTTTGCCTTTGACAAAGGAAAAGTTATCACTGTATTACAGCAGTGCCAGTTCCCCAAGCACAGCCCCCATTACACTAGGCTAGGCTTTGTACAGGCCCGCGACAGAGCTTGCAAATGTAATCGGACAAGATCAAAGGTGAAAGGGGAAGAAATTGCCCAAGGTCACACAGCAGGTCGGCAATGGAGACAAGGACAGGACCCAGATCTCCCAATTCCAAATCCAGTGTCCTACCCAACACCCCATGCTGCTTCCCATTCAACCCTGGGTCCCTATGTTTCTAGGCATCAGCTGACCCCTAACTGAGAGGGGTTAGTTCAGCTAATTCCAGAATTGCGCATGGCAGGCCCAGGGTTTCTTGCACCTTCCTCTGAAGCATCTGGTGCTGGCCACTGTCGGAGACGGGACACTGGGCTACAGGGACCTGAGGTCTGACTGAGTCTGGCAATTCCTATTTCCCTAAATAAAAGTGCTATGCAAATGCTACAACAATGAAAAATTTAACGGAGTCCGATTTTGCCAGCATGCAAATGCTGCATGCTCTGTACAGGCCACTTCCAGCATGCAGTGGGCATAGGCATGTTCTTAAAAAAAAAAAAAAAAAAGTGTCTGGGAATTTGGAGATTTGAAGATAAGTCCTGGACAGGTGGCTGGTTTATAGGCCAGAAATAAAGTCGTGCCTTTCTCTCAGCAGAGCTGGGCCGATAATCTATCTCCTACCTGAAAAAGCATTGATAACAGCAGAGATCATCAATTTATTATCCCTTATTGCTCCTGTTTAATCTACCCTGACATGGTCACTTCTGTGGGTGGCATGCAGTGAGCAGCTGCTTTCCTACACCTCCTACTGCACTTTGCTGTCTTGCTGGACTGCAGGATAACCCTGCTCTGCTTTTTGGCCAAAAGAGCTTCCTCAGAAGACATTTCTGCCTAACCAAGTGACATCTGCTTAGAAATGAAGCTACGTAAACTTTGCAGGTGCAAAGGAGCCGGAGTCTGAGTTGCCTCCACACCAGCTACGGACTGTGCAGTAATTACACTTTTATATCAGATGATAATTTATTCTCCAGGAGCTCTGAGCCAAAGCCTTTTTATTACTGTCTCGTACTGGTGGCTTTAAACCGCAGGGGGAATAGCCTTAAAACCCTGCATTTATTCATGTTACAGTAACAGTTCTAGACTGAATGACTTTATTTATCCTCCTCCCCAACCCCCCACACCTCTAGTTTTAATCACTTTTTTTTTAAAAAGACTATTTCATTTCCCCTGTCCGTTAATTGGAACCTGCAATGTGCTTTAATGAAGAGATAAAATCAGCTAGAGAGCCAGCCCTGACAGGGTAATGGCCTGCAAAGTCAGAGAGGCATTGACAGGAAATGAGTATCAGGGAAGATACAAAGGTTGGCCGATAGTGGGGTGGCCTCGGAGGGTCGTGTGACAACCTTTCCCTGTTATTTCATTGATTAATATGGGCTCAGCACCATCACTTAGCACCCTGGGGTAAGCAGCAGTCTCATTGTAACCCACACACCTCCTGGGTGTGGTGCTCTGTCCCATCGAGTGGCATGGAGACCACTTAGAGATTAATGAGTCCGCTCTACAGCCTTCACTAAGAGCCATATGGCTTTCAGCTCATGCAGTAGAGCAGTGGTCTCCAACCTTTTTAGGCACAAGATCACTTGTTGAATTTAAGATCAACCCAAGATCTACCCCGCCCCTTCCCTGATGCCCCACCCCAGTCACTCCATCCCCCCCCCCCCCGGGTCACTCGCTCTCCCCCACCCTCACTCACTGGGCTGGGGCAGGGTGTTGGGGTGCAGGAGGAGGTGCAGGCTCTGGACTGGGGCTGTGGGGTTTGGAGTGTGGGAGGGGGCTCTGGGCTAAGCCTGGGGCAGGGGGCTGGGGTGAAGGAGGGAGTGCACGCTGCAAGCTCTGGGAGGGAGTTTGGGTGCAGGAGGGGGCTCAGGGCTGGGGCAAGAGTTTGGGTGGCAGCAGGGAGTGCACGAGGTGCAGGCTCCGGTTGGGAGGCGCTTACCACAGGCGGCTCCCGGTTGGCACAGTGCAGCAGGGCTAAGGCAGGCTCTCTGCCTGCCCTGGCCGCACGCTGCTCCCGGAAGCGGCTGGCACATCCCTGCAGCCCCGGGGGGAGGGGCCAGGCGGCTCTGCACACTGTCACTGTTCCCGTCCCCCAGCGCTGACTCCGCAGCTCCCATTGGCCCGAGGCCGCAGAGACATTCTTCAGAGGTCCCAGGTTCAATCCTGCCTGCCCCATCCGCCGACAACCGGGGTCTGACGGTGTTACAAGTGGGGACTCGTCCGGGATTTCAACTGGGAAGTCTCTGAAGCTTGGGACGTGCTTCCTCAGCTAGGGGAAGTATGTAACCCACATACCTCCTGGGTGTGGTGTTCTGTCCCTTTTAGTGGTGCCAAGACCACTTAGAGAGAGACACATTAATGAGTCTGCTCTACAGCCTTAGCTAAGGGCCACATGGCTTTTAGCTCATGCTGTAGGGGCTCATGCTCTAAACTCCAGAGGCCCCAGGTTCGATCCCGCCCGCCAACAATGGTGTTACATCATCATCACTAGCACTTCTACTGCATTGACACTAGGGCTTTTGCTGGTACAGAAATGTTAAAGAACAAACAAACAAACAACCCACACCCTTAACTGACAGCGCTAGTCCAGCAACAGTTTCTAGCGCGGACCTGACCAATTGCACCGCGCGGCCACACAGCTTAGCTGCCCCTAACTCGGATATCCATGATATTAGTAAGTTTAGGAGCAGATTTCCTTGCCCAGTTCGACAAAGAAAGAATCTGAGGATAAATAAGCCTACACACCATAGACTTCCGTTTCACATCCTCCCTGATTTAGTGTTAACACACTCACGCTCTCTCTCAGCTAGGGGGTGTGATGCCCCTGCTCATGTTCACATACTCATGTGAGTTGCCAAGCTAGCAGGAGCCTGAGCAGCAGGGCGGCTGCTGTAGCACAGGTAGTCACAGTGGAAGCACGGCTTACCTGTGCCAGGCACATACCCACCGGTTACAGGAGGGTTGGTACTTGACACGGCTAAGTCATGCCTCAGCGCCACTACCTGTGTACCGTGCCTCACTGCTATTCGTACTCACGCTAGCATGTGTGTGTGTGGGGGGGGGGGGGAAGCATACCTCTGACTTGCAGCACAGAGACAGCCACATGCTCCCCGACCCACCCAAACCCCTTTTGCTGTGACAACAAAGTTTCCCCATCATCCCAGGCAGATTATACCAGTGTCCTTACCATTCGCAAGCCTGCGGCACTCAAACTAAAACCGAAGAGCCTCTCCTTCGCTGGCTGCATTTCAGCAACCTCCTCCTATTCAGCAAAGCACTCATGCACATGCCTCTATCAGTACTTATCTGCGCTCCCCCCACCCCCGTCACTGCTGTATCTGAGCTCCTCACAGTATTCCAGTGTATTTATCCTCACCAGTGGTGTGCAGGAAGAAACGCTATTATCCTCATACAATAGATGGGACCTGAGGCAAGAGAGACTAAGGCTAGGTCTACACTACGGGGGGGGGGGGGGGGGGGGGGGAGGGGGTCGACCTCAGATACGCAACTTCAGCTACGTGAATAGCGTATCGTGAAGTTGCATATTTTAGGTCGACTTACCTGGCTGTGAGGACGGCGGCGAGTCGACGGCAGCTGCGCCGCCGTCGACTCTGCTTCCGCCTCTTGCCGCGGTGGATTTCCGGAGTCGACGGCAGAGCGATCAGGGATCGATTTTATTGCGTCTTCACTAGACACGATAAGTCGATCCCCAATAGATCGACTGCTACCCACCGATCCGGCGGGTAGTGAAGACGTGCCCAAAGTGACTTCCCCAAGGGCACATGGGAAGCCTCTTGCAGAGCACGAAATTGAACATGGGTTTTCCCAAGGCCTCAGCCAGCGCCCAAACCACTGGACCCTCCTTCCTTAAGCATGTTCCTTAAGAACTTTGCTGAATTGCGGCTCCTAACCCACATCGGCTCCTTCAGGGCCTCTGTCCCTGACCTTCTCCTTCACAGCCACTCTGCTGTCCCATGCAGAAGCGCCTGGGCAAGCCCAAGCAGGGCTGAAGGGGGCTTTAGTGAAGACTACAGGCCCCTACAGGCAGCAGAGGGGTGATTTTGCAACCACATGAGTTTGGTTTTGTTTAGAACAGATTTTCAGTATTCTCATTTTAATCTGGATTTGTACAAGGCACAGAAATAAAAAAAACTATTAAAAAACCTACTGGAAATTTGTACAAGCATTTAAATTAATTTGTTGGAGTTGTTACTTCTAAATGCTTCAAGCATGATTTGAGTTCTGAATAATTGCCCAGAAAACTTGCCAGAATTCTCTGAAGGGGCTAGAAATTTAAAACAAAAATATATTAGCTGCAAAATTAATTGGTCTCAACCCAGTTTCCCCACACACGCACTACAACACTCAGGCAGCCTAGCAGAAAGAAGCGAGTGTTAGCGAAGAGCTGCCGATAGCTATTGAGAAGGCAATAGCGAGGAAATGGATAAATACTGGTCATTAGAAGGAGCAATTAGAGGTCAGTTATGTCCCAACAAGTCTCAGAATGCTTTAGGCAATTAGTGACAGGAAAGCAGGTACATCCAGCCAAGAGCAATTCCACAATTGGGCCCAATTCTCAGATCCACCAGAGGTCCCTTAGGCCACTCTAGCAGTGTAAACGGCACCTAAAGTGGACGGAAATGGCCCCCTGAGAATTGCCCCTATGCAGGGGTCTCCCTTGCCAGTGTGGAGTTGGCCTGCGAATCCTGCTTTCACCCTGGGGCACATGGTGGATCAGGGGTGGAGCAAGAATGCCATGCGCCATGGGTATTCTCTGCTCCCATGGGGCTATGGAGAACAAAGTCTGTTAGAGTAGCCTTGAGGCAGCTGCAGTTTACACTGGGGGCCAGGCCTCAGAATATGGTGAGCACAACAGGGTCTCCTCTCCCACCACCACCTGCAAGCAAAGCGACTAATAATCCTGAAGAAGGTGACAGACCTTTAGGAGACTTCCCTGCTGAGAAATCTGTAAGTATCTTCATGGGGAACAGATATTTAATAATGGGCTCTTCAATCTAGCAGAGAAAGGTCTAACAAATCAATGACTAGAAGATGAAGCTAGACAAATTCAGACTGGAAAGATGTAAATTTTTAACTGAGTAATTAACCATTGAGGCATTTTATCAAGAGTCAAGGAGGATAAGAGTGGTCGCCCCTGCAACCTGAGCATAACATGCTGAGCATTTTTGAAGACCTGGCCCTCTTCTGCATGGCAGTCTCTTGTGAGGAAACCAGCCCTGTTCTTTTGAAAGTTCTGCCTGGACCACAAGAGGGTTCCCCAGCTCAGCCCTTTAGAGAGGATGATGAAGTCCACTTCGCACATTAGCGCAGGGGGAGGGAGGCAGCACTCTCTGATGCAGCCCCTCTTCCAGGAGGTAATGGAGGGAATTCGATCAACACTGCTATTCTAATATCTTTCTAAGTGCAGGTCAGAAGCATTGACTGACTTATGACTCCACACTGACCCTGGGAAATGTCACCGCAATACACACTTAGCTGTTAAATATATTTATGTCAGAATCAATAACTGTCTTGATCTAGATCTTCCATCCACCAAAGAATGTTGGGGTTTTTTTTGAAAGCCTGAACATTTGTATATTAAACCTGGGCCAGAAGCTCAGCTGTCGTAAATGCCACCAAAAAGTAAATAGATGCTAATTTGCAGCAGCCAAGGATCTAGCCCCATGTTTTCATAAGGGGCCAATTCTAGTCTCAGGTTTTATACGCGTGTTACTCTACAGAGTTATTCCCAGTTTACACCAAATGTAAGCGAGAACAGGATCAAGGCCAAAGTCTTATATAAGCCATCCGCAAAACAGTCAGTTGCCATTCATTCAGGGCTAAACACACCCCCACACCCACCCACACATATCCTTGAACTCCACTCGGTGGTAAGTGGCAGAAGAAATAACAGCAAAACCAAGCTCTATGAATCCCACGATATACCCACCAAACCCAGAATTTGTATAGACATTTGAGCTAAACACATGCAGGGAAAGCCTGTCGAGCTCTCCGGTAGCGGCTCAAGAGCACACGTACCGCTCTCAGGGCAGACTGTTAGGAAACAGGGCAAACACCCCAAATTAGCTGTGAGTTCTATACTTAGGGCAGGTCTTCACTACAGGGGGGGGGTCGATTTAAGATATGCAAATTCAGCTACGTGAATAGCGTAGCTGAATTCGACGTATCGCAGCCGACTTACCCCGCTGTAAGGACGGTGGCAAAATCGACCTCCGCGGCTTCCCGTCGACGGCGCTTACTCCCACCTCCGCTGAGTAGGAGCGTCGATTCGGGGATCGATTGTCGCGTCCCGACAAGACGCGATAATTCGATCCCCGAGAGGTCGATTTCTACCCGCCGATTCAGGTGGGTAGTGTAGACCTAGCCTTAGATCTCAACAACCAGTTATCAAGTGTAAACACCTCAGGTGCTAGAACAGCCTAAACATGGAGTCACAGACAGTCTCCTTGGATACGCCAATCTGTCTTGTCACCTAAGCAAGCCTGCCTTTGTGATAGATGGTCCCTTACGCCAAGCATCACAGCAATATTCAGGTCAATCCCTGTCCCAGAGAGGGAGTCACTTACCCTAGGCCAATTGCACTTAGATCTCATATCGAAGACAATGCTTGTAGCCAGTCTTATAATAAATCTTTAGACAGTTTGTTATACTGGAAAAGGAAATGACAGAGTTATTTACAAGGTTAAAGCAGGTAAACAGAGATACACACAAATGAGTTCCAATCTTAAGTTTCAAAAAGGAATAGAAGCTTCTATAGTAAGCCAGCTCTGTATGTCCTTTGGGGCTAACCCAGGCTAAGCTCAGGGGATCTGTTGCTTATGCCTAGCAATGCATGCCCCCCCGAGTCCCAGCAGCAATGAGATCCAGTTCCTTCTTGTCAGCGGTTTTTTGTTCCCTTTCCCTCTTCTGCTCTGAGCTACAAATTCAGTTGATAGAGCAATTCACTTGCAAGACTCATCTTCATGTGTGTGTGTGGGGGGGGGGGGGGGGGGAATAAGCAAAGTCTTTTGTCCTCTTTAATATTCCACTCTAGTCTGTCTGGTATCTACAGGCCTTCCTTGACAGGCAGGACATGACACCTTCCACTGGAGACCAGCATTTCACACCAGTTGATTGCTCTCTCCAGACTGGAGAGAGCAGAGTTACAGAGGCTTACAGTGCAAACGCTCAAATATTACCTTACAATATGGAATACAGATGTTCTAATGCAGGCAGCAACTCAAGCATTCAATACAGTCTAAACACATTCTTATACTTCTTATACCTATTTTAACACTATTAAAGCACAGAGCTGAGCCAGTATTTCAGCTCATTTCAGCTACGTATCTGTCAGTATTCAATTGAGGCAAGGGGACCCTTGGCATGAGCTGGCACCTGGTCTGCCTGTGTCACAGAGACTGAATCCTGAATTCCCCATCCAAGCTCCAAAATTCAGCTCGGTACATTCTGCAAGGCCTTCTGACCACAAAGGCTTTTGTGCAGAACATGTTTACTCTGGTCTCTTAACAGACAATGTTAACTTCAAAATTATCAAGTCAGATTCCATGGACTCAAGGTGCCAGCATATCCATGAATATGGTTCAAGGATATTTTATCTTTGCCCATTAGCAGTAAGGTTTTTCAACTCAAAGAAAGAAAAATCTGTCTGCCGCAAGGCAGCACGTCTGTTCAGAATTCATTCTTCCCAGAGCCAGATGCTGTCACCTCCTTTTTCAGGGATGAGGAAATGCTGCACTCCAGAAGAGACCCTTCTTTTGAATCACTTGCTAAAACAAGTCCCACAGGCTGAAAATGTGTTTACAAAAAGGTAGAATATTTACCATAAATTGAATTTTCACTAAAACAGACAAAGAAAGAAGAGGTTGCCAGGGTCTTGGGTACTTGTGCCTACAGAGGAATGTTGAGCATCTGGCATTATTTTCCACACCTCTCCATACACAATATCTGCTTGACAGCTACAGAATTAAACATCGTGGGGACCTTCTGAGTCCTATCCCCAGCTTTAGGTGGGGAGTAGGGTCTTCTAGTGGTTGGAGAAGGGAAGGCTGGGAGTCAGGACTCCCGGGTTCTATTCCCGGCTCTGGGAACAAGCCTGGCCTAGTGTCTGAGCCCCTCTACACTGCCCCCATCTTGGGCACAGGCTGGACTAGAAGGGGGTAGTCACTTGCATGGGGCAACAGGGAACAAAGAAAGGATTGTACAGCGGCATCCCTTAGCCATTATTCTGTGGCGACTACGGCACATGCTCCAGGGGCCGGGCAGGCTCCACGGATACAAGCTCTCAGCCTTAACGCCGCTTATGGTTGACGAATGGCCCCATGTTTCAGCATGTTATAAAGTGACACCCAGACAGGAGCAGTTCGGAACAAGGTAAGAATTTTAGCATCCAGGCCTCTCTGCTGCTCCCCCTCTGAACTCACCCCCACCCTGTGCCAGGGGTTCCTGCCGGGACAGGGAATAGCATTGCCAGCACACAGTCCCTTCCCTGCATGACCCAGAGACGCTGTAGCTTGATACACCGGGAGTTAACTCTGCAGCTAATACCCTAAAAAGGCAAATCCAGGGCAGGGATTATTCCAATACTCCAGAGAAGAGCTTAGCCCACAGCATTTGTTAACATGATGAAGTTATGTCAGATAAGCCCTTTTGTACATGGTGTGTCTCTCATCATAAATGGTCTATTTTTAACTCCTCAATTTACATGGTGCATCCCCCACCCCCTCTCCCCCCGGAGCCAAACGACTGTGCACTGCAGTAGGGGCACCACTGTGTCCATCACAGCCCCTTTAATCCAAGGATCCCAACGTTAATTAAGCCTTGCTGCCAAAGAGAACAGAAGGGGGGACAGAACCCAGGAGCCCTGACCTTAGCCTCGCCCCCTCCCCACTTGAACAATTAGACCCCATTCCCCTCCCCCAGCAGAGGATAAAACCCAGGAGTTCTGACTCCCAGACCCCCTGCTCTGAATATTAGATCATACTGCCCCTCCTCCACTCCACTTCTTACTACTTCCTCTTCATTCCCTTTCTTTAAATAGAAGCCATAAAATTCTGGCCCAACTGAAGCCAGAAAAGCAGTGTCTCTTCTCCACTAATTCTAGCCTCCCTTGCTTGAGCCACAGCCTGGTGACTCCCAGACTCACCAGAGCAGAGAATTACTCAGGCTTAGCGCTTTACAGCAGGAAATGATAGGCTGGGGAGATGGCGCGGGAACATTACTCAAAGTAAATGGTATTCCCTTGCTCACCAAGAGCTGCAATGTCAGAGACTGTTATTCCAAGTCTCTCCCATGCCGCTCACTTTGCTAATCGAGATTTATGGAAATAGGAGAAGTGGGTGGGAGGAGAACGCACCAGGTATTAAATCCCAACATGCCAGCAGCAAAGTCCATTTGAACTGGAGATAGCGCAAGGAGTTATGAAAGGCAGACACAGACTTGCCGACACCCGGTAGGAGAGAATCTACATATGTGCAATTTAGAATTCAAGTTAGGACCATAGAAATTGCTAGACTGGATCAGACTCAAGGCCCATCTAGTCCATTATCTAGTAGCTAGAGACCTGAGCTCTGAAGCATGAGGTTTGATATTCCCTTCCAGAATTTTTGTCATTAACAACAATTTTGGATATTCTATTATCCACACAGCTGTCCAATCACTTTTTGACTCTTACTAAATTCTCAGCCTCAGTAACATCCTGTGGCAGAGAGTTCCACAGACCAATTGTGCCTTTTATCCGTTGTGGATTTGCCACCTTTCTGTTTCAATGAACATTCTCTTGTTCTTGTGTAGTAAAACTGGGAGAATAGAAGCTCTCAGTCGGCCTTCTCTGGGCCTGTCTGTATTTTATATATGTCTATCATGCTCTCTCTCTCCCTGGTAAACAATCCCTGCCTTTTCGATGTCTCTTTGTACCAGTTTTTTTCTAGGCCCTGGGTTTTTCTAGTCTCTCTTCTCTGAAGCCTCACTAGAATTTTATTTGTTTCCCTGTGCTCCTCTTAGCCAGCTGGTGCATCTGTCTGTTGTTTCATAGAATTTAAGGCCAGAAGGGAGCATTAGACCATCTAGTCTAACCTCCTGTATGTCTCAGGCCTTATATTTCATCCCGGTACCCCTGCACTGAGCCCAATAACTTATGTTTGGGCAAGCATATAGTTCAGAAAGACAAACAGATGGAGCGCCTTCCACTTCCTTTGCTAGTGTGTCCCAATGGTTCATCACATTCACTTGTTTTATGCCTTATTTCCAACTGAATGTGTCTGGCTTCAGCTTCCAGCCATTAGTTGTCGTCATACCTTTCTCTGGTAACTTAAAGAGCCTTCAGCGCTAGGACTGGGGTCCTTATATACTACCATAGAACAAATTATAGTGATAGCATGCCCATTCTGTAGCCCTGCCATGAGTGCAGGCAACTGGACTAGAAGACATCTTGAGGTCCCTTCCAATCCTACACTTCTATTACTTGGGGCATATTTTGAGGCCTTAAAATGATGCCTAGGCCTCGTGCTGGCCCCCGGTACAAGAGATGAAGTTCACCCAGGATTAAATTTCAACAAGGTGAAGCAAAGGTTTCAGACCCTGGGACTGTCCAGTCAGAGTCTTTACTATGCATATTAGAGTAGCACTCCTGGCCCGATGCCTTAACTAGACCACCCTCATCTGTCACAGGGGTCACTGATTCCGTGATTTTACGAAACCTCCAGGACCCTGGGCGGTGAGCTAAGGCTTCGGCTTCAGCCCTAGGTGGCGGGGCTCAGCCTTCGGCTTTAATAAATCCATGATGTATTGTTTACTGCTCATGTCCTTTCCGTGACTTTTAATAAAATTACCCACGCCAAGAATCATAGCCTTAGCTATACTCACATACACTAACCTCATTCCTAAAAAGGGCTTCCTTTCCTCATTAGTCACTGAGTCTAAAAGTTTGGGAAAATCCTAGCAATCAGCTAAGAAGCCAGAAAGCAAAAATGAAAGAGGTCAGCAGAGTGACCAAGCGTCTGGAGAGGCCAGAAAGAAATAGATCACCTAGTCTAACTAAAAATATCCCTTTCAGGTCTCACTCCATCATGATGCAGCAAAGGCCACAATTTCTGCTTGGCAGGTAACGGTTGTATCTTTAGTTCCTTTTCTCTCCTGTTTAAAGGATTAGATAGCTACTTTTTTGCTCAATAACCAGTGGCTCCCTGGTATATTTTCCACTATAATTAAAGGGGTGTCTTATTAGCCCTGGTCTACACTTGGGGGGGGGGGGGGGGAGGGAGAGAATCGATCTAAGTTACGCATCTTCAGCTGAATAACGTGAATAACGTAGCTGAAGTCAATGCTCTTAGATCGACTTACCGTGGTGTCTTCACCACGGTGAGTCGACTGCTGCCACTCCCCCGTCGACTCTGCTTGCGCCTCTCGCGATGCTGGAGTACAGGAGTCGACGGGAGAGCGCTTGGAGGCCGATCTATTGCGTCTAGACTAGACACAATAAATCGATCCCCACAGGATCGATCGCTACCCACCGATCCAGAGGGTAGTGAAGACAAACCCTTAGTTATTAGAGCAGTTATGCAAGCAGTTTAAAACAACTACATAAAGCCGTCTGGTTGAACCAGTCCATCTCTCCCCCCCAAAAACTGATGCAGTGAGATTTAGCTCATGTTAGGGGCCAGGGTAGAAGAGGCATTTCTGAGACATTTGTAAGCAACGGATCGCTTCAGAGGGACTTGATTTGTATTAAAATGAATGAACCAGCACCAGCATCACACGCCACAAGTGCTTGGTGCTTTAAATAGGGCATGGGCAGGACTGAGCCAGCCAGCCAGCAAGTTGTGTAATGATCTGCATTAGTACAGAGAGTTTTACACACACTTTGCACTGTGTAAATGATTGTAGAAAAGCTAATGAAACAAAAGAAAACCTTGAATTCATTTTACAACACAGTTCACTGTAGGAAGGAAAATTTTACAGCTACTTGCATATTAAAAAAATACACTTGGACAGTGAGCTAGTTATGGGCGGGGGGGGGGGGGGGGGGAGACCGTCCTCGGTTTCTTTAACTTTATTCATGGCTTCCAATTTCTGCTGCACACAAAATGCTAGGGACGTTGCAGGGAGGGTGTATAGGCATATGTGTAATCAGAGATGTTTAAGAGGCAAGTTATGGAGTTATAAACAATGACACCTGGCTACTAAATATACATGTACAGCAAGCACCTGAAGAAAACAGCAAGCCACATTTCACACTTTGATAATTGTTCTTTCTGCTGGTAAAATCTTTTGCCTCCAGCGATAAGTAAGTCCTGCTAAGTTGTTAGCAGTGAAGTGCCCATTACCTGGTCTTTTAGTAGCCATTATAATGAACAAACGCCACCTCACAGCCATGGCAACTGCATCGACAAAAATCTCTTCAGCATAATGCTGCTAGTTGCTGTCATTATCAGAGACTGTCCACTGTCAAGTGGCATGACTCATCTGCTAATAGACATTTAGTTACCCAAATATAATTTTACTGCAATAAAACATGTACAGTGCCCTAAATTTATACAGGTCTCAACTGGACAGGGACAAGACTCATCCCCTCTTGTCCCCTTCCCCTGAGAGAGTTTCCAGGTTTAGGACATCTACACACAGGAACCCTACATCCCACAGTGCCACTATTCATAACCCACCTGCTGGGTATAGGCCCCAAAGCAACACCCTGAAGGAGACCACTCCTCCGTGGTCAAAGTATTCAGTAGTTAGCCCCTGGCTTCTGCAACGCACAAGGCAGCTTAGCTCCTTTAATGCGTCTCAGAGCCACCAGCAGATTGAGCCACTCAGGAGTAGCCAGTTGCTCTACAATCTGCTGATGCTCCAGAACGGACACAGGAAAGCAAATGGTGGCCATTCGAGCTTCACAGACCTGAAAGCAAATTCTCATTTGGGTCAGTCTGGTGCCTCGGGGGTTCATTGGTCCATTTACAGGAGTAGGGCAAGTTTTCTCAAATGGATGAATGCTGTATTTGAGGTGCCCAGAAGAAGACAGGACTGAGCTGGGCTAGGCCTGTTGAGCCATAAGCAAGTGCTGAGCATGCTTCCCCATCCAGCTTTGCCAATGGGCCAGCACACGACCAGCTATTCTAGTCTGGATACACATGCAGCTCTGCCCTGCTATTCCAGTCCTGTGCTCCACTCCCCCATGCTGCCACCGATGCCCCTCCATCCCAACCAGCCGTCCCGCAGCAGCTCTGCCAACACCCCTGGTGTTGCAGCCCTGGGCCAGTTTGGCTCTGAGATGCACAGGTGCCCACACAGGGCCACTGTTTGTTTTGTTACTTTTTGAAAAGAAAATATTATGCAATGTTAAGAAACCTGCTTTTACTGATTCCCATAACGACAGAGAGAGAAAGAGAGAGAATGTGAGCAGAACAGAAATATAATTATGTGCTGCCCACACCTGACATAAAAGGAATTAAATCAGGAGAAAGTGGCAGACAATTTCACAGGATCTCTTTATTTGTTAGCAAAGCTTTTGCAGACTGACTCGCTCACTTCAGAGATCCCCGGCAAAATGACAGCCAAATGAAGGATATGTGAAATCAGATCAGACTTTAATCATACAGAAGCCATAATGACACTTGCTTTGAAAATGACATTCATGGCAATGATATGCATAATACCTCATTAGCAGCCGAGTCATCCGGAGTAAAATGACGCAGTTCCGCAGCTGATGGAGTAAATAGGCACAGGTTGATCAAACAGCATTTGGAGAAGGGGGTAGTTAATTAATTTATGTGATTTAGAATTAAGCCAAACTCCACATTTCCATGGGGGGAGGGGTGTGAGGGAGAGTGGCGGGCATGTCCCGTGTTAAGCTTCTTAGCAAAACATCATCAGCAGAACTCTCAGTTACAAACAGCCTGCCCACCACAGGTGTCAGCATTCACAGAATCAGTGCCTTCGGCAGCAAGAAACTTCAGCACCTGCAACTCAGTGCTAATGTGGACTAGTTAGTAGATAGTGCAATATACTGATGATCAGGAGACCTGCATTCTAACCCCAGCTCAGAAACTTCCCCCGTTTGCCCTCCCACCTTCACCTGCCATGTCTATTCAGACTGTAAGCTCTTCAGGGCAGTGGGCTGTCTCCCATGGTGCATCTATGCAGCATCCGGCACAATGGTCTTCAGTGCTACTAGAATACACGTAATAAAACCAACTCCTCCCACAGTCGCCTTCCCTTCAGCATCCAAGCACACCCATATGGTCTCTGGATTGTATACTGTACGGTCCCCAACCATCAGCACGAGTAATTGCAAAGAACCACACCACTACACAAGGGTCAGATCTCTTCCTATTAATATATTTGTATGCCAGTTCCAAGGGCTAAGGAGAGACCAGGTATCAAGCTACCAAAAAACACAGCATAAGTGTGTAACAGGGAACAGCAGCAATAAGCACCACTCAGCCTCCAGCAGGCCAAAAGCCACAGAAAATGGATGGCACCAGGAGTGGTATTCTGTGTGATGTAGTATGATGTCTTCCAAGAATTTAAAATGGGACAGGAATAAAGTGGGGGAGAGACAGGCAACAATTCACTCTCCCGGACTCACCACTCACCTGGTTTTAAAAAAAGACAAAACACAACAAAACACCACCACAAATACCCGAGCAATGTGATGATTAGCCTGAGATAGAGCTCTAATTGCCAAGTTTTCTGCAGTTTGGGGTGGGATAAACATCAGCCCAGAAATGCCCCTCCAAACACAACGTCTGTATTCCTTGCCAAACAGCTGGAATCAGAAGTGCTTTTTATTGTTTGTTTTACAGGATATTAGTGGGAGGCACAAATCAAGCCCCTTTTAATAAACGTACTCGCTGGTGCTCAAAGCGGTTAAGCTTTCATTATCGGACTCCGGAGGGGTGCTCCTGCCGCGCTATCCACTGAAGTATCTCAACCACCAGGACCCTCAGAGATCTCAGCTGCCACAGAGCCACTCACAGTGGCAGTGGCCACGAAGAGATGGGCCTGCATGGGCTAGTTAGAACTGCACATCAGCAAATGCGAGGCTGGCCTCTCTCATCTGCTAGATCAGGGGGTCGGGACCCCTCAGGGGGTCGCGAGGTTATTACAGGGGGGGGGGGTTGCAAGCTGTCAGCCTCCACCCCAAACCCTGCTTCACTCCAGCATTTATAATAGTGTTAAATATAAAAGAAGAGAGTTTTTAATTCATAAGGGGGGGTCGCACTCAGAGGCTAGCTGTGTGCAAGGGGTCACCAATACGAAAGTTAGAGAACCCCTGGGCTAGATGGACCCACAAACAGGACCGCTATTGCAGAGAGAGGTCCAGGCGACTGGATGCAGGACTGGGACTCAAGGGCTGGGCTTTACTCCCAGCTCTGCTCCTGAACTGCTGCATGACCCTGAGCAAGTCCCTTTCCCTCGCACCCTTTGTCTAGTTAACACTATGAGCTCTTGGGGGCAGAAACTGCGTCTGTGCAGCCCCAGGCACAACAGGGCCCTGATCTCAGCGCTTGTCTACACAGCGAGGTAGTGCACGGCAAGTCTGGGTGTGAACCTACCGCACACTAACTCACCGCATGGACACTGCCACAGCGCAATACAGAACTTTTAGTGTGCTGTAGCAGTGTCCCCATGGAAAAAGACTGCTCAGCAAGCTAGTGCACTGTAGATTCAACACCCTGGTTTGCTGCTCACTAACCTCCAGTGTAGACATGCCAACAGTTAGTACAAATAAACACCACAGACAATGGGAGAGAGATCCAGAGCCGATGACAATGGCAGGACGAGCTCAGATGAGAAAGGGGACTGTGGTGTAAAGCAAGGGGTTTTTGCTTCTGGGAGAGGCCCTTCCTTTGGGGGAGGAAAAACAAAAATCTACCTGAGCTGTAGGAACAACAGTTCCCTCTGACTTGGTGCTATTCACACGCTGGGCTAAACATTTAGCAGAAGGCCTAGGAACCATTTTAGTCCCACTGTCTGGGGAGAACTTCACCCATAATGATCACAACCCAAATCACCATACACAGCAATGTCCTAGATAAAGGTACCAAGATCCTCTCACACCTGCCCAATTCCTCTCGGGAAGGAAGGATTACATCCCAACAATTAATATTTTAAATTAAAAGTATAGGAATCCACTTTGTTAAACCATAACAAGATTACACCCAATGAAGTGCTCAAGTGACGTGGCGGGGATTAGGAGGAAGACAAAAAATAATGAATTAAAAGTATCAGAATTTATCTGATTAAAGGCTTAAACCCTTAAATTCAGATCAAGCTAATGCAATTTTTTTAAAACAAAAGTATCAAGCAACAGGCTTAGAATATGGTTATTATATGGAGATATACCTATCTCATAGAACTGGAAGGGACATTGAAAGGTCATCGAGTCCAGTCCCCTGCCTTCACAGCAGGACCAAATACCTTCATTTCAATTAAAACAAACAATGTGTTTGATTCCTAATTCAACCCATTGTGAATCAGGAGTAACTCCATTACAGTCACTAGGACCAATTTCTCAGTGTTGTAAATCAGGAATGGAGAATCTGGCCCGTTATTACAGATTTGTGTGTGCATCACACGAAAACAGCCTGCCAACAAATCAGTAGAATCCCAGTCCTCACCCTTAGGCAGTTTTGCTAAAAGCTAATGCACTTGAACAGCAGACCACCTGAAAAAGTTGAACTTCTGAAAGGACAGAAGACTAGTAACATTTTCAGTAAGTCTGCAGAAATCCTTGGAGTCTTTTCTTCAGCCAGTTATGTCTTTTATAACTATTCCTCTCATTTCAGCAGAGAACAGAATTCCAGTTTCCCTGGCTCTGGATAGAGCTGGTCTCCCCACCAAAAAAGTTATGACATTCAGGTGAAAATAAGTGAAGTTCTTTTGCTATTCTCAGATGAGCTCTAGTTCTTGAGGCTGATATTTCTATGAAACATGCCATGCAATCCAAAGTGCCCCAAACACTGCCTTTGGCACCTTATCATCTCAAAATCCTGATCCTCCTTTGTGGTTAAAGATGCTAGTTTTCTACACAGGAGTGCATAATGTAACCCAGGCTGTGTAAAAGTGGCCCTCTTTTGCCTGTTCATTAAAGGCAGGCTCATGAAACCAAACCAAAACAAGAAGGTACATCTTACCTTTCCATCAGCTGCACCATCAGGACGTGATTACTACCTCAGTCTCCCCTGACAAATGGTCTTCACATTCCCTGTAGCCAAAGCAATAAAGAACAGAGCTAGTTGGAAAACAGTCCGTAAAAAGTTTTTAATAAATATTGGAGTTTGGTAGGGAAAAACAAAAAACAAAACAGAAAACTTCAGTGAAAAACAAAACCAACCTCCTCTTCCCATATCTCCCCACCACCCAGGAGCTTTGGGGTTTTCAGTTGAAGTTTCGGATTTATAGAACACCACACATTTCTCATGGAAAAAACAAGAAAGTTTCAACCATTCAGTTTCCATTTCTATTAAAAAGGCCATTTTCCACAGAAAAATAAAGTTTAGTCTGAAAATCTTCAAGCAGCTGTTAAGAGTCCAAACTAACCAGCCTTTCCTACCACACCTGCTGCCCTTGTCTTCCATTTTGAAACAGGGACCCCTAAACCAAGGCAGGTACCTTAGCAGCCTGCACCAGACCAGTACTGCAATGCCCCAAGTCTTTTTCTCCTCTTGATTCACTCTCCCCAGGTCCTTCTGTGCCCTACCTCAAGCACATCCTGCATCCCTCTCAATCAGGAGTCACTGAAGAGCAGCTGAGATTTGGAGCAGGCCTTTATTAGCCTAGGCTTGTCCTTAAAGGGACAGTCCAGCCTGTGACACCAACCAGTCTGAGAGCAGGTACACAGGAGCTAAACACACAGGTCAGCCGGCCCCAAAAGCAAAGCTTACCAGCAAGGGCCAGTATCTTTGACAATTCAGACATCAACAGCCAGCTTTATATTTCATGAAGATAAATGAGAATATTCATTTAAAATGCAAGAATGAGATTGCATCTGGAGCCTAATTTATTTGAATAGGCCTCCTGTCATATTCGGTACAAATTATTCTCTAAATGTTTTGCTAATTTCACATGCAGACTGATCTATTTTACATTTTTACCAGGCTTTGAAATTATCAATTCCTTGTCTGGATGCAAGTCTCTACTCGGAGAAAATTCAAGGTCTCCTGTTGCCCAGGTGAGCCAACAAAACAAAAACAGATTTATTTATTTATTTATTTTTAATCAAACCTTTATTCAAATACTTTACCACAGATGCTTCATTAGCAGCATCACCAACCCCAAGAGTTCAAAACTCCTAAGTCACCCCGCCACCCCCATAAGATTTTTTTTTTTTTTTTTTTTTTAAATCAGGGATTTTTTTTTTTAAATTCCCTTTTTGTTTCAGCCTTTTGGGAACTGCATTTTCAAGCTTTTCTTTTAAACCACATGGGCTACCAACTTCCTTTTTTTAAAGGAAAGCTCAGATTCTCGTCTAATCCCATGATTCCTGGAGAAAGGGCTTTAGGAAACACACCTAGTATTAGGAGATTTGTGATAAAACTGAAAGTGTTGGCAACATGGAATGAGGGTGAAATTCACCCCTGTGCAGATGGGCAGCACAAGACTTAAACGGTGGTTCAATTCCTTGTTCTGCAAGACTTCCTGGGTGACCTCCGGCAAAATAGCACTGCCCTGCCTTGTGAGGGTAAATGTGTTAAAGATTGTGAGGAGCTCAGACACTGTGGTAATGGGGCCTAAGAGAGAGAAAATCCCAAATGGGGCTTGAGTGGTTCCAAGTGGTACATATCCCTTATATTGGCGCTATGCAAAAGGGTGAATTTCACCCAAAATTTCCCTTTCTACCTTTCCCACTTGGCATTAAGTTTGGAGCCTTAACAGTGAGAGGATCCCTACATAATAGGTAACAAGTCTCAGTTTAAGAGGTCAGATTAATTCCTGGTGTAACTCTACTGATGCAGGCCATCCGTATGCCTTGTACTGGCCCTCTGTGAATGTCATTCAATACATTATTTATTTCTGTTCATTTCTGAATACAGGCCTGAGCAATCTGTCTTCTTTAAACGGTACAATAAATTAAGGAGCCTAAAGAGCCCCTTGTGTCTAACAGTTGAAGATCAGAAACCCACCTACAAAATGAAATAGCATCGGTGGGGCTGCGTTTCACACTGTGTGAATGCTGCCAGGGTATAAAGTGGACTAAAACCCAGAGCCCTGTTCTCCTTTCCCCTCTACAAGGTGCAGCCATTGACAGGGTGGCAATGCTATCAAGTCACACTGGCTATGTTCTACACCTGCTTTTGCACGGATGCAAGTGACAACATGATGTGCAGGAGCCATGGAGAACCAGGCGCCGCTTCTCCATCTAGGTTCATCCATGACACATGCGTTCCTGTGGGACAACACTCCAGAGGAAAAATGGGTAAATGCAGAGACAAGGGGATGGAACAAACTCAGGGGAGATTAGACTAATCCAGAATCTGGCCATTTTCAGGACATACTCCAAGACTTTCCTCCAAATCCCTGCCCCCACTCCAAAAGTCACCCTAAGCAGAGAAATTGTATGGCAGGCCACGAATCCTCACGAAACTGGGGGTTGGGGTGCAGGAGGGGGTGAGGGCTTTGACTGGGGGTGCAGGTTCTGGGGTGGGGCTGCGGATGAGGGGTTGGGGTGCAGGAGGGTGCTCAGGGCTGGGACCGAGGGGTTAAGAGGGTGGTGGGGGATCAGGACTGGGGCAGAGGTGCAGGATGGGGGCAGGCTCCGGGCGGCGCTTACCTCAAGCAGCTCCCGGAAACAGCGGCATGTCTTCCCTCCGGTTCCTATGCCGGCCAACAAACCCTATGGTTGCCTCTACACATAGGAGGCGGAGGGGGAATGTGCCGCTGCTTCCGGGAACCGCACGGAGCCCTGGCATGCGCGGAGCGGGGCAAGCCCTCGATCCTGCTCCCCGGCTGGAGTTCGAGGACCGGATTAAAATGTCTGAAGGGCCGGATGCGGCCCCCGGGCCGTAGTTTGCCCACCTCTGTGTTAATGGGAAGCAAGTCAGGCATCCTGGAGCATTTTTGCTGATCTGATTTCCTTTTACTGTTGGATGTTTCATCACTTGAAACAGGTGAGAGTAAAAATGTACAGCCAAGAAAAACATTGTTCCACTCTGACTTTACTGCCTCTCTTGATTACAGTTTCATATCTGCTTGAAGTCATCTAGTAATGCAGGCTGCACGGCCCAGTGGCTAAGAGATTGATTCATAGATTCCAAGGCCCGAAGGGACCATTGTGATCATCTAGTCTGACCTCCTTTATTGCACAGGACGGAGAACTGCCCCCAAATAATTCCTAGAGCTTTTCTTTTAGAAAAAAAATCCAATCTGGATTTTAATATTGTCACTGGTGGAGAATCCACCATGCCCTTTGGTAAGTTGTTCCAATGGTTAATTACTCTGAATGCCTGGTAGTCAGGACTGCTAGGTTCTATTCCCAATTCCAATATGGACCTACTCTGTGAGCTTTGCCAAGTCATGTCTCTGCCTATACCTTAATTTCCCCATGTTCAAAAGGACAATAAAGATACAGACCCTTGTTTGTACAGCACTGAGATCGATGGATGACAAGCACTAAGATTTTGTCCACACTCAACCTCCTCTAGCATTGAGTTAGCTCTCATGCCATTGCATGGACAGCACAGAGGCCCCTGACCATGTTATGTGCCTCCAGGATATTCTGTCCTGAGCCAAGTTTGGGGTGTTATGGGCAGGGCTTTGGAGCTGTGCTCTGGCTCCACTCCAGCTCCAGGCAAAAACCTGCAGCTCCATTGCTCCAGAGCTGCTCCACGCTCCAGCTCCGGGCTCCGCTCCAAAGCCCTGGTTATGGGGTAGGATACCTGTGAGGGACAGGGGTCTGTTGATACTGCCCAGCTATAGTGTTTTAGGCCTTCCAGGGGGTCTTTTCCATCTTGCTTTTACTGGATCTCAGTCAAAGATGATTCGTGCAGGGAAGTTGATAGGCTATTCAGAGCAGATGACTACACCCCCTTAGTGAGCAATGGGGACTATTCGAGAGAAAAGGACCTCTTCAGTTAGACAATAGATCCCATCATGTGACATGAATTCATACTATTTCATATTTTCGATCATTCAAAGATGATAGGGTTACCATATTTCAACAATCAAAAAAGAGGACGGGAGGAGCCCCGCCACAGTCCTGCCCTAGCCCCGCCCCTGCGCCTTCCACTCCCTCCCACTTCCCGCCCCCCTCAGAACCCCAAACCCTCCCCCCCACTCCTTGTCCCCTGACTGCCCCCTCCTGAGACCCTCCTCCCATCCTAACTGGCCCCCTAGGACCCTACCCGTCCCCTAACTGCCCCAACCCTTATCCACACCCCCACCCCCAGACAGACACCAGGGACTCCCACACCCCATCCAACCACTCCCCACCCCCTGACAGCCCCCCCCCCCAGAACTCCCGACCCATCTAAACCCCTCTGCTCCCTGTCCCCTGACTGCCCCCTCCTGGGACCCCTGCTCCTAACTGCCCTCCAGAACCCCACCCCCTACCTAAGCCTCCCTGTTCCTTGTCCCCTAACTGCCCCCTCCTGAGACCCCCTCCACCCTAACTGCCCCCCTAGGACCCTACCCCCTACCTGTACCCTGACTGCCCAAAACCTTACACCCCCAACCCCCAGACAGCCCCCCCCCCGAACTCCCGACCCATCCAACCCTGCTCCCTGTCTCTTGACTGTCCCCTCCAGAACCTCCCTGCCCCTTCTCCGACCCCCTGGCCCCCTTATCGTGCCGCTCCGAACAGAGTGCTGCGGAGCGGCGCGCTGGGCAGCAGGGGAGGGGGACCAGGAGCAGGGAGAGGAACTCCAGACTGCCGGAGGCCCGATGCGAACCGCTGGCCGGTGATCTGCGAATGCAGGGGGGGGGGGGGAGAGAGAGAGGAGGAGTGATTTCAAGTTGCAGGGGAGAGGAAGGGGAAGCGGAGGAGGGGCTCTAGAGCCCTGTGCGAGTGGCACAATCCGGCCGGCTGCCCTGTCAGCCGTGCGCGCTCTGCATGGGGGGGAAATCCGGACATTTACAAATTTCCCCCCGGATGCTATTTTTAACTCAAAAAAGCCGGACATGTCCGGCAGAATCCGGATGAATGGTAACCCTAAAAGATGATAAATCAGGACAACATCCAACTTCTTTTCATTCATGACAATGAGGGGTCAGGTTGCACTCCCCTGAAAACATTATATATATCCTCAAGCTTTGTCTCTTGACTTATCAGGGTGCTCAGTTTGCAAAAGATGCCCCTGATAAGATACACCATTACCGATGACACTTTTGCAGCATGGGCTTAAAGTTCTCTCTCGATGCTGCCTAAGTTATTGGCAACAGACTCAAGGTAGGAGAAATGACCGACTGCCCTAGCATGGATGTAGTTATGCTAGTATAAAAGTGCTTATACCAGTCTAACTTAACCAAGTACAGGGACTAAGCTACACTATTACAAAGCACTTCTATATCAGTATAGCTGTGTCCACGCTAGGGGTTGTACTGGTACTGATAGACTATGGGTAAAAATAATCACACCCTTAACTGACAGTCATACTGGTACAAAATCCATATGCAGATCAGACCTAAGTGGTGACAGTGACATGTACCCCAATGCACAGGGTCAGCACAAGACCCATGCAGCACTCAAGTCTCCAAAAAATGGGTGTGAATTGCAACCTACCATACTACACATGGGGAGTGGTGAGTGGGGTTCTCATGACTCTTGCTAACAAAGTGTAAAGATGTAAATTAAAGGGAGCTGTGATTACTGCAAAGTGCAATTAAAAAAAATTAAGCTCCAGCTCAGTTTGTATTCAAGGCTTATATTATGTGTTTGGTATAAACACTAATTATTTTGTTTACTAGGGGATGATTGTGTAATTAGGAATAGGGAAAGATCATGCCCTGGGCTCAGCAGGATGCAGGAGAGTTGGCAATGGCAAGAGAAAGCTATGCAGGTGAGCTCAGCTGCCTTCCCCAGACACACAAACACACTGTCCTCCAGGAATTGGGGCTGCAGCGGGAAGAGTGGCACATCAATGGAGTTGCTCACTCCTGGATCCCAATTACAGCTGACTTGGGTAATTAATTAGTGCTCTCAAATCAAGTGGTGTCCCCCAGTCCATCCTACAGGGAAGCAGGAGAGACCCAAGGCTCCATGCAGCAAGGAAAATACAGACTGGTTAGATCAGGCTTCTCCTTTCAGCTGTCTCCCTGGTTCCTCTGTCACAGGGTCACTGTACCTTTTCTGCCCAGATGCACAACCCTTTCCACAGGGCAATTGGACAAGTGATTAGAGCATGAGTAGGCAAACCTGTACTCGCTTTAATCTAGCTAACGCAGCTGAAAACAGCAGCAAAGACACAGAGGCACAGACCCCAAGGCAGGCGGTGTAAGCCCACCCAGAACCCTGGGTGTGACTTCACATTGCTAGTCCACGCTGGGGTCCCTGACACCATATCTTCAGGAAAGAGAACAGGAGTACCTGTGGCACCTTAGAGACTAACAAGTTTAGTACTCCTGTTCTTTTTGCGGATACAGACTAACACGGCTGCTACTCTGAAACATATCTTCAGGGTAATTTCTAGCCAAGCTAGCAGGGAGAAAGCTATCCAACTTCCAACTATGGTGTAGATATCCCCTCCATTTCTTTCCCTGCTGTGGCCAAGGGAACCCCACACAAAGGGGTTTTTAAAATGAAAGTCTCCCTTTCCAGGGCCTGGCTTAGTCATATAGGTTTACAAGAAGTGACCCTCCTTCACCTGTGTATCCAGGCTCCCCAGGTCCTTCCTAGTTCAGGCTCCACAGTCATCTTTGTCTCTAGACTTCAACACCTCTCTATGGGCCTTGTTGCTGTCCCACCTCTCCCCAAGTTCATACAGGACTCTGAACTACTGTTTTCCTCCAGTTACTGTCCTGCCCTTTTCTACACAGCCCACACACACTCCTCCCAACCCCTAGCTTTTCCCCAGAATAGAGTAAAAGCTTTGTCTTACTTAGTATCAGAGGGGTAGCTGTGTTAGTCTGGATCTGTAAAAGCAGCAAAGGTGCCATAGTGCTCTTTGCTTGTCTTACATAGTTCCACAGGCACTCACATCAGCCTCAGTCACCTGACCCCTTAAGTGCTGCACCTGACAATTAAAATTCCCAATGCTCCCACCTTAAAGGGGCCACATCCCAGTAAGACATCAGTCCCCAAACTATGGAGCATGTGGCAGGGCTCAGGCCAGCCCTCACAGGGGGTGGGAAGCGAACGCGTGCCACCCAGCTCCAGCCCCACCCCGTCCTGTGGCCTGGCTTCTGGCCCCACTCCCGACCACTGCTCCAGTCCCAGAGCCTGCCCTAGCCGCAGCCCCAGCCCAGGTTCCCAGGGGTGCATGGACAGATTACATTTGGGTAAGGGGGGTGTGATGTTATTGACATAAACTGGGACCATATAGATCATTGTTGCAACCAAGGTCCTGTAGTGGCACCCAAATCTTGTATAAAGGGGGTCAAATGGGGTGTCTAAGACAAGGTTATGGTTTACTGGTTATGATTAGGCTGTCTATATGTGTGTATCAGTTTTGTAGTTGAAGTTATGAATATTGGCTCTATACTGTCTGTATGGCAAATTTATGCTATGCTTCTGGGTGACATCCCAGACAAGCTGGGATTAGCTCTGCCTAGCCGGCTTGATGGCCCATTAAGGACCATCAGCTATACAATGGACCCATTGAGAGAAGGCAAATATGCCTTCAGACTCAGCAAAGTATGCAGGGACTGGCCCATGTGACTCCAGGCTCCATTTTGCTGTAATTTTCCACAGTAAGAGCAAAGAGGTGTTCTTACACCTGGAAAAGACTATATAAGGCTGATGCCTCATCTCCATTTTGTCTTCAAACCGGCTTCTTACCTCTGGAAGAACTTTGCTACAAGTTGAAGCTTTGAACAAAGGACTGAGGACCCATCCCAGTGGGGGATGTATTCCAGAGACTTGATTTGAACCTGCAGTTTATTCTATCGCTGCTGCAAGCCTGAACCAAGAACTTTGCCATTACTGTATGTAATTGATTCCATTTAACCAATTCTAACTCTCATCCCTATCTTTTTCCTTTTATGAATAAACCTTTAGATTTTAGATTCTAAAGGATTGGCAAAAGCGTGATTTGTGGGTAAGATCTGATTTGTATATTGACCTGGGTCTGGGGCTTGGTCCTTTGGGATCAGGAGAACCTTTTTCTTTTACTTGGGTATTGGTTTTCATAACCATTTATCCCCATAACGAGTGGCACTGGTGGTAATACTGGGAAACTGGAGTGTCTAAGGAGATTGCTTGTGAGACCGAAATCCTCTTAGTCTGGCTGGTTTGGTTTGCCTTAGAGGTGGAAAAAACCCCAGCCTTGGGCTGTAACTGCCCTGTTTGAGCAATTTGTCCTGAGTTGGCACTCTCAGTTGGGTCCCACCAGAACCGCATCATCACAGGGGGGCATCACATAAAAAGTTTGGGAACCACTTTTCATATATTTATCTTCACAGCACCCCTGTGGGAAAGGGAAGTACTATTATTCCCATTTCACAGATGGGCAACTGAGGCAGGGAGACAGTTTGCAGGATGGGGCTATCAACAGCACTGAGTGACCACTTGTAGGGCTGAACTAAGTGACTTGCCTAACGTCTCACAGGAAGTCTGTAACAGAGCAGGCAATGAACCTGGGTCTCCTAGCTTAATAACCTGACCGTTGGACCCCGCTTGCTCACCAAAGCTGTTATATAAAAGTTCTTAGTATCCTCAGGCAGAGCTTGCTTCTCCGCAATCCCCAGCATTGTGGTATTTTGGGGGTTTTGGTGTGTGGGGTTTTTTTTGGGGTTTTTTTTTTTTGCTGCTGCTTGTCACTCATTGCTCTGACTGAATTTGCTTTTGTAAGTTAAAGCAGTATGAGAATAAGACATCAGAAATAGAGAGCTGTTTAAAAATAGGCTGGGAAAAAAGAGTCAGCATCAGGCAGTGAAACGCCAGCGAGACAGTCTAACAAGCTTTGTTCCTGGCCCTTTTTACATATCTATCAGAAAATCAACAGTCAGTCATCTCACCCACAAGCAGTTCTCCTGCAGCAGATGTGGCTCCATTTGAGATCTGCAAACAGAGGGAAAGTAGGTCAGCCTTCCTCAGAGCTCCATCCCCTAAATTGCATTGCGTGGAATCTTGGAAATGCAAAGGTCATTAGCATTCCTGTTCTAAGCAGCTGAAACATTAAAGGCTAATTCTGCATCATTACAGAATACGGAGGAGGCTGCCTCTGCCATGCAGAATGGTTCACAAAGAAACCACCAAGTTTCCTGTGGAGATTAACTACGTCTAGTGCCCCCAAGCCACAAAGCGAAAATGTGATAAAGCTTGTAATAATGTTGTCAATAAGGGTAAATGCTGGTTTTAGTCCCTGTGTTTCTTATTGGCCAGGACTGCATCCCCGAAGCACTAAACTGGGCTAACTGCCTGACTTATTCCTTCTGCAAACACCAAGGCTAAACCTGCCAGTGCAAGCTTTGCCAGCCACAAAAAAACACCATGAAGCCTTGAATTCCAACCTTCATATTTGGGTTCATGCTTATTTTTAACAAAACAACAAGCTCAGTTTTGGGGGGTGGGGGATGGGATCTTTCTTAGCAGGAGAGCACCCCACCCTTTCAATAGGGCCAAATCCCAGCAGCCTTGGGAACAGTTGTTCTCAAGCTGGCTCCCTAAGAAGCCAAGATGAATTCCAGTCTAGACTCTAGCCAGTCCTAGCTGATCTTTCTGAGTCAGTTCCTCATTTGTCTGGGTTGAGAGAGGTGCTGGGCTTCCCGTCTGTCTCTTTTAGATATTTATATGGCCTGCCTCCACGTGTTTCACCATTCTTAACGCAATTGTGTATCCTCGCACCGTGCCCGTAACCCATCTCGTCAGAGCAGAAGGGTCTCCTTAGCCTCGCACAGGCGGCAAGGCTACGTCAAAGGGGTCCTTCCCCTCTCAAGAGAGGCAGAGCGGGAGATAAGGCAGAGGAGCTGTCGCAGGGAGGGTTTGCAGGCTGGGCATCTCTGAAGAGCTCCAAGTCCCGCAGCACATGGGGCCAGATAATTACAAAAGAGCTCAGCACCCAGCAACTCTCATTTGTTAGACGAGGGGCCCAGACTTACACGGGTGTTTAGGGACCTGAAGATGCAGAGGTGCCTAGTGGGATTTTCAACAATGCCTGAGTGAGTTGGGTGCCTAATTCCCACTGGCTTTGAATGGGAGTCAGGCACCGAAGCTGCTTAGGAGATTTTGGCACTCTCACGGCTCTTTGGGCACTACCAGGCAGGGGAGCGCCACTGAAATCCATGGTGTCATACCACGGGGAGCGAGAGGAGAGCAAACCAGGCCTGACGACTGCTGTTTGGTTTTTTCACCTGTTCATTTCCCAGACATGAAACCCCAGGTAAAGGCGCCCCATTCCCCACTCCCCCCACCCCCTGCATTCTCACAGCACACCAAGGGCCATATTCCCCACCGCCCCCCCCCCCCATTGCGGCAGGGGAGGGCGCCGAGCCCGGCCGGGGGCTGCAATCCCCGACCAGCCGGAGTGCCGGGGGGAGGGCGGAGAGCCCGGCCGTTGCTCTCCGCTCCCCGGCGGCCGGCGAGCCCAGTCGTGCCCCGCTCTCGGGCTGGAGTTCCCCGCCGCGCCGCCCCCCTCCAGGCGCCGCCCCAAGCATATGTTTGGTGGGCTGGTGCCTGGAGCCGGCCCTGTTCCCCACTCTGTCACCCCTCTCACCCTCTGTGTTCTCCCATCATGCCCAACAGCCTCCCCAGAGGCCTAAGAATAAAAGATGGGGCGGGGGCTGAGATTTTTCAGAGCCATGCAGGGAGTTTGGCCACATCTTTCCGTCATTTCAGTGTGAAGCTGGGTGGCTAATTTTCCTGCACGGCTTCGAAAATCTCCACTGAGGTTTGCAGCATGTCCTTATAGGGTAACAACTCTGGGGTCTGTCAGAGCAATGAGTGGCAAGACAGTCCCAGAGCCTAGGACTGTTATGGAAGGGGGGGTTAATGCTCTGCCACCAGACCCCCATGCCCCAGCTCAGCTGTCAGTGGTATCACATGGAGAGAGATAGGGTCCAACCAGTACCCAGATTTGTCCCCTCCTAGTGTTGTCACACGAACCCAGAGAGCCACAGGGAGGAGGGGTGAGCTAATACACAGCCATCTACTTGCAAATCCAGAGAAATAACAAACAACCTAGAGAATTTATTAGCAGCGAAGTATCTGCCCCAAAGCTTAAAAAAAAAGACATTTAAAGTGAGTGAAATACTAACAATAAAAATAAAGCTCCTTTATTCTCTACACCGCAGCCCCCTGTGAGCTCCAAGCATCAATTGTGGAATTAAAAATTGCTCGTAAAATGGCTCTGGATAGGACAGGAACATGGTCATAATGAGATTAAAATATCCAAGGTCAGCCCTGGTAACACAGCAATGTCCTTTCCTTTAATTCCTTGTCGTCAAAGGAGTCTCCACCAGGATTAATCTATTTTATTTTTCATTTCTCTTGTTGCCAAGAAAAAGGCCATTCCATGACCCACATTAAGACGGTGAATTCCTCAGAATGGAGCTGAAGCGTTGGCTGTGTTGATTTTAATATACTGTAATTTAAAGTAAAACAACCATCCCAGCCCAGTGGAGTTTTGGACTGCAGATTTCCAAGGAGCTCTGAAGCTTGAGAATCTACCCCAGACTATTAATGGATTCACAGATTTTAAGGCCAGAAGAGACCATTAGATCATAGTCTGTCCTCCTGCATAACACAGGCCAGGGAATTACACCCGGTAATTCCTGCATCAAGCCTGTAACTTCTGTTGGAGCTACAGCATATTTTTTAGAAATACATCTAATCTTTTAAAGACTTTGAGTGACTGAGAATCTACCATACCCTCGGCCAGCGCTTCCAGGGGGTAACTAACCTCACCACTAAAAGCTTGCACTTTATTTCTACTGCTCTGAATTATCATAGAATCATAGAATATCAGGGTTGGAAGGGACCTCAGGAGGTCATCTAGTCCAACCCCCTGCTCAAAGCAGGACCAATTCCCAACTAAATCAAATCAATTATTCTAGCTTCAGCTTCCACCCATTGGCTGTTGTTCTGCCTTCGTCTGCTAGACTAAAGAACCTCTACTATCAGAAATCTGCCTGTGTAGGTACTTATAGACTGTGATCAAGTTGTCGCTTAACCTTCTTTTGAATAAACAAAACAGATTGAATTTTTTAGTCTCTCCCGGTGGGGCAGGTTTTTCAGACCTCAAATGGTTCTTGCAGCTCTTTTCTGAACCCTTTCCAGTCTGTCAACATCCTGTTTGCAGTGTGTGCAATAATCAATTCCGGTCTCACCAATTCTTTACAGAAATAGAGGGTGGAGCTTCTCAAACGGTGGCCTAGCGACCCCTGGTGGTCTCTGGGGAGTTGACTTGCTACATGGTGAGGGCTCTTCTTCCTTTGCTCCGGCTGCTAAGACAACATTAAATGCTGCAACTACTTCCCTACCATTAATATTTCCATCTAAGCAATTGCTATAATCACCACAGGGACATTATTAATCCATTAACTGGTGAAGAGGTGGGGCCCAAGTGTCAATTTTTCTATTAAGATGTGGTCCATGCTTTCAGTTGCCTTCTCACACATAATACAAGAGGCAGGTGACATTCAATGAAATACAAAGACAGAAAATTTTAAACCCATGAAAATAAGCACTTTAGCATAAAGCCCACCTACCCTGTAGGACTAATTGCCACAAGATCAAAGCAAAGGGATTGGACATTGCTATGGATAATGAGAACTTGAGCTGTAACAATAAAGGTTAAAACAAAGGACTACGAAACTATGGCAGTTTATACCAACTGGGGGGGTGACCCTAACTGTTTTGGAAGAGAGAGAAACAGTTTCTGCAGGGCACCTGGAGCGAGGAACGGAGATACTTTCCTTGTGCGCGGGTTATCCCTCAGCTGCCCACTGCAGGGTTTCTTGCACCTTCCTGTGACGTAGCTGCAACTGGATGCTTTCAGATTACCCCCTGACTTGACTTCTATCCCCCTATTACATGTACCTGTTAATTTCAAATCATGTTAAGAGTTTGACTTACATAGAGAGAAGCATGAGTGTGGTTGTAGCTGTGTTGGTCCCAAGGTATCAGAGAGACAAGGTGGGTGAGGTAATATCTTTTATTGGACCAACTTCTGTGGGTAAGGCTAGGTCTACACTACCCGCCTGAATCGGCGGGTAGAAATCGACCTCTCGGGGATCAAATTATGGGACGCGACAATCGATCCCCGAATCGACGCTCTTACTCCACCAGCAGAGGTGGGAGTAAGCGCCGTCGACGGGAAGCCGCGGAGGTCGATTTTGCCACCGTCCTTACAGCGGGGTAAGTCGGCTGCGATACGTCGAATTCAGCTACGCTATTCGCGTACCTGAATTTGCGTATCTTAAATCGACCCCCCCCCTGTAGTGAGGACGTAGCCTAAGAGAGACAAGCTTTTGAGCTGACAGTTATTTTTCAGGTCTGGGAAAGTTGGTCCAATTAAAGATATTACCCTCCCTTCCTTTCCCCTACGACTGGAGGGGTGTTAGTGGGCCACTTCACCTTGAATAGTCCTTTGAAATATGTGTTAATTACTATGCTAAACAGTCTGGTCCACCTTCTATTTAGCTGTGACACTCTGAGTGCATTTCCCAGACCTGAAGAAGAGCTCTATGTAAACTCAAAAGCTTGTCTCTCTCACCCACAGAAGTTGGTCCAGTAAAAGATATTACCTCACCCACCTTGTCTAATATGCTGGGGCAGACATGGCTACAACAATACTGCTCAAAAGCTTGTCTCTCTCTCCAATAGAAGTTGGACCAATTAAAGATATTACCTCCCCCACTTTGTCTAATAGAGAGAAGCAGGAAGTTCAAAGTCACAGCTAACATATTCTCCATCACCTACCCTGTTATATTCCTGTCTCTAAATATAAAATAATATTACACATGGCACTCATAGCTCAAGAGTGTTATTGGTTCTGATTTTCCAAATTCCTGATCTTCGGGTTCCTGATGTGATTTCTTTCTCTCTATTGTATTTAATTCCCAGAGATGATTCTGACAAGCCACCCTTTGCATAATCCTTCCTATCACACACACTCATGCTCCTATGTGCTTCATCCCCCACTGGAGCGCTCTGAAAATAGACAGAAACTTCTCATTTGCAACTTCCACTGGTGCATGACTGCTAGCTTCAGCAGTAAAACCTTTGATGCTTCATGGATATCAAAGAAATATATTGATCAGTCCCTCCCTGAGAGAGTTGCTTTTTTGCACATGAGCACATTGTTACAGAGCTGGCATTTGCAGTGCACAGCTTGGCTTGGCCTGGTTTTCAAGCAGGCAGCAGAAGTGTGAATGTAGTGGTGGATTCTATAGCTTGGTTTTTAAGTTTTATGCCTGAGTTTTTACCTGTGTACTCACTCTGTTCCTGCCTTTATCTACGAGCCCCAAATGTTGGGATATTATGATCTTTCCAAGCACCTAAGCAATTTCCCTGCCTTTTTTTTTTTTAAACACTCACTTGTGGCATAGTGTATATAATTACCAAAACAATGCAGAGCAGCTGAGAAATTTATACCTGTTTACTCCCATCACCTGTTAGCCCAGGGATTAAGAGCCAATTAGTACACCTGTGAGTTACTGCTTTCTGGCTGGAGCTACACAGGGATAATTAAAAGCCAGAGCCTTTTAAGACTGGGGGTGCAGTTGTAGAGAAGGCAGGATTCTCTCCTGAGGAAGAAAATACCCACTCCCTCTGGGAACAGGATAGAGTGGGGGCCTTAGCCCTAAAGTTTAAATAGGTAAGAAGCCAAGTAAGAGGCTCTACAGGGAGCAGGTTAGGCCCCTTGTTACTGTATGGGCGGCTCTGAGATAGGGTCCATTAAAAGCACTCCAGTGGTGTCTGGGTAAGGCAGACAAGTGAGTAGCTCAGCAAAGAAAGGAAAAGCCTGGAAACCAAAGGAGGAAGGCTGTGTTAAACATTGGCCATGGAGAAGCAGCACATGGTGGCCTAGAGGTAGGAAGTGGCCCAGGGAAAGAAACGGCTGCACATCTGAAGAAACAGACTTCGCTGCCTAGTACACAGTCCGTGTACTAGAACCTGGGGGTTACCCTACCAGTCCTGAAGAAAGAATACTGAGCCGGGGGGAGACTTCTAAAGGGGGAGACTCTTCTTGTCAAAGGCTCTTTTATGTTGGGCTGTTTTGTGAACTTTTCATTGGCCCTTCTCCTTACCCCAGAAAGGAGCTGGGGCTTGTGACTTGGCTGGAGGACAGAGCCCCAGAAGACCTGGTGAAAGGCAGATGGTCTGGCATTTGTTGCAGGCAAGGACCAGAGTGCAATGCTGCAACGGGTGCTACAGATGGTGAGTATACTAACTTATACTCCTATGTGCAAGAGTTTAGAGCCGCCTCCTCGCTTGCACTGAGGTCCCTTTGCAGTGCTTTAGTTTATATTTCCACCCACTTTAAGGCCAGCTCATGCTGCCAGCGCAGTGCTGAGGGAGTCTTGGTCTAAATGAGACTTAGTCCTGAAGGTCTATTTCAGCCTGATTCTTACTTGGCTGACAACAGTCTTGCACCAGGCACAGAAGAGTGAAGTTTACACTAGAATTCACAGCAGTGCAGCTAACAGCAGAATCAGGTCCCCTTTGCATCTAGCTGGGGCCAGTTAAATTGCCACTACCACTTCCTGCAGTGCATGGATTTTCCTTGCAGATCCCTTATCTAATTACTGACCGAGTCTGGCCTTATTTAGCTCATCAGTCACAACACTTGGAGGCCTGGCAGTAGGTCATGAGTGTCAGGGATGCAGTCAGAGTGGATCTGTGTAACCAAACCAAGACAGCGTGAACATGTGAATGCAATGGAATCGGTAGTGTGCAGGCAGCAAAATCCCATAGGCAAGGCAGGACTGAAAGCACAGTCAATACTGCTAAACAGGATGTGCTGTGCCTTAACTAATCGCTCTAGGTGAAATTCACCCTCTTGTGGAGAGCCATCACAAGGCTTGGGCACTGCTTAAATCCTCAAAATTGGCACAAGATGGTGCCAAGGCCTCCCACTGACTCTATGTATCAGGATAAATTTCACCCCTAGATACCGCACCTGCTTTTAAAAATGGACTAGGGCCTTTGGGGCCTGTAAGCAGTTCCTGGTGCCACAGCATGGCCTTGCAGGGGTCTCTGTCTCCAGCATTCCTGGTGGCCACCTCTTTGGCCTGGAGATGACCTGTCCCTATCTCCCTTTCTATGGCCCAGGTCATCTCATCCTAGTTCTGTCCCCTTGCAGGATACAAGAGTCCACATCAGTATCCAAACAGAGGAGCCTTCTGCTGCTCTTCACCCCCTAACGCTGGACACTGCAGGGTTGCTTCTCCGCTCCCCTGGCTGAGCACATCTCCCAGGGCTCTGTTCCCAGAGGCCCTTTTTCCAGCAGGTTTCCCCACTGCCTCACCTCCCTAGGGACATCCCCCCTGACTTCTTATGGGGTCTGTCTCAGGGCCTACCCTAGGAGCCTGACCTGTTCCCTGTAGTTCTCTCCAGCTTGCTCCTCTGCCCTGGGTCTCCTCCCTCACTGAATTCTCTTCTGCCTCTATGGAATCCTCCCTGGCCTCCCACAGCTGGGGGTCACCCATGGTCATTAAGCCATCAGTTGAGGGATAACTGCTGCTTCACAGGCAAGGCTGAGCTTCACTTCCCTTACAGGCCCGTGACGGGGTCAAACGTGAGATGCCTTAGACGGGCCTGACTTAAGAAGGTGCTGAGCACCTGGCCTCTGAAAACCAGAGGGCGGGGGGGGGGCAAGCTGGACATACAAAGTCACTAGTCCTATGAACAGCCAGACTGGGTCTAACCAATGGTCTATCTAGCCCAGTATCCTGTCTTCTGACAGTGGCCAATGCCAGGTGCCCCAGAG
Organism: Emys orbicularis; assembly: GCF_028017835.1. NCBI lineage: Eukaryota > Metazoa > Chordata > Testudines > Emydidae > Emys > Emys orbicularis. Next base: position 361,224 of record NC_088703.1, on the reverse strand, counting down.
GGAATGAATAGAACAGGTAATCAACAAGTGAAGCCTGGAACATGTAAAGCTAATTATCCCAAAGCACCATTCCAGAGGGAACATCCTGCACCTCTGGGAGCTGCTATGTGACAGAAATGCTGCTGTGTCCATATGGCCATAAAGGTTACCAATACCTATCAAAACCTCCCAGCTTGTGCTCCAATCTGTTCCACAGCTGTATGCGCTTGTCTGGCACCAAATGCACTTGGCCAGTTGGTTGCTTTGTTTGTTTGGATGCTGTTCTGCCAACTTTTGATCCCTGAACTTTCTCTGCTCTGGCCTGACCTTTAAACCTTTAGTATTTCATTCCTGTGACCTTTAGCTTGGTGCTCGATCAGTGCTGGCCTAAGGGAATCATGTAGGCTTTGAGTAATATCTGCTCTCTAGAGCCGGGAAATTTTTTCACAAACTTTATTCAGTTAAAAAAAAAAATGCAGATTTGGGTCAACAAACATTTTGTGAATTCATGTCAATCTTGTCAAATTGCTTCAGGAAGGGGGAAAACATCCTAAAAAGGCAATTTTTTTCTTTTGACACTTTCTAAACACTTTGATCTCTGGATTGAAAACAACTTATTTAGCAATTTCCTTTCATTACTTTTTTTAATTTAATATGTAAAAAAAAAAAAAAAAAAACCTTGAAATTGAAATGAAACACCTCATTTCAGGTTGAACAAAACATTTCATACTACCTGAAATGAATTTTTTTAACTTACTTAAAAACTTAAAGTTCTGGGTCAACCTAAAACTTTTTCCCCCTGAATTACCAGCAAATCAAAAAAATCCACTATTCACACAGCTCTATTCCTTTTCTCTTTTCATTTAACTCTTAGAAGCCTTGGGGAGGGGGGTTATTTTCTCCATTTGACTTTTTGTTTATTCCTGTACTAGTTACAGTTCTTTCTCCCCACCCCCATCACCCCCTGCTCTGTTCTTGCAGGAGATGGCATGCCACATGGTAACTTTCCTGGTAACCATAAAACTAATGCTACCTGGGAAAGTGTAGCAAATAGAACAGAGATTGCTCATCACTCTTGGCTGTATCTAGTCCCCAAGGCCAATGTGCTCAGAGGCCTAAAGCCAAGCCCCTAAGTCTGTATTTAGACACTTATGGCACTATTGCCTGCTCTGCCACTCTTGATAACTGCAATGGGATTGGCAGGTATGTAGGCACTCTGGGGGGAAAAAAATCAGGCAACTTCTATTTAGGGCCTATGTTTTCAAAAAGTGACAAGTGATTTTTTTTTTTTTTTGGGGGGGGGGGTACTCAACGTTAGTCACTTGAGAGGAGCTGAGGCTTTCAGAAAGAGCTGATCACTCGTAAGCTGAAAAACTGGGCCCCTTTGAAGTGAGTTTGGCACTCAAATGGAGGCAGTCAAATTCATTAGTCACTTTTAAGACTTAGGCATAGGTGCCTGAACAGGGATATAAAGGCCTTTAACTTTAGACATACTGCATGCCCTGCCCTTTGTGCAGCTGCTCATACCAGTGCAGCGTGCCGTCACATCAGCAGGGTTGTTTCATGGCCACTCTGCACTGAGGTTATGGTGGTGAATTGGGCTCTCAGGCCTTATCTCTGAATGCTAAGGGGGAGGGAGTGTGTTGCTGATGCCCCACAGATTCCCTTCCTTCCCCATTTATCTGTATTGCGGCAGTGCTTTATCTGCACAGATGAGATCGTGGCCCTGACACCACATAGCCATGGAGCAAACGGCCCCTGCTGCCACCAAGATCTTACCGTCTAACTAGACAAGACAAAGTGACATTATTGTCCCCATTTTAAAGATGACGAAGGTGCAGAGATCCAGGGCTGGATTTCCCTCAGATGCTGAGGACCAGAAGTGCCTGATGAACGGGAGTTGTGGGTGTTCAGTGCTTCTGGAAAAGCAAACACCAACCAACTTTCCCAGGACCATGCAAGGAGTCAGAGTCCGTGGCAGAGGCTGGAATTTAAAGGTATCCCAAGTCTCACTCCAGTACCTGGCCAGCCTCTGTCTCATCTTCCTTTGCTGTTCTGTTTCAGTCATCTTTATCAACTTATGCTAATCTCTGTATCCATCCACAGGTCTCCTCAAGCCTCGCAGGCACCTGAAATACCTACAGATAAATGGGTAACCTGGAAATGCACAGCTGAGACAGTTAGTACCCAATTAATGCCTGTGCAGGGGGTTCATGTGGACATCAGCTTCTCCAGCACCAGGGACAGAGCATCAGATTCTCTATTGCACTGCACCTGTGCAAAGCAGGCTCCTCTCACCAGAATGAGTGCTTCACATGCTGTTTCCACTCATGTAGAGGACCACACAAGTTGCAGATGGAAAACTGAGCCTAGAGAGAATAAAACACATGGCTCCCCTATATTAGTGCAGCATAAGCCCTGTGATACCCCAACCACCCTGCTGTATTTATCACTCATAGGCTAGCAGAAGAGAGGTACTAGAGGGGCATCAAAGCATAGACAAGAATGCTAAAACCAAACAACCAGATAATAAGTAGGAAGAAAAGTCAGTCTCTATGACTAGGATTTTCAGAGGAACTAAGGAAATCTTAAATTCTCTTGAAAACCACAGAGCCTCAAACCTTGACCTTCTCCACTCACAAGTAGAGCACCCCTGTGAGAAATAATCTTTCTGCAAGCCTGAAGAATGCTTCTAAAACATAATCAGAACAGCAGATTTTATTACATACAAAGGCAGAAACTCATACAACACCTAGAGGGACTGACAAGGCAAGAAGTTGTTATGCTTAGCACAGTCACGGAGCAGACATTAAGGGCAGAGCTAACCTGTCCAGCTCTTAAGAACCCTCATCAACTGCAGACAAATCAGAGTCCCCAAACTGTTTGAAAAGCTGAGCTGCTTCTGGCTAAAGTGTTTATCTACAACTCAAAGGCCAGAAATGGCTTTTCTGCAGCTTGGATAATATTCAGCGTGAGTCCCTGTTAAGTGTGCAAATATTTTCCTGGCAAAATGGAAGGGCTGACTGTGCTTCAGGAAAAAAATGCTAGAGGATCTAAAGTGGGTCCAGAGACTCCAAGTCCTGTGCGAAGTGGCTCATCGCTGCTGGGAGATGGGTAATTGCTGCTAGAAGCCAGTTTTGTGGTTAAGAATAGAAGGGTGAGGGATAAGAAACTAAGAGAGAGAACACTCTTAGGTGTTTGTTTGGTGTCAGACCAAACCATGCCAGTTTCTCCTCAGTAAACTGAGACAATTGGCCTGATTTCCATTTACAGTGCTGTGGAGACAAAGGGGTTTTAAAGTGGGAATAAACTATATATTTCCACCCACCAGAAGGCCCCATTCCATGGATAGATCTGTGCAAAGTGGCCTTAGTATAAAAAAGAATTAAGTTCAATAAGATTTTAAGTTTAGCAGAAGAGAGTTGCACATCAGGACCTACCCCTTATGCAGTCATTCACACCAGTGCAAAGCGGCTGTGAAATGCTGCCGGATCAGAAGGGTTGAGATTGGCACCAGTAAACGTAAATGGCTACATATGGGAATCTGACCCAGCCCGTGCAGGTCAAAGGGATTAAAGAGCCTGTTCTGGCTACCCCAAAGACTAGGTGACTTGTGAGTCAAACAAATAACTCAGCTGCTGAGGTGCATGTCCTGCATAATTATTGCAAAGCAGCACTCAATGCAGTCTGCTGGCTCCATTTTTGCCACTCACTAGGAGAGTTATTGGGGGCCCCCACTGTTTTATGATTTGACTGCTCCTGTGTGCTAATAATTTTCAGTAACAATTACTTTGCCTGAAACTTCTCATTGCTACCTTCTATGTGCAAAATCCTCCAAGCAGAAATAATTACGCTGGGTGGGTCTCAGCTCAGTTGGTAGGCAACAAGTACCTATGTCACCCAAGCTGGCTCCTTGGCCAATGCTCTGAACCCTACAGGAGGAATCTCTGGTTCAAGGGTTAGTGGGGAACATAGGAGAAGCTTGCCCATGCTGTATTTGTTTATATTGCCGAGTGCCCAGAGGACCCACTTTTGGTGGGTGCTGCATTCATACGTAGTAAGAGACAGCTTGTGCCGCAGAGAGCTCACTATCCAATAGGATAAGCAGAGCTCCCTTCCCAGCATGCTTTTCTCCTGGTGAATGTCTGCACTATGTGCGAGTCACAGATGTACTCACATTAGCTCTGGAGATCTTAGCTTATAATTACCCTAAGATCAGCTGCAGCCTGGACGCAGTCTGTCAGAAAACTCCAGGAAAGAACTGCTCCGGCTGTTGTTAATTGTATGCCTCTCTGTGTAAATGTTGTTTTTACTGACTTAATCAATAAACCCAATCAAAGCTGATTTAGCCAAGGTTTGTTATTAAATTAATCCAGTCTAGAGGACCCTCCCCCTAAACCTATAATCACAGTTAACATTTTATCAACTACTGGTTATCAACAAACCATTACTGATCAACTACTGATCAGCAGGAGGGAGCGCCCCCAGGGGACATGGCAGGGAGGAGAGTGCTTAGACTGTAAGGTCTTTTGAATCAGGGACAGTCTCTTAACTCTCAGAGGGGCAGCAGTGTTAGTCTGTTTCAGCAAAAACAATGAGGAGTCTGGTGGCACCTTAAAGACTAACATTTATTAGAGCATAAGCTTTTGTGGGCTATGACCCACTTCTTCAGATTTATGGAGTGAAAGTTACAGTGGGCAGGCATAAATATACAGCACAAGAAAAGATGGGCGTTGCCTTACCAAGTGCGGGGTCAATGATTCTCTTAACTCTGTCTGTCCAACATCTAGCACAAGGGCATCCTAGTCCATGGCTGGGGCTCTGAGGCATCACGGCAATACAAATAATACAATACTTTACCACTTGCAATAATGCAGTGATGTTAACACCATCAAACTTTCACTGTATTAAGTGCCTCCTGCAGCAGCTATTTTCTGTTCAGATATTGTTGTAAGTGGGGCAATATGGAATCTGTGTAGAGCGCATCCATGCGTACACACTATTTAGCCAGAGGTTTTCTAATCTACTTATTTGAGGAATTTATCTGGACCCCATCACTGTATAATAGCTCAGTGCCTCGCAATCTTTAATGTATTTATCCTCCCAAACACCTATTATCCCCATTTTATGGATAGTGAACTGAGGTACAGAGAGGCTAAGTGACTTGCCCATGATCACTCAGGGAATCTGAGGCACAGCCTAAGGCAGCACCCAAGCCACTGGACTATGCTTCCTCTCTAATGTGCCCCCGGAGTCGATTAGGCAGCGCATCGGACTAGAGTTGCTGGAGTGTAGGGAATGCTCATGGCAATGGAGTCTGGACCCTGCCAGTCTAGAATAAGATTCTGTTGGAATGAATTCTGAATGAAATTGGTCATCACCACCACGGTGTGCAATGCAAGCAAAGACCAGATGGGGCCATGTCATCACCTATAGGCTACATCTTTTTTAATTAATGGAGATATCCCATCTCCTAGAGCTGGAAGGGACCTTGAAAGGTCATCGAGTCCAGCCCCCTGCCTTCACTAGCAGGACCAAGTACTGATTTTTGCCCCAGATCCCTAAGTGGCCCCCTCAAGGATTGAACTCACAACCCTGGGTTTAGCAGCTGGTACCAGCTCATACAAAATCTGTCTCCGGTGTAGGAGGGAGCAAGTGCTTGTGAAAAGGAGTGTGGTTCTGTCTCCTCTCTCTGTGACTGCTTCCAGCAGCCAATTTTTTCTAGATGTCTTTACTGGGATGGCACCTTTGATGTAGCTGTGGCTCAACGCAAGGCATGTGGCAGAAGGAGGCCTCTTCCATTTAAAATGCACTGCCTGGATCAACATGGCTGGGGAAGGCAGCATAACAGAAGGGACTGATCTTGGAAGACCACAAGGAAGTTGAGATGCTTATTAAGCCTGAAGCACATAGCTAAACAATGCAGTTTGTAGCTCAGCAGATCTGTGGGAAAACACCTGATAATATCACCAAAGCACCCAACCACCCTTGCCCTTATTGTTTATCATTCCAAACCGTGTCCATTTCCTCCTTTTGTTACATACTTCTTATCATCTTAGGTTATTTCCTAGTTTCTCAGTTCCCCAGCAACTTTCCAAATGTCTCAACAGCTGTCTGTTACTGTTTATTCCCTTATTTGGATGATTTTTGTGTGTTCGCTCTTGCACACATTTTGTAGTTACTGAAATATCTGTTACAGCCATTTTAAATATATGCTAAAAGTGACCACACAGAAAAATTCCACTTCTACAATTAACTCAACTACAAAGGCTCATGGGACTTTAGCTCCTAGGAGAGCCTTAGGTCCTTTCTTTAACCTATCTTCAATGTCAGCATGCCCTATGCTAATATGCTCTTTCCCCTCCCTCCAACCAGTCCCTCCCCTCTGACCTGGGAAAATCTTTTATCTTCCTGTTGCTCTAAGGAAAGGTTAAAATCCCTCGTTCCTGACCGTGATAATCCTTTGAGGAACAGTTTGGACATGCAGGGAGCCTGGTGAAGATGCACCTTTCTTGCTCTACACTCTCTCCAGCCTGTAATAAAGTCAGCAGTCTGTAAGGTGAAATTCATCCCTGGACAGCGGGTCTGCATGAGGCCCATGCACCGCTTTAGTCCCACTTTAAGTGGTGCATGGCCTTTGTGCTGGTTCTCTGCCCTGGCGAATTTTACCCTGGGGGCATAGTGAGTTTCCAGGTTGAGACCTGGGGTTAGTGCCAGTAAAGTTCCAAACACCCAGACTTGATTGCTAAGGGTCCCGGATACAGAGTCACTCTGAGTCCTTAGGAAGGCAATGCTGCCCTGACTGAGTCAGGCTGCTTGGTGAGAACATCCCTGAGGAGCTTCCTGTGACAAGCTCACAGATTGAGGAGCAGAGGGGTGCATCTGGAAGCCTTTTATGCATGGTATTTACAAGGCATACGCCACTCCTTGGAAAGACTTGTCTGAATTCCATCTGGTCATGCATGCAAGAGTTTAGCTTTCTTCTTGATAAGTTGTTGAAACAGTGACATCCTTTTGGCTGTACTTAACCTCCACCATCATTTTTAGGTTAGGCTACTAAGTAAATGTAATGTTGGGAGCTGGATTTGCCAGGGAAAAGAAGCTTATTGGGGTTTCTATCTAAAGCTGCAGACTACTGCACTGATTTCAGTGCAGGATCGAATAAAGGAAGAGAGACTCCTGGGCCAAGTATTCTGTATTGAGAATACGTTGTAGAGACGAGCAGCTCAGTGCCTGGCACCAGGATCTCTACCATCTGCCACCTCCTGCAAGAGGACCTTTTACTGGCTGAACAAGAAGAAACATTAACATCATAAGAGTTCACCTCGTCACCCATCAGAGAAAGGCCTGTGCCAGCTCTACAGGAAGCGCACGCTCCAGCTTTACAGTCAGTTCCAAAAGGAATTTAATAACCTAGATTAGCTTGTGCGAATGTGAGGGGCCTGGCACATGCTGTGTGTCTGCTGCAGTGCTGCTCAAATAAAAGCAGCAGTGGCCTCCCTCTCTCTCTCTCTGAGGGTAGCTTCCTAATCACCCTGAGCTGCTGATTAAATAATCAAGAGTCTGAAAATAGGCATTGAAATCAGCAATGAAAATAGTCTGGTTTAATTTACATTTGGATGTGCAGTGGAGCATCAGTTTTAGCTTCTCAGAAGCCAGCAACTAAGGAACGTTATTATTCCTTTGTGTTACCGTAGCAGCAAGGAGCCCTAGTCATGGACCAGGCCCCCAGGGTGCCAGGTGCTGTACAACACACGACAAAAAGAAAGTCCCTGCCCCAAAGACCTCACACTATAAAATATAAGACAAGAGACAACAGGTGGATGCTAACAGACGGGGGAGTACAAGGAAACAAAGAGATGATATTGGTCAGCAGGACAGGCAATGGTCTCAGCACATCAGCAGTGTACCTATTGTCAAGGATTTTGTAGGCAAAGGAAAATTTTAAGGTGGGACTTATACTGTACTCAGAGTGCTCCATCCTCAATGCATCGTGTAGCTCCTCTTAACAGTGACGTCCAAAGGCTTTAAAACAAATCGGGACTTTGTCTTTTCTTTATGATGCATTAGGAAGGCCTCAAAGGTTCTGTCTTTTCTGCTTAGAAAGTTCCCAAGAGTCCCATCTGGCTTAGCTGTAGGAATGCCAGGAGATCTCAGAGCATATGTATTGCAAGCTCTGACAGCTTAATTGAAGAGGCAATGGAAAGTATCAAGTCTTCCGACAAAGAAAGCCTTTCTCCAGAACGTTCATTTGGCAGGGATGTTAAAAAAACAATGTTTTTAAACAGTCTGACAAAGCATCCTTGACACCCTCAATTGCTCAAGGTTCACTCTCGGCTCTTTGTGAGGTCACTGTAAGCCCAGGCTAACACAGTTGGCTCTGGCCCCCTCTACTGGGTGGAGGTTTATGATTCAGCTACTGCCTTGCAGCTAATGAGCCCAATACTTTAGGCAGCAGAGAAGCTCATGTTCTCAGATCTAGGAGCCCTGAGGTCAGGTCCTGTTACCTCACTTAGTATTTGTATTACCTAACTCCTACGAGCCCTAGTCATGGGCCAGGTCCTCATTGTGCTAGGCGCTGTACAAAACACACCAAAAACTCAGTTCCTGACCCAGGGAGCTTGTAGGCCTTCACTTTCCATTACAAAGCAGCCGATGAGGGCACAAGCGCACTTCTTGTTTTGCTTCGCAGGTCACCTTTGACGTGGGAGTTGCATGTGGTTACCAAAGCAAAGAAGACTGGGGGGAGGGGGGCCAGGTGAAGAATCTGATAAGTCTTCAAATAGGTTAAGGGGCGTTATAAAGAAGGTGATCAATTGTTCTCCATGTCACTGAAGGCAAGACAAGAAGTAATAGGCATAATCTGCATCAAGAGAGATGTAGGTTAGATATTGGGAAAACCTTTCCAACTCGAAGGGTAGTTAACCTCTGGAATAGGCTCCCAAGAGAGATTGTGGAAGCCCTGTCATTGGAGGTTTTTAAGAACAGGTTGGACAAAAACCTGTCAGGTATGGTCTAGGTTTACTTGGTCCTGCCTCAGTGAGGACTTCTCAAGGTTCCTTGCAGACCTACATTTCTATGATTCTATGCCAAAGTGTGTTTAGCTGCAGTTCCAATATTTTAGCCATGTTATTGCAACGCTGCCATTTCCAATGTCACTTCTATGCCTGCTACCTCCCCTAGCTGTCAGCTGCCTTCTTGGGCTCTCTACTACCCAAGACTTCACACAGCACACATTTACAATTCAGAACTAAAACAATCCTGAAATTGTGTTCTGTAAGCGTTGATTTACTCCCCCGGAGGAAAAACACCTTTGCCTTGGATTCCAGGTGTGAGGTCAAGCTTTACACTGAGGCTAGGTCTACACTACAGCGGGGGGTCGACCTAAGATACGCAACTTCAGCTACGTGAATAGCGTAGCTGAAGTGGCGTATTTTAGGTCGACTTACCTGGCTGTGAGGACGGCGGCAAGTCGACCGCTGCCGCGTCGCCGTCGACTCCGCTACCGCCTCTTCCCGCGGTGGATTTCCGGAGTCGACGGCAGAGCCATCAGGGATCGATTTTATCGCGTCTTCACTAGACGCGATAAGTCGATCCCTGATAGACCGATTGCTACCCGCCGATCCGGCGGGTAGTGAAGACGTGCCCTGAATGGATCGGAGAGAGTGCAGCCTCTGAGGATTATTAATGAGGGTTTCAGGTTGCCATGTTAACGTTTGGCCCTTCTGCTCTGTAATAACTCAATAATACACTTCAGTGCTCACCACTTTTCAACCTCTTTCTCTCTGTTGCATCATTTTCCAGGAGCTCCTTATTCAGCAATGACTCCCATTAGGGAAGCATATCTCAACGGCATTAACAAGACAGGCTGATTAGCTGCAAGGTGGTTGCCTCATCATGAAGCAAAGTACTATAAAATAACTCCCAGAAATATGTTTCCCCACCAGTCCAGATTCTTGCACCTCCCCCCCCCCCCAGAGCTCCACAATCTTTTATTTAAGAAAGGCCCAGTTTAGCACATACTTGGGTGGCATGCTGGAAAGGACTTAGAAGTCCTGGGTTTTATAGTGCCTCGCACAACAGGGTCTCGGTCCACTACTTGGGCTTCTAGTACTATGGAAGTACAAATAATAATGAACATGAGCTCTCAGGGTGATGCAGTGGGTAAGAAGGCTAATACAATCCTAGGATGTACACATGGGGTATATCAAGAATGAACAGGGAGGTGGTATTTTCTCTACATGCAACAATGGGGACACCACTACCGGGATTCTCGATACAATTTTCAAAAGAGACTTGAAAATGGGTATAAGGCTTCTACAGCACTTCTGGTGCTTTTGAAAATGTTACCCACTTCTGGTGTCTACATTTTTTAAAGGATGTTGGAAAATTGGAGATGGTTTAGAGAAATAAGAACAAGTCTTGAAAAACTTGCCTTACAGTGAGAGAAGCCTAAGAAGCTCGATGTCGTTAGCTTATCAAAGAGAAGGTTAAGAGGCAATTTGATGACAGTCTACAAGCAGCTACTAGGCAGAAGATGTCCAATAGCAGAGGGCTCTTAAATCTATCAGACAGAGACAGAATGAGATCCAATGGCTGGAAGTTGAAAACAGAAAAAAAAAAAAGGCACACATTTTTAACCATTAGGATAATTAGTCACCGGACAGCTGGAACAGCTTATGTAGGGATGCAACAGATTGTCTATCACTTGGAGTCTTGAAATCAAGATTAAACGTCTTTCTTAAAAAAAAAAAAAAAAAAAAAAAAAAACACTCTAGTTCAGTAGTTTTCAACCTTTCCCAGATTGGGATGCCTTTTCCGTAAATTAGTGACCAGCTTGTCCCCTGAAGCCAGGAGGAGTTTATATCCTTCCAAACTTTTTCAAAATCCTTACTAATGTAATTGTAGCAGTTCCTATTTTCCATATACTTTTTTTGTTTGGAGATTTTTGAAGCTTTGGGCCTCACTGATATCTTGTGGCTATGAGTTCCAGAGACCAATGGTGCTAATTGTTGGAAAAAAAGCATTTACTTTTAAGCAGTTTGAAAGGCCTGTGGCCTGAAGTCTATGAGAGACGGGAAGTAACTGAGTGAGCTGTTAGCTAGAGAGTAAGGAGAGTTGACTGAGGGAGGAAGTACCCCATTTACATATTAACTGCAGATGGTTTGGGGACATTGGGATATAATTTGGCTATATTTTGTACTCAGCCCATATTTTAGAGATTACCTTGTTGGGAACCACCTGGGCAAAGCCTTGAGAATGACCGGGTAGTGGGGTCACCCTGATGAAGACTGCTGTTTGCCAAGGTTGGGTAAGAGACTCTGGCCAGAATCCTAGTTCAAAGGCAAAGAAATTATGTATTCCTGGATTGGTGTTGGGAATATTTCTCTGGCTGATAGGGACTTTGCTGGGTCTTTTAGGCCACTGATTCTCTTGTATTTAAAAGAGCCGAACTTGCTTTACATGGACAGGTCTCGGTAGTGGTTCTAGTCTATTTTAGATCAGCTGGGCTTGTTACGCTATTGTACTGCATCGTATGCAGTCATTTATATGAGTGTCAAATACAACCATTCTGATCTGGTAGGAATTCATATCCATTTTGCACTAGTGTAAGTAGCTACCACATGAGATCAGTTGTATTACAAGCCCACTTTCTTCTGCTGTAACTCACTGCACAGGAGACAAGGACAGCAGAAAAACTAGGCCTATCATCTTTTGTCTATGACGAGGCAACCCCAATGCTCAAGGCACAGTGCAAGCAAATCTACCCATGCTCATGACTTCACCGAGGTTTTAAAGGAAACAGAATTTTTCTCTATAAACACCAGATGAAAAGGGAATCACTCTGCCTCAGGCACCAGCCAGTCACACAGAGAGGCACATCTGGAAGGCAACCAGCACAACAGAGCACAGGTTTGGAGAGGAGTTAAAGATTCAGTAAAAAAAAAAAAAAATCCTTTTGTTTCTTAACATAGGTAGAAAAGGCCAGTTAATCCCAGCTGGGACCAGTGGATATGCAGCTTGTTAAAAAATCATGAGTCAGATCTCAAAAAGTCATGAGATGCTTTAAAAAAGATAAATGTTGGGTTTTATCTATTTGCCTTCTGGTGTTGGAGACTTCAGGGGTCAAGGTTTCAAGCCATGGGGCCTAGAAACTTGCTGCTTATTTTCTTTTTTTAAATAAAAGCTGAGATTCTCACCTAATCACAGGATTCCAGGAGCTGGGGCTTGAAGAAAAAACACCATATAAAGATTTCCAAATGCTTTGCAAACATGGATTAATTAAGCCTCACAAACCCCCATTTTATTTTATTAGCAGTAATAATATAGAGGATCCATTTAACTAAGCTCTGTACAAACTCACAAAGATTGACAGTCTTTGCCTCCCCCGTCTACCCTGCTATTTTTAGCAGTGTAGTATCCTGCTGCTGGAGTCATCCCCTGCCACAGTGCAAGGCTCTGGCAGGGGGAGGCACTGGAAAAATGTTCCAGCAGCTCTCTGCTGCCAAGTCTTTCCCCGCTGGCTCCCTTGGCCAGAACCTTTCACCGACACGTAGCTATGCACCAGTGTGGACGCAGCCTGCTTTTCACTGCAGCACGTTGCTACACCTACCCTACACATTGCCACAAGAGACACGCAGTGCAGACGTAGCCTAAGTGACTTGCCCAAGGTCACAGAAGCCAGTGGCAGAGCAGGGAACAGAATCCAGGATATTTATTGGGCTCGAGAGAGATGGACTATCTAGCCCAGGGTTTAGGGCACTCAGCTGGGATGTGGGAGACCCAGACTGGAGTCTCTGTACCACTGAATATTTAATGATTTATACAAAACTGAACAGCTCCGGTAGGAGAGACTGAGAAAACCTACCCCAGAATGGTCGATAGTCTGGCATTTATGGCACTCACTTAGGATGTGGGAGACCAGGATTCAAGTCCCTGTTCCAAGCTAACCCTAACACTGGGTTGCTGAGGGAGTGCTCACCCTTGTTTTTTGAGATTTTTTTTTTAATGGACTCGGTTTTTTCCCCCTAAGTGGGGAACAGGAACTTATTTGAAGTCACCAAATTTTTCACAAGATGGAAAAACCACTTCCTGTCCAGCTCTATCCCTCGCTCTTTCCACTAGAACCACTTTCTCCTTTGGACCGTGGAGTGATCTTCCAAAGAAAGTGGGGGAGCCCCATCTCCTAGGAGATTTAAAACTAGACAGGGCAAAGTACTCAAAAATATGGTGTGGGGAACAACCCTGCACTGATCAGGAGCTGGGAGTCTAGGGGGAGCAACAATATGTGACCTATCAGTGTAGCTCCTGCCTTTCTCTAACCTCTATGGTTCATAGGTTACATGTATTATGGATTCACCTGATTCTCATCCTGTTTATGTGAGATTTCAGGGCAGTCACTCCTGATTTGCACTGGTGAGTGAGAAGAGAATCCAGCGTGCACATCTTTAAATCTTCCTATCACATGACTCGCATATTCATAAGCTCACAAGTACAAGCCTGACTCATAGCACAGACCTCATCATCTCTAAACTAAAAGTCCTTTTCCCCTTCTGGGCTCAACTTCAATTCCTCCCCCTTCTCAGGGTACTGACCGAGCAGGCTTTTCTCTACCGGGAGTCTAAGTACCACTTAAGCTGCCCCCATGAGCTTCTCTCTCATTCTCTGGTCCTTGCAGACCCTAACTTGAGGAATGAGCAGAGCTACAGAAGCAGGGTGGTCTGGCCATAGTCAATCCCAAACTTCTGGCCCTTTCTCCAAGGAGAGGGAACGCTCCCGAGCTCGTCTCTCCCCTCAGCTTGGTCTTTGCTAGTTTTTGGTGCAGCAGCCTCGCTCTCCTCAACTGAGTTCCCTCAGCTCCTTATATGCCCTCGCTCTGCCCCCTCTGGCCAGGAGGCTAGTAACCAATCGCCTCCCAGGTGCAGCGCATAACTAATTAAGTTCTTTCCCTTGCCTTACAGGTGATGGGGTTAAGCTCCACCACAGGCACATTTTCAAAAAGCACCTAAGGGGTTTAGGAACACAATCTCCTCCTAAGGCTGTGAGCTCTTTGGAGCAGGGACTGTCTCTGTATTTGTGCAGCACCTAGCAAAATAGGGGCCAGATCTCAATCGAGGCCCCTACGTGCTACCATAAATAAGTAAATAACGCACAGAGAGGTATAGACTAGGAGACACGACACTGCATATTCTCTCTAATCTCTAGGGTTCTCTGATAAGTGACCAATAGTAGTTGATACCACCTGGCTACTGTTCCATGGCTTAGCGAAATTAGTTGTTGGATCCCCATCTACTTCCCAGTGGCCAGAAAAAGAGAAGCCCATCACGGGGTCCTGTCAGGGGTGTGGGCATTTGACACTGAGTCAGTGGGGATTCGTCCGAAACATGCTGATGCCACTTGGTTTTATGGTCAGTCCCCTGGGCTACTTCCTACCCGGTCCCGTCCTGCAGTGGTCCAGGCATCTCCGGGGTTTCTGGATTCCTTGGCTAGGGCAGTTCCTGGCAAATCTCTCCTCTCTGGGGAGTCCTCCATCATCCCGGGGTCCGCCTGGGTCTCAGCAGCTTTTGCTTCCGTGCTCGGGAGATTCGCCAGTTCTTGGCCTGGAGCCAGCAACTGCATTCTCCCTCCTCAGCGGTCAGCTGAGCTGCTCCCTTTTAACCTGGGTTCCATCTGCAGCTTGTGCAGCAGGGCCAAGGGGGCGTGGACTCCTTGGCCCACTGCGTGGGCTTAACCCCTGCTGAACAAGTGTGAGGCAAGCACGCCCCATCACACTCCCTTCTCCACCTCTTTCCCATCCATTTGTTCAGTAGGAAACCTTGGTGCCATGTAGAAAGCACACCTGGTGTTCCAACCATGACTCCTGCCTATCATTGCCTCTTCCAAGGTGAGTTCAGAAGATGCAGAATAGTCCAGATTCCCTTTCATCGCAGAGAATAGTTTCTGAATGCAGATGCAAATTTCAATCTGGCAGGGAGTGAATGAATCACCTGCCAGGCCTCTCACCCACAGCAGCAGGAGATGCCGGTTGGTATTTCAGAGGAGTCCGCATTAGGGTTGCAAGTCGTTTCATCTGCGGTGATCAGCATTAAATAAAAATACATTAAAAAATTCCCAAAAAACAAACATCTTGGTACTAAAATATATGATTGGTGGCTATCCAAAAAGCCTCTCCTTATCATGGGAATGTTTTACTGAAAACTCTATAGCTCAATAAAATGCTAAGTTATAAAAACGCCATCTGTTTCTTTACATTTTCCTTCCATCTGGGCACTTTATTGAGAAATTTTATAGCCTTCTGTACTTCTATATACCTCTTTCAAAACATGTATACTAAACTGCAGAATATCTATTCAGACCAGGAGAGAGGGGCGGGGGAGGAGATAAAGAACTTTAACTGTATCCCTGAGGCACTTCAATTAACAAACAAGATATATGCTCAAGAAGTGCTGGGCTCCTTCATATATTTTTCGCGAAGGGCAGATGACTTCACACTGAAATATAGTTGGTATCTTCCATTTAATAAAATCCTCTGAGGGGTAGGGTGAGAAGGAGACTAATATAAAGTCTTGGAGGCTATTTAGGCTTTAAAGGTACATTAAAAAATAGCGTGAAACCCCATTGCTTTACCATTGTCACTGCACTGCAGTGGGTAGCAGGTTCGCATCTGGTAACAGAGTAGATTTCCTCTGGAGTTTAATCGTGATGCTGCTTCTACTGGGTAGGTTTGGGGGTAATAAGGACAAATGAGCAGTATTGAGGCAGAAGTGTTCAATAAATATTTCTATTCTGCATTTGGGGCGAAAAACAAATGATGTAGTCTCATATGGTGATGATAACACTCTTTCCATTCCACTAGTATCTCTGGAGGATGTTAAACAGAAGCTATTAAAGTCAGACATTTTAAAATCAACAGGGCCAGATAACTTGCATCCAAGAGTTTTAAAAGAGCTGGCTGAGGCGCACACTGGACCGTTAATGTTGATTTTTAATTAGTCTTGGCGCACTGGAGAACTTCCAGGTTGGAAGAAAGCTAATTTTTAAAGAAGGTGAATGGGATGCCCTAGGTAATTATAGGCCAGTCAGCATGACATCGATCCCAGGCAAGATAATGGAGTGGCTGATACAAGACTCAATTAATAAAGAATTAAAGGAGGTAATGTGATTATGGCAAAACAACATTTTTTGGAAAATAGATCCTGTCAAACAAACTTGATATTTTTTAATGAGATTATAAGTTTGATTGATGAAGGTAATAGTGTTGATGTGATATATTTCTGTAAGTCATTTGACTTGGTACCACACGATACTTCGATTAAAAAATGAGAACGAAATAAAATTAACATGACACACATTAAATTGATTGAAAACTGGCTAACTGATATATCTCAAAATGTAATTGTAAATGGGGAATTGTCATTGAGCATGTCTGTTTCCAGTAGGGTCCTGGAGGGATCGGTTCTTGGCCCTATGCTATTTAACATTTTTACCAATGATTTGGAAGAAAACAAAATCATCACTGATAAAGTCTGCAAGTGACACAAAAACTGGGGGAGTGGTAAACAATGAGGAGGACAGGTCACTGATTCAGAGTGATCTGGATCACTTGGTAAACTAGGTAAATATGCATTTTAATATGGCTAACTGTAAATGAATACATCTAGGAACAAAGAACAGAGTCCCCCACCCTTTAAGTGTGGCCTACCCTGAGAAGCAAGGACTCTGAAAAAGATTTGGGGGTCGGAGGGATAATCAGCTGAACATGAACTCCCAGTGCAACCCTGTGGCCAAAAGAGCTGATTAGATGCTGGGATGCAGAAACAGAGGAATCTCAAGTACATGTAGAGAGGTTATTTTACCTCTGTGTTTGGCACTGGTGCAACTGCTGCTGGAACCCTGTGTCTAGTTCTGGGGGCCACAATTCAAGAAGGATGTTGACAAATTGGAGAGGGTTCAGAGAAGAGCCATAAGAACGATTAAAGGATTAGAAAACATGCTGACTATAAGCTAAATATATTGAGCTCCTGGAGCCTAACAAAGAAAAGGCTAAGGGGTGACCTGATCACAGTCTGTAAGTACGTGCATGGGGAACAAATATTTAACAACAGGCTCTCCAGTCTAGCAGAAAAAGGTCTAGCACAATCCAATGGCTGGAAGCTGAAGCTAGACAAATTCAGACTGGAAATAAAGTGCACCTTTTTGAAGGTCAGAGTAATTAAACATTGGAACAATTTACCAACGTTTGTGGTAGATTCTCCATCACTGACCATCTTTTAAAATGAAGACTCAATATTCTTCTAAAAGACCTGCTCTAAGAATTATTTTGGGGAAGTTCTCTGGCCTGTGTTATTCAGGAGGTCTGACTGATCACAATGGTCCCTTCTAGCCTTCGAATCTATGAAAATCTCCTTAGCATTGTGGCTATGTTGAGCCAAACTCAACCCTACTGCATCTCCAGGGAAGCTTACAGATACAGAGTTCCAGCAGGACTAAACTGGGCCTATTATGCAGTAGATTTTACCTCCTGAGATGTTGGCATCATCTCACTATATTAATGCCCTGTGGTTTTTGCATCTTGCTCACACTGTTCCAGGGTTGGTGACCTGACACCATGGTGATGGGTGCACAAAAAAGATACATATTCTGGGTGAAATTCCTTGAAACCTCAAGGCCTGTGTCCCACTTAGGTGATTAAAATAGTCGTAAGTGGTACATAGCTGGCAGTGACATTTCAGGAAGGCTTAAGGCCAGGTCTGGCATTGGTGTCCTCTGATACTGACTTTTGGGACAGACCGGAAAATTCCTGCAACTGAAATCCTTCCCCAAAATACCCTCCCTCCATTTTCAGTGCAACCCCAGCAGAAAATCTGGTGCTTTATTGCGAGTGCATGCATAGGGTATTATAGACAGTACAGTAAGTATAATGAACAATGCAAGTCACTCAGCCATTCTCTCTCCCTTGTTAAATATTTATCATTGGACACATGCACACAGCCAAATCTGAAATTACTGTAAAATTGTGAGTGCAACAGGGAGTTCTGTCAAGTATCAGAGGGGTAGCCGTGTTAGTCTGGATCTGTAAAAAGGAACAGAGAGTCCTGTGGCACCTTTAAGACTAACAGATGTATTGGAGCATAAGCTTTCGTGGGTGAATGCCCACTTCGTCGGATGCAAGTTCTGTGAGTGTTATGTCTGGGACTGGCTGTGAACAAACGCCCGTTCTTGCAGTATCTCTAAACCACCAATCACAGACAAAAATAAATAGGCTGGGACTTGTTCTGGTCACTGCTCAGTACTGTAATAATGGAATATTGATCAAAAGCCCAAAATATTGGGATTGTGGCTCGCCATGTCATTTACAGAGTTGGTCAGGATTGTGTTATCCAGAGAGTATTTCTCTGCCCCCGCCCCATGTTTAAGAGAAGTAATTACAGCACAGTAAAAAAGGAGTAGTTGAAAATGTCTGAGAAAGTCACACAAGCGGGACCTTGTGTTAAAACAACATAGGACTGGAACGGAAGAGACAGATACGCAAGCACAGGGGCCTGGCTGATTGGCATCTGACACAATGAGCAGGCAGAATTCCCCCAAGATAATGTTACAAAAATGATGAACACTGAGCCCTGAGCCCCTGGTGGGGACCAGGAGGCTGACGTGTCAGCACTTCCCCCCCATAATTCAAGGTGACAACTGAAGCTTCAGCAGAAATGCGAATGGAATCCTTTCTCTTGCCTGGCTGAACCTCGGCAGCACTGTGCCATTTGATGAGCAGCTGCAGAGCCATCCTTGCCCTGCCACACTGGATTAAGATTACTCTCTGAGCTCTCGGCACATCACGAACAAAAACTCTCTGTCAATTGTCCCAGATCCCCATGTGGCTAAATTACTCATAGAACAAGAGGCAAGGAGATCAAAAGTAAAGTGACCAGATGTCCCTGCAGGAATCAGAAGGGTTCTTTGCTTAGATGAGCATTGGCGGCGAACATCTGTATTTGCTGTTTGGCATAAGAGGGTTGGTTTGCAGCTGTGTAATTCTTAACCCACTGCTAAGCCTCAAGAGTCAGCCAGAGAAATTCCCCGTCCTTCCTACCCCTCACTCGGCTTCAGCCCCTGTCCTGTGGGGAACTGGAACACAAGCTCACTCGTTAAAGGATGGGTCACCAGACTTCTCTTGGGAGGAGTCTATGTTGCCTGTTCAAGGGCGTTCCATCGAGCGTAGTGCTTTCAGGGCAGGTATTCCATCTCCTAGTGCCTGCCACATCCTAACTCTGACCACCGGCTTCCTGCCAGAAAGCAGAGCAGGGCAGCCAGTCGGATGCATTATTTTATTTCAATCTGAGTGCTCTCTGCAGGCTGAGCACTGGCGGCATCTCTCCTTGGCCCCAGCAAATCAGAATTGTTCAGGAGGTCTCTGGGTCACTCTCCTCCCCTAGAGCCCAATGACATTCTCAACGTTACAAGCGAAAATGGATTTGTTGTTAAATCAAAGCACTCTGTTTACTCCCAGCAGGAAACAGCTATGCAAGCTGCCCAGCCGTGCCCTGCTAATAAGTCTCAAGTCTGAACTGGATGTAGTTCCTCTGCATAAGTGAAGCCACTACTAGGATACTGCATCCAGTTCTGGTGTCCACATTTTAAAAGGATGTTGAACAACTGGAGAAGGTGCAGAAAACAGGTGCAAAAATTATTCGGGGGCTGAGAAAATGCCTTACAGTGAGAGGCTGAAAGAGCTTGATCTGCCTAGCTTATCAAGAAGAAGATTGAGAGGTAACGCTCTGTAAGTACCTTCATGGGGAGAAAATACGAGGTACTAGAGGACTCTAATCTAGCAGAGAAAAGCAAAACAAGAATGAATGGCCAGAAGATGAAGCCAGACAAATTAGAAATTAGACAAATGTTTAACAGTGAGGGTGATTAACCACTGGAACAAACTATGAAAGGAAGTGGTGGATTCTCCATCTCTTGATGCCTTCAAATCAAGGCCAAATGCCTTTCTGGAAGATAATGTAGTCCCGCACAAAGGTCTCGTGGGGTATCTGTGGGGCCGTTAGAGCGATTGCCTGAACTGGCACCTGACCTTGTCTCTTAGGAGTTCTCTGTTACGAAGGCATCCCTGCCTTAGTTGCTTCCTAACTGAAGTAAATATTATCCCTGCTCAGAACTTTAATAAAATAAAAGGCTACAATGCTTTAGCCAAACACAAGTTATTGGGCTCAGTACAGGGGAACTGAGTGAAATTTAATGTCCTGTAGTACACAGGCCATACATGATCTGATGGTCCCGTCTGCCCTAAACCCCATGAGGGTGTAGGGAAGAGGTTCTGTTTCCAATTCCTTGCTAACAAGGGTGCCAATTACTGCCAGTGATGGTGACACACACATCCCCTGGGAACTGGCCAGAGAATCCCTACCCAGCTCCTAGCATATGCGTCAGTGAAACAGCTATTGGCTAACAATAACTTTCAGTTACAGCTATCCTAGCATCCTGTCTCCAGCAGCCCTACCAGACCCTTCAGAGTAAGCTGCAGGGACCCTGAAGTGGGCTATTATAGAATAACCTGCCCTTCGGGGAAGTTTTTTCCTAACCCTCTCTCCATTGGATTGTTTATGCCCTGAAGCAGGAGGGTTTATAATTTTTGAAAACTAACCCATTCCAACGTGAGCTTGGATGTTCTGATTAACCACATGAATGCACGCTGTGTTGTGGATGCAGCTTGGGTCCCAGATATTTGGAGAGACGCACCCCATAGTGACAGTTATACTGACCCAGGCCCCCAGTGTAGACAGTGCTATGTGGATGGGAAGGCTTCTCCTGTTGACACAGCTACCGCATCTCGAGGAGCTACCGCTTCTCTACGCCGACAGGAGGCTTGTCTTCACTAAGCACTACAGCAGCACAGCTGCACTGCTGTAAGTGTAGACAAGGCCTTAGACTGTAAACTCGTTGGCTTATCTTTTATTTCTGTGTTTGTACAGTGCCTAGCACTAGGCAGTCCTAGGCCTCCCCGTCGCTACCTTAATACATGTAAACAATAAGAAAAGAGGGTCCTGTGGCACCTTTAAGACTAACAGAAGAATTGGGAGCATAAGCTTTCGTGGGTAAGAACCTCACTTCTTCAGATGCCTTGCTTGCATCTGAAGAAGTGAGGTTCTTACCCACGAAAGCTTATGCTCCCAATACTTCTGTTAGTCTTAAAGGTGCCACAGGACCCTCTGTTGCTTTTTACAGATTCAGACTAACACGGCTACCCCTCTGATACTTAATAAGAAAAGAGTCCACTCAAGAACTGAGACACCCAAAACCACCAGTAATTTTTGTCAGTTTAGGCCCTTCTCTTATTTCCAAACTTCTGAGCCATTCAGTCTCTCCAGCCACTGGCATCTGACATGCAAACATGCATCTTCTTTTCTGGCTTCAGGTTCTACATCCCCCACCACCCGGCCCATTCAATAGCTTACGTATGCTCTTTGCGTATTATTACAATACACGTGAGCTGTCTCTCTTTGATTTTATCCTATTCCAAAGCACTTTCAGAGGATAAATAAGGAGCGTATTGGTGGAGAAATGCACAGCCTTTCAAAGCACTCACAGAAAGGTACCTTAGGGCAAAATGTGCCCAATGCAGAGAGGCCAGCACAAGTCCTAGGCAACACTGAAGTCCCTGCTCTTAAAGGGATAGCATCCTACCACAAGCAGTTCAATAATGATAATGAAATTGCAGCTGTCTGTGGTTGAATACGGTCATTTTAACTTTTGGGAGGTGCCACTAAAATCCACATGAATAAAATATGAAATGAAAAGGGAAGGTTACACCATTCTGAGGTGTCAGGGCTGTGATTAATGGAATCCAAACCATTCTTCACAGCCTGGAAGCAAATGTAATTCAATAACATGTGAGAAAGTACAGAAGCCCTGGAGATTAGCTTCAGAAAACAATTTCTTCTTTGTAAGAACTAATTTGAGTCTTGACCATCCTCATTTACAGCTTGCAGAGGAGACCAGCAGATATTTCCTTGATTATTTCAGCCTCTTTTATGGTAAAGTTTCATCAAGTAAAGCCTGTCTGAGGCAGTTAATTGTAATGAAACGAGGTAATCGATGCTGCTCGGCAAAAACACCCAAGTTGTTAAGGTTGACATTTTAGGAATAGTAAAGTCATATGAAAGGGAAAGGCCTCTTTATGCATTTAATTTTAGTTGGAGGCGCTTTGTCCCTCAGTCCTCCAAAAACAGGTCATTATATTACATATCATTTGTCAGACCCCACAACAGACTAATAGGCCCTTCAACAGTGACAATATTTTATGTGAGCTGAATATTGCAAGGAATATTAGAACCATGAGCACCAAGCAAGAGCCTTCTGTTTTTAAAGGAGAGACTCAGCGGGTGAAATCGTGTCGAGGATCCAACACGAGGCCCAGGTAACCAATGAAGTCCCTGCTTCAGCCCTCTGGTTGGTGGCTCAGTAGCATGTAGGCCTTGTGGGAGTTAAGTAATAGTACTGAGCTGCCCTTCTGCACATTCTGTTCTATCCTATACATGCTCATCACCGTAATATCTGAGCACCTTCCAGTCGTGCTTTAAGCAATGTGACGAATATTAGTCACACGTTGTTTGTTCTCTTATCCTCTCCCCAGGAGGGAAAAGCACGTGCAATGGAGTGTCTTGTTTTAGTGGGGTTTTGTTTGTTTTAAAATACAGACGCTCCCCGAAACTCGACTTACGCAAATCCGCACTTACGGGAAAACGTTCTATAAGCTAGAAATAGGAGTTTTGGGGTTTTTTGGTTTTTTGCGCAATGATGGGAGATACGTTTCCGACTTATGCAAAATTCGAGTTACGCAAGGCATCCCGGAACGGAACGCTTGCGTAAGTCGGGGAGCATCTGTATACATATTACCGTCACTTACATTATTGAAGACAAGCTCAAAGAAAGTCCAAAGCAGACTGTTAAGAGTTACAAAGGGATCTCACAAAACTGGCTGACTGGTCAACAAAATGGCAGATGAAATTAAATGTTGATAAATGAAAAGTAATGCACACTGGAAAACATAATCCCAATTATACATACAAAATGATGGGATCTAAATTAGCTGTTCCCGCTCAAGAAAGAGATCTGGGAGTCATTGTGGATATTTCTCTGAAAACATCTGCTCAGTGTGCAGCAGCAGTCAAAAAAGCGAACAGACTGTTAGGAACCATTAGGAAAAGGATAGATAAGACAGTAAATATCATAATGCTTCTATATAAATCCATGATACACACACACCTTGAAAACTGCGTGCAGTTCTGGTCACCCCATCTCAAAATGATATATTAGAAATGGAAAAGGTACAGCAAAGGGCATGTAGCGAGGCGGTGGGATACCCCACAGCCCCGCTGAGGGATGAACCTCCCCTAACACCAATGTGGGCGGAGCCACTGGGTCCTGCGCCCGCCCCTCAGAGGTCACGGCGCAGACCCGGAAGTATAAAAGCCCACCTGCAGAGCTCAGTTGAGAACCAGCCGCCGGAGAGACCAGACGTCTGTGACCGAGCTCCCAGTTGGGAGACGGCAGCAGGCTGCGGCCGGCCTGAGGTCACACCGGGCCAGCCGAGCCTACCCCTCGCTTGTTACCCCAAGGACTGGCCGAGCCTGCCCCTTTCCAGCTACCCCGAGGAGGAGCTGAGCCTGCCTCTTTCCAGCTACCCCGAGGAGGAGCTGAGCCTGCCCCTTTCCAGCTACCTACCCGGAGGAACCGATGCTGTTAGAGACCGCCAAGGACACTAGCACGACCCAGGTACCCTACGAGGGGGAGTGTGGAAGTAGCCCGGGGGCAGCCGACCCCAGTCTGGCTGCAGCACTGCCAGAGCCTATGTCGGTGTGTTGCGGCCAGGATCCCCACTGACAGCAGCGACTTTCCGCCGCTGCTAGGGACCCGGGCTGGGACGCAGTGGAGTGGGAGGGCCTGCGTCCCCCCTGCCACCCACTCCTTGGGTGGCAGACTCCCCCTTTCCCTGGCCCGGAGAGGCTGGGACCTCTTGCTTATTGACTCAGCCCCTGCTTAAGGGCCTGAGTTCCTGACTGTTTGGTTGCTGCCCTGCCCTGCCCTAGGACCTGGGCTACTATTGGACTATTAGCTCAGCCCCGGCCTAAAGGGCCTGAGCCCCTAACAGTGTGTTTGCTGCCCCACACTACCGCAGGGCCAGGACTGACAGCGAACTAGAGCGAGGCGGTGGGATACCCCACAGTCCCACTGAGGGATGAACCGCGGCCAAGCCCCATTACACGGCAACAAAATGATTAAGGGTATGGACCAGCTTCCATATGAGGAGAGATTAAAAAGACTGAGACTGTTCAGCTTGGAAAAGAGACAACTAAGGGGGGGGCATCACTCACCGCCGGACTGGCGACTCCTCCTGGTACTCTGGGGATTACCTCAAGGCCAAGTACCCCGTCGCAGTTTGCACACCGTTACTCCATCAGGAACCGCAGCGTCCTCTTCGTGGCTTGGCTCTCCGGCTGTGTCACTGTCCGTGTCCCCGCCCCCCCCCTTCCAGGGGAGGTTTAGCTCAATAGTCCTAGGCAGTCCTCCCACTCAGTGCTTTGGAACCTGGGCCTGCCCTCTTCTCTGGGTTCCACCCCAGGGCCCCTCAGCTCAGCAGTCTGGGCCTTGTCTCTATCCCTGGGCTGCTTCCTACCACTGGTTCCCCTTTTCTTCCTGGGCCTACCAGTTCCCAAAGCCTCCTCCCTCTTCCCAGGGAGTGACTGCAGCCTACAGTTCCCACTCACTCCTTCTGGGGTGTCTACTTTTCCCAGCAGCCCCTTCTGCTTTCAGCTCCTAGGCTTTATAGGCCCCATCTATTCCTGCCCAGCTGAGCCTCCTTACTCAACTGCCTAATGGATTAACTGGCCCATCTAGCCTGCATTAAACCTTGTAGGGTGAGTGTGGGGCAGTCACCCCATCACAGGGGGATATTATTGAAGTCTATAAAATCACGAATGGTGTGAAGAATTATTTACTTCTTCTCATAATACAAGAACTGGGGTCACCCAATTACATTAATAGGCAGCAGGTTTAAAACAAACAAAAGGAAGTATTTCTTCATATAACGCACAGTCAACCTGTGGAACTCATTGCCAGGGGATGTTGTGAAGGCCAAAAGTATAACTGGGTTCAAAAAAGAAGTACCGTATATAAGTTCATGGAGGATAGGTCTAGCAATGCCTATTAGCCAAGATGGTCATGGCTCACTCGATAATTGCCTGTTCTGTTCATTCCCTCTGAAGCACTTGGCATTGACCACTGTCAGAAGACAGGATACAGGGCTAGATGGACCATTGGTCTGACCCAGTATGGCCGTTTTTATGTTTCATTGTACCAGAGGATCACTGTCGACCAATGTCTTCATCCTATAGATTTAGGATTGTTTAGATATCCTGGGTCTATAGAGTGCCTTGAAGTAAGAACCAAGACCTTGAACTCAATTCAATATTCTCTGGGAAGCCAGTATAGGGAGTGGAGAACAGGTCTGATGCTTGCAGTACCATTTGTGGCTGAGGAGATGAGCTGCTGTGTTCTGTGGTAGCTCTAAGTGCTGAAGCCTTCATGCTCAGGTATAGTGCATGGCTGTAGTCCAACAGAGAAGTGACGACAGCATGAATAACTGAGGCCAGGACATCGTCCACCAGGATGGGACGGAGTCTTCTAGCCAAACAGAGATGATAGAAAATATTACTTATGGATGCTACTATGTAATGCACACGGGTGAATTTCACCCTCTACAAGCCTCAGTCTCCTAAACATTTAAATTCTTTCGAAGTGCTTTGTTCCCTTTGTACCTTCTGCCCCTCGCGGCACTGTCTGGATGCACTGTACTCTCATTGATTATAAAGTCAGAAGGCACCATTACATCATCCAGTCTGACCTCCTGGATAGCACAGGCCAGAGAATTTCACTCATTCTTCCATCAAGCATAAAAACTTGGGCTTGAGCTAAAGAATATCTTTTAGAAAGAGACACCCCATCTTGATTTAAAGATCCAAGTGGTAGAGAATCTGCCACACCTCTTGGTAAGTTGCTGCAATGGTTAATTACCCCTCTTGTTAAAAGTGTGCTCCTTATTGTCTGTTTGAATTTAGCTAGCTTTACCTTCCAGCCAAGAATCATCCCAGTTTTACAGATAAGGAAACCAAGGTACAGGGAGACAGGGAACAAAGCACAGATCTGGACTGCTTTGTCTATTGTAGGGTTTCTCATGAGTAAGGCTACGTTTTAGTCATGGGTATTTTTAGTAAAAGTCATGGACAGGTCACGGGCAGTAAACAAAAATTCATAGCCTGTGACCTGTCCATGACTTTTACTATATGTCCCTGACTAAAACTTGGGGGGTGGGGCAGCTCAGGAGGGTAGCCCTGGGAGGGAAGTTCCTGTTGTCCTTCCGGGGAGCCCCTCCCAAGTAAGCACCATCCCGCATCCCAACCTCCCCACACCCAAACTCCTGCTGCTGGGGGACAGGGGGGCCCGAGACTGCCCCAGCAACGGCCAGTGTGCCTGGCCCGGGGACTGCCCGAGCTGCTCAGGCAGCCCCCGGGCCAGGCGCACCAGCCGCTGAAGAAGTAACGGAGGTCACGGAAAGTCACGGAATCCATTACTTCCGTGACCTCCATGACAAACACGGAGCCTTACTCATGAGCACTAATGGCTATGCACACTGATTTGCTATTACAGGATTTCTGAGGAGGAACAGCACTGTGCACCAGTTTGTTAGTGCAAGAATGCTTATGAGTATTGGGTCAGGCACTTAGTTATTGAAGAACTGCTCTTGACTGCAGGAATTGATTGAAGATAATTACAAGGGGCCTTGTAAAGAAAACAGTAGGTCAGATTTGAGCCTTCCAACCTTGATAGCCTCCCTTTAAACTTGGAAACATAATTGCTCTCAGAACAATATAGAATGATAACAGCAGACTACAAACAAATTATATAACAAAAATAATGTTAATATTTTATCTTGCTATTAATTATGTATAAAGAAAAAAACACTTCAAAGATGGGTCCTTAGTAACAGAAACTAGAAGCAGTTACATCAAAAGGAGGAAATGGAAATATTTTTCTGTTCAGAATAACACATTTTAGATTACCCCTTGTCACTATAAACCTGAGCCTGACATCAGAGAGAGAGAGAGAGAGGTTTTCATTATCCCCGGCCTGTGTGAAGTTCACTGAACTTGGGATAATATCCAAATGTATTTCTGTAATGTCTCCACTGTTAATCACTATTTGAAATGAATGCACATCATGTTTTATTATTAGATCGTGCATTTTCATATTCTGTACACGCAGGGTTTGAACAAGGCTTACAGAGGAGAGTACAGGGATTCACACGCCATGAATACCACAGCCCTCTGCAGAATTGGGAGTGTGAGCAATGGGCAGGAAAGGAGCTCTGGAGAGGAAGGGACCCACGGAGCAGAAAGAGCTATAGGCACTGAACAGCCAACAGCTGCACCAATTTAGCAGAGGCCCTGAGGGTGAACTGTCATTCTGTAGCAAGATCTATCTTCTCTGGGAATCAAATTAAGGTTCACCCTTTCTCACAATGCAAGAACCACAGGGGGGATTTTTCTGGATTCTGGAGTTTAATGTTTTCTCTGCTGGTCCATCTTTTCCCTCATCCTTTGTTTTACAATGTTATGGCAGGTGTCACCATGGTCTTGTTACACAATCTTCCAAGTTCTTTTTCTTAGCATGCAAGGAAATGTTCAGTCTTATGAAGACATGCTGTGTTGTTCATTTTTGGTTAGGCAAGGTTCTGTGTAGAGGCAGTGGTCCTTGGTGAGAGAGTTATGCTAGTGGTGGGAAGAGAGTTTGCTCTCAGCTTAAGGCCAATTCTTGAAGCAAAATTGCTTCCTGGGAACCAGATGTTGACAGTAGGCTGAGAATCCTGAAAAAAGGAATTGCTCTGCATGCTGTTTGTCCACCTTTGTTCTAGGACTGGCGTATATGTGTAAATAAAACAAGTTACCCTTAGAATATATGCAGACTCTGCCTCATTGATTTTTCCTCTACTGGCAAGCAGGCTTGCAGGTGCCCAGATATTTGCTAACACTTGGTGGAGAGTCTTGTTTAATTAAACATTCTTGTTTAATTTTATAGCATGCAAGAATCTTCTTCTGTGTCACGTGGGCTTAAACTTTTCCTGGTCCCTTCTCTCCTAGTCAAATTAAAAGGAGTGGGGGGAAATTATTTAAAACTGTGTTCTGAAAAAAAAACCCACTACAAAACCAGGATGTAAATATGAAAGTAACTGACCATGACTAATACCCAGCTGTCTTATTGCTTCAGTAATGTTTTATCAGTAATGAAGCAGCATCTTCCTCTGTCACTCCCTGATATATACTAGTTCTCCCCAGAATAGGGTAGCTATCTTATAAGAATCTTTTCCCACTAATATGTCTATCTAACCCTTTATATTTGGCAGAGCCACATAGCTGTAGCCCTAAAGTAGCTGTTTAGAAAACTAGCTGTTGTTGGCTGCATTACCAACAACTAGTGAAGGATGCCAGATTGACAGACCTGAAGGCTAGAATCACTTGTCTACAACGTACCTAAAAAGCTGTCAGTACTCACTGTTGGTGCCAGATCATAATGCATTAATAGCAATGTACAGGTGCAGTATAAGCCATGCAGTCTTCCCTCAGACAGCTCTGGCTGGAGTGACCTCCACCCCTCCCGCCCCAGGGATTGAAATAGGGGAGTCCAGCCTCTGTCGCCTCGTCTCGCTGCTGGCATCACCAACGTGGGTGCCCGTCGAGTTGTGGTTCTGGTACTTTATTTAATTTCTCGAGGGTGCTCTAGGTGCCCTTATTATAACTTAAAAATACCCTCTGTGCAATAAGCCAGGCAATGTAAGGAAATGCTCACCCCACTCCAGTGATCCTCCACAGGTTTCAAAAGTTTGGGAACAAAAATTAGCTTTGCGGCATGGAAACTTGTCCACTAGGTCATACACTGAGATCCCCTCAATGCACTTTACGTACATAGGCCATCCAAGAGCCAGCAAATGCTCATGACTTTCCACTACTACATGCCATAGTCTGATTTCACGTGCAGGCTAGAGGAAAAAACCTGCAAAAGGCCCATTACAAGCCACCCGATCTCTCCAAACACCCACGATTATTTGGGGTGCATTATCCATGCACTATGGACCTTTGGAATTAATAGTGGGCATTTTCAACTATGGAGGAAGATGGCCCCGGGGTTAGGGTGGGAAACCCCGGTTTAATTCCTCACTCCACCACAGAGCTGCTGTGTTACCTTAGGTAAGTCACTTAATCCCCCTGTGTCTCAGATCTTGTTCAAATGAGGATAATAGCACTTCCCAATGGATAAATCCATTAAAGACTAGTAGGCACTCAGATACTGACAGCTATATAATGATCTAAAATAGCTTCATAGCACCTTTCAGATTCTCCAAATGTTGAGCATTAAAAAAAAAATCGCTTTGCTTTTCAGGGCATTTAAATACAAGCTTGAATTGGCTAAGTCTCATCAGACATCCACAGCAACATTTTTTTCAAACACTTGAGTGTAGCCCTGCTGCCAGAAATATATCCTAGCTTTTCTCACTGATGAAAATCAAATTCAAGAATGAGATGGAACAGCAATCACTCTCCAGTTTTATAGAAACAGGTAAAAAAAAATCCCATTGCCTTTAAAGTAGTTCAAAAATCTTTATTTCTGTAAGAAAATAAGTTCCTACTTAAGCACCTGGCAAGTCAATTTGGAAGATCGCTTTGCTGAAGTCACTATGCTACAGGAAAACCACTAGTGTAATTCCGCTCAAGAGGAAGTTTGGGATAAGTGAATTGGAAGGTAGCAAAGCTCAGATTTCTGCAGTTGTTAAGATGGTGGTTACATCAGCTGATTTTAATTATTCTTGGGAAAATCAAATTAGCTCATAATAAACAGGACCATATGGTCTTTCCCTGTCATGTAAATATTCTTAATTAAATCCCATTAAAGTTTATCAACAATAAACAGAACGGTTACTGTGTACGTTTTACTGCAGATTTGCAAATTGACACAAACTCATGTTTCCTCACATAAAGTTAAAGCAGAGGGGCAGATTCTCATTTATACTTTATTTTTCTCTTGCAATGTAAAATGGCCATAAAGTGAGAACATATGTGTACCCACTGATTTAAGGCCCCTTTGCACAACTACAGTCATCCCATTAGCCTCTTCTCAACATTTTGTCATTACTTATTCTCAGTCCAGGTGACCTTGGCAACATACAAACTTTCCCAAATTGCTTTACAATTTTATCACCGTGGTATATATGCACAGTCTATCACTGAATTGCAGCCACTTCTGGAGTAAAATATGCCCACAAAGCAATCTTTCTGCCAAGCGGTGGTCCATGCTCTGGAAAAGTTTGAGAACCCCTGGGTTAAGGTATTAAAGAGCAAAGCCTCAGTGACTCATGCCAGAAAGAGCCTTTGAACAAGGAGCTTTATAGGGAGACAGATTTTTATCCATTTTTGCTACTTGACTCAGTGTGGGATCTGGGGACACCTGAACTTTTAATATCACCCTAAGCATAGTGAGTGATTACAAATACATGGTTTGCTTGTATGCTGATGACTTACTTACTCGTTCTGCAGAACGCCACAGATTAGCTGCCAGTTCCAGATTTGCAATTGTTTGTAGGGTTTAAGTCTTCTTAATGTTCTGGTCTTAATTCAGTTGTTTGTATATCTTCTTCCTTGAAATAACATGGAAGTAAAGAAGCACTTTTTTAATACATGATGTATTTTTTTCTTTTTATGGCCTGTAACTGCTTCTTTCGCACATAATAGATAGTGCTGAGGATAGTTTTTATGGTATAAACAGAGATTAAAATTGCTCAGGACCCCATTTCTGCTCATTGTTTTGTGAAGGAGTCTAAACTACATCATATTCCGACAACACCACATCTTAAGCAAGGGAAATATCTCCATGGGAAAACAGTTATGGGTAAAACAAATGGCAGAATGTTGATAAAAAAGACTAGTAGGTTTTCATCTGTCATTCAAAGTGTTTTTGATCTGTGGAAAACAATTTTATGATAAATAAGGCTCTAGCACTCACTGACCTGTGCAGTGCAAAGGTTTCTTGGCCAAGGTTAAAGGAGGAGACTCTCTCTGAATAAACTTGCCCTTTGCCCAAATATGTGCTATTTGAAAGAATGAATTGTGTCCAAGTTTGCTTTTGAGCAAGAACTGAAATATATTCCTTTGTTTGCTCTTTTATTCTTGCTTTCATAGTGAGGCACCACCTTTATTTATTCCTATTGATT
This sequence comes from Emys orbicularis, assembly GCF_028017835.1. Lineage (NCBI taxonomy): Eukaryota > Metazoa > Chordata > Testudines > Emydidae > Emys > Emys orbicularis. The sequence continues at coordinate 329,927 of NC_088703.1, read as the reverse complement.
GGATTTTAATCACAAAAGCTTAGCAGTAACCTAAGTCCAATGTCCAAGAAAGCTGAATTCAGTGTCAGTAAGAGTAGAAGAGGCCTTGCTGTTCTGGAAGTGACTTTGGGCCTTCTAACTATTAAACAGATTAATAGGGTTTGAAGCAATGGCCCCCACAGCTACAGGATGAGGGAATCTGATAGAAACAAAATAAATATGCTAGTCAAGTGAGAGCACCAAGGTGACAGGTCACAAATGAGAATGCAGCATGGAAGGAGATAAGGAGGAATGAAGAGCACAGCATGGATTGTGGGAGGAGTGTAACAAGAAGTTCAATGTCACTGTAGTTCACCTTCATGTCAGAGCTATAATTCTCGATTTGCCTCCAACCCAAAAGACCCATTTTGAGGTGGGAGCATTGTCTAGTAGCTAGAGAAGAGGACTAGGAATCAAGACTGCTGGGTTCAATTCCTAGCTCTGTCAGAGACTCTCTTTGTGACCTCACACAACTCCCTCTGCTTCCTATGCAACTAACATGTGCAAAAGAGCATTAAGAGCCTTGATTGAAAGGTGCTATACGAGCCGGGCCTCTCTGTACTCTATGGCAATTTTTTAGCAGTCTGGGGATGCTGTGACAGAGAGGTTCAGTGAATGATGCAATCCGTACATCAGCTCCTACGTTAGTGATGTTGAGATTAAGTTCAATGCATTTTACAGCATTCCCATATTTTCAACAGGACTCTCTCTCTATCATTTGCACTAACAATGCATAACTGTAGCAGATGTTTTGGGATGAACACTCAAGATTTTTGGCATTTAGTTAAGAGACAGCTGGAGCTTTTCAAACCTGGGGAGGTGTGGGAGGAATAGTGGGATCAGCACATTAAGCTGGGAATGTCTATTAAACACTAAACACTCACTGAAACGGTCATCTTTAGCATTCAGTGTTAACAGCTCTTTGAGAGGCAGGGGGCAGTTTTCTTAGAGCTGCTGTTCTAGGCTGTATGTCAACTCAGGGGAGACAAGACTGCATCGGCAGTCTCTGTTCATGTTTTCAAGGTTTTCTTCTGTCACAGAGCCAGATAGGCTCCCACCAGACTGCTCTGAAACCCTCTCAGCAGGATTACTGCAAGGCTATTTTCTCCCCTGGTCTCTCTGGCACATTTCCTGGGCACACACTCCCAGCTTGTTACCACTTAATGGAAATGAAGCCCTGCAGCCCACCTACCCTGGGCCCCTGGGACCAGTGCTGACCTCCAAGATACCCTAGTAGCTTCACCACCACCCACTCCTGGAACTCCACCAAAGGTGTGAGCCTTCTGGGTTGCTGTCTAACTCTCTGAGGGGGTATGTGCTAAGTGTAGCATCTCTCTCACACACACACTTTCCACAGGAATCTACAGCACTGTTGCTCTTTACTTAATCCCTTGAGAAATACACAGATCTATACAAAAATAAGAAACCCTACAATTATTTCCCCTCGCTCTAGCTTACCCTTCCAGGGGAAGTTCTTGAAGAACCATCTGAGCTTACGTAGGCGGGATTCCCTCACATCATCTGGCTCCTGCAGCAGCTTTCCTCCTCTTAAGCCTGTGAAACTGGCCAAAGACACACACACCCGCCCAAGGAAAGCAACTACTGTCCTTTCTATAACCTTGCAGTCTCCTCTGTGAGGTAACTCCCTGGTCAGGTTCAACGGGTGACTTCATTGTCAGGTAACTCTCCCCTGACAAACCAGTTCTCCAAGTAGAAGCCAGTCTATTGTCTAGGATGTTTCTAGTTCAGTGGCAGAGCACACAGATTTAATGGGCCTCTATGGTCAGCCCTGTACCACGAACTCATTGGAATTTCAGTCCAACGTGGAGGTAAAGAGGCAATAGAGAAGGTAAAGAACCCCACATCCAAAATGGAGTCTGCAGTCTGACACAGATATACATAAAGAGCCTCCAATATCACAGAATTCATCAATTGTACAGACAGATTCCCCAAATCATCACAGCCATGAGGGTTGTAAAAACTAATAAAATGAAATTTTAGATTCAGGAGCACAATTCTGGACGAGTTGGTAGGTACCAAAGTTATAGAATACACAGGGTTCTATGCAAGTATTATTTATATAGCAAGTCAACCATTTTCTGTAGAAATACGTTTGGTGGAAAAAAGGTTTTTGAAGCAACTGAAATTTTCACAGAAAAATTTCTAGGCTTGTCAAAAATTTCCAGGTTTTTGTCAAAAAAATGAAAACCAAAAATTCTAAGCAGAGCAATTTTTTTGAACTTGAAAACATCAAAAATAAATGTATAGCTGAAAAATGTTTTGATTTCAAAACAAAATAAAAAGCAGTTTTCAGTTGCTGGGGAAAACACTTTTTTTTGAAAAAAAACCCTGAAAATCTAAAAATTTTAAAAGAGAAATTGTGACCCCCAAAAAAGTTTCTACTGAAGAATTGTGCATGCATTCCCCCCCCAAAACAGCTGTAGCTATTATTGTTTGTCACAGTGCTGTGTATATATTAAAGTACCATCAGCATAGGTAGCAATTGGGCATTGGCTCTAATAGGGCAGGTAGATTACAGTTGATCGTATGACCATGTTCTGATGTCAACAGAATCTTGATGCCTGTCTGAAAGTTTTCCCTATTTCCATTTAGCATGAATATTCATGGAATAACTGATTTTGGCTGGCGGAAAACCTCAGCACTTATAATTATTCCAGAAATGTTGTATATGATGAAAAATTAATTAAATTTGCTACAAGTTTGTTTATTTGATGTTTTCACATTTTAAAAAATGCTTTGATAAGAAAAATATCCTTTAAACTCATGTCATGTGAGGAAATGTCATAATTATTCACAGCTACTGTGCATTGTTCAATCTGTCCTCACAACTAAACTGCATTTTGAGTTTGCTGTGAATGAATTAAGTAAATCACAGCTCTGTGAGCTGCTTGATAGCACACGCATATTGCTGGCTCAAATCCTCCACTTCGCAATGGTCCTGAGGATGCCAGCAAGGAGGAACTTTGCATCATTTTCTCTCATTCTGAAACTCCGTGGTTTTAGAGTTTAATTTTACCATGTTGCAAAAAGTGCTTAGAAATGGTGACAGCCCAGTGGGGCCTTATGGGATACCCGCAGGGATTTATGAGATTTTCCCACTGGATTATGGGAGTTTGACCATTCCTTCCACATATCCCCAGAGCATAAGAACATAAGAACATAAGAAAGGCCGTACTGGGTCAGACCAAAGGTCCATCTAGCCCAGTATCTGTCTACCGACAGTGGCCAATGCCAGGTGCCCCAGAGGGAGTGAACCTAACAGGCAATGATCAAGTGATCTCTCTCCTGCCATCCATCTCCATCCTCTGACGAACAGAGGCTAGGGACACCATTCTTACTCATCCTGGCTAATAGCCATTTATGGACTTAGCCACCATGAATTTATCCAGTCCCCTTTTAAACATTGTTATAGTCCTAGCCTTCACAACCTCCTCAGGTAAGGAGTTCCACAAGTTGACTGTGCGCTGCGTGAAGAAGAACTTCCTTTTATTTGTTTTAAACCTGCTGCCTATTAATTTCTTTTGGTGACCCCTAGTTCTTGTATTATGGGAATAAGTAAATAACTTTTCCTTATCCACTTTCTCAACATCACTCATGATTTTATATACCTCTATCATGTCCCCCCTTAGTCTTCTCTTTTCCAAACTGAAGAGTCCTAGCCTCTTTAATCTTTCCTCATATGGGACCCTCTCTAAACCCTTAATCATTTTAGTTGCTCTTTTCTGAACCTTTTCTAGTGCTAGAATATCTTTTTTGAGGTGAGGAGACCACATCTGTACACAGTATTCGAGATGTGGGCGAACCATGGATTTATATAAGGGCAATAATATATTCTCAGTCTTAGAGCACCTGCAAACTATCCCACTAAGCTTTTCAAAATCACCTAGAATGCATTGCTACTTGGACACTGGTACCCAAGATGCTCAACTGTGTGATCAGAGTTCTGATGTGGATGTGGGGCAGGACTTGATTATGCATAGCCAGTGTACACATGCACTGAATCAAGTGTGCGACAAAAGACGCACCACATCTTATTTGACTAAAAGTAGGCAAATGCCTCACCTCCCTCCAACTGTTCTTTTCTCTGCCAGCCACATCACCTGCAATACTAAACACGGCTCTCCCCTCTTACTGCAGTGGTACCCCCCCTGCCTTCGTGCAAGTGGCTCTTCACCTAGCAAATGGATTCTGATTCCAGAAAGGAGCTCGGATCACACACACACACAGAGCATCTAAGATTACAGGCCAGACAAGCCTGCAGCGTTACACATACAGAGAGCCCAGTTCTCCACCTATCAGCTCACCTCTCCCCCTGAGCCACCTTGCCAAGGGGCAGACAGGGAAGGCACCTAAATCATGTAACGGTATGTTTACTTGCAGGACATTATTCAGCCACTAGATATCTCTGTGTATTGTACAGTATTCTAGGAATGTGGGTACTCTTGCAAACCAGGATGGCAAAGCTGGAAACTCAAGTTGTGTGGAAGCTTTGTTTGGGGCTATTGGTTTCAGATGTTTTCTTTAATAAATAACTCCTGTTTGAGACAGACTGTGATTCCACATATGAAGGCAAGCTGGGAGCCCCATAGGTATAACTCTGGAATTTGTCCCTCCCTCCCGCCTTTGGTCCGTAATAGTCCAGGTTTGTAAACGTTCATGCATTCTGTCAGCCCCTTCCCTTATCTCTGGTTCAGGGGACAGGGAGTGAGTAGCAGGTGGGGGAAGATCTGATAGGCTGGATCGTGGAGAGGGAGTGTGTTGGGGAAATTAGTTTTTTGTTATATCTTTGCTATTAACAAGGTTCTGGGAACAACTGAAGGGTATTTGTTTAGTTGAGCGTATATTGTTTATTTCTAAAGAGCCTGTCAAGACTGCTCAGAGATGAGTTTGTGTGCTCTTTTTTGAGCTGTAGTAGAAATTTAAATAAATAAAATAAATTCTCCTCCGGATGCCTTTAGTCCAGTGAAGTCCTCCTCATGTATATTCAGTAGAAGAGGAGATCAGTTCATATGCCAGCAATGAGGGGCCAGAGAATACACTACTCCTGCTTTGGGCCTTTCTGCACCCTTCTTATCAGAGCATACTCTTAAAATGCATATTCAAATCACAAGGCAAGTGCTTCAAGGTGGCAGAGACGTGACTACATGGGAATCCAGGCAGGAACAATTGATCCTTCTGATATAATTCCTGCTTCTTTGACTCATGCACCTCTCTAGGGTGGGATGATGGGTTTACCATGTGCACACTCCTGACAGGGGTTAATGAGGAGAAAAAGAAAGCAATCTATTCATTCCTTTGGAGCGTTAGCTTCGTGTTTTTGCAAGTAAAGTCTGAGGAAGAGTCAGCATCACTATTTCATGAGGAAGAGCCCCAAGGTTTTAAATGTTGACAGTAGGAGTTTAGAAATAAAATTAAAAATTTATTTCTTGAAAGCTAGTACTGAGTGGGGAAACAAAGATAAACGGTTCAGAGCCCTTTCTGCTTGTGAATTCAGAGACAGAACCACTCACCTTTGATTAATAAAACTACAGAAGTTACTTCAACTTTCTCGCAGATTTTTGAGAGGGGTGAGGAAAAACCATTGTAGGAAGAAGCCGTTTAAAAAAAAAAAAGGTTTTATGCCAATTTGCAGTGTTGTTTTGAGTTTTACACAAGAGCCTCAGGGTGTCCAAGACCCAAATATCAATGACGTGACAGGACAGTGACAACCTTTGTTAAGCAAAGAAATAGCATGTGAGGACACACCACCCACCCTGACTAAATACTGGCATGACCTTCTCAGGGCTAACGTTGGCGCTGGTACATGTTACTCTGTTGATTCATAGGGTTAAGGCCAGGAGAGATCATTACAATTATCCAGTTTTGCCTCCTGCATGACACAGGACAGAACTTTACCCAAGAATTCCCAGATCGTGCGCATTTACATTCCTACATACATCAAAATTACGCAAGTCAATAAATTGTGGTTGTACGATGGCATCTCTTTGAGACAGACACCGACTCTTGATGTTAAGACTCCATGTGACTGAGAACCTATCGCATTCCTTGGGAAGCTATGCCAATGGCTAATTACCCTCATTCAGGGCTAGTTTAAGGCACAAGTACCATAAGCTTGTACTGTACCTACCACCCCAGCTCCTAAAGTCATGCCATTACATCTGTCATCTTCTACTTTTTTTTCTTTATTTTAAGTAAAGGCTTGTCTACATGGGGACTCTCAGGAAAATTAATCCAAACTAACTAAGAGGTGTGAATTTAAAATGGATTAGTTAAACTGCATTAAATCCCTGGGTGGGCACACTCATTCAGAATTAAAGTGGCCTTAATTCATTTAATTAAACTAAACCAAATTCAGGCCACTTTGATTCTGAATGAGAGTATCCATACAGGGGTTTAAAGAGGTTTAACTAACCCACTTTAAATTCACACCTTTATTTAATCTGAATTAATTTTCCTGAGTTTCCCCCCGTATAAACAAGCCAAAAGTTTTTAGCAGGAGCTTGGCAGGAAACAGTTTTCCCACTCCACCGGAATTTGAGAACTCGAAAACTTTTCCTGACCCAAGTCAGGATGCGGGTGGTCAGGGAGGAACGTGCCAACACCAGCACAACGGAGAACTGGGTATCTGGCAGGGAGGGAGGAGTGCATGAGGTTTGGTCCATTCACCCAAGCAGCTACACCCCAGCTGCTGAGGTAAATACAAGGGTGGGGGAGAACCACCACCATCCCTGCCTTTTCTGAGCAAAAGGGAGTCTTTGATGCCACTTCCAGGGGAAGAAGCGGACCCCACTGTGATGCCACACTGCCTGGGGGATGGGACTGTAGTGCAGGGCTTGTGTCACAGAGTGCCCAGGGCCTCACCTTGCCTCAATCCAACTTTTCCCGCACTTTGCATCCTCTTATTTTCCATTTGAATTCCCTTCCCTCCCCCTTTTAAAAAATATCCTTAGTATCCAGCCACTGGCTTTGCTCTGCTTCCTCGGCTAGGTTCCAAGTGCTCCTGGGCTCCCACCATCAGCTAGTGAAGTGACCCAGCACTGGAGCACATCCTATCAGCATCACGAGAGAGAGAGAGAGAGATGGGGCCAGTTGTTGACTCCATCAAATCCTGGCCTTGCTGTGGATTCGTGCAGGCTGCTTTTGGCAGACGGCTCACTCCAACTGAACTGGCTTCACCACTTCCAGGCTCGGGCAGAATTCGGCAAAAAGAGCGAGCAGAGGAGAGGGGATTCTATAAAGAGGGGCACAAGGTCAGATTAGGCAGCACTGGGGCTGCTTCTCCAGCACAGAGATGCCGTAAAACCAGCATAACTGGGCAGTGTTCTCCTCAGCAGGGAGGGCAGCCTGTCATGGCTTGGAACCGCTGTAAGTTACTTCTGTGTCGCCTTCTCTGCTGCCACCACATGGGGCATGACTGAGTCTCTTGCATCTGAGGATCACCACAACCCGTGAAATGTGGAGAAGCCCATCTCTGAAGACCAACACAAAACCCTTAAACAACAGAAGGTCCAGTAGACAAAACAGCACGTCTTCATTTTAGATTTAACACAAGGAGCAGTGTCAGCTGGACAAACATTGTAGCACGGAAGAATAACTCCTTGCGCTGCTGGAACTAATGGGGTAAGTGGTAAGGCCTGCGCTGTGCATGTCAAACAAGATGATTATAACTCTGGCCTTTTAAAAAATAATAATAAATAAATAAAATATCTATGGGACAGCTTTTCAGCAGGTGTCAAGTTAACATCACTCTGCTGAAGCCAATACACCTACTTGGATTTGGAGCCGGTGAGAAACTGGTCCTACAGCTAGGAATCCCTAGGCAAAGCTGTCCACTGGCGAGGGCAGATGTGGGCAGATCTGGGACAATCTGGAAACTGGAGAAGCAATAATGAGTCATTGCTGGAAGACCATGAACCCGGATGGTGTGCAGAGCAACTGATCTCAGCATTAATGTATTTGTAGGGGAACCTTCCTACAGTTGGCAATGGAAGGACAGATTGCCACCCTGCAGCTGTCCTCTCGCTCTTCTGCATTGCGAGCAGTTCAGACCCATCTCTTACCTCATTACAACTCTCCTGCTGCCGGTGCCTTTGAATCGGAGTCAGATTTGACATTAAAGACATTAAAGCATCCGATTTCTGCAGCTTTTACATTACCAGAGACAGCGAACACATCCTAAAAGCTATGCTGCCAGGGAAAGCTAAACGCTTGACAAGCTGCAGGGTTCAGTCCCTAGAGCACATGCTTCCTCTCCTCTGAGTGCTTCACTACGCTTCCGGCTCTCATATGCAATGCCCTGTTGGCGTTTCAGCCCAGGATTCCCATCCCGCCAGCGCTGGAACTAGCAGAGAGGGGATGACTGACAGCTGCTGTGATTAGCTTTGCCAGCAAAGTGCCTCATTAAAACTAGGGAAATGGTGCTAATGAGAGTCGCTGTCTTTCTTCCACCAGATGTACCATCAGGCAGGGACTTACTGATATCCATCTGCATTACAGCCCCACACTGATAGGTCATGCACCCATTGGCAAGCCTCTTGATGTTAACAAAGTCACACAGAACACCCCGTTAGAAATGGTCATTGCTACAGCAGATGGGGGAGGGGGGCAAGAGAAAGACAACTGTCTCTCTATACAGAGCCAAATGTTTGACATAAAAGTCATGGTGCATAAACCCTGCCATGTCCTAGAGCCTGATCCTGCAGACACGCCCACAAACAAGTCTCACAAAGCCGCATGCGAGGAAGGATGGTCTTGTGGCTAAGGCACTGGGCTGGGACTCAGGAGATCCGTGTTCTATTGGGCAAGTCACTTCAACTCTCTGGGGTCCCCATGATGTAATAAAAGGATAATAACCCTTACTTTATCTGACTTGTTTGTTTAACCTGTAAGGGGCAGGGACTGTCTCCTGTTTGTACAGCTCGCAGAATGACAGGGCCCTAATCTTGGTTGGGGCACTCAAACCCTACTGTAATACAAATTATTATTAATAATAAAAGCCTATTATCGAGAGGAAAATTACACAATCTTGGACTCCAGAAGAAGTGATTAAATGTGTAGCCTTATTGTTAACTATTATGGGCCAGGATGGATGTAGCTAATAATTAGAGCTCAGTGAATAATAGATTTTTCAGTTCAGGGGCCAAACTGAAGTTTGAAGAAAAAAAAGATTCAGTAAATTTCAAACAGAAACTGAACTTATTATTTTTTTCTTGATTAAATTAACCCCTCTGTAAGCATGTGGGACTCACCCCTGCGGCGCCTCCTGCTGGTACCTTCTGGGAATTAGCTCTCCAGCCATCAGCGCGCACTCTGCAGGCCGGTATCCCACTTTTGTCAGGCCCCCGTGTCCCTCCCGGACCCCCTTGCACGCCGGGGTGCTGTCCCCTGGCAGTACACCCCTCAGTCTCTGGGTCTCCCCTCCCCGGGGAACCTCCACCCACTATCCCCACCTCGCCTCAGTCATAGGCTACTGCCAGTCACCAACTAGCCCCCGCTCCCTGGGGCAGACTGCAGCATACGCCACTCATCACAGGCCAGGTTGGGTTTGGACCTGCTGCCTCTACCTATAGCAGAGCTGCCCCTCTGCAGCCCTAGTACCCTCCAGTGGGGCCTTACTTCGGCCTGCAGCCTGGGGCTCGGCTAGGCTGGAGCTCCCCAGCTCCCTGGCCCTTCCCCAGCACTGCTCCGCCCTCGGTACCTTCCTCAGCTCCCCAGGCAGCCTGGTCCCTCCCTCCCTCTCCAAAGGCTAGAGAGAGAGTGTTCCTGCTTCTGGATTCCCTGGCCTTTATAGGGCCAGCTGGGTCTGTCTGGGGTGTGGCCCCAGCTGCAGCTGCTTCCCAATCAGCCCAGCTTTTCCCCCTGCCCCAGCCCTCTCCAGGGCTGTTTTAAGCCCTTCCAGGCAGGAGCGGGTGACCACCCCGCTACACTCTCCCACACACAAAAAATGTCATTCAGGTTGACTTAGATAATACTTAGTCCTGCCTTGAGTGCAGGGGACTAGACAATTCGACCTCTTGAGGTCACTTCCGGTCCTACACGTCTGTGATTCTAGGATTTCAAAAATGTCATTTCAAAATGAAACGTCAAAACGGTTTGTTTCAACATTTCCAAATAAAAAATTTTTTGGCTGAACTATTTGCCAAATTTAACCCCAATTTGTAAACAGTTTCAGGGCCCCCCCAAAATGAATTTTTCATTGAATTTACCATTTCTCCCCCCTCTCCCCCCCGCAAAATTGCTCAGTTCTACCAATAATACTGTGCTTTGTTGCCTCAGTGTTAAGGACTGAAGAGCATTTTTGTACACTGTGTTCTGAACACCAGATGCAATGACTGGGTGCCCCTACCCACTCCTTGGAATCAATAGAAGCATATTCATCCCAGGAGACAGGCACCCTTATACATTTGCAATGGCAGCTCTTTAGAACAGTGGTTTTCAAACTGTGGGTCGCGACCCAGTACTGGGTTGCAGAATGGAAAGCACTGGGTCATGCAGGGCCGGCTCCAGGCACCAGCTTAACAAGCAGGTGCTTGGGGCGGCCAAGGGAGAGGGGCGGCACCTGCGGCAATTCGGGGGCGGCAGGTCCCTCACTCCCTCTAGGAGCGAAGGACCTGCCGCTGAACTGCCGTCGCCGATCGTGGCTTTTTTTTTTTTTTTTTTGCTTTGGGCGGCAGAAATGCTGGAGCCGGCCCTGGGGTCATTGCAGCTCTGGTCAGCACTGCCGACCGGGCCGTTAAAAGTCCTGTTGGCGGTGCTGCCTGGCTAAGGCAGGCTAGTTCCTACCTGTTCTGACATCACACTGCGCCCCGGAAGCGGCTAGCAGCAGGTCCGGCTCCTATGCGGGGAGGTGGAGGGGAGGGCTGTGCGCTGCCCCTGCCTCGAGCACCGGCTCTGCACTCCCATTGGCTGGGAACGCTGGGGTGGTGGTGCCTGTGGGCGAGAGCCACAAAGAGCCGCTTGTGCGCCTCCGCCTAGGAGCCGGACCTGCTGCTGGTTGCTTCTGGGGCACAGCGCAGTCTGTGGTGCCAGGACAGGCAGGAAGCCTGCCTCTGCACCCTGGCTGTGCCGATGACCAAGACTCGCCGGCGGTAATTTTCTTCAACTGGGTCGCCAGAAAAAAAGTTTGAAAACAATTGCTTTAGAATCCCCTCGTAATGCCACAACAGGGGCTATTCTTACTTAATATCATATATGGTACCCATGGCTTTTAATACTTCAGATTTAAATTCAATAAATAGGTAGTTACAATATTAAAGGTGCCAATATTCAGATAATACATGTGGGGAAGTGTTCCCATTACCACTTTTAATTCTAGCAATAAATCCACTGCTGCCTATTCCCTTTGGATGGACACATCAGTGTGTGCTGCCACGGAGCATAAAGCAAGCTGTCTCCATATTTAATTAATGCCTGTTTGGTATAAATATATCTTATTAACCCACATAATAAACTGGCAATAGTTGCATTATTAATGTGAAATTGCCTCTTAAAAATGCCTTTTTTTTAAAATAAGCAGCAGGATTTATATAGGCCTTCATCTCCCATTGGAATTAAATTGCTTTATGCAAACAAAGGGGCTTTGCCTTCGAGTTATGTGCTGTGGACATATTAGTGCGGCTTGCTGAGTGAGCATTTTTAGGCGGCTGTGTGTGAGAAAGCAAACTCCTTCTTTGCAAACACCATCTATCTCCTCCTAATAACTGACTCTTATTTAATGTATTTTATTTTTAATGAATCTATTCCCAGCCAAATGTCCAGCTCACAAAAGATGCTGTTGGTGTAGAGCTTGAAGGTACGACGAGAAAAGTCCTCTACTTAACATACAGATACTCTGTAAAAGAGGAGGAAGGGGCAGTTCTAGATATTGTGACCTAGATCAGTGGTTTTCATACTTTTTTTCTGGTGACCCAGTTGAAGAAAACTGTTGATGCCTGTGACCCAACGGAGCTGGGAATAAGGGGTTTGGGGTGTGGGAGGGACTCAGGGCTGGGGCTGAGAATGAGCGGTCCAGGGTGTGGGAGGGGGCTCTGGGCTGGGGTCAGGGCTCTGGGCTGGGGGCGCAGGCTCTGGGCTGGGGCCGGGGGTGAGGGGTTTGGAGTGCAGAAGGGGGCTCCGGGCTGGGGCAGAGGATTGGGGCATGGGGTTGGGGCGCGGGCTTACCTCCGGCAGTTCTGGGTCAGCGGCGCAGCCGGGGTGCAGAGGCAGGCTTCCCGCCTGTCCTGACACTGCGGACCGCGCTGCACCCCGGAAGCAACCAGCAGTAGGTCCGGCTCCTAGGCGGAGGTACACAAGCAGCTCTGCGCGGCTCTCACTCACAGGCACAACCCTCCCCTCCCAGCTCCCATTGGCTGGGAACTGGGCAATAGAAGTGCGGAGCCGGTACTTGAGGTGGAGGCAGTGTGCGGAGCCCCGTGGGCCACCCTGCCTAGGAGCCAGACCTGCTTCTGGCTGCTTCTGGGGTGCAGCGCGGTGTCGGAACAGGTAGGAACTAGCCTGCCTTTTAACTGACTTTTAATGGCCTGGTTGGCAGTGCTGACCAGAGCTGCCGCGACCCAGTGCTTTCTATTCCGCGACCCAGTACTGGGTCGTGACCCACAGTTTGAAAACCACTGACCTAGATCTTCAAAAGCAACCAGTGATTTTAGCTGTCCAACTTGAGATGCTGATTTTTAGAAGCGCCAAGCACCTGTTTAAAATTTAGGCCCCTTTCAGGAGTCTTAAGAGGGGCAGCCAAAATCACTAGTTGCTTTTCAACGTTTAGGCCACTATCCTGTTCTTACTGAAATAAACTTGGTGCTAGAACAAAGATGGGGATCCAGGCTGCGAGTGGCAACCTCTCTGTCCCATTTCACAGCTGCATGTTAAGTGCCCAACACCTGAAGTAAAATAAGTTGAACTAAGAGAATCCAGTCTTAGGATGTGTCTCCACTATAGAGATCAGCATAGCTATGTCAGCATAACCCCATGGAAGAGGTTTTTCCTGTCCATGTAGGAATACCACCTCCCCAAACGAAGTTAGCTACATTAATGGAACACTACACAGAGGGTTTTGTTGGCATAGCTATCTCAGTCAGGGATGTGGGTTTTTCACACCCCTGAGTGGCACAGCTATTTCGACCTAACTTTTAAATGTAGACCAAGCCTTAGTTTGTCTTTAGAGATTTATATGTCCCTTTCCCTCTAGTATCCATACACTTCACAAACATTAATGAGTTTATCACCACACTGCCACATGAATTAGGAAGGTGTTATCCCCTTTTTACAGAGCAGTAACTGAGGCCCAGAGAGATTAAGTGACCTGGCCAAGGTCAAAGATGACCTCAGTGTCAGAAAGAGAAATTAAAGCAAATCTCCAACTTCTGTTAGTGAAAGAGACAAGCTTTTGAGCTACCCAGAGCTCTTCTACACGAGCTCTCTGTCAGCTCGAAAGCTTGTCTCTTTTACCAACAGAAGCTGATCCAATAAAAGATATGACCTCACCCACCTTGCCTCTCTAATATCCTGGGACCAACATGGCTACAACAACACTGCAAACAAGCTATATTTCAGTTAAACACAAGTTATTGGTCTCAATTCAAGGATAACTGGGTGAAATTTAATGGCCTGACACATGCAGGAGGTCAGACTAGAGATAATCGAATGGGGTCTTTTCTGTCCTCAAACTCTATGAATTCATTTCTGTTTGGGGTAGCAAATTTGGGCTGGCTCATATCCAACCTGCTCTGCCCTAATCCCTAGTCCCAATCCCTATCCAAACAGATGCGTTCGCAAAAGGGTTTGATAGTATTAATCACACCAATCAAACAGGCAAGTAAAGTGCTCTAGCAATCTGCTGGCTTCTTACCCTTGAATTCCTCAGGAATGCCAGTGATCAGTCCCTTTCAGTCATTCAGGTGCTGTCTGAGTACCTGCCACTAGAGAAATTTAGAATCGGGAGCTATAATTTATTTCAGATCATATCCTGTGCCTTCCCTGAAAATTGAGTTTTTTTACTTTGTACAGAAACATTCCTTTATTACACAGTGTAAATAACCTTTTATATTTGCAATGCAATTTTAACGTTTCCTCCAGTGTTGCCAAAAAATAGTCTGTTTAAGGAAAGACTATCCTTGTAAATTCACTCCCACCCGTGACATCTCTAGATACTCTGGGCTTTTGCAGTCTCTTGCCATTCGAACACAGCTTGTTTTCATTGTTGATTCCAACCCAATGATTTCCACTTTATCAAGTTTCCAGAAAGTTGAAGAGAATATAAAATAAAACACAGTGTCTTAGCCTGTCCCAGGATTGACACTTCTGAGCAGCTGGTTCTTTACACCCTTTTCAAATGTTGTCTCTAAGCACCACTTAATGCAGTTTGAGTCATAAAATGACAGTGAAATTACTTCTCCAGAATAGAGCATTGTCAGACTGAATCCAGGTGAACTTTCTCTTCATATTGATAAAAAAAAAAAAGTCTTTTGAGGCTGTGATATATTAATAAATATCATACAACTCCCATTTATATAGCCCCTTGCATCCTGACGGGGCTCAGAGCACCCAAACACAGAAGTTCTTGCACTCAACACCAAAATGCAGCTGCCTCTAAAGTGAAACTCAGCCACCCAACAGACTCCCAGAGGAGACTGAGTGACTTGGCCAAGGTCTTCAAGCAAGTCAGGGACAATCTCAGTAAAGGAAATCAGGGAGTTCAAAGCCCCATGTCCTACCCACTACTAGAGCACATAGCTGAAGTTCAATGTGAAATGGAAGCAGAAGACTAGACCCAACCTAAAACGGAGACATATTCTGCCAAGCATAGGGAATACTGATATAATCTACCAACAGTGTCATAACCTCTGGGGCTACAGCTAATTCATACTGGATGATATTCATTCCTGTGCAGACAGACAGCACGCCATGCACCACTTAATTCCTTATGAGGCTGAAGTGGGACTTAAGTGATGCATAGGCCTTGCGCTAGCTCCCCTGCCCGAGGTGAATTTCACCCACGCCTCCTAGCACCTAGCAGGTGGATTAATCCAGAAAACTCTCCACCAGAGCCTCCTGCCCTTCCATGTAAACACATTGATTCCTCAAAAGCCACGTGAAGACAAAAGTCTAGAAATAGGTTGCAAACACAGCGTAGGGCACTTATAGTGAAATGGTTTTTGCAATGAGATGATGCACTTTGTGGGTGTTAATGGTCATTACTGCAAACAGAGGTAGGTGTTAATGATGGGGCATTGAGCTGCAAATGTCCTTCGAATTACTTATCTCACCAAAGAAGGCAATCTGGGATATTTTACTACACCTATAAAAACATCTTTTCCATCAGTTTTTTTAATTTAAATTAAAAATATGTTGTACTTTATCAGAGCTTATCTTTTACCACTACGAAGAAATACACAGCAGAAGGATGTTAAAAATAGAATAATCTTCAACCTCAGAATGGATGCTTTGTGCATACAAATTGAGTCACCATACACAGAGATTTAAACAAATTGATACAAGCTTTGTGTGTAATTTGTTTATTGAGAATTCTTCTCTCTCTCCTCTTCTCCCCCGCCCTCCTTTAAAAAAAAAGAAAAAAAACCCTATGGCCTATGCAACTTCTGTAAGAATATTTTTTAGCCTGTTTCTTCAGATAATAGTTTGATGTTCGCCTCCCAAATAAAAACATTGGCCATTATTTTTCATTACACTGATTACATGTGAGCAATTGGGGGGAGGGATAGCTCAGTGGTTTGAGCATTGGCCTGCTAAACCCAGGGTTGTGAGTTCAATCCTTGAGGGGGCCACTTAGGGATCTGGGGCAAAATCAGTACTTGGTCCTGCTAGTGAAGGCAGGGGGCTGGACTCGATGACCTTTCAAGGTCCCTTCCAGTTCTAGGAGATGGGATATCTCCATTAATTTAAATTTAAATTATTCCCTTGGATAAGAAAATACTCACTATTCTGTCACATTCAGCACATCTATTAAGACTGAGATATGGCATCAAAAGTGTTCCTTGCCTTCTTTGTGTTACATAGCATGCACATCTCAGTTTGGAAGAATTATAGCTGTGCTTCTGGTTCATTTCACTTAAAATACACCTCTACCCCGATATAACGCGACCCGATATAACACGAATTCGGATATAACGCGGTAAAGCAGTGCTCGGGGGGGGGGGGCTGCGCACTCCAGCAAATCAAAGCAAGTTCGATATAACGCGGTTTCACCTATAACGCAATAAGATTTTTTGGCTCCCGAGGACAGCGTTATATCGGGGTAGAGGTGTATTATAATTTGTGCTCTCTTATTTTAGGAACCTATCAATTGCCAGACTTCTTCAAGCTTATGGTCCATCTAGTCCAGTGTTCTGTCTCCAGAAGTGGTCAGTACCTGTTGCTTCAAAAGAAGGTGCAAGAAACTTTGTAGTAGACAGATATGGAATAACTTGTTCACAGGAAAAGTTTCTTCATAACCCCTATTAGTTATGCCCGGTAGCATGAAAGTTTACATTCCCTTCCAAATCCTTGCAATTTTAAAAATCTTAATTATTGTAGCTTTGGATGTTTTCATTTTTCAGACAAACAGGAAATTTTTTTACTTTTTAATTCTGCTAAGTGTTTGGCCTTGGTATCAAGCGGCCATAAGTTCCACAGGCTAATTGTGTGAGCAGTATTTCCTTGTAGCAGATTAATTTTTACTGTCTTTTAATGTCATAGTTTGTTTCGATGATGTTTTAAACTTTCTAAACTCATCTCAGTACCAGATCTATTTTTTCTCAAATCTCCTTAATCTTCCTTACACTCTATAAAGTTTGTCTTTTCCACACAAGTTTTTGCAAGTCTTTTTCTGCTCCAGACTTTTTTCAGATCACAGTAAAAGTGAAGGTTCTGATAAAATCTTACATTTACAAAGCACCTTTCATCTCCTACATAAGAACTTATTGACTTTCAACTGCATTAGTTCATCCTAAACACTTAGCTGGGGAGAAGGATATTAATCTCTGAATTTGCCCACCTATCCTGAGCATCCAGAAGATAATTAGACAACATTCCAAATGCTCTCTTTCTTTTAGATTAAACCATTTCCCTGTTCTATATTTTTTCATGTTAATACTATAGGGCTAAGAAATGCTAACCAGAACTACAACTCTGACCTTCAGTGTCCTACTACCTCTATACGGATAAGGAGGAAGTGTATACATTATTTTCCTTCTCTTCCCAAGAGACCTTTTTCTAGTGCAAAGCAAACAACTAGAACCAATTTGCCCAAGTTGAAAAGCAAAGAGTTGGCTAGTTCAGGGTAGTACTTGGCTGTGCAGGAATGACCATGCCTGAGGATAAATGATATACGTTTATTTCCATGTTAATCTCCCATCTGGCTGACCAAAAGACCCAGTCCTGTCCTGGTGGATAGTGACATGACCTCAGTCATACCTTTGAACACGCAATGTACTTGGGCATAAAGCTGTCAACTCTTAGGAAACTCCAACTAGTGCAGCACATCTTTTCAGCAACCCTGGAAGCACATCATACCTGCCTTCCACACTCTACCTTGGCTTCCCCTAGAATACAGAGTTAAATATAGGGTCTCGATCCTTGTCTTCGACGAGCTCAATGGCCTGGGCACAGCATATCTAAAGTGCTAAGATGAGAACAGAACTTTTACTATAAAAGTGTGCAAGAGACAAAGGTTTTTGGGGGGCTGGTCCTAGATGGTGGAATAAACTCCCAAAGGAGCAAAGAACTACCACAAACCTCACCACTCACACTCCAAGTGCAAAGTGCACATCTGGGACTTTGCCTTCTCCATAATAAACACAGAGCAGAGTGGACGTATTAAACAGTATCAGAACAAAACACTCACTGCACACACAATTCTCCCCTTGGTGAGAGGGCCAGAGAGGGAGAATGAACCACAACACGATAGATGTTAGCCACAATCACTTACCACATGACTGAAAGGCACTTAGATACCATAGTGATAAAGGTGCTGTAAGAAACTAAACCGAATAGAACAGAACTCCAAATAATCACTGAGACTGGGGTTTATGTTATATTCACAGACATTCTCTGGCCAACAATCATTGTGCCATGTCCCACAGTGATCAGAAGGGACCACTGTGATCATCTTCTAGTCTGACCTCCTGTATAACCACAGGCCATAGAACTTCCTCAAAATAATTCCTACAGCATTTCTTTCAGAAAAAACATCCAATAAGAACCTAAGAATGGCCATACTGGGTCAGACCAACGGTCCATCTAGCCCAGTATCCTGCTTTCTGACAGTGGCCAATGCCCAGGTGCTTCAGAAGGAATGAACAGAACAGGGCAATTATCGAGTGACCCATCCCCTGTTATCCACTTCCAGCTTCTTGATTTAAAAATTGTCAGTGATGGAGAATCCACCACAACCTTTGCTTAATTGTTCCAATGGTTAATTACTCTCACTAAACAGTCATGGGGCAAGAGAGGTCCTTTGATGGATCAGTAGATAAAGGACAGGAAACAAAGAGTAGGAATAAACTGTCAGTTTTCAGAATGGAGAGACATAAATAGCTGGGTCCCCCAGGATCTGTACTGGGACCTGTGCTGATCTGGAAAGAGGGGTAAACACTGAAGTGGCAAAGTTTGGAGATGGTACCAAACTACTCAAGATAAGTTAAATCCAAAGCAGACTGCAAAGAATTGCAAAGGGATCTCACAAAACTGGGTGACTGGTCAATAAAATGGCAGATGAAATTCAATGTTGACAAACGAAAAGTAATGCACATTGGAAAACATAATCCCAATTATACATACAAAACGATGGAGTCTAAATTAGCTGTTGCCACTCAAGAAAGATCTTGGAGTCATTGTGGATAGTTCTCTGAAAACATCTGCTCAATGTGCAGCTGCAGTCAAAAAAGGCAACAGAATGTTAGAAACCATTAGGAAAAAGATAGATAATAAGAGAGTAAATATCATAATGCCATTATATAAATTAATGGTACACACACACCTTGAATACTGCATGCAGTTCTAGTCACCCCATCTCAAAAAAGATATTTTAGAAATGGAAAAGATGCCGAGAAGGGAACAAAAATGATTAAGGGTATGGAACAGCTTCCATATGAGGAGAGATTAAAACGACTGGGACTGTTCAGTTTGGAAGAGAGACAACTAAGGGGGGATATGATAGAGGCCTATAAAATCATGAAAGGTGTGGAGAAGGTGAATAAAGAAGTATTTTATTTATCCCTTCACATAATACAAGAACCAGGGATAACCCACTGAAATTAATAGGCAGCAGGTTTAAAACAAACAAAAGGAAGTACTTCCTCACACAACACAAAGTCAACCTGTGAAACTCATTGCTTGGAGATGTTGTGAAGGTCAAAAGTATAATTGGGTTTAAAAAAGAATTAGATATATTAATGAAGGATAAGTCCATCAATGGCTATTATCCAAGATGTTCAGGGATGCAAACCCATTCTCTGGGTGTCCGTAAACCTCTGACTGCCAGATGCTGGGACTGGACAACAGAGGATGGATCACTTGATGATTCTTCTGTTCTGTTCATTCCCTTTGAAGCATCTGGCACTGGCTGCTGTCCAAAGACAGGATACACGGCTAGAGGACCATTGGTCTGACCCAGTATGTTATGATGTTAAAAAATTACGCCTTATTTCCAGTCTGCATTTGCCTAGTTTCAGCTTCCAG
Source organism: Emys orbicularis (assembly GCF_028017835.1). Taxonomy (NCBI): domain Eukaryota; kingdom Metazoa; phylum Chordata; order Testudines; family Emydidae; genus Emys; species Emys orbicularis. The sequence goes on along the minus strand of NC_088703.1, from coordinate 310,217 downwards.
CCATAGGCTCATATTGCACCTTTCTCTGCTACACTGAGGAGAACATTATTAAATACTTGTTCCCCATGTAGGTACTTAGTCACCCCTTAACCTTCTCTTTGTTACATTTTGCTAAATAGATTTTGCTCGCTTAGTCAGTCAGGTTTTCCAATCCTTTAATAATTTTCATGGTTCTTCTCTGAACCCTCTCCAGCTTATCAACCTCCATCGCAAACTGTGGACACCAGAACTGGACACACTATTCCAGCAGCAGTTGCATCAGTGCCAAATACAGAAGTAAAATAACCAATAATAATACCAGTATGATATTTTAATGCCCTGTCTGCTGGATGTAATTATGGAGAAATTCAACTTTCATTTTTTAAACTAAGTAAATCCCTAGCCCTTGTGATTGCAAAGAATAGCTAGAAAATGTGACACCCACCCTCCCCAACATACATACACTAAAAGGTCAAAAATTAGAAGGCAAATGAAAAGATTCCAAAAATTATTTTTTTAAAATCTTATTTTTTGACTTGTGATTTTTACATGTGTGGAGTTGGCAATACTGAAAGTTTATCACTGGATAGTTACAAAGTCAGGCCCTCATCCTATAATTGGATCCAAATCTCTGCATCCCAATAGGCCATAACTGCAAGGACCGCTAATGCACACTCACTTCTGTTTAAGAGGGTTTTTTTAAATGACTACTAATAAAAGCACATTTCCTCCTAAATCTGTGGTTCTGAGGTTAAATTCTGAGACTGAGTCTAAAATGGTTTTCCTTCTGCTTCTCACAGAATGAGAACAAATACATTATTTTTGCATTATTGCACAGACTTCCCTCGCCCCCCCCAACATCAAAGGAAGTGACCTTGTAGCCCTGATATAATCCAGCGATAGGGCTGACATATAAATGAGATGTTCTGCAGTCAAGGAGAAGTTACTCAGTAATTGCTGTTGCTTGCTATTTTGTGTTGGTGGAGTAAGGGAAGGACAAAATTGGCAATGGGCGTTTATCCTCTCGACAACTCTCTGATGAGATGAGCTTGGGAAAGGAGATCTTGAAGATTTTGTATTAACAAGCAAACCTGGAATCCCAAGGCTGGTTTGTCTACATTTGTTTGGTCCTTCCCTAGAGCTGACCTATAATGAGATCTGATGCCAAATGGGGGGGAAGGAGAGAGCATGAGAGACAAGGAGAGCAAAACATATTTGCCAAACACCTCAGTCAAAGCAATAAATCAGTGTGAAAGGCCAGTGGGACTGTTCTCATCTGAAACCTGCGATTGTGTATTGAAGCCTAATCTCAGAAAATCCTCTAAGGGGCTTCTGTGCTCACATACCAGAGGGTTTGGTTTGTTAAATCCTGCTGGGTGAAGTTCACAGAGGGACAACTCAAGGCCAAGGCCCCAGTTCAGTGGGACTTGGCTCCTTTGTGAAACCTAGCCTTAACTCCCTTAGCCTCCTTTGAAAATCCCAGTCTTCCCCGCAGAGTTAGCCCAGGTGTTGCCCCTAACCCACTTCAGTCTACTTAGAAAAACCTCTAACCCAGGCTAGCAGGCATGGCTGAGCATATTCACATCAGGCCAATCTGGCAACTCACCTACTCAGCAGCAAGAATAAAGGCTCATCAAGCCCAGGTGTTATTAGTCTTCCAATCTTATCCCACAGTTCCACTTGGTCTGTATTTTCTGGTCCAACTCCTCCCTTCTTCTGCCCTGGAAGTCACCTGGCTCAATGTTTTAACCCCACACTTGCCTGCTGCATTTACAGAGATGCCCTCCACAAACCCTCTGCCCAGCATGCGGACACCTGGCAAAAAGTTGACACCAGCCTTCCAGTAAGATCTATAATTGGAGGAAATATACCCAAAACAACAGTTCTATGATGATGTCTCTGAGAAGCTGGCAGCGGATAGGATCGAACAGTTGGTATCTCAGTGCAAGGAGAAATTCAGAACAATGGGATATCTTGCTAGAAATCCAGCCCAGCACAGTTCTAGTACAGCATCATTGTGGACACAGCCATACAGGGAGGGATTTGCAGTGGGAACACTCCACCTGGACTGGTCTAGCCCAGGCTAACGCTGAAGTGAAGACATACCCAGTGAAACTGCAGTGATGCCTGGGTCTAGTGCCGGTCCCTCTGTATAGGGTGAATTTCACCCGGTGTGAATAAACTCCCATAAATCAATAGACCTAAGGGCCTGATTCTCTGTTACCTGCAGCTTGTGTAGTCATTGACACCAGTGCAAAGTCAGTGCAAAATGGGTGTAAAAATGCTTCCATTCCAGTTTGCACAGGTCTTTCAAATATGTCATACCGTTTATTCTCCCCGTGTAATCTCTAAATTTTTTTGGAGATTTGATATTTGCCATTATCTCACTGTCCACTACACAAGATTTTATTTTGTGTATATAAAATATAGATGGTACTATACTGGTTCATACCAGCTGAGAGTCTGTCCCTTTTCATTTTATGTAAAAAGCAAAATGAATCCTGGATTTCCTTTTCTGCAACCAGGTCAAGAGACATTTTCATAGAATCATAGAAATGTGGGGCTGTAAGGGGCCTCGAGAGGTCATCAAGTCCAGCCCCCTGCGCTGACCAGGGAAACCTCGACCATCCTGGACATGTGTTCATCCAGCCTGTTCTTAAAAACCTCCAGTGATGGGGGTTCCACAACCTCCGCTGGAAGCCTATTCGAGACCTTAACTACCCTTATAGTTGGAAAGTTTTTCTAAAATCTAGCTTAAATCTCTCCTGCTGCGAATGATCCCCATTACTCTTGTCCTACCTTCAGTGGACAAGGAGAACAATTGATCACGATCCTCTTTATAACAGCCTGTAACATATTTGAAGACTTGTCAGATTCCCCCCTCAGTCTTCTTTTCTCAAAACTAAACATGCCGAGTTTTTTTTTAAACCTTTCCTCAGAGGTCAGAATTTCTAAATATTTTATAATTTTTGTTGCTCTCCTCTGGACTGTCTCCAATTTGTTTACATTTTTCCTAAAGTGTGGTGCCCAGAATTGGACAATACTCCAGCTGAGGCCTCGTCAGTGCCAAGTGGAGTGGGACAATCATCTCCTGGGTCTTGAATGCAACACTCTTGTTAATATGCCCCTGAATTATATTAGCATTTTTTACAACTGCAGCTCATTGTTGATTCAGGTTCAATTTGTAATCTACTAGAACCCCCAGGTCCTTTTCAGCAGTGCTACCACTTAGCCAGTTATTCCCCATTAAAACAATTCCCTTGAATGGTAATTGTCTGCATCATACTTGCTTTCAGCACGAAATTCACTCCAGTGCAGAAGGCTTATCACTTCCAATAGAATCACATCCAGCAGGCACTATTTATTTTGAGTACAATGTGGTGGAGAGCTTCCACCAGGTGGTGTTTCTAACATTGTTGTGGTATTTCCAGGAAAGAGGAATAAAAGTGGTGTCATCAGAGCAACTTAGTTTAGGAACACCCTAAGTCACCTGAACTTTGCCAAACCAGCTTGGCTTGTTTCATTTTCCTATAGCTCCATGCATCCTGCATTCATTATACCAGCATCACCCTCAGTCCCTGGCTCTTCACACAGCACTGATTTGCACAGCTGTGCTATTCCAAACGCCTCCTTACTCAGTTTCCACTCACCTTTCCATCTCTATAACTAAACTCTTCTCCTGTTTTATGCACTCACTAGCAGGGTTTGATTTTGTGTTTCTTTTGGGGTGAATCTGGAATGCTCCTTAAAAATTCCCTCTACCTCCACATCAGCCCTTTCCTTACCGTGGCAATTTGCTTTAGACTCCTCTTGAGACTGCAGAGATGTATATATTTGCATGTGTTAACAGGCAGAGCAAAGGAGTGACTGAGCTCTGTGTATGGCTGGCATATTCCCATTCTGATGATATTTGCTCTTGCAAACATATCATGCCCTTTTCTCTCTCTGCATAAACTGTAAAAATCATTGGGGGGGGGATTTGAAATGTGCCATATTTCATTGTCTGCAACACATGGTGTGTGTGTGTGTGTGTAAATTCAAATGAACTAGCTAATTTAATAATTTAAAAGCAGATTGTATTTTTAAGCCTAAAGCAAATTCCCAAACTGATTCAATCAAATAGCTGAGTTATCTTCGGGAAGCCAGAAAAGGATGCAGACACTCAGATACCATGTTGATGAGCAACAATATAAGAACCTGAAGTAATCTAATAGCAACATGCAACCTTGAAGATTCTTCTTGACCTAGAGTCATCTCCTCCTATCAGTGTAACCCACAGTACTATAAAATGCATCCCTTGTAATCTCATTGACTGTGGTACTTGTCATGTATTTGACACACTGGAAAACAGATGATATAGCAGTATCTCCACTAGAGGTAGGCAGAAAATTCTCACCAGCAGTGAAATCTGCAAAGAAAACATGTTTCTGGATTGTAAATGAGCAAAATGGCTTCCCTTCTCAATTTGCATTTTCTGACAATCAAGTGTCACGGTTTTCACCTGAACAAATTTGCAAACTGAAAAATCGATTCCTCTGTTTGCCATGGGGATGAACCTACACATCCCTTTTCTATTAGTCCTGCATAGACAGGCACTGAGACGCAGCTGGTGGCTACCAGCACCCTCCAGTTCTCCTCTCCACACTGATGGCTTTGCAGCCCATTCTGCCTTGGTCTCTGCTCCCTGCTCTGGTTCACAATACTCCCAACATCTCCCTCAGTACAGCATTCCCCTTCCAGGATGTGTTAGCTCTCCCCAAAAGAGTTAACAAAACAGACAAGAGGGGTGTAAACCTAACCCCTCACTCACTCTGCTTTCCGTTGGATCCTTTCTTGTGCATTTTATCTGCATATTCAGTTAGGGCTTGGTTCTTTCACCCCCTTACTCCTGCATCCCTTACACATGAATCAGGCCCTTTGGGACAGGGACCAGGGGCTGAATTCAGAGGGCAGCCTAAGTGAGTTTCAATCAGTGTAAGGGACTCCTTCTTCCAGCCCCCTCAGATGCTCCATCACTTACTGAAGTGACCTTGAACCCCCTTACTTATGCACCCACTCTGAATGTGACTCGGGGCTTGTCTACGCAGCAAGTTACTGCTCAGCAAGCCAGGGTAAGAGTCTACAGCCCACCAGCTTGCTGCCAAGTAACATCCTGCGTGGCCGCTGCTACAGTGCACGGAAAGCTCCAGAGCATGGCTGGACTTTCAGCGTGCTGTAGAAGTGTCCACGTAGGAGGTTACTGTGTGGCAAACTGGTGCGCTGTACATTCAAACCTGGCTTGCAGCACAGGGACTTGTCATGTAGACAAGCCCCCGGAGAGTCTGGGCCATATTTACAAAAGTATTTAATTGCCTAAAGATGCACATAGGTGCCTCATGTGATTAACGAAAGTGCCTAGGGAGGTTAGGCACCTAACTCAATGGCAATTAGGCACCTAATCCGCTTAGGCACCTTTGTGAATCCCACTAGGCACCTAGCTGCATCTTTAGGTGACTAGACACCGTTGTAAATCTGTCCCTATGTCTAGATTAGTGTAAAGTATATGCAGTAAAATCAGTCAGGAGTGTGGGGGAAGACATGAGTTAAAAAAGGTCACCTCCTACTTTAAGTTAAACCTGGTTCCTCTGAGCTTGTTACACATTTAGATTCCATCACTCACATTTACTGATGAGTAACTTGCAGCCCTTGGCACATCATATCTGCTTACAACCCCTTGCCTTCATACCTGTCTGTAAAGCATCGAGCATGCTATTGGTGTTACACAGATAATGATTCTGATTTCCCTGTTCATTCTTTAGGTATGGTATTTATTGGGTTGCATGAGACGGCACATAATGCATGTTTCTGAGTAAAGAGGACTCAGTGCTTGCCACATTAATATATTTAGTGGTGTTTTAAGCTTATTAAGGTAATCCTATTTCCATTTCTATGAACTAGCAGACACCAGCATTATCATTTGTTAATAACTTGAGGGGTTCATTATACATTAATGGAAACATAGCAGAAACTACTGGATTCAATTGGATTTTTATTGTAATTTGTTCTTATTGTTTCAACACAACTGGTTAGGTAGGTAATGACCCTCTAACAAGGCCTGATCTGGCGACCAGACTGCTGTAATGGGGCTGGATGGAGCACATAGGCCTCACACCCCAGTAGCACGTCCCAGCAGGGTGGGGCTAGGCTGTGTGCTTCTAGCTGGGCCTGATGAGGGATGCCTGGCAGCACCCAACTAGGTCTTTAGTTTAAGTTCCACAGTCCAAGAGCACAGCCTTCTCTGAAAAACCGCTTCTGAGTCAGCTTGCTGAGAGAGCTGGAAGCCCAGACCCGCATCTGGGAGCACAGCCGGGCAGACGCTGGATGACAATGGTTCTACCCTTGAGGTATACTCCAGCTGGCTTGACTGGAGGGGAAGATTTCTCCCCCGTCATCATGTTATTAGGATTATCAAAGAAAGGGGTCTGTCTTTTTCTAGTCCCCAGGTCCTATATTTCACAGCACCTTGGGCCAAGGTTAGCTGCGCTGTAGAAAACCTGCAAGCACCTCGCCCCTTACCATGAGCTCTGCTACGTAGCAGTTGCAGAATTATCTTGTGCATGATAAGGAGCCACCCCTTTTTGACTAGGCTGCATCTGCCAGAATGCACCCTCACTACAGAATTTTTCAGTCACTCCTTTGAGACCGAGTTGAGCTGTCTGACATCCCTTCCCTGAAGTTGGTTGGGTTTTTTTGTTTATTTTATTTGCAAACCGGTGCAGCGTATTCTCAATATAATTCTGTATACTGCTTCTGCTTTACATAAGTTGTATTACCAAACATTATACAAACGACTTAAGCTGCAGCTATTAGACTGAAATGCAAGATGATTCTAGCAGTAACGATACAAGAGCAAAGAAGAGATTTCTCCGGGGCATCAGACAGTCACATGAAAGTAACTTTACAAGTCTTTCTTTTCCATCACTCTGCTACTAATGCCCATAATTAGGCTGAAGAGAAAAAAAAAATTCTTTTCCTTGCGCAGTTTTCTCTCTCTCCCCGTCTCCTTCCCTCCCTCCCTCAGTATTAGACCATTTCCTTGATCAAGTTCCTTTCAAAGTCTTTAACTACAATGAACAGCCTCCTCTAGGAAAAAAAAACGTGGTCCATTAACAGTCTGTGTGTTAACTGCACTGACAAACCAATCAATCGTCTCTTATCAACCGAAAAGGCAGCATAAAACTGTTCTAGGTCAACTTGTACATGTGTTTACATAAACCTACTGTGGGTTCACAGCTAAGGACACGGCATTGATTAATACCACTGGAAAGCAAGGAGTGATGAACCTGCCTAAGAAAAATAAGGGGCATGCTTTGCATTTATACCTAAGCCCTTGGGTACCATTCTGGCAGTATAAAAGGGCTGTAATGTGGGTGTATATTACATTTCTACCCACGTTAAGGGCAGAGCAGTCTCAGTGATCTTATTGTGCATGAGAATCAGGTCCCTAGTCCCTAAACTACATTCAGTTCAGAACTGAAACATTTTACTCAAGGTTCTGAAATGTTCTGACACATTCCTCTCCCCCCACTTCCACTTTTCAGCTATCGCTGTTCTGATGAGCACTTTGTAAATGACAGGCAGACATCTGGTACCTGAGGCAGAAACATTTTTATTTTCATATTTCTGGATAAAACTGGAAGCAGGAGTCCTGGAATTCCCAGAATGTTTGATCTCACAAGGAGCCAGATTCTCTGTTGTCCTGCACCATGGCCAGCTTTTTACAATTGTGCAAAATGAGTGTGAAGTAAGCGTAAAACACGACTAGATCAGAATGATTTTTAGCCCCTCTTTGTAGGGGTGTAAATGACAACACACTGTGCAAGGGCAACAGAAAATCAGGCCCAAAATTTCCACTACAATTTCACAAAAAGAACAGGAGTACTTGTGGCACCTTAGAGACTCACAAATGTATTTGAGCATAAGCTGTAGCGCACGAAAGCTTATGCTCAAATAAATGTGTTAGTCTCTAAGGTGCCACAAGTCCTCCTGTTCTTTTTGTGGATACAGACTAACCCGGCTGCTACTCTGAAACTACAATTTCACACACTCTGGAAGTTCAGAAAAGTATTAAAAAAACTGCATCTGAAGTCCAAACCTATTCAGGTTTCCCCAAATAGCTGGAGCTGGGAAATTCTGGTGAACCCCTCCTAGTAAATAAACACGTTCATCAAACTATCACCTCAGCTCAGCCCAGACAGGAGAGACCAGGTCACAGGCCCGGCATGTTCTACTCTGCCAGTCACTGATGCCAACACATCAACACAATTCAGACACATCTCCTGCAGAGTAAAGTCTCACATCCACCCACTGACACACATGGTCCTCCACCCATTGAAACTGGTGCTAGACAATCAAACCTAGGGACTCCGAGCAGCCCATTTTATTGGTTAGGATGGTGCTCAAGGAGAGAGGAAAGAAGCCAGGACTTTAGCAGAACACTCACCTTGAACTGGACCTGGAATCTGAATTGCAGACCAGTGCAAATTACAGGCTGAATAGTGACTGACACCAGCAGCTTTGCCATAATGCCCACAAAATACTTGACTGGTTACACTGCTGGTTTGCTGAGACCACTGCCTGCCATGCTGACCCACACGGTCTCATTGTTTTCTTGTACTCCCACCTCGGTCTGTCTGTATCCTCTGCTGTCGTTTGTTGTATAACTTAAATTGTAAACTCTTCAGGGCAGGAACTGTCTTTTTGTCCTGTGTTTGTACAGTGCCTAGCACAATGGGGTCCTGGTTCATGACTTTGGCTCCTAGGCACAATGGTCATACAAATAATAAATAATCATTAGGGCTGTTGATTAATCACACTTAAATCACATAATTAACTCAAAAAATTTAATCGTGATTAAAATTAATTGCAATTAATTGCTGTTTTCACCACACTGGTGAACAATAGAATACCAGTTGAAATTTATTAAATATTTTGGGTGTTTTTCTACATTTTCTAATATATTGATTTCAATTACAACACAGAATACAAAGTGTACAGGGCTCACTTTATATTGTTATTACAAATATTTGCACTGTGAAAATGATAAAAGAAATAGTATTTTTCAATTCACCTCATACAAATACAATAACTCCTCACTTAACATTGTAGTTATGTTCCTGCAAAATGCGACGTTAAGCGAAACAATGTTAAGCGAATCCAATTTCCCCATAAGAATTAATGTAAATAGAGGGGGTTAGGTTCCAGGGAAATTTTTTTCACCAGACAAAAAGACTAATATATACACACACACACACATACATACACAGTATAAGTTTTAAACAAACAATTTAATACTGTACACAGCAATGATGAGTGTGAAGCTTGGTTGAAGTGGTGAAATCAGAGGGTGGAAGAGGGTGGGATATTTCCCAGAGAATGCCTTACTGCTAAATGATGAACTAGCACTCAGCTGAGCCCTGAAGAGTTAATGTAGCCTCACAATCTACAAGGCAGCACAAATGGAGGGAGGGGAGACAGCATGGCAGACAGACAGAGACACACACCGTGTGTGTGTGTGTGTGTGTGTGTGTGTGTGTGTGTGTGAGAGACGGACGCACGCATTGCCCCTTTAAGTACACTGACCTCACTCTAAGTACATTGCCTTTTTAAGTAGGTCAGCAAGTTGAGACAGCAGCTGCTGCCAGCAAGATCCCTCCATCCTGAGACCTGTCGTGTCCCCCCCTGCCCTATGGAGATGGGGATAAGTGGGGGGCAGGAGCAGGGGGGAGGGGGACACCCTGACATTAGCCCCACCTCCCCCCCCACAGCAACCAGGAGGCTCCCAGGAGCAGCACATGGCAGTGGGGGGAGGGACAGCTGAACTGCCGGCAATTGATAGCCTGCTGGGCGGCTGCCACACAGGGAACTTACGGGAGTGGGGAGCTGATAGGGGGGCTGCCGGCCCACCCTGGTTCCAAGCCCCCACCAGCTAGCTCCAATGGGCTGCTCTTTCTGCAAGCAGTGGACAAAGCAGGCGGCTGCCAAACAACATTATAAGGGAGCATTGCGCAACATTAAATGAGCATGTTCTCTAATTGATCAGCAACGTAACAATGTTAACCGGGACGACTTTAAATGAGGAGTTACTGTACTGTAGCGCAATCTCTTTATTGTGAAAGTGCAACTTATGTAACAAAAAAATCTACATTTATAACTGCACTCAAAAACAAAAAGTAAAACTTTAGAGCCTACAAGTCCACTCAGTCCTACTTCTTGTTCAGCCAATTGCTAAGACAAACAAGTTTGTTTACATTTACAGGAGATAAACAATGTCACCTGAAACTGAGAAGAGGCATTCACATGGCACTTTTGTAGCCGCATTGCAATGTATTTACATGCCAGATATACTAAACATTCATATGACCCTTCATGCTTCAGCCACCATTCCAGAGGACATGCTTCCATGCTGATGAGGCTCGTTTAAAAAAAAAAAAAAAAAAAGGAGTTAATTAAATTTGTGACTGAACTCCTTGGGGGAGAATTGTAAGTCTCCTGCTATGTTTTATCTGTATTCTGCCATGTATTTCATGTTTTAGCAGTCTCGGATGATGACCCAACTTATATTGTTCGTTTTAAGAACACTTTCACTGCATATTTGACAAAACACAAAGAAGGTACCAATGTGAGATTTCTAAAGATGCTACAGCACTCAAACCAAGGTTTAAGAATCTGAAATGCCTTCCAAAATCTGATAGGGATGAGGTGTGGAGCATGCTTTCAGATATCTTAAAAGAGCAACACTCCGATGCGAAACTACAGAACTTGAACCACCAAAAAAGAAAATCAACCTTCTGCTGGGGGCATCTGACTCAGATGATGAAAATGAACATGCGTTGGTCCGCATGGTCTGCTTTGGATCATTATTGAGCAGAACCCATTATAAGCATGGACGCATGTCCTCTGGAAGGGTGGTTACAGCATGAAGGGGCACATGAATCTTTAGCGTGCCTGGCACGTAAATATCTTGTGTCGCCAGCTCTAAAGTTTTACATTGTTTTATTTCTGAATGCAGTTATTTTTTTGTACATAATCCTACATTTGTAAATTCAACTTTCATGATAAAGAGGTTGTACTACAGTACTTGTATTAGGTGAATTGAAAAATATTATTTCTTTTGTTTTTTACAGTGCAAATATTTGTAATCAAAAATAATATAAAGTGAGCACTGTACACTTTGTATTCTGTGTTGTAAATGGTATTCAATTAGTGTTTAACAGCGCGATTAATTACAATTAATTTTTTTAATATCTTGACAGCCCTAATATTAATGCTAGCTTCATCTTGCACTAGCTGCAACTCCCAAGTGGTTTTCAATGGTAGGAACATAGGACTTTCCATACTGGATCAGAAAATGGTCCACCTAGTCCAGTATCCTGTTCCTAAATCTGACCAGTGGCAGATGCTCCCGAAGAAGGTGCAAGAAACCCAGAATGGGCATGTAATGGATTCTCCCAAGGCTGCCCCCTTGAATTGAGGTACCACTGAGCTCACTGACGCACCAGCCTAGGCTCCCACTCACCTTGTAATTCTGTGACAAGCTGCAGATACGCTCCCAGTCTCACATTTTCACCAGCACACAGGTAGGGACACACCCAGCTGTAGTAACAGGCAGACAGGCTTTCTGACCAGCCCCTGCATGGGAAGGCTATACGGCTAGGGCACTTACCAGCTTCTCATGTGCACACCCCCTCTGTCAGCTCATAAAATTCACCATCTCGCTCAATGTGGAGAGAGATATGCAACAGCTTTCTGCCCCAAGTTATGATTTCCACACACTGGTTTTAGACAAAACAAAAAGTAAGTTTATTAATTACAAAAGGTAGATTTTAAGTGATTATAAGGGATAAACAGATAAAAGCAGATAACCTTGCAAATAAACAAAAACACAATCTAAGCTTAAATTACTAAAGAGACTGGATATGAGTAGCAAATTCTCACCCTAATTGTTGATTTAGGCAGTTTGCAGAGATTCTTGAGGGGCCAGCTGCACTTGCTTGCAACTTGAAAACCCCAGGTATTCCTTTCACAGGCTAGAAACCCCTCTAGACTGGATTCAGCCCTTCCCCCAATTTCAGTCCTTGTTCCTCAGTGTTTTCAGGAGTCTCCTTGGGCGGGGAGTCAGTGAAGAACCTTGATGATGTCACTCCCCTGCCTTAAATAGCTTTTGCATATGGCAGGAATCCTTTATCTCCAAGCTTGGTTCCCAGCCTTTCACTGGAAAAACACTGGTATTCCAAGATGGAGTCCAGTACCAGGTGACTTGGTCACATGACCCATAATCTCATAGCAGCCATGAGTCAGAGGCTGTTTGTAGCACCCGCAGGAAGACTCCCTGGTGAGAGATTAGCTTCTTCTAAGACCTATTGTTCCCCCTAATGGCACTTCCCAGCTAGCCATCTAGACTGATTGCATTCTGCCTAGTGGGCATTCCCCAGGTGTAAACACATTTGTAATAGAGGAATAGACAATATTTCTAACTTCAGATACCAAAATGATACATGCATACAAATAGGACAGTCATATTCAGTAAATCATAACCTTTTCAATGATATCTTACATGACCCATCTTGCATAAAATACATCATAGTTATGCCATAATCATATCATAACAATATTTCTATGAAGAATATGGGGCATAGTGTCACAGAGCAATTACATAAACTACCCGGAAGGAAGTTTCTTCTAAACTCTTTGGTTGGGGTCGGTCCAGACCATGCAACAGGAGTGTTCATACTCCTCCCAAATTTCAGGATTTTTTAAAATCCTCTCTAACGTAACTATGGCTATTCTCATTGGGCCTGAGCAAATACCCAGGGATGTAAATGGGAACCCTCTTTCCACTGCTTCCGACTTTGGATTGGAACCATTATCCCTATACATTAGATAAGGTCTATCTAGCCCTATAAATGACTAGATAGGAATTGCCATATTGGATCAGAAAATACCCTGTGCTCCTACCCCTGAAGACCATTTGGGAGTTGCAGCTAGTGTAGGATGAATCTGCAGCTAGTGCAGGATGAATCTAGTGGTGGCAATCTTACACAGCCCATTCCTCAAAACCTTCACTGGACTGCAATTCAAATTCTAGGTCCTTGCAGCTCAACAAGACAGCAATTCAGTCTGGAGATAAGGATTTGGTTATGAGCATAAGATCACTCTGAAGATGGAAATACATGGAACTAATGGTCACATTTTTACCAGTGCCAACTCATCACGCACCTAAGAACTTGTCAGTGGCTTTAAAAGGGAGATGTTTCCATTTCCCTTTCTATATTGATTTTTGCACAAACTAGTGGAGACAAATCCAGCCTAGTCTGTGCTGCTCCATTAACGGACATTTCTATAGAACTGGGAATTGCATGAGGCGGAATTTCTATTTCTCTCCTTCGAGTGATTACTACAAATGCTTTTAAACAAAGAAGTGATTTGCAAGTCAGGGTTGCTTAGTAACACAATCCCAAACCCCCTCCCCTTTGAAAAACATGCTGCCTGGAGATGCAGGGGACACATAAGATCATATTTTTATGGACTTATGTGGGGATTTTAACCACACAGCTTAGAACCTCTCACACATTTCAAAGAATCAGCCAGAGCTATGTGAGATGAGGCTGTGAATGACAGACAGTTAGCGAAGCTCATAACTAACGGGGACTCTATTCAGTTGATCTCAAAGAAGAAATTGCACCTGGGGGATGGTCTCTGTGCCAGCACCCCTGGAGCAGTCCCTTCACATGCTTTCAGAGAGAACAGCCCCGGGTCAATATTTCCCATTGGGCACCCCTGCAGCATGGCAGGTCCATCCATTAACTTTTTGATTGGCTGACATGCACAAGGCAAAACCAGAACTTAGACCAGTCAGATTGTTTGCAAAGCCTTGAAGTGAAGAGGTACTGTCACTGTGAAGGAGTTCTGCCTGGCTGCTGTCAATCCCATTGCAGCAGCGAAGACTCCAGAGGCTAAATAACCATTTTATGCTCCCAGATTATAAAAATAATCCTATTTTTTTTAAATTGCTTAATCAGGAAGTCAGCAAAATCCTCCTGAAATAATTTGAATTTTCTCTTCAATAAATCGCTTAATGAGAAGGATTCCAGACTTTCTGATTGAGTAATTTGTTATCCAAATCTAATTTTATCTCAGTATTCAATGTCTCTGTTAGCTCCCAGACCAAAGGTTGTTGCCTGAACTAAAGCGGGAGCGAGGAGCAGCAGGAGCAAGGTTTCTTCCCCCTCCCCTGGTGCGGATGAGGCATGTACAGAATATTTTGCATTTGTGTTTATGTAAATGTAACTGTGATGCATGGCTAGAATGGGTTAAACACCCTGTAAAATAAATAACCGTCAAAAGACTGGGGAGATAATGTTTGTGTTTTTGTGTATTTACACATGTATGAGTAGGGTCAACAGTCCGTGTCTATGCTGTATTCTGATAGTTCAGAGATCAAAAGAACATCCTAGCAGTCAAATGAATTGTAAACACGGGATATCTCAGTATTCATCTCTCTTTGAAATGTACTGTGAATGGTGGAGAAACAAGCAAATTGCCTTATGTTAATTCTATAGTTAAGTACTGATGATGGACCTCCTTCAAAGTCATCCTAAATACCTTTTGTTCCCAGAGGAACTCCCAACTTGTCAAAGAGGACATGAAATTGTATAAAAGATCCTTGGGTCCTGATTCTGTCATCTCAGATCTGCTTGAGGCTTCATACAGGGGAAGCTTAGGCCATAAGGACTGAGATCCCAGTCCTAAACTGGAACACCCTGCAATGACATTGAACTATAACCTATGAACTATTTCTGAATGAATGCTTTGCAACTACAAAGCTCACCATCTCTGCTATGAATCTGAATCTTAAGAATTAAATTCATGTCTGTATTTGTTTTTTAATACATTTTAGTTTAGTTAATAAGAATTGGTTGTAGCATGTTTTTGGGTAAGATCTGAAACATTCAACAACCTGGGAGGTAATGTGTCCAATTCTTTGGGATTGGTAGAACCTTTTCTTTTATATGATGAAATAAGAATTTCAGGAATCTCCATCATATTTGACTTAGGTACCTGGATGGAGGCCTGAGGTTGGATCACTTTAGGAGAACTGTGTTGTTTGGACTTCTGAGTAACCAATAAAGTAATAAAGAAGCTGTTTCATGCTGGCTTGGTAAATCTAAGGTTTCAGAGTAGCAGCCGTGTTAGTCTGTATCCGCAAAAATAACAGGAGTACTTGTGGCACCTTAGAGACTAACAAATTTAAGCTTATGCTCGAATAAATTTGTTAGTCTCTAAGGTGCCACAAGTACTCCTGTTCTTTTTTTAGTAAATCTAAGTATTGGAATATCCACCAGCTTTATGGGGATTGTCTGTCCCATTCTTTGCAGTTCACCCTAATTGAGTGATCATAGCTGACCCCCATTGGAACCCCGGTCACAGTAACCCACTGGCAAGTGAGTGCTACAGGTCCCCCTCTCTATCGATCCACAGAGGGTATGAGTTGTTACAGCCCCAGCTACAGAGTATTGGTTCTTTAGCTCAAGATCATGCATTGAGCTCCATTTACTGGACAGCCCCCATCTTGGCTAACACACCCAGGACTGAACCAGAGACCTCTGGGAACCCATCTCCTCAGTAGATTGGTACAGAGAGGTCCTGGGACGCACACTCACCAGTGAGTTACATGAACAAACCCTTAAACGGGACTTAAAGTTGCCACTCCTTCCCTCTGACATGCCACAAACGTCATGATGGATCTTGGTAAAAGCAGGGTGCTTGGGCCAGAATCCCCTTTGAGCAAGCGGCCTCCCCAGCTGGTGTGGAGCTGACATAAAGGGCCCAGCTCCCAACCCCACATGCAGGTGGCAGGTTGAAATGTGGCCAAAGAGCATTGCACTATGGCCCTTCTCCACTTCCCAGGGGATTTGGGGAGCAGAGTGTCAATTAGAGATGCCTCACAGTGGCTATAACTAACACTAGGGACTGGCCAGGGCCCAGCACAACCCCAGAATATGGGGTGTGCAAAGGTGTCTTAAAGCCAACTTATACTACCACCACCCCAGTCCCTGGTCCAAGCACAGGATGGAAGAACCGAGCAGCAGACCCCTTATCTTTGCATGGGCTTTTTGTATAGCAAAGGGAGCAGGGTTAAACGGGCAGATGGGAAGACATTTCCACTGGCACCATTTGAAATATGCAGGCATAAAACCACACAACAAGGGATGGCTTTAGTAGTAGCAAGCAACATCAATGATTGCTGGCAGGTCCAATGCTATTGAGAATCCTACAGTGGCTTGCAACTTGCATGATTCACCTCTCCCCTGCTTGCAATGGGACTAGAGGGGAAAGAGTCTCAGCCGCCAGTCTCCCTAGCAGTAGGAATGGAGTGGGGGAGAGAGCTAACAGTCCATTTACTCACATACAGGGTATGTCCACACCGTAAAAACGGTGTCTTCAGCATAGTTAACCCAGGTGAAAATAGCAGTGAAGGCATGGCAACTTGACTTTTAACAGCCTTAAAGGCTAGACGTCAGCCTGGGGTTGAACTTGAACTGCTAACCCGAATTAAAGCCAAGTGGACGTGTTTCTTCACTGCTATTTTAACCCCTGTTGGCTAACCTAGGTTAAAATCACTTCTTTTTTTTTTTGCACTTGTTGTTATACACACAGGTCCTACTAGCCTGGGTGCCACAGATTGCCATGGTAGCCCTTAAAGTGAAAGCCCTATTACTCCTGGGGGAATTCTGCTACTGCACATGTGCATAATTAATGAGCCATGCATACTTTTAAATTTTGTCGCAGGAAAAAGTTTCTGGTGAAATGTTGCTGTAGTTCTGCATTTTTCCCACCAGAGGGCGCTGTGGCGCAAGAACACAGCAGCCACTCCCAGCCCCCTAGGGAAAAGAAAGAGCCTGTCTTCTTCTTAGCACCTGTCCAGCCAGGTCAGGAGACAGGGGCTATGGGGAGACAGATAGAATGAGGTGCTGGGGGGGGGGGTCAGACCGGGGCTCATAAGGGCTAGTGGGGGAGGACAGACTGGGGCAGGGGCTGAATGGGAGTGGAGGCACAGGGCCACATGGTGATGGGTGAGGGGGTACAGAGACACATGGGGACAGGGAGTGGCTGGGTGGGGGCACAGAGACTCCTGGGGACAGGGTGCAGGGCCACATGGGGATGGGGGAGTGGGTGTCTGGGGGTGGAGGGACACATGCGGACACAGGTGCAAGGACACATGGGGGTGCAGAAACACATGGGGACGGGGCAGATCTGCCTGACTGCATGTAGAGGCTAGGGGTCAGCCAGGGTCTGCATGGAGGAAGCTTCCTAACAATCCCTCCCTGCCCCCCCGCAAAAAAACCTGTTCCATACTTTCCCCACCCATACCCAACAACCCTCCAAGTTCACACCCAGGCTCCTTCCCAGCAATTTACTTTCCTCTTCCTCAGCTCCTCCATTACCCCTCACTCCCCAAGCCTTTGCAATGCTTCTGAGGGGTGCGAGAAATGCGGTTCTGTATTGTAGTTTAAATGAATTACTCAGAGTTCTGTATTAATATGACTAGTGAGGAATCTATTTGTCAAAACACATTTCCTGAATCTTTTTTGTTGTCTGTCTTGTTACAGATATACTTGCTGACAGGTATTTTGAAACAAATGGCCAAAAATAATTGAAACTGGTGTGACTATATTGTGTTATTTTGACAAATAAAATATGCAGAATTTTGAAATATTGTGCGCAGAATTTTTTTTTTTGGCGCAGAATTCCCCCATGCGTACTCTATAGAGCAGGGACTGTGTATCCATAAGTGCCTTAAAATCCCCAACTTATTGTGGCCAGCTTGTCAAAAGAGCTCAGCTCACATAGTTTGGGGGGCAGGGGGAGCACCACATGGGAGTGGGACAGTCTCCATTATTCTCACAGGCGGGGTACGTGGATGAGGAGATTTTTTGCATATCTGGCCCATAGTCTCTGAAGCCCTGATACTCGCCTGCCCCACACTTTGCAGAGCCATTTACAGCAGGTGTGAAATACAACCGCTAGTGCTTTACGCTCAGGTTGCCCTGATGTAAACAGCACATGAGGCGTCAGGCAGTGGAGAAACTCAGACCCCATCCCTCCATCCTGGATCACTTTAGAGAATGCGGTCTAAAAGTCAGGTTTATGCTCTGCTCTGCTCCATCAGTGACCTCAGAGGCCCCTTCTCCTCCCCCATTTGCTATTGCTAAAACATCAAGGTTTTGGAAGGCTTGTCTCTGGAATCCAATCCCTAGGATGAGATCTCACTTCTGTTCAAAACTACTCCATTTTTTGTTTAAGTAAATCATGACTAAGGCTACAATTTTGTCATGGAAGTCACTGAATCCGTGATTTCCAAAGACCTCCGTGACTTCAGCCCCAGTGGCTGGGAGCTGCAGGGTCCCACCGCTTCCCGCAGCGGCAGCGGGCCCCCAAGCTCCCAGCTGCCATGGGCAGCGGGGATACCTTACAGCTCCCAGCTGCCGCAGGTGGGGGGGGGGAACCCCGCAGCTCCCGGTCGCTGCAGGGGGCAAGGGGACCCTGCAGCTCCCCTCCACCACGGGGGGTGGACAGGGGGACCCTGCAGCTCCCAGACACCCCCAGCTGCCCAGTCCCTTCCCATTTTATCATGGATATTTTTAGTAAAAGTCAGGGACAGGTCATGGGGTTCCGTGAATTTTTCTTTATTGCCCGTGACCTGTCCCTGACTTTTACTAAAAATATCCATGACAAAATCTTAGCCTTAATCATGTCTAATACTATTATGTCCATTTCTAAAGAGATGGATTAAAAAGCTTATAACAAGGAAGGAATTTCTGGAATGTGTTATTAGCACCACAGTACTTTCCTCTTATTAATAGCTGTACACATGATCTTTCGTTTTCTACCAGTCATCACAGCTTCCTTCTCAGCTGCAGCACCAGGAAAACCATTAGCACAGGCACAATAGCACAGGGTAAAGCCTTTGATGTGTCTATGCTATTTCTCTTAAAACTCCCCATTGTTACTGCCCCCAGTGCAGCTTCATGAGAGGCAGTGTTGGAGGAATCCCTGAAGTAAACAGGCTGCTGGCACGTTAGCCAAATTCTCTCGTCTAACCCTGCCCAGAATGGGTCAACAGGACATTATGGACATGGGGGAGGCAGTGTGACCTAATGGACAGAGCACTCTTTTGGGGCTTAGGAGACCTAGGTTCTATTTCTGTCTCTGCTACACTGACCAGTTTGGTCAAGTCACTTCACCTCTCTGTGCCTCAGTGTTTCCACCTGTAAAATGGAGATATTGACACTGACCATCTTTGTAAAGCGTTTTGAGATCTACTGATTAAAAGTACTGGATAAGAGCTAGGGATTATTATTAATTATTATTATTATTAATACAAAATGTATGGTTGCCTTCAGCACCTCGGGTAAAGTTTTCCAACCCATTTAAGTGCCTTAGGTCCCATTTTCAAAATGACTTAGGTGCTTAGTTTAGACAAGGAGTAAAATTTTCAGAAGCACCTGTCTCCCCCATTTCTGCTAGCAGCAGTGGTGGGAAAAATCTATCATAGGCAAGGCCTTTTTTATTTTCAGATATACTTATTTCTGCAGAAGAAATATCTCTACTCATTTTCCTTTGGTATCAGTTACATTTGGAAATGCACAAGGTACAAATCATAGAATATCAAGGTTGGAAGGGACCTCAGGAGGTCATCTAGTCCAACCCCCTGTTCAAAGCAGGACCAATTCCCAACTAAATCATCCCAGACAGGGCTTTGTCAAGCCTGACCTTAAAAACCTCTAAGGAAGGAGATTCCACCACCTCCCTATGTAACCCATTCCAGTGCTTCACCACCCTCCTAGTGAAAAAGTTTTTCCTAATATCCAACCTAAACCTCCCACACTGCAACTTGAGACCATTACTCCTTGTTCTATCATCAGGTACCGCTGAGAACAGTCTAGATCCATCCTCTTTGGAACCCCCTTTCAGGTAGTTGAAAGCAGCTATCAAATCCCCTCTCATTCTTCTCTTCTGCAGACTAAACAATCCCAGTTCCCTCAGCCTCTCCTCATAAGTCATGTGCTCCAACCCCCTAATCATTTTTGTTGCCCTCCACTGGACTCTTTCCAATTTTTCCACATCCTTCTTGTAGTGTGGGGCCCAAAACTGGACACAGTACTCAAGATGAGGCCTCACCAATGTCGAACAGACGGAATGATCACGTCCCTCGAGCTGCTAGCAATGTCCCTACTTATACAGCCCAAAATGCCGTTAGCCTTCTTGGCAACAAGGGCACACTGTTGACTCATATCCAGCTTCTCGTCCACTGTAACCCCTAGGTCCTTTTCTGCAGAACTGCTTCCTAGCCATTCGGTCCCTAGTCTGTAACAGTGCATGGGATTCTTCCGTCCTAAGTGCAGGAATCAGCGTTACAGCCAGAGACCAGGGCTCTTAGCCCCTTTGAACAAGTGCATTACAGTAAATCCACAGAAGGATATTAGTGTGAGAAAGCCCATGTTCAGATCATCTACAAGGACTGAATCCACAGCTTCTGGATCTAATACAGTAATGGCATGAGCTAAAGTAGTAGGTCCATTAGCACTGAAGCAGCAGCAAGCACATACGCCTATTTATGTGATCTAGCCACTAACATGGTAAAAAGTGTTACACGGTATTCGAGGGAGGTTATGCTAAGCATTGCCAGATTCGTAAGCAAGAGACTGTGAAACTTTAGTCGTATTTTGGGTTTACAGAAGGCTCCAGAATATATATATTTTTAAACAATAGATTCTTAGGTTCATGCTTAAATCCTTGTTTACAAGGGAAGCATTTAATTTAAAAAGTGTATTTCTAATTAAATAGAAGACAGCATTGCACGAACTTGTTCCAAATTAATCATTTCCCAGCCACTTGCTTAGGGTTGCCAACTTTGGTTGAATGAATTCCTGGAAGTTTCATCACGTGACATTATCTTTAATTAAAGATTAATCTTTAATTCCTGGAGACTCCAGGACAATCCTGGCAGGGTGGCAACCCTAAATTCAGTGTCCTAGGAAAGTAAAATTTTAAAATAATGCACAGCAGCCCAGAAGTCATGTTTTGCCAAAGCTAAACGGAAGTCAGATGGGGGTTTGAATCTAGAACCCACTATTCTCAAGAAGGCCCTGAATTTCTCCAAAGCCTTTTCTACACTGAAATTTGAGACCACATCTTATCTGGAAATGTTTCTTTCTTCACCCTCTTATCAACAGAGCTGAGCTGAGTTGTGGAGAACGAATTCAGACTCAGGGTATGTCTACATACACTATCCCACACTTTGGACTGCAGCAGTGTGAACTGTGGAGCAAATTGTGTTTTCCACCGAAATGCTGCACTGTAACTGGCCGGTGTGAAGCTTGGATTTACACAGACATTTCAATCATCCAGCTGTGCACGAGAGACATACAATGTGGAGGTATTCTAAATGTCCTGGTGTGCAAGTCTAGTGCACACGTTCATTGAAATCAGTGGAAGGATTCCTACTGGCTTCAATGGGCATTGGATTAGATCCTAAATGGGGTCAGAAGGTACTGTACTGTATTAATTTAGATGGATTATATGGCCCAATGAGCCACATATGATGGTCTATAAACTTTCACTCACTTTTTATAGTTGAGCTCACAAGTTAGTGTACATTTGCAGGCCCAATTGTCATAACAGGTGCACAGTAGTGGTGAATAAGGGCAGCGCCCGGCCCCAATCTTGGGTGGGGAGCATAACCACAATAGTTAATAACAGAATCCCCAGTTGTTTGAATGATTTCTGCACACATTTCTCCCAGACTTCATTTCACCCTGTCATGGCTCCTGTTATCTTTAAGCTGTACAGCAGGACTTCAGGGCACAAAACATTCAAGAATGGCAGAACCCAAACTTTGTTTTCATCTAGGTTTTCTTCAAGGGGGTAATGGGTACACAAATATCTTCCTGCTCAGACCGGTATGGAAGGAAGAGCTACACACTATTCAAACTCAAATATCTTCAATAATAGCTAAGGGCTAAGAAGAAAAAGGAGCCTAGGACTTTTTGTTGTGTAAATATTCTCTATTTTCAAGCATACTCCATGGTGAAAGTCCCTCTTAAGCACACTGTTTAGCATCACATGGATAAGAGAGAGAGAGAGGTCTTTTCTACCTTTGCATACTGGATTGATAGAACCCATTATTCAATGATTCTGAGTTATGAAGTTCTGAAATTGGACTAGTTGAACATGTTATTCTCCTGTCCTGAATCTCAACTTTTTGAGTGCTGCCTGCCTGTCATTTACATTCATGTCAAGCTTTTGAATGGTTTTAATAATTGAAAAAACTAGAGGAAAGTCAGTCCTACAGCACCTTTGTTATATTTTAATATTTGAAGTTGACAATTCAATATTGAGGCTGGCAGCTTGAAAAAATGGATAAAAGGAAATATCTAACCAGCCTGACAAAAAAGCAGAAGTAAGAGGAGCATGGAGGAATGGAAGTTAACGGAACTGCACACTTAGAAAGAATGAAAGATGAAATAAGCTTAACAAATGGTCCCAGGATTTCATTTCCAAATGAGGGGAAACAAACTGATCTTTGAAACATTAACAAAAAATAAATTGACACAACAGAGCAGCACCTTCTCAGAACACGAACTGTTTAGTCACCTACAACGAAAAGCCTCACGTGTGCTGGTGAATTGATTCTCTTAATGTCCGAGAGTTAGGGAAATATAACCCCCATTTTACAGATGGGGAACTGAAGCACAGAGATTACAGTGTCGATTCAATAGAGCATTCGAGCACATGCCGAAATCCTGTTGCTTTCAATAGAATTACTCACATTATGCATCTGCTTAAGTGATTTGGTGAATAGTGATTAGACTACTCACTTGCCTGATGTTAAGCACATGCTTAAGTGTCTTGCTGAATCAGAACCAAAGTGACACGTGACATAGGCACAAACTGAATGTAGGTCTTAACCATAAAGTGCCTTCCTCCTTGGCTCTCCCTCTTCTGGGAACATATCTGTTTCATCGCAGCCATAAGAGGTTATCCACAGAGATGTTCAAGCCTCTTACAGGACTGTACTCAGCCAAACTTCTGTCACACCTCCCTAGATCAGATTCTTCAAGCAGCCCACTGCCTGACAGCAGTAACTGAGACAGGAGAAACGCAGTTCTTCCCATTCATTTTTACTCTGTTATTCCTAACACGTGGATTTTAAACAGTAACACAAAACATGTGGCAATAATGCATGAAACTTATTCTACATCAGTGTCCTTGGCACAAATGGAATTTTAATTACTTTGCATGAAGTGTTACTTAAAATACTGAGGGGGAGTGAAGCTCCAGATACATCAATGGAGCCCAAAATCCTTGTTTTCTGCAGGAAAAACCTGAAGAACTAGTTGAAATGGACATTTATGGTTCCAAAATCCCACATAAAGCTGACTTTGCTGTTTTGATTTATACAAGCCTGCTTGAAGACTGATGTGCAGGCTTATGAATCCTTTCTGACCTCTCAGGGCATAATTAGAGCTTCTAATGGAAAACTCCAGTGCAAAAGCCATTATAAGCTGGTCACTCCATCTAATAATTCAAACAGAAATTTTAGATATGTCAAATAAAAAACAAACAAACAAACAAAATATCACAGGGTGCTATTCTCCGGCCTTTGTGACGGAGGGGGTCAGACTAGATCATAATGGCCTCAGAATCTCAGACTCTATGAAACAGCTGAATAGGAACCTGTCCTTTTGAAAGTCTGGTGATGTAAGGTAGGACACAGGAAAGGCAGCTCCCATTTGAATGCAGGGAAAAGCAGGTTCTTTTCCAATTGGTAAGGCAAGTTCAATCTGAAAAAAATACTTAATTTAATTGTGTTGAGACTAAACTGACATTTCAACATATAAAAGCTTGTCACTTCTTTCACAGCACTCCTGCAAGGCAGGGAAATACCACTATCACCCCAATTTTACCAATGGAGAACTGAAGCCCAAAGGGATGACGTGACTTGCCAAAGGTCACACAGGGAATCAGTGGCAGACCCAGAAACTGAATCCAGATCTCCTGAGTCCCAGCCCAGCACCTTAGCCACAAAGCATTCTTCCTCTGAATGCTATAGTGCTATAAACAATCATGAAGACATTCACATAGAATGCATTTGACTGAGCTAATCCAGGCTCCTTTGAACTCTCCCAAATGCACTAGAGGGTTTTAAGCCCCTGATGGATTTGTCTTCTGGTACACATCATCTATTGACAGCAGGGGACTCTTAAAGGGATACAGACTATTCCAGATCCTCATCTGTCACTGCTTATTACTCCAAAACCTGGCAGAGATTCACATTAACAAGATGTTTAATATTTCAGCTCATTATACTGCTCACACAACTCCACCATCAACTGCCTTCAAACTGATATTATGTTCAGTCTAATTACTGTTCCCCGCACTTGAAGAATTCAGAATTGCCAGAATCCATATCACTCTTAAAGGTGATATTCTCCTGCAACAGAACAGAACTCTGGAACATCATGTACAGCAGGTTTTCTCTTCCTTTCAGTTTGTGCTGCAAGCAGGGATATGCTAACCACCCCTTCTGAGGATGTAACAGCATGCAAGTATACCAAACTGACTTATACTTATCATATACACCATGTTCAAAGTTGTCTCCAATACATAAGCACCTTCAGGTTCAGAGACTCTCCAACAATGGGCAAAACAATAATAATCAGGTAACACTTTTCATCCATGGGCCCCAGAGCACTTGACAAAGGAGCGTCAGTGTAATTATCCTCATTTTCAGAGTGGAAACTGAGGCACAGAGAAAGGAAGTGATTTGCCCACAGTTGCAGATAGAACCCAGGTCTCCTGATGCCCAGTCCACAGAGACACTGCTCCTCTTAAACTTCCCAATGGGTCAGAAAAATGACTAATACTATGCATACAAAACCCCACACATGGGGTAGATTAAATAAATGAAGTGCTGGGTCCATATGAAGCATCGTCTTGTTATATCGGAAGACACGAAAGCGACGATATAACCAACTGGCAGTTATGCTACTTAGTGTCAAGTCCTGTAATTAACTACAGCTCTCAGTATGATTTAATACTGGCATTTATTTTTGCTGGTTTGTTTTGCATTTTTCCCTTTCTTGTCTTCAGATGCTGAACTCTGCCATTTGTGCTGGGGTCAGTGCCAATCCATCTAACTTTTCGTTTGGGGAACTCCCCCGTCTGGCCTGATTGCATAAAAATCCCCAACAATAATACTTAGCACTTCACAGCTTCAAAGCACTTTACCAACATTAAGTACTTTAAAGAAGTTCTCCCATTGGACCAATCCAGATGTTTGCACTTCTCTTTGTTTTACAGTTGGCTGTCACTGCTTTACATTGCTCACTGAGGACAAGGTTCCACTCTGTGTCTGACTGAGGGTTCACTAAAGCACATATCTTTTTGCTGCTCTCTTGGGGCAAAAGGGAATTGTGAAAGTCTCTTGGTAACCCCCCCCCCCCATCATAGTGTCTGAGCACCTGCCAAGCATTAGTTAATTCATCTAGAGCTGTGTGAGAAAGGTTTCATTTGCACCATAATTTTTCTTAGAAATTTTTTGGGTTTGCATTGAAAACCCAAACATTTTTCAGTTTTTGGTGACTGTAACCCAAAACCAGGTTTTTAAATGAAAAACTGACAAATTTTAATCCAAACGGACATTTCCCACAGAAATTTATTTTTGGACAAAAAGGCCAGTTTCTGTCCAAAAAACTTTATGGAAAGTTTTTGACCAGTTCTCAACATCTGTGAGGTGCAAAGATTTCAATCGTCCCATTTTACAGATAGGGATTTGAGGCACAAAGGATAAGTGACTTGCAAAGGGTTTTACAGGACATCTGTTGATTGCCAAGAACTGAACTCAGATCTACTAGGTCCGATTCTCCATTGCCCTGCACTATGTATAGTCAGTTACACAAGTGCAAATAGTGTGAAAAGCTACTAAACAAGAAGGCCTCATTCTCATTCACACAAAGCCCCTAATACACTGCTCTAGCAGTGGAATGAACCCTAAATATACAGTGCCAGAGTGGTGCAAAGGAACCTTAGTGTAAATGAGAACCAGCTTACAATGTTTTTGACACATATTGCACAGGTGTAGCTGACTACACAAGGTGGAAACAATAGAGAATGAGACCCTTTGTGCTGAAGTCCAGTGCCTCAATCACCTTCCATAATCCAGTGGGCTCAGTTATCTGGCTTTTGGTGTGAGATTTGGGGAGGGTCAGGGGAAATCCATTTGCTTTAAGAGAAAGGAACAATAGGTTACTATTCAAAAAGTCTACAGTAAAATTGCACACGAATGATCTTAGATCCAATTCTAATGGTTATTCATATTTGCTGGAAAAAATCTTTGCCATGGAGTAAATAACTTCACCTCTGTTGTATAAACATTTTTCTCTCAATGGCTGCTTCTGCATGATATTCTGTGGGAGGGGAACTCATTCTTTAGAGAGATTCTCTACCTAGCAGTTTTCCAGTGCATGTGATGGTAATGCTGTACCACTCACTTCCTCACATTTCTAATAAAGCATGAGATTTTAACATTCATCTCTTAATCAGTGAGTCTAGAGACGGACCAATTATCACGGTATTTCTGTTTGCATTAGAGAGGGGATGGCAACGTCCACCGAGGTGCCAAGCAGCTCGGAGCATCCCAGACACGTCAGAGGAGCGTAAGAAATGGAAACAATTTTCCCTGGTACGGGGGTGTGTGTGTGTCTGGAACAGGGATTTCAGTCCCTGTGCTATATGAAGGACATGTCAAGAGAGGTGTTTAGACTGTGGAATGCTCTGCACAAGTTGGAGACTGAAGTCTTAGAACTCTCTGCCAGGGAAGGGATCCCCCGATCACAGGAGGCATGTATGGAAGTCAGGGAGTCTGCTCACCACTAGTGCGCCTCCTGCAGGTTGCTCTGGGGATTAACTGATTCCAGATCCGACACCTCCTTTCTTCCTCTCACGGCTCTTAGCGAGGCCAGATGCTCTGTGTTCGTGGCTCAGCCGTCTGGCCAAGTCATATGTGTCCTGCCCTTCCAGGGTACCAAAGTCTCTTTTTACAAACTGGCACAGGCAATCTTCTCATTCACTGCCCAGCCAGTGCCACTTCTCTAGGGGCTGGTAGGGGAACCCAGGCCCACCCGCTGCTCCAGGTTCCAGCTCAGGGATCCTCTAGGTCTGTTTTGTTCTGGACCTTGTTATCTTTTCCCTGAGCCTTTCCTAACCTTCTGGCTCCCCCCACCTCTGGGTTTGCCAGCCCGAAAACTCCCCCTCCCAGGTTGTGACTGTAGGCTGCTTTGTCTCTGTAGCCCCCAAACACACCTTCCTTTTCCCAGGGACTGACTGCAGACTACTGTCCTGCCAACTTCCTATCTTTATAAACCCAGCCCAGCTCAGCTCCTTCCTCTTCAGCTGGGCTCCCTCATTAGTCAGTCAGGGGTTACTTACCCCCACCAGATTCCCCTCACCTGTGGCCTGTCTGGTTAATTGGCCCCCTTCTTAGCCTACATTAACCCCTTCAGGGCAAGTGTGGGGTGAGAACCCCATCACTGTAACCCACACTGGTGCTCTATCTGTTCTAGGAACTTATCCAGCATTGCAATAGTATCTGAGTGCCTCAATCTTTCATGTGTTTATCCTCCTACATCTTTCTGAGGCAAGGAAGTGGTATTGTCCCCACTGACAGAGACAGGTCAAGTGATTTTGCTCACAGTGACACTGGAAGTCTGTGGCAGAGCAGGAAATCACACCAAAAAGTCTCCCAGCGCCTAGCACCCTACAACTGACACATCCTTCCATTTGCCCCCCCTCTCGTGTCTGGTCCACATTAAAGGATATGCATATACTACAGCTGCCTGCTAGGGGAGCTACTCCTTTAATGTATTCTTCTAGTGCTGAAAGGACCAGTCCAAACCCTCTGACAGCTCAATCAGGGGGTCATTTGCCAAGAGCTGAAGGATGTGCGGCCGCACCCAAGCCAGGTTCTTGCAAGGCTGCACATGCAGCCTGTCACAGATGAAATGTTTCTATGAATCGGTATTAGCCTCAATGAAACGGTGATAAGTGGATGTTTCTATCAATGTTCTTTAAATATTTAAACACCATCTGACAAATCCAGTCATTATTAAAAGCCTTGCCGTGTCCAATATCAAAGGCCTGGTTTTGTATTTTACCTACTGGTAATGTTTCCCAGAATTAGTTCCTACATATCATGAGGGTGTTTTTAAGACCTGCCTCTGCAGCTAGTAGAACGGTCTGGCTGTGGTTTGGTGTCTGAAGCCCTGTACGCACTAAGGAAAACTGACACCCATGCAACCACACCAATGTAGTTATACTGATACCAAACTCCAGGGGAGATGTGCTGCGCCAGTACAAGAGTGGGTCCTCACCTTCACGGGGGAGGATAACCAAAAGAAGTGGTGTTTTTACAAGGAGACAGCTCTCTCCATGTAAAGTCCTAGCGGAGAGAAGGCATGAGTAATGTTTAATGCCATGTAGTTAGTCAAGGTAAACCCCAGGTGAGGGTGTAGGCTTCATCCTGAGAAGGTACACAGAGGTAAGTAGTACAGTGCCTACTACTTCTCGCAGTGAAGACATGGCCCTGATTACAACGTAATCTGGTAACATACCCCCAATCTGCACTCACTGTTAATGTCCTTAATGTAGGCAGAGCCTGTGCTAACTCAGCCTTTTTTGGTCTCTAAATGCCTCCTGACTCATTTCTCTTTTGTCCTTTTTTTTTAAATTAAGCTTGTCAGAAAGCGAAACACTGCGACAAAGCTAAACCTGTTACAAGTGTCAGATTTTGGGTAGGAGGTCAGAAAGCCAGGGAGGCTTTAGCTTTAACTGCATTAAGCTACACTGATTTGAGTCCAGTTTCAAAGAATTCCAAAATGTGCCTACTAGGGTTTGCACCTGTTTAACTAAATCAATTTTTAAAAAGCCACAAACCTTTAGTTGAAGAAGTGCAAGTTTGGCCCTAGTAATCAGCACAGACAGAGCGCAGACTGCCAGGGGAGAGCAGAGCAGACTCGGTTCTTGTTAACGCACTGGGAATTTGATGGTGCAGAGCACCAGGCAGTGAACAAGAGAGGCAGTTTTGCCAAGACATATTCAGGCCCCAGCAGATGCCAGGAGAGAGTCACAGTACATGCTCCACCAGCAGGGAGTCAGTCACCCCCCAACCTGGTACTTCTACCAGTGGCAGACCCGGGGATCCACTGCACAGAAACAGCAACGGTTCTTGGATGAGTTAACTGCGAAAAGCAGGAGATCTACTCCTTAAGCTTCCACCTAAATAAATTCACTCACCAACTAAATGGAATTCAATTCTCCAGGTAACTTTACCCACATAAAGGTTTGTAAAAAAGCAGCACAAGAGGGGGTGTGGACCAGGCTAATCGAAATCCACTTTCCAGTTCACTGAAAAGTTCCTGAATAATTTTATCCCCCCACTATTCACTCAGC
Organism: Emys orbicularis; assembly: GCF_028017835.1. Classification (NCBI taxonomy): domain Eukaryota; kingdom Metazoa; phylum Chordata; order Testudines; family Emydidae; genus Emys; species Emys orbicularis. The sequence goes on along the minus strand of NC_088703.1, from coordinate 280,685 downwards.
TCTAGTCCTCACACAAAGCACTGAGATAGCAGGTTAATAACTGACTGAGGAATGTGTTAAGATAACAGGTCAGATCTTCAGCTAGCATAAATCAGCTCCATAGAAGCTAATGGAGCTGTGATGGTTCATACTAGCTGAGTATCTGGCCCAGTATTTCTGAGAACTTCCTTTGACAAGGCTCTTCTCTTCTTATTTTACTGACAGTAATTTTAACCCTGCCCAATCTCTCTCATCCAAAGGAACACCTCATTCTCCACTGAAGCTTTTTAGTCAAACAGTGAAATTGATACTGATTTAATAGGTTCATGGAGTCTTCCTCCTCGGATATTCACACACTGCAATTGCACTGCATACCTAGGGTTACCATCTGGCTAGTATTTGACCAGCCTGGCTGTTTTTTTTTAACAGATTTGTCAGTTGCCGGAAAAATAATTTAATCTGCTGGGTTTTTGGTTGTTTTTTTTACATGGGTCGCAAGATTTGCATTATTATCACAACACACTGGGATAGCTAATGTTAAACGTTTCTGTGTCCAGCTAAAGATGTTGCAGCGTTCCCACTTCCGCAGTTTAAGCAATAACAGATCAAAACCGTTGAAAATACAGCAGTCTGCCAACCAACACACAAATGCACTGCGTGTGTGAGAGAGAGGGTTTGAGTCACGCGAGAGCAAGGAGACATGCGATGTTATCAATCTTACCTATATGTGTTCTTTCTTGAGTTACTATAAGTGGTTGTTGAAGGTGGGATTGTGGCGTTGCATTGGGGTTGTGGTGGGCTTGCCATGTGTATGTGGGGGCACCAGTTTTTTTGCATTTCAAAGGTGGTACCCCTATGCATTCCAGAACCTCCTTACCAGGACATTGAATATTCTGTTACCCAACCAGCCAGAAAGCAGGACAATGTTTATATCCTTTGCGAATGTTGAGCACACTCCTTTTCCATGCATCATAAGTAAGGTGTTGTGCGTGTGGCTTTGTGGCCTAACCTGATTTAACTTGACTAATGTTACCAAACACAAATACTTTCCACAGAACACAGCCTGACCCCAGCTGTTTCCTGCCTGAGGAGGGTTCTGCCTTCCCAGAAGGAGGAGGAGTTACTCATAGAAATGCTTTGAATCTATATTTTTACGCAGAGAGGAAAAATGCTTGTAGTTTCTCCAACCACCTCACACTAAGTAGAACAGGGAAACTCACTTATCCACCCTGGTCCCCAGTGTCACAGAAAGGGCCACACAAGTTCTTGAATAACTCATCTCTTCATCACAGCATCTTTTCTGCACTGAAAAGGCATCTTGTAAAGTGAGCTCTGCCACCCTTACTCACAGTGAGTAGTGCCTTACTCTGCAAGCAGCATCATTACATTCAGAGGAGCACAGTACCTCTCACTAGGAGTAAGAGTGGCTCAGAGTGAGCATGGCATGTCATATTTATTGTATTATTTCATAGCTGCAGAGTTAAAAGTCAGAAGGGACCATTAGATCATCCAGTTTGACCTCCTGTATATTGCAGGCCATTAATTTTTCACCCAAATATCCCTGTATTGAGACCAGTAACTTGAGTTAGACTCCAGCATTTCAGCCCTCAAAAGACGAAGCTGTTACATGCTACAGGCAGAGAACAGGAGAGACAGAGTTGCCACCAATACAGGGTACTGATTAGGGGAGATTTGATGGTCTGTCTCTAGAACCACTGCACTGCAATCAATATTAAAAACACCCTTGCTTGCAATTATATCAGGTATGACTATATGTCATCACAGCATGAAAGAAAGCTAAATATTAAGGCTTGCACTGACCCGAAAGCCCCGGCATTACCAGGCTGAGAATCCTGTAAGTAATTGCACTTTTCCCTGAGCCCAGTGCAATATTTCAGGCTCCCATCACTGCATCCTTCAATCCCCCTAATCCAGCAAGATCTCAGAAAAGAGCAACCCTAAAAGCCTGAGTCTAGCACGTGAATGTAGATGCCCCATATCTGGCCTTGCAGGCGTGAACTGGGCTCTCTCCTGTCTCCCCATCTCTCTTCAATCTCTATCTCAGCCCCAAAACCTGCATGTCTAGAAGAGAAACTCTGCTGGAACCCACACAGCCCCCTTTAGGAAAAAACAGGAATGGAATAAGCAAAGGGCTCCAGCGATCTGAGGCAGCAGCAGGAGGCACCAAAAGATGAATGGGCTTTATAGGTACTTTATGGGAGTCTAAAAGCAGCATGATGTATAGATACCATCTGGGACATGAACTGCCTTTGGGAGCAATCATACCGCACAGACAAGGCAAGCCCAGGTGGGATCAGGCGCACTGGGGTAGAAGAGAAAAGCTCACAAGACAGGCATTTGTTACAGAAATTGCTTGTGGGGGTCTCTTTTTTTGGATTTTTAATCTATCATATTATCAGTCTGAGGCAAATTCTTTACCTTCAATGGCACTTCAGAGCCTAAATCACTTCAAACATTTAACCCATAGGAGCAGCCAGACTGGGTCAGAGCAGGGCTCCATCTAGCCCGTATCCCAACTCCAAGAGTGGTCAGTACAAGCTGCTTCAAGGAAGGTGCAAGAAACTCTGCAACAGCAGCTATGGGATGCCCTGTGCCTTGAGGAAAATCCTATCTATTCTTGCAAGTTGGAGGTCAGCTCATGCCCTACAAGCAGCAGGGTTTAATTGTTTTGTTTTTAACTCCCTATTGCTATAACACAACAGCTATTTTAACAGCCAGGGTAATTACAGCTGAGACAATTTAGCTAGATATACAGTCGATTTTCCATCATTTACAGTCTTTAAGTCAAGACAGGATATCCTCCAAGAGATCTGCTATTGCTCAAACAGAAATTAATGGGTTCCATGCAGAAGTCACTGAGTAGGTTCTCTGGCCTGTGGTATGCAGAAGCCCAGACTGGTCCCTTCTGGCTTTGTAATCCACGAATCTGTGAGTCTATGAATAACTCTGGGTTGTCTCGTAACTCTTAGAAATGCCCAGTACTCAGGGGTATCGTCGATGGTTCTGGTGAGAACATTCAGATAGTTACTAAGGAATTTTTTTTTTAAAGTTTGGCAAGAATCTAATCCCTGTTCCAGGGCATGAGCCAAACACTAACTAATGGGGAAATAGATGGGCCCATCAGTGGCTATTAGCCAGGATGGGCAGGAATGGTGTCCCTAGCCTCTGTTTGCCAGAAGCTGGGAATGAGCGACAGGGGATGGATCACTTGATGATTACCTGTTCTGTTCATTCCCTCTGGGGCACCTGGCACTGGCCACTGTTGGAAGACAGGATACTGAGCTAGAGGGACCTTTGGTCTGACCCAGTAGGGCCATTCTTATGTTCTTATAGGAGGAACATATTCCCTTGTGGCAGGTTATCCCATTACTGCAAGGTTTCTTGCACCTTCCTCTAAAGAAGCTGGTCCTGGACCATCAGAGACAGGAGAATGGGCTAGAGAGCCCCCTGCTCTGATCCAGTCTGGCTATTCCTATGTTCCTAGAAAGTCTGTGTATCTCTGGCTTCTTTGGTTTACTCAGGATTTCTGTCTCCATATTGGCTTAGTCCTTCGTTTCTCTGCTGATGCTGCATCTTGCATTTACAGAGAACCCCTGTGTTGATCTAAGAAAAGAGATCATGGTGGAAGGTGACATGATCTATAGGGTTAAATGGAGATGGCTCTTCCAGACTATTAGCACAGGGTGAGAGCCTTTTGGGGAGAGAGTTATTGCTTTTCTTTTGTGTGCCAGGTTGTGAACATTCTTCAAAAATAAATGGTAATTGGCCCTGTGTAATTGACCTAATAATGGCAAAGATACTGTAAATAAAATAAACGAGCATGTGGCAGGGAAGGTCCCCCTCATGCATGCGGTGTCATTTCAATAGCTTAAACAGGAGCAGTTATCAAACAGCAGGGAGGAATGAATAGCCCAACTCCCTTCATATTAATGTGCTTTGTTTAAAAACAAAAAAACAAAAAAAAACCACACACGGGATGGGGACTCGGCAGGCTGCGGCTGGATTTTCTCAGACAACACACAGCAGAGAAATATTCTGAGAAACCCTCCCTAGATTACTTAGCAATGGTATGTATGAAGGGAGTCCCCAGTGGCAGAGGGAAATGAACAAAGAGACAGGATTACTACAGTAGTACTCAACCAGGGCTGGGGAGGACCTAGGTTCTCCCATGTGGCTTCCTCAGGCTAGTGTGTGAAGCCTAGTTAGTTGTTCAGTGGATATAGCTCTGTGTCACCACACAGAGGCAGCTAGCGATGCAAAGCAAAATCCGCCCGATGGCCTACATACTGCTTACCACCAGTGAGGTGGCCACAGACCTAGCGATAACACATGGACATGAGCACAGCCTCTCCATGTGCCAAGGGAAGGTCTCTACCCATCTGCTCTTGCCAATAATTCAAAGATTGGAGTCAGGGCAGCCCAAGGCTCAAGTTGTAAGCTGGATCCGCAGGGCTGGGTGCAGCACACAGGACTAAGGTAGCACTACACAGCTTTAGTGTCAATGCAGAATCCCAGAACAGCAGGGCATAACTTTTCACCCTTCAGTCATGAAAAACTGCATTGCTCCCTCTGTCTATCACAACCCAATCAATACAGAGGCTTGAGGAGGGCAGGAGGGCTCCAAAAGGCCATCCATTTTAATGCCGAGTTCAAGCTGAATCCTTGCCTCAAATCCCCCAGGGACTGCCTCTTTAACCGTCCAAAGGCAGGTGTGGGAGCACTGAAAGCCAAAGGTCGGCATGTCTCTTTGGTATTACACAGGGACCTGGGCTGCTGTACTCTACACTGGCGTCAGGTGTGTGAGAGGCAGTCAGGTTTCTCACAAGCAGAGCACGCACTGTCTCTTAGTGATCAGAAGTCACCTCTGTCAGTTCTTAGCCCTGGATAAGCATCTGCTTGCTGCCGTCCTGTCTGTTTCAATATTACTCATTCTGGAATGAAATAAAAATCCACTTAAAACAAAAGGAAATCCATACATGAGGGCCGAATCACAACAATGGAGGAATCACTTATTAAGTACTGCTGAAGGCAAGAGAAAAGAGAGAACAAGACAAGAACCTTGGCTGCTCTGACTTGAAACACAGCCCCAGAAACTATACCGATAAAAAACAAGACAAAAAAAGCTTTGCTTCATCTCTGCTCATACAAAAGCAACTGCGCTTACACAGCAGAGACCATGCTTTCATGCCTTAATTGATGTTTCACAAATCAATTATAAGCACAGATTATAAAATGTGAGGAAGGAAACAAATAGACAGCATGTCCACATGATGGGCTTCAGTTCACTTCCGAGACCTAGCCTGAATAGAAATGTTGGTTAGATGTTACATAAAACATTAATTATAGCTGGCACTGAGTTAACGTTACCCAGTCCTTTACAGGCCCAAGCCTCTGCTGTCCCCCGCACAACTGATTAGAAACTTTCTGATAATGCCGTTCCCATATAGCACATGCTCCTGCTAAAACTTCTGTGGTGTTTCAGAGCTTCTGGTGGTACCCAGGCAAAATGATTATTATTCTCCTCATGTAAAGACTCTATCATAATGCACAAGGGGGCAGAGTTAAGGTTGCACAGGCTACCTTAATTCTGGATTTCCTTAATTTTTGTGTGCTTCCTCTTGCAACCTTAGTGTCCTTTTAGAATAGTTTTCAAGTATGTTAATATTGAATCTGATAGCTAGCTAGATGTACTATGCACAGCACACATTAAAATATTTTCACCTGATAATTTCCTTTTAGAGAAACTAAAAATAACACTTGACCCTTCCGAATGAAGCCGATTTCTCCTGCAATAAATAAATGTGGCAGAAATACCCAGTCACACCCATTTGATTGAAATAAGAGAGCATTTTTTATTAAGCCCTTTATTGTCTTTGATGTGGAAGGTCATCACATTTAGTCCCACTGCATACTAAGATGGTATTTACCATAGACAGGCTTTATTCGTCTCAGAAAAGTAATTATGCTGAGCTATAAATAATAGTACAAGCATTAATCTCAGTGCTGCCCGTACTACTGGAAATAATTGGGTTGGAGGGTTCTAGAAATGAATGGAGAGAAGTTAAGTGAGATCTGTTATTGAACCATTTCATTAATTTAAAAAGGTAGCTAACTAGCAACAGTCTGGCTGTGAAATGAGAAACCCTAGTTACATTATCAGTGTGATAATTTCAGAGAAAGAGGTTTGTCTTGTTACCTGTAAAACTGTTTAGGTGCTACAGCAGCAGCATAGAGATTTTCTAGCCAAAGAAGACATCTGCCATGCCATTCTAAAAACTGCTCTTCAGACCTCCCCCCCAAAACACAACTTCTGGCTGAAATTGCTACCTGGGTACTTCTATGGTCCCATCAGCATAGTGTCCAAATGCCCCATAAACATTCATGAATTTATCCTCACAACATCCAGTGTTATACAGAGAAGCACTATGCCCATTTGACAGACGGGGAACACAGGAGGCAGAGAGAGAGACTCAGAGGGTCTCGCCCATGGTCACACAGAGAGGCTGTGGCAGAGCCAAGAATTGAAGGCATATCTCCTGAGCCCCAGCCCAGTGCGAAACACACTTCAGAGGATAGCAGTGGCCACAGGAGGGTAATGCTGCTTCACAAATAGACAGATTGAAGCTTATTTCTCCTGTGATGAAGAGGGAGATTCTTAAAGAGACTTTTTGGATCAGAAGACAAGGATGCTCTGCATGTTGCTGGTTCTGAAGCCTCCCGTTATTGGACACAGATTAAATATATGTGATGATTAAAGAGATTAAATTAATTAAGAACTCTACATACAAATATTAATTCTTTTTGAGTGAACAGGGATTCACTATAACACGAAAGAAACCTCATTCCTCGCTTTGGTGCCTATACTTGAATTCTGTTTTTTCCAAAAGGACAATGAATAAATATCAATTAAAGAAAATCCCCATCTCCTTCAGGGCATGTGGCCACCCTCTAATTGATGAGAGCTAGGAGGAAACTTACCCTGGGGGCAGGTTATTTCTTAACTGACTTCTGCAGGGTCCGTGGCAACTTCCAGCAGGGACAAGACACTGACCGAAATGGACCCCTAGATTGATTCCCAGGAAGTTCTTAAGTCCCTGAATAGCTTTTAGAAAGGAACTGTTATTGAATTGCATTGTTCGCCTAAATGCTAACCCATTGAATCTATGGATCATAGGTTTTATGGCAGGTACCGTGAAATGCTGTGCAACTTAAAATTGCTTGGGATTTCTATTGACTGGTAGTGCCTACTCTTCAGCAAAGATGTTGCCTCTAGATGGATTCTCAGGAGAGAATTTTGGTAAGCCAGGAAGAGCCTTCAGCTCATCATCACTATTGGCTTGCTCATCCAGGCCAAGTCTATACTTCCTCACTTCCTGTACTAAACAGTTGTGTGGCGGTGGTGTGCTCTGTAAAGCAACATTTTGGTTCTGGTCAATTTCTTTGTAAGTGTGATTCTAAAATGCCTTGGAATCCTTTGAAATAAAAGGTGCTACAAACACGTATATTATTAAAGGTCTCTAAGTCATGGACAGCTCTTCTGACTGCCTGGGGGTTTCCTGGATACAGCCGTGATCATTGTGCCTATGCTATCTTGAAGTATTATTACTTCAAGAATTATTACTCCCTGTATTACTACATGAGGACAGAGTCACTGGGCTCAATTCTCCATTCTGATTTAATAGCATTTTTACAACCACTCTGCACAAGTGGAACACAAGCAGGAGGACAACAGAGACCAGAATTTAAAGAGAAGGCTTGCTTGGAATAATAGGCGTTCACTTTGCTTCCTGCCATTTATTCAAGTACAAAGTACAAGCATCTTTGGCGGTATCTGGAGTTCAGATAGTTTGGGGAAAGATGGTCTCCCAAGCAGGAGTTCTGCTGCACGGATGGTCCTACTTCTTAATAAATCACTTTCCCTAGTGTCTTTGGGAACCGTTCATCTTCTGCAATTATTTTAGTTTAGCCAGGTTGTTTCTTTCAGTGTCAGGAGGCAACACAGCTACCAAACAGTCTGAATTCATGGCCAGCCAAGGGTGAAGAACTGTCTGTTTTGACTTCTTACAGAAGGACAAATGTGGAGAGTATCTTGTCCAGATGAATGATAACAATACAAGTGGAGGGCAATTTTGTGCTTCCCATAATTTTGGTTATGAAGAGAACAGCCATAATGATGGACCCTTCTGCACAGCGAGCCTCCAAGGACAAGCTAAAGGTAGTCAAAAAGCAGCAGTAGCAACCTAACATAACTCCAGAGGTGTGATAGTTCACATATTAGCCCAGAAGTCAGGTAGTTAAGTGGTCTTGCATCATGTACCCTTATGGTCCACATCAGAGAATGCCAGTACATTCCCACTGTGTAACCGGGGGCAAACATGGAAATTTCAGAGTGCCAGGAATTCAGGGCACATGGCTCTAGTCACAGATAATGCCATTATTATTAGCATTTATTAGATGTATTGTGGTATTAGCACCTAAAAGCCCTAGTCATGAAAAAGCTTACAATTCATAGATTCATAGATTCTAGGACTGGAAGGGACCTCGAGAGGTCATCGAGTCCAGTCCCCTGCCCACATGGCAGGACCAAATACTGTCTAGACCATCCCTGATAGACATTTATCTAACCTGCTCTTAAATATCTCCAGAGATGGAGATTCCACAAACCTCCCTAGGCAATTTATTCCAGTGTTTAACCACCCTGACAGTTAGGAACTTTTTCTAATGTCCAACCTAGACCTCCCTTGCTGCAGTTTAAGCCCATTGCTTCTTGTTCTATCCTTAGAGGCTAAGGTGAACACGTTTTCTCCCTCCTCCTTATGACACCCTTTTAGATATCTGAAAACTGCTATCATGTCCCCTCTCAGTCTTCTCTTTTCCAAACTAAACAAACCCAATTCTTTCAGCCTTCCTTCATAGGTCATGTTCTCAAGACCTTTAATCATTCTTGTTGCTCTTCTCTGGACCCTCTCCAATTTCTCCACTTCTTTCTTGAAATGCGGTGCCCAGAACTGGACACAATACTCCAGCTGAGGCCTAACCAGAGCAGAGTAAAGCGGAAGAATGACTTCTCATGTCTTGCTCACAACACACCTGTTAATACATCCCAGAATCATGTTTGCTTTTTTTGCAACAGCATGACACTGTTGACGCATATTTAGCTTGTGGTCCACTATAACCCCTAGATCCCTTTCTGCCGTACTCCTTCCTAGACAGTCTCTTCCCATTCTGTATGTGTGAAACTGATTTTTCCTTCCTAAGTGGAGCACTTTGCATTTGTCTTTGTTAAACTTCATCCTGTTTAACTCAGACCATTTCTCCAATTTGTCCAGATCATTTTGAATTATGACCCTGTCCTCCAAAGCAGTTGCAATCCCTCCCAGTTTGGTATCATCCGCAAACTTAATAAGCGTACTTTCTATGCCAATATCTAAGTCGTTAATGAAGATATTGAACAGAGCCGGTCCCAAAACATACCCCTGCGGAACCCCACTTGTTATGCCTTTCCAGCAGGATTGGGAACCATTAATAACAACTCTCTGAGTATGGTTATCCAGCCAGTTATGCACCCACCTTATAGTAGCCCCATCTAAATTGTATTTGCCTAGTTTATCAATAAGAATATCATGCAAGACCATATCAAATGCCTTACCAAAGTCTAGGTATACCACATCCACAGCTTCTCCCTTATTCACAAGACTCATTATCCTATCAAAGAAAGCTATCAGATTGGTTTGACACGATTTGTTCTTTCTAGCACAGAAACTCACAGAACAAGGAGTAATGGTCTCAAGTTGCAATGGGGGACGTTTAGGTTGGATATTAGGAAAAGCTTTTTCACTAGGAGGGTGGTGAAGCACTGGAATGGGTTACCTAGGGAGGTGGTGGAATCTCCTTCCTTAGAGGTTTTTAAGGTCAGGCTTGACAAAGCCCTGGCTGGGATGATTTAGTTGGGGTTGGTCCTGCTTTGAGCAGGGGGTTGGACTAGATGACCTCCTGAGGTCTCTTCCAATCATGATATTCTATGATTCTATGCTTAAGAGGCCATTAGTTCTAGTACAGAAACTATGTTGTTTAACAGTTAGGTTTGTTCAAATACAACAACCACCAACATGAATGGATAAATTTAGGTGATTTTAAAAAAAATCAAAATCTGATTTTAAATTTAAATCAAATACATTCATTTAATAACTATTTAAAATTAAATTTGAAGCTATGGCAGCCTATATTAAGGCCTAAATTTACTATAATCTATTAAAATCATTTAAATGATTTTTTTTTTAAAACAAGGAGTACTCAAGCAGTACATGTTTGCTGCTGAAGTTTTAAAGAAAATCAAACCATTGAACTGCTGGAAGTCACTGGTAAGCACCTAGAACCAGAGTTTGATGGAACTAAGGTTTCTTGAAGTGCAAAACCAGCTGCTGAAGCAGTTGCAGATAGAATATTTTCTTCTTTTCAATTTATTCAACTAGTTCAGTTCCATGACTAGCTCATTTACAGTTGAAAAACTGATTGGGAGTTGAAAAAAAGAATAAAAGCTTTATTTTCCTTTTCCAATCTATGAATACAAACTAGATGTGAGAAGATGAGATGTACAGTAACGCCTCACTTAACGTCCTCCCGCTTAACAATGTTTCGATGTTACGTCCCTGCTCCATTACAGAACATGCTCGTTTAAAGTTGTGCAATGCTCCCCATAACATCGTTTGGCTGCCTGCTTTGTCCACGGCTGGCAGCCCCCCTATCAGGTCCCCTATGCCCCCCCCCAGTGCCTCCTGCCCACTGGTGGACCCCGCGGATCAGTGCCTTCCCCCTGTTCCCCCCCGTGGCAATCAGCGGTCTTGTGGCATTCAGGAGGCTGGGGGGAGGAGCAAGGATGTGGCGCGTAGGGGAGCTGATAGGTGGGCTGCCAGGCTGTTTAATACCTGTATTAAATTGCTTGTTTAAAATTGTTTAAAATGTATATAATGCCTTTTGTCTAGCAAAAAAATTCCCTGGAACCTAACCCCCCCCCCCATTTACATTAATTCTTATGGGGAAATTGGATTCGCTTAACATCATTTTGCTTAAAGTCGCATTTTTCAGGAACATAACTATGTTAAGTGAGGAGTTACTGTACTGGTTCTACAATCTCAAAAGGCATGTTGTTGACCAGAAGGAATCACTTCACTTCACTAACTACAGATAGTACTTCCTTCGTTTAATAAATCAGTTAGTTTTAAATGCGCACCATGGTTTGATAAACTTTTCACCCCTTATGTATTCCGTACTTTAAGGTAATTTTATCTAACCAATGAAAAAACAATTTTAAAATGCTATTTTTGTGAATTTTTAATTGAATTTCTCCAATTTCCATCCAAATGCCATTTGACACAAATCATAAGAAAAAAAAAATCAACCATCCAGTAAATAAGAAATGCATCATTTTACAACATAAGTTAAAAAACATAAAAAGTAAGAATCTGAATAAAATGTATGTTACACTGTAGCTATATATGTTTAGTTAAGCGAATATATAGCTTATCATCCTGGTTAGTAAAAAGAAGGTATCTGAAGCTTTTGAAAGAGACAACGGAAAACTGCAGAGGAATGTTCTGCTCCTGAAACTTCCCCTCAATGGGCAATTCCAGTATTTCATGGCAAGAAAATCTTATTGATTATTTTGTATTATTTGATGCCAACTAAGATTAGGGCTCTATTGTACTAGGCACCATATATACACATAAGAAAAAATTCCTGTCCTAAAGAATTTACAATTTAAGTGAACAAGACAGAAAAAAGATGGGAGGGGAAACAGACATTTACCCAGCATCGCACAGGGAATCTGTAGCAAAGCCCAGAACAGATCCCATGTTTCCTAGGCCTGTGTTCTATCCATTAGACAACATTGCCTTGCAAAGCAGAAATCCATACTGCAATAGGAAAAATATCTCCAAGCTGGAAAGGGGAGAGTAACTAAAGGAAAGGAAGCAGCTCTGTGGAAACGTACAATACTTTCCATGGAGAATAAAAGAGAGAGCCACCAATAAGAGAGACTGGAATGCAAGAACTGAAAAAGAAAACTAAAAAGCAAATGCAACAGAGGTAATTTGAGATATAAATATAAAACTACAGAAAAATCCTTAAGTATCTGAAAACTTAAAAGCCTGGTAGAGAGTCAGTGCTTAAAGGAGCAGAGTGGGAAGCTAGTAGCTAGCAGTAAGGTCGATATCTCTCATAGCTTGGATGATTCCTTTACCATGTAGTCCCAAGAGATTCTGAAGGTCACATCTTTCCTGGCAAAGGAAAATTACAAAACCCTTACATTGCATTAAGATCACTGCAGCTCAGATAATGAGGAAATTAAAACAATTAACACTTGAGAAAGCAGCAGGTCCAGGAGTAACAAGGATTAAGGGAGATTCTGGTACCTGGAATTTGCAAAGCGGCAACATCTCCTCTGCTTCTTGGATACATCTCCTGTATTAGAGCTGTGTCCAGGCCCTTGCAGGGGGAAGGCATTTAAAGGTGGAAAAGACCTGTTTACGAAGAGTGAATCTATTATCCTAACTGACCCACTTCTCACCGACCAAACCACTGAACAATGTCTAAATGCATTTCCTACAGCACTTAAAAGAAAGTTATCAAGTGAAAAGCAACTGGCCCAACTCTGGCTGCAAGGAAAGTCTCAGCCAGGTTAAAACACGATGATATGTGAAATGGAGAATGTGTATAGCTTGGAAAGGGGTAGCTAAGAGATTTAACACAGGAAAAGCTCCTGACACAGCTGTTTGAGTGTAATAGACAAAGGAGGAGCAATGGTTGCACAGCACTTTGTCGTATTGTACCAGACCAAAGATTAATCTACAAAGCAAGTGCAATAGCCTGGACAGCTAGACACTCAATTTAGAAACAGCCTTAGACATGAAGATTAGGTGGTGCTAATAAAAAGTGATGAATTGAAGGGACACCAGAAGGGTCAAATATCACTGTATCAATAAGTCATTGCCATTTTCAAAAGTGGCTGCATTTGCATGTGTCACATACATAATGGTGCAAGCAGCCTCTTTGCACAAGATGTAGGGCAGTGGTGACTAAACCCTAAAACTAGGGGGAGGAATTATTTAGGATGGTACATGGGGAAGTATGTGGGGGAGGGGGCTAACAGTATTGCCAACAGTAAGCATTCAAAAATCATTAGACCTCAAAAATCATGAAATTGGCTTTAAAATCATGAGATTTTTTTTAAAAGGTGTATGTTTAGGGCTCCTTTTATTTGCCTTCTGGATTTTGAACCTCTAGGATACACCCAATTATATTTTTAAGGGCTTCTTCACAACGATGGAGGGCGAGAAACTTAGTTTTTGTTTTAAATTTAAGGCAGAGATTTTCATATAATCGCACTTGGCTTCTGGAGCTGGGACTTAAGAACACCACCAAATATCATGAGAGTTGGCAACACTGGGGTAAATAGGAATAATGAGATTAAATTAAGGGAAATACAGGCTGAATACTGTTAAGCTCCAACAAATGCTTCCTGATAATGAGATCTATTAGGCAGTAGAATCACCTCCCAAGAAAGCTAGTAGGATCTGCCACAACTTGGGAGATTTCAAACTAGCCTGGATCGTGAAGTAGTCTAGCAAGGAACAGCTCTTTGTTGGCTAGTAGGTCTTTTCCATCTGTAAAGTCTGTGTTCCTTGTTCTCTTGGTTCTGTTTGCTTGCATGATAATAAACGGCTAGGTTCACATGGCTATAATAAAAATCAAACACAGTGTGTTTAACTTGTGCTTGCACATACCGCTCGACAAATTATTGAAACTGAAAGAGATCATTACATTGAGTTCAGAAACATAATGTTAACAAAGAAAGTCAGACATTTTACTATTCCAGCAACATTACAAAGCACGGCTACTTGGTATTAAGAATAATATGGAAACATGCAAAGTATGGCCTATGGGATGCTGGAACATAAAACTGGAATGGACCTCCTGGATCATCAAGTCCAGTCTCCTGCTATCACAGGCAACCCTGTCATATCCCATTCGTAAATTTATCAAGCTCCATCTTAAAACTAGTTTGGTTGTTTGCCCTTACTGATCCTATTGGAAGACTGAATCTCACTCCTCCGAGGGCTAGAAAACTTCTTCTAATTTAAAACCTAAATTTATTCATGGAATGTCTATACCCACTTATTCTTGTGCCAACATTTAGCTTAAATAGCTCTTCGCTCTGCTTGGTATTTACACACATATACTTTATCGAGTGCAATCGGAGCCCCTCTCAGCCCTTGTCTTACTAGGCTAAACAAGCAAAGCTCTGCTGTGTCTTCGTTGTGTAGTTACCATTGTTAATGGGCTTCAGTCATTCCACTTCAGTTTTGCAATACCCTTCCTTCCATTGGCCAGCTATTCTACTCTTTTCTTTAGTCCTCACCATGCACCCTCAACCATGTTACCCGACGTCTGCAAAGTGCCGAGATCCAAATTATTTGGGCTTTGCTTACAGGAGAAAATGCCTCTCTCCACATGTATTATAATAATTATTGCCCCAGTAGCAATTAAGGGAGGCACTCAAGAGACATGGGTTCTATCCCCACTCTACCACTGACCTACTGTGTGACCTTGGACAAATCACTTCCCATCTCTGTGCCTCTGTTTCCCCTCTTACCCCTTGTCTGTTTAGACAATAAGCTCTTCAAGGCAAGGATGGTCTCTCACTATCTGCCTGTGCAACACCCAGCACAACAGTAGCCCAGTCTTACTGCAGTACAAAAGATAAATACATACTGGAGCCCTTTCACTCTCCCTTTAAACAAGAGGGGGCAGCTAGGAGGATGTTTCTGTCAAGGGCCACTCTATTCCTTGGTCCAAAATAACTGCATGCATTGATCTGAGGAGAATATTGCAAGAAACATCCATGTTTCTGGGTGTTGGGAAAGGGCAAGAGACAGGGTAGGTTCCTTAGGAAGGATGGAGCGCCCATTTTATAGTTCATTGTATGGCTGGTTAGTTGTGTTTGTTCTATGATCTACATCTCTTTCATACAGGGTTTGATTTTTTGATTTTTTTTTTATTCATCATGTACTAAACTATGTAAAATCTCCTAACAGCTTTGGGATAGGCAGCTGGCTTTTTTATTATTATTTTTTTAAATCAAAGTCGTTATTACACTGTAGCCTTACGGTGAAGCCTCATGGGATTTGCTATCTTTTCCATAAAGCTAAATGTTAGGGCCTACATTTTCAGTAGTAATGAGTGATTTTGGGTGCCCAACTTCACACACCTTAAGAAGGGGCTGATTTTCAGAATCAGGTCCCTCTAAGAATACTCAAGTTGGGCAAGCCAAGTCACTAACATTTTTTAAGATTTAGGCCTGGATTTTTTCCTAAGTGCCTTGCCTGCAGTTAAGAGAATGTTTTCTCCAGTGATTAAAGAACAAGATTCCCGAGTGCTATACCTGACTCCTTTGCTCACTCTGTGACTTTGGATAAGTCACTTCTTTTATCTATCCCTCAGTTTGCCCCTGTAAAATGGATGTGATAATAATAGTTATCACTGCTATTCTACAGTTTTGTATTAGTGTCCCCCCACTAGCATAAGTGCTTAAAAGGGATTGTAATTGGGTTTAACTCATTCATATTTATAAAATGTTTTATAATCCTTGGTTGAAGGGTTCTACAGAAGTGCTACAATTTAAATGCTCTTCTTCTAGTCATTACTATTACTATTCTCTACACTGTTTGCATTCTAGCCCAGACCTCTGGTCTAGTAAAGCTCCAATTCACAACTCTACCGATGATAGTTTTAAATGTTACAGAAAATAATTCCAGGCTTCTGTTTAGAGAACCTTGATACTCTGAAATAATTTAGAGAGGTCATTGGTGTGATAACATGTGCTAATACATCTGTAGCGGGAGGTCCATATGGGACCCAAACAGCACATGCATTTATTCAGCACTCCCTTGGACCTCACAGCACGCATTTCCCCTAATTGGCTGCTCTTCCATCCAAGTAGTTAAATTAAACCACCATTAGCAACATATCCCCCAAATTATTACCCTGAAAGCTCTCAAGCCTATAATTGTGTTAGACAATAATATAAATGCCGCCATGGCTCTCTGTGACGGACTTCGTAAAGGTTCTCAAGCCAAGCAATTACACTGGATTTCCAGCTAGATTTGGGAGATTAATCTTTCCATGGGGCTGCTTTGGAATGGGAGACGGGGCATGTTGGAGTGCTTCAACATGTGTTAAACCTCACATTCTCTGGCTGTCAGAAACCCATCCTACACAGAAATCTGGGCAGTGCAAATAAAGCATATGCATCACGTTAAAACTGTTAAGTGTCATGTCAGGAGAAACCATAAAAGGGGACTGGGTTTACAAGCTTTCAGGAGCAACGGATCTTCTAATACTGTTCCAGTCTCTGTGCAGGGCATAACCTGGGGCTGCAGACCAAAACTGGGCTCCTCACTTCCAGACTTTTGTTGTTTGCCTGTTTATAGGGAGACGCCTATAGATTTGTCCTGAACTTTGCACTTTCCTAGAGAAAGGCAACAGGGATCCCCTGTGGGTTTTGCCAACAGACAGCAGAGCAAACGCTGAAATCAAATGCAGCAGAAGGAAATGGGATCATTTGGGATGTGAAATTCTCAGACAGATTGATTCTCATTGCAATTTTAAAGACAAAGATGATGGACAGAAAGGAAGAACCATACTTTTGTTGAAATGAACTCTGTCAAATCTCATCTTTTTCCATTACAAAGTGGGACTTGGATCCATCCACTTTCTTGTGATATCTGAGCAGAGGGGGTTAGAGGGCTGTTTTGGAAATGTCAGCACATCATTCAGATAAGCAGAAGGCTCCAGAGACATGACAGTCTCAAACCATATGGTCCGATCCACAAAATACTATGCAGATCATGTCTCACAGCCTTCTTGTAATTTACAAAGAGAATGCAAAGGACACTGGGGCCTATGGTCTAATGTCTAAAGTAGGGCTGGGATTGTTGGGTCCTGTTCCTAGCTCTGGGAGGGAATATATGCTAGTGGGTATAGCATGGGCTAGGAATCAGGTCTCCTGGATTCTGTTCCAAGAGCCACAATGAGCATGTCATTTAGTACCAAGAAGGGGGGTTGGAAAGTGGGGTCAGGACACCGGGATTGTATTCCCATCTCTGTCAGTAACTTGGTATGGATGATCAAGTCACAACCTCTCTGGTACCTAATTTTATCTCCCAAAGCTGTGTATGATACTTAGGTGTCTCACAGAGATCAATTAATTAGAAACGTCTGAGAAGGACAGTTTGACCCCCTCAAATAAAGAGATATAATTAAGAGTTACAGTTTTTTCCCCTCAAAGTTTAAAAACGTTGTGACACGTTGACTCAGAGACTGACTCTACAAAGGGTACAAAGCACTCCACCACCCCACAAATCAGGATATTCTGTCACCTTGTATTGCATTCACTAGAGAAGTCTTGCTAGTGACATTCCTCAGACTGACACACAATAGGGTAGAGGAGATGGCACAGGCACTGGACTGGGACTCAGGTGATCTGGGCTCAATTCCCAGCTCTGCCACAAGACACAGAGAGCTAGCAATACACTCCTGCCTTACTGGGGTGTTTTGACGATAAACTAATGTTTGTGAGCTGTTCCGACGCCGTGGCGATGGATACCTAAATACACAGCACTTCTACTACGGAGTGCATCCCTACAAGTGGTACCCACCACCATTCATGAATTGGTGGCTACAGATTATATTTGAAAACTCATTTTGGGAGCAGTCTCTGCATGAGGTTCCTTTCCCTCTCCAGCAGTAGCTACCTCTGCTCCATAAAGATGTGGTATAGCATTTGATGGCAGAGGAGGAGAAAGAGTTATTACAGCCCAAGGGTAGGATACAGAAAATCACCATTAGCAATACAAAATATTTACAGGAAGAAGTGTGCCTAAGTTATTGAAGAAGTGGAGTGGCAGCAAATGAGATCAGTGGATTTTATGTACCTATTTCGGCCTTTCAATAAAAATACATTCTTAGTTACCATGTCAACCCTTGCACAATGGGGTCCGAATGGTACTTCAGGGAGGCGGAGCTCCTTCTTAGGTGAACACACACCGCAATCTGCAATGCAGCCCCATCCCTCCCCAAGCAATGTCTCTGAACAGCAGAGCGACATTAATTGGTAATGTTTTGATGTTTGATTTATTTTTTAAAAACCCCAAAACTAATATCTGGACTTTTTTGCAATGATCTTATATTGTGAGGTGTCCGAAGGCAACAGAAAACATCACGTTTAAACCAGAGGAATGGAAAGCATATAAAAACGGAATATGGGAGAATCTGGAGATTTATGACAAATCAGCAACTAAAAAGAGAGAAAAGTAATAAAGAGGAAAAATGAAAAATGAGCAGCAAACTCCAAGGAAGTGGGGGTCATCTGTAGGTAACAGAGCTAAGAAAACAAAACCAGAGAGAAAATCCTGAATTCCTGAGACAGGTATTGGGACTTCAGAAAGAGACTCTGCTGACTCAGGGACCTAGTAACAGAGCTCTTTGCTGCTACGCAGGAGACTCTGGGCTAATTCCCAGAGCTGAGCTTTTGCTTCCCAAGAGCTACTTGTGTTTACCTAGCAAAGAATGTAACTCAAGGCTGCGCAGATGCCTCTACTGAAATTCAGGAGATGGTAGAAACACACAGAAAAACTGAAAAGGTTTTCAGTAGCATCACTCAACCGTGACAATATTGTATGACATTGGCTGTTGATCCCATGACCACCTCCCCTCCACTGCCTGACCACAACTCCCACTATCACCCTTATCAACTGGCTTTCCTTCTAAGGCCTTTGTCTAGACACATAGATTGTATTGGTTTAACTTAAACCTGGTTTTAAACAAGTGCAAAGCCCCCTGTGGATGCTCTTGTTTCAGTTTAGCTCAAGCCAGTTCCAAGTTATGCAAGTAGGGAAGGTGGAAGGAGAGCTCTTGATTTGAAGTTTCCGGAGGGAAGCTGAAGCAGAAGAAAGAATCTGAATATTTGGGAAGTACGTGTCGTGCCACTGGCGAGAGATCCGGAGAACTGAAAAGATGAGCCCACTGTGCCTGGACAACAGTGAAAAGCGTGGCAGGAGTACTATGAGACCTGCAATTAAGTAACAAACTGAAAGGAAAAGTGTACGTGTTTGTCCCTGCCTGGAAATGCTGGATCTTACAGAGATAGAAGAAAAGAAGAAACCCCAGTAATACAAAATAATACACTGAGGCGAATGGCAGGCAAGTGGAAAGTAGACAGAATGTGCATGGAAGAAATTAGGGGGAAGGTGACTTGGAACTCTCAGTGATAAATAGGTTGGAGAGCACACATTTGAGGTGGGCTGGATATGTGATAAGAATGGGAGAACGACAACCAGCAAAGAAAATAAGGGAGGAAGAGGATAGCAAGAAAGGACATGGAAGTTCAAGGATACGAGGCAAAGACTCTGCCAAGAGAAGTTTGAACAGAAAAAGAGACGAACTACAAGGACTACAAACCTGTGCCATGGTCCAGAAGGAGTGGCAAAGGATCCCGGGGACTCTTACTCTGTGTAAATAGGAAAAGGATTTAAGAAGTGTAGTATGCAAACCCGTGTGGATGTTGTTGCTTCAGTTTAGTGCAAACCGGTTCCCAATTGAGTTAACCTAAACTGGACGAAGCCACTCTGACACTGAAATAAGAGTGTTCACACAGAGGTCTCCATCAATTTAACTAAATTGGTTTAATAATCATGCTGTTAGTTAAACTGGAGCATGCAGCAGCAGCAGCAGCAATTCAGCATGTAGACAAGCCTTGAATAATGACATGGTCATGTTGCTGTTATAAGTCAGCTATTTACCAACTAATCCTATGCTGCTTTTTTTTTTTTTTTTTTTTTAATTCATTTATTATGCCTCAGCTTTGCAGGGCAGGGATGGTGAACCTTATAGCTATTGTTCTTTGCATTATGGAACGTATATCTATCTATATGTATTTTCAACACTTCAACTAGTATAGCCTAATTTATCTTTGGCTTGTTTCATCTAAAGGAAATCTCCAAAGACTGGATGTTGGCCAATACTATGTCACTGTTTAGTGTTTATGCTCAGGGAGACAGTTAGTTTAACTTCAGTTAGTTTAGCTTCAGTTGTGGGGAAAGTCTCCAAAATGATTCTGACAAGTCAAACAGGGGAACACTGTGAAAGAAAATACCCTAGAGTGACTGGAACAGCTAATGTGATTTCAGGAATGGCAGATCCTGCTTCAGTGACTCCTGGGGACCCTCTGAGAATTATTGGTGTGAACTCAAAAATGGAAGTAACACAGTTAAATGTATAAACAGATCTATATCAAAAAGCTAATTTTCAAGGGAACTGAATCATTGAAGAGAAAAAAACAGATTATGAAATTGAAAACAAGGAATAAAGGGGTTAGTGCAAGACATATTCAATGGCAACTATTTTAAAGCTTAGTTATAATTCCAGTGCCACAGGTGTACATACAACATCTTTCACTGCAGCCAAAGCAGTAGCGAAGGCTGCAATGAATAAACTTCAGATTTCATCCTGCATGATTTGCCCCAACCATAGCATAATTCACATATGTAGTTTACATGCAGAACATAGCAAATGCCATTTCTAGTGGCTAACAAAGAGGACTGAGAGTTAGGTCCCCTGGATTCTAGTCCCAGCTCTTAGACGCAGTTGAGTCTAGCTGTTGGAACAAGAGAGGCTGGGGGTCAGGACTTTTGATTTCTATTCCTGGGTCTGCTGCTGAGTCCCTGTGTGACCTTTAGCAAGTCATTTCCAATATCTGAGCCTCAATTTCCCCCATCTGGAAAATATTGGGGATAATACCAACTTGCCTCAGCATGGGAGCTCTGATGGTTCATTAGCTAATTGCCTGCAAAGCAGTCTGGATCCATGGAGAAGGCACCACAGCAGTTCCACGTAGTACTGGTTTAGAATGCAGATCTGGTGCTCATCTTTAATAAGGATTTGGGTCGCAATACCTCTTCCAGTGCAACAACCTCCTTCTTTGGGGAGGACATCCAGCATCCCATCAAACGTCGGACAAGGGCCACAGCTCACTGAAACCCATAACAGGAGGCCTAGCATAACCCTCTCCAGAGCAACACACATTCTCTGGAGTGGGGCCACCAGCGGAGAAGAGTCATTAGCTTAGGGAGACTGTGATGAGAAGTGTAGCGAAGACTGGGATGGGGAAGGCCCGGTCTGCTAGAAACATGGCTGAGAAAGAGGAAGGACTATAACAGCTGTCATATGAGGAGAGATTAATAAGACTGGGACTTTTCAGCTTGGAAGAGATGACTAAGGGGGAATATGATAGAGGTCTATAAAATCATGAGCGGTGTGGAGAAAGTAAATAAGGAAGTGTTGTTTACTACTTCTCATAACACAAGAACTAGGGGTCACCAAATGAAATTAACAGGCAGCAGGTTTAAAACAAACAAAAGGAAGTATTTTTTCACACAATGCAGTCAGCCTGTGGAACTCCTTGCCAGGGGATGTTGTGAAGGCCAAGACTATAACAGGGTTCAAAAAATAACTAGATACATTCATGGAGGATAGGTCTTGCTCCATCTTCTCTTTATAAAGATCATTAGGAAGGGTTACAAAATTACCAAACTATTGGTAATGCCAGCAAGCTGCATTCATAGCACTAGCTGAAGAGACCAGTTAAACCTATTATTTAGATCCTGGCTACCAAGTCTGAGTCTGATCTAGCCAGATGACATAAAATATGTGCTGTGCAGAACCAATGATCATTTTTATTATCTCAGCCGTGCAGGCAGAGTTCCCCTTGTACAGTTTCGGTAAAGGATGTTATCCCTGGAAATGAATTAAAATGGCCATGCAATTCCCTTAGCTTTATTTTCTAGACACTGTGTATAGTTTAAAGCAGCCTGTTAGGTACTGTGCTGTATGTTTACTCCTGAGGATTAGATGCATGTGTATATTTCTATTGTGCTACTTCTGAATTGTGTCGCTGAAGGTCAGATGCAACCAGCTATTGAATACATGACATCTGAGAAATGGAAGCCAACTTACACCTACTCAGAAACCTTGAGGGAAGCGGAATGTCTTTATTGTAGGTAATCTGGTCGCTGGAATACTCCCTTTCATTTTGCAAACTCTGATGTGCTTTTTTCGTCTCTGTAGAAGTTTGTTCACAGCATTACAGTGAAAACACTTTGCATAGTCATTATCCCTGGTCCATCCTGAATGGAGTGAGGAACATTAAGATGATTTTGGTTTTTTAAACAGAGGGTCAGATTTCAGCCTTTTCACTCTATTCACACATATAATCTGAGCTCAGGGTTAAGAGAATTTGAGTTTCTAACCCTCTTTCTGTCAGGCAGAGGTGTAGGGTTAGCTGGAATATTTTGGAATAGAGAGCAGCAAAACCCCTGTTTGTACCCCCTCAAAAACATTTAAAAGATTTAAAAAAAAAAAAAGTTACTCCTGTCACACACTACACTCCGATTTCTTTGAGTCTCTTGCCCTCCTATAATGTTCCTAAGAGGAGGGTGTGGTACATTTGTGACTCCTGTATTGTTTTCCTTTTCATTATATCATTTAAATTTCCATTGACTGGGGGGAATGGCAGATTGTACCCTCCCAGCTTGCAATATGAGGAAATATATGCCCTTCAGATTTGTAGTATTTCCAGCCTACCCCGATAGACCTGCTGCAGATTTTCTACATCCTTTATTTTATTATGGGACCAGGGCTTGGTTTGAGATGGGAAAAAAAGTATAGTGCTTCGCTCGGGTTGCATTCGTAGAACCTAACTTTGATCACACAGGCCCAGAGCAGCTGGATGTTTGGGCTAAAATAATCCTAGGCATTCTGTTGGTGGTTACGTTTTCACAAGTGTCTAAGGCCCAGATTTTTAAAGGTACTTAGGCACTGTGGCACTCAGACGCAGGAAGACAATTGCATTGATTCCAATTCTGAAGGTTCTCTTCTCAGTCTGGAAGAGCTACAAAAAGAGGGTAAAATTTTAAAGTTTAAATGGACACAAATTTTGGGGGTCCACTTGAGGCACCTAAAGCTGGTTTTTCAGAGGTGCTGATTACCCACAACTCCAGTTGACATGAGTGGGAACTGCAGGTGCTTAGCACTGCAGAAAATTGGGCCCAAGGTGGGGATCCAAACAGGGAGGCACTCTATTGAAAAATGTTACTTTTTTAAAAATAGAATCATCAACTCTGCCCAGTTTGATGGGGTCAGCAAAGAAGTGCAGGGTAGGTGTGTGATGTATAAGTGTACTTGGCCAGTACTGCCTCACTCCAACACCTGAGTGACCATTTCTGACATTTTTATATTGAACAAAGTATCCACACACCATTTCAGTTTTCCTCCTGCAGCTTTTTCCTCACCTAGAGGCTTATCATACAGAAGGATATTTGTGCTGATGAGGCCCTGGATTGGAGTAGTTTGGCAGGAACATTCACTTTCATCTCCGAAGTCACACAGTGTATTGCAGACAAGCTGTAATCGACTGCCAAAGTGTTCTCTGGTAAGTTCTTACAAGCACTTTGCAGGCTGGTAAAAGCAGAAGCTGGGGCCCACCGCATCAATAATACAGAATAAAATCTTCCAATACTCTTCAGAAATCAGATTAGAGGTCCCCTCCCTTCCATTGCAATTCTAACTACATGGCCCTGAGAAGATCCTCCTTCTGAGATGAAATCCTCTCATGAAAAGCATGAGGTCCATGACTGAAATCTGCCATGGCTCAGAATGCAAAGCAGAGGAATGTTTGCTACACAAAGTAAAGTACTAAAGGAAGCCAAGATACAAGGGTTGTTCTCAGCAAATCTCATGTTTTCAGTGACCTTCATGAAATATTTAGAAACATCTGGTTACATGGCTTCTTAAATATATAATTACATTATAGATAATGTGTTTAATGCCTATTTTGCCACAGTCATATCTAAAAAAAATTAACTGTGATCAGCTACTTAACCATTAATAGTAACAACAAGGGGGAAGGAACACAAGCCAGAACAGGGAAACAACAGGTTAAAGAATATTTAGATAAATTAGATGTAGTCAAGTCAGCAGGGTCTGACAAAATTCACCCTAGGGTACTTAAGTACTAGCTGAACTAGTTTCTGAACCATTAACAATTATCTTTGAGAACTCATGGAGGACGGGTAATCCCTGAGGACTGAAGGGCAAACATAGTATCTATCTTTAAAAAGCGGAACAAAGAGGACTCAGGAATTATAGACCAGTCAGCCTGACTTCAATACCGGGACAGATACTCGAACAAATTATTAAACAATCAATTTGCAAGCACCTAGAGGATCCTAGGGTCATAAGGATAGCTAACATGGTTTGTCAAGAACAATTCATGCCAAACCAACTTAATTTCCTTCTCTGATAGGGTTACTGGCCAAGTGGATGAGGGAGAAGTTGTAGAAATGTCTTATCTTGATTTTAATAAAGCTCTTGAAACAGTCCCACATGACATTCTCATAAGCAAACTAGGGAAATGTGGTCCTGATGAAGTTACTATACAGTTGGTTTTTCAACCAGTTGTGCACTCAACTCAGAGGGGACTTATCAATGGTTGGCAATCAAATTGGGAGGACTCAGCTAAGGGGTTACCACAGGGGTCTGTTCTGGGTCTGGTACTATTCAACACTTTAATTCATGACTTGGATAATGGAGTGGAGAGTACGATTATAAAAATCTGTGGATGACACCAAGCTCGGAGAGGCTGTAAGCACTTTGGAGGATAGGATTATAATTCAAAGTGACCTTGATAAATTGGAGATTCAATAGAGACAAGTGCAAAGTGCGACACTTAGGAAGGAAAAAATAAAATTCACAACTAGAAAATTGGAAATAACTGTCTAGACATTAGTACTGCAGAAAATGATCAGGGGTTGCAGGGGATCACAAACTGAAGATAAGCCAACAGTGTGATCCAGTTGTGAAAAAAAGCTAATATTCTGGGATGTAAAATATGGGAAGTAACTGCTCCTCTCTACTTGGCACTGGTGGGGCCCCAGCTGGAATACTATGCCCAGTTTTGGGGGGCCACATGTTAAGAAAGATGTAGACAAATTGGAGAGAGAGTTCAGAGGAGAGAAACAAAGGTGATAAAAGGGTTCAAAAATCTGACCTATGAGAAAAGGTTAAAAAAAAACCCCTGAGAATGTTTAATCTTGAGAAAAGACAACTGAGGGGGGAACTGATAACAGTCTTCAAATATAATAAGGACTGGCACAAAGAGGACAGGGATCAATTGTCCTACCTTCAGTGCACATGGAGAAAAAGAACTAATGGGCATAGTCAAGCAGGGAACCAGGGTAACCCCTTACATACTGGGAGTTAAGGAGCTTATTTACACGCCAAGCACCTTCCCACTGGCATTGTGGGGACCACCACCACCAGCCCAGGTAGGAGCTACCGGAATAATTTTGCGGCCAGTGACCTTCCCCGAGTCCCTTTCCCCATTTTTTAAATTTTACTTTCCTGGCCCCTCACTTGATTTAGGCTCTCAGGCTCCAATCCTTGGGTCTGACGAAGCGGAGCCGGACGCAGGAATCAAGAGAAAGGGGAAACAGTGGCTTTATATTGCCCCTTTACACTACCTTTGTCCCTCGGGCAGGCAGGGGGGAAAAAAATCAGTCCTCAGTGCAGGTCACAGCAGCCTCAGGATTGTTATAACCTGGGCTGTCTGCTAGCTTCCCCCCAAGGGGCTGTCACAGCTGTCAGGGACTGCTAGAGCAAAGTGCAGTCTTCCCCCCACCCCCAACACACCTGCTATG
Source organism: Emys orbicularis (assembly GCF_028017835.1). NCBI lineage: Eukaryota > Metazoa > Chordata > Testudines > Emydidae > Emys > Emys orbicularis. Next base: position 254,877 of record NC_088703.1, on the reverse strand, counting down.
CCAGGGAAGATGCCATAGATTGGGGTCTATGCACAGTGACCTCCATAGTCCATGTGGAGCGGCTCTGGCCACAGGCTGAACTAGAAAGTAGGTGAGGGCTGCATGGCAGCCTGGCACCCAAGCCCTGGTTTGGGCTAGACATCAGGATTCATCTTTCCAGACTTTCTACCCGAACACTCGATGTCTATCGGGTGGGCTGAGAACCAAATCGAGGACCAGTTATATCATCAAGTGCATGGAGCATTGGAAAGGGTTAACATTTGCCTCTGGGATACTGTGCAGTTCAGAGGTTGCACTCTACTTTAGCAGAGCCTGTTTCCTTCTCTGACCAAGCTGGAGGGAAAGCAGAGTGAGAAAGCCTGAAAGGTGAGAGACTCTTTGGATTCCAGTGCTGGCTCTTTGAGGCTCTGCTGTGGCATGGGATGCCTTGATAAAGAACTGCAAATAGAAAGCTGTCAGGAGAGAAGACCTCAGCTTTAACAGGGGACTCTGGGGGAGGAGGCCCAGCAAGGAGGACTGAAACAAACTAGCCAGAGAAAGCTAAATCCATACACCCAGCAACGGAGACAAAATATCCCAAGCTCCAGGCCTTTATGGGTCTCTTAGACTATTTCCCTTTGTGCAGATCATGTCTCTTCTGCATCATTAATGAAGCCTTTTTATTTCATTAAATTTTAAGAAATGCCACATTACACACGTAGCCAAATGCAAAGATTAGCAAAGGGAAAAATCTGTTTCTGGTCAGTGACTACAATGCAGTGCCATCTGCTGGGGGCTGCAAGCCAGCTGCCTGTAGTTATCATTCAAGCAAAGCCCAAGTCCCCCGTCCCCCCCATCCCCCCAAGTATCATTTGTGTTTGGCAGTGCTTTGTCCCAGTTATATATTTTTGTACAGTGGTTTGCAAACTAGGAAACACCCTGAACTATCTAACTGGAGTAACCATGAACCTGGATAAGACATGCCTCTATATCCCATTGATGCAGAAAACAAATTGCTGACACGTGGAATCACCTAAGAATGCTACAAACTCCCTGAAATGCAAACAGAAAGTGTCAGGCTAACATCAGGGAGAGATGAACTAGAGGTGCACATGAGAATGCACGTACACACACACACACACACCCCGCTATTCCCACACAGCTGCTCTCACTTTTTACAAAGATAAGACCTCCCTAGTCAATTTAAAGAGTTTCTCTGACACTAATTTGAGGAGAAGGATGCAAAAAGGCAGTGACACACTGAGCTATCTGTGCTCGTGTCTCATGACATGCTCGAAGGACAAACTTTTAAACCAGCCTGGCAGAATCTGATTTTGCAGAAGTGTTGGTAGCTTGGACACTCAGAAGCAACTTGATGTATTTATCTCAGGAAACTGTTTCAAGGAGCAGATGAACAAACAAAGAGAGCATAAAGAAGCACAGTGCCCCTCCAATCTCTCTGTTCTTTACCTGAGGAATTTGCTTTTACTTATGTGGAGTTTGCTTTCATCGTAGTCACTAAGTGTTGTGACTCATTACCACAACAGTTCCATTGAGCTCATCACTGATGTAATGATATAAAAACAGAATGAGCTCAACATGGAGTCTCTTTCCTTGGCCATGGGGAGGTTACCAATTAGCTCACCTGGTACAGATCCTGCAGCTAAAAGGGCCTTGGTTTGCATCTCAGTTTTGAGTGTGCATACCATCGCAGGCAAGGCTTTGATTGGCAGTGGCATCCATAATAATTAGCAAGCTAACAAAACAGGGCTGGAATCACCCCGCTTTACTCATGGAAAATTCCTGCTTCTCTTCTATTTTTAATGTGAAATATGAAATATAAAGTATAGCAACATAACAAAAAAAAAGGGGGGGGGTGAAATTCAGCCCTGTACAGAGGGCCCAGCACAAGGCCCAGATAGTACTTAAGTCCTACTAAAGCCATTTATTTTAAACAAAATATAAAGCTAAGACATGGCAGACCATTGTTAGGAGAGGCTTTTCCTCTTGGTGACAGCATTCTGGACTCCGAGCAATGGGTGCCTTATAAATGTGTGAAATAATAATTACTATTCAGTGTGGTGTTAACATGAAAACAGGCAATTGTATGAAGTTGTCCATTTTTAAAAATTTCCAAATGTTTTATGGAATAAACTCTATTTTCACTTGAACCACATGTGGTCCTATACCAAGAGTCCTGTTGTTATGTACTGTCTTCCTGTCATTTTCTCTCCTTGTCTTAGTCCCCTGCAGTCTCAAAGACAGCCGGTTTCCCTTTCCTTCCATGTGGTTCAGGGACCCCAATTCTGATCAGAGATGCACTGTGTTTTTCCACACACTCTTGAGCTCTGCTCAGAATTGGTCCCCAAGTGTTTTCAGAACAGCAATTCAATCCTGCTCTAAGCTGTCACATGTGTCTAGTTAAACAGGAATTTGTCACTTCTTCCCTATGTCCCTGGCAGCCCTTGGGATCGCTTTTTGCATTGCTTACCTCTTAAATTTCCTTTATCTTGAGATCAAACATTAGTGATTTCCCAGGGAAGATTCATAGCAGCAGAAGGCCTGTTCCATATTCTTTATTTAGAGAATCAGGATAAAAGGCAGGTACTAAAACAAAACAAAAACAGACAAGTGCTTTGTGTTTGTTTTCTTAAGACTGGGTCACACAGTCATTGCATTTGCTATGAGATAGCTCATAGTTATGGATTTTATCATTGCTGCACGAGAACTCCTTGGACACAGATCAGAGGATGTGACAGTAGTCATGAATATCAGCAATAAGACTAACCCCGTGAAGTTATAAAAAATACAACAAAAATCCTACACCTTTTTTTGGAGTCAGCTCAAAATATGGGTCTTGGTTCCTGGACTCCCCCACTTAAATGCAGTTCATGTTCCTACAGCTAAACTATTAATGTAAGTATAAATAGGTTGTCAATAATGCAAAGGTACAGTTAAACAAAACACACTGCACTGGAGTTTATAAACAGGCTGAGAGGATGCCACTGAACTCTATTAATTCCCCACTCTGAAGTGACTGTGGTGCCTTGGCATTGTTTCTTTTAATGCTTTGCACAGGAAGATACTACTGTTACCTAGAGTAATAAATGATGACTATTTAACGATCCCACCCTGCACATCACACTCTGCAGGTCAAAAAGGTCTTGTATTTTTCAACAGAAATGGGAGCAAATTTCACCACAATTGAAACAGTTTTTAGTTATGGCACAAGAAACTAGGCAGAATCAGGAGCTTCTGCAGGGTAGAGAATAAGATCAGAGCTAATCACAGGTATTATGGTATTGGGTAACTAGAAACACATTCAGAAAAAAGCCCAGTGGATTGTCTCTGATGTGGAATCCCAGGCACTTCCTACAAGCTTCTAGACTCCATGTTACAGACTAACTGAAGCATTTTCTCTCTCCCCAACCCCCCAGCCCCACTTTTTGCAGCAGAGCTGCTAGTAATGAAGGTATAGTTTGTTCTTCAAAATGTGCTTCCTTTGCTTTAGATGCTGAATCATGGTGCAAAGACCTAACACTTCATCTGCAGGACTCCAATTCTCATCTTTTGTACCATCTCCACCTGGTGCATGTGGTAGCTTCAAGTTTTCTTAGAGATTCTGGCCCTGATCTGCTCCTGTAGCCACCCAATGAAAGAACGTGGAATATGAGGTGATCTGGAGAAAGGCAGTCAGGTTTCAGGATGGATTTAGTTGGGTGTGACACCAGAGATTCAATGTAGCGGCCCTGGCAGCTACTAGACAAAACACAGGCCTCTCCCCATGTGACACTAGCCTCTATGCACACTCAACACAGATCTCTTTCCTGTATCACTTACTGCTTCCAAAACAAAGTGTCCCGTCCCCCAGCATGGAGTATCCCCAAGTGGCTCAGAGAGTCACTGTAATCCTGGTGCAGTGGGCACAGCCAGGAAAAATGGGGGGTGGCCAATGCATCTCTGCACCCTGGAAATCTCCAGCTGGTAGAATGACTCCTGGGTGTGTGTGCTGCCAACACAGTTTGGAACTGGCCTGATGTCTACTGGCCCCATAACTCACAGGAAGGGGGTGCCCACTTTGCATTCCCTACCTGAATGATGCCTAGCCCAGAAGGCCCACGCCTCAGGCTCTTTGATTCCCAATCTTGGAAGCTGATCCCTTCTCATTGATTTTTGCCAGCGAAACGGGTTATTGCTGCCTCTCAGCAGGTAGCATATTAATTTTCTGTGACATCTGAATTTGTTACCCAAGTTAACATCATTCAGTTTGTCAGGTCCTGTTGAGAATGACAGAGCCAACGGAAATTGCTCTGGCATTAATTACACACTATATCCTCTGCAGCAGTTAATCCTGATGATGAGATGCCCTTACTGCAGTAGATGCACTGTTAATGCAATAAGACAAAAATTTTAAACTAGACCAGGGGGTTGCAAACTGGCACATTCATCACTGTTGTGCTGTTGCCGCCAGAGTCCCAGTGTTTAAAGTTGCACTGAAACAAAGAGAGCAATTCCAGATTTAGGGCTGTGCTTCCATCCAGCACTCCGGGAAGTATGATCCCAGGGAGAAACAGCGTCACGTTGCACAGCTGCTCCTTCTGAGAGGCCTCTTTTGATGCTACTTTTACAGGACCAGTGCCACAGAAATCACCTAGCCCTGAATTGTCCCCTCTGGATCCACATGGGATAGATTTGAAGCTGCCCTGTAATAATTTATTAATACTGTATGTTGGCCTGCCTATTGAGATGTTACTGTATGAATATATTGGTTTAATTTAATAGGGGGCTGTTGGGAAAAACAAGCAGGAAGGGAAAGAATGGCTCAGGATAAACCACTTCTCAGCAAACACTTGAGAGTTGTTAAGAGACGATGCCAGGATAGGAAAAGGCCTGAGAATGCAGAAGAACAGAAGACCTCTGGCAGTTTAAAAAAGGTCGGTCGGTCTTTCTCTCTCTCAAGAGAGGTTCAAGGGAACCAGACAGACACAGGAACCTGATGGGGATGGGGCGGGTGTGAAGAAGTTAGGCCTGCCATCAGGGGATGGTAAAACTATAGATACACACATACATAGACAGTTTTAAAATCCTTTTTTTCTAAATGTTTTGTTCCTAAGATTACACAACACTTCGGTTTAAGACTATCTGGTCACTGTATAGCACCTGTAGCACCCCGAAAGGGAAGAAATGCAAGTGCCAGAACCCAATGGGGCCTTCTGGGTAAGCAGGGTTGGTACACAGGGTACCGTCACACAACGGTTGGTCTAAGAGTGGGAGAACTGTGGAGTGCCGCCCCAAGAGACCTGAAGGCATGAGGCCTGACATTTGAGGGGGTGCACTCAGAGAAACCAGAAAGGGGACAGAGATGCAGCTAACCCTGTAACTGGGACGCCTTGCATGAAAGGGACTGTGCACAAGGCACCATGCTACCAGCACAGATTGGGGGCTTGAGCCATCTCCCACCCCAAAGCTCCCAGCAGGTGCTCCGTATGGATTGATTTAAATCACCAAACTGGAAACCTTGATAAAAACAAATCCGTTTTAATTTTGTTTTGCATTTGTACTTTCAGTTATTTTGCTAAAGAAAGGTCAATTCACATCAGTTGGTACTTTTTAGTTAACGAGGATAGACTATATCTATACACATATCTTTATTTAAGCAATTATATAGCTTAGCACACATTTATTGAGATTCTTAATTTTTATAGTTGTATTACATTAGAAAATGGTGAATGACTCATTTCTTATTTACTAGATATGATTAATTTTTCACTTGTAATCTGTGTCAAACTGCATTTGGATGGAAATTGAAGGAATTCAATTACAAATGCACAAACAGCATTTTAAAATTGTTTTCATTAGTTAAATACAACTAGATTAAGGTGCTGAATACATAGGAAAAAGTATCATGTTTTGCATTTAAAACTGATTTATTAAACAAAAAGAAGTATTATCTGCATTTAGTGAATTGAACTGGTTGTTTCTGGTCATCGTGTCCTTCGAGATTTTAGAACTAGTAGATCTCATTCTCTTAAACCTAGTTTTATTCATAGGTTGGGAGAGGAAAATAAGCATTCCTGTGATTTCAGCTCCCAAGCAGCTTCTCAACTTTGAATGACCTAGTCATTGAATTGCACTAGTTGAATAAACTGAAAAGAAGAAAATACTTTCTCTGCATCTGCAGAAGAGGCTACTGCTGTCAACAGTTGGTTTACACCCCTTCAACAAATTCTGGTTCCAGGTGCTTACCAGTGACTTCCATCAATTCAGTGGTTTGACTTTCTTTAAAACTTCGGCAGCAAACATATTTAGTACTGTTTAGTATTTTTTTATTTCATTTACATTATTTTAACAGATTATATGAAGTTTAAGCCTGAACATGGGTTGTCAATTTCAAAATTTAAATTTAAATAAATACATTTATCTTTTTAAAAAATTAAGTACAAAAATCCATACCCTGGTTCCATAGCAGGAGAGAGTGGTGGAGACAGGCTAGAGCCAGCAGAACTTGTACCTAATCCCCTGTCCAGCCCCAGAGCTATTCCCCAGGAAAAATAATACAGCCTGGGACCATGTGATCTTCTCCACATATTCCTCACCCCTTCCCTGTGACAAATAAAGGCAAAGAGAGCTAATTGGACCAGGCTATTGGGGGGAGCCCTGTTAAGAGCTGCACCCAAAAAGCCTCTTGCAGTGCACAATAAGACATTTTATTGGTCCTACAAAACCCAGATATACTTGGTATACTTGTGTTGGTGTCACTAGGCATCACCCTAGGTAACTTGGGGTGGGGGTGGGGGGTGGAAGACCACAAGAGTCGATGAAGCCCCCCCGCTCTAGGCCAAAGTGAACCAAAGCCCCTCCATGTTAAACTTTACTAACCTCACAGGCCAGCAGCTGGAAAGCGGTAGTAATAAGGGGAACCTACATGCTTCTAGCTGAAGGACAAAATAACTTGCAGAAGGGAACATTGCGAACAAGCTACACAGCCAAGGTCGTTTAATGTAACTGCTACAGGGGGAGGAAGGGGGGGGGGAAGGAAAGGATAAAAAGGGAAAAACTGCTTGTATCAGCGCGCTTGATTTGAGACATGCTGGTCTCCTAGTGCCTATTCAGAGCTCTTGAATAAACTTTGTCTGCTTCTCCACCCTGGTGTGTTCATTGGCGCAAAGCACACCGGGCAACGAACCCCGCTGTTGCCCCCCTCGGGCCCTCTGTGCTGGCAGCACTTGCGTCCATTGGCACCTTAGCTATTAACCAACTAATCAAACAGATACAGCCATCTCCTTTTTATAGAATATTCTCGTAACCAGCTCCACAATCAGCCAACAGAGCAGGGACAGCAGTGCAGAGGCACCAGGGTTTGGGGCTGAATCCTGTGACTTGTGTGTGGCCCCCACACGAGGCAACATGAGAATTTGGGAAGACTCTAATAGGAAGGAGATCCTTACAGAGATACAGACCCCTTCCTCCCCAGATTTCCCTCCTATGTGTTTTACTATTGCAGAAAGTGACCTGGCCCAAGGGCCTGTCCAAAGAACTCCGGGTGCCAATTACTGGGTAGGCAGGTCTTTAGGGAAGAAGGTGTCATGTAACCATGGGCAGGTCACCAGACTGGGTGCCTCAGTCCCTCCAGCAGGTTTAGCACACCAGCAGCAGAGAGAAAAACCAGCATCCCTAATTCCCAAAGAGGAACCGGCGTTACAGAGTTCGGATCTGGGTTTTTTCCAGAGAGAGGATCAGAGCTGTAGTTTTAGCTCAGCCTAGGGGTCAAGTGCAGAGTTCCCATTGGGTGCACTCCTATGCAGAATTCTGGTTCAGACCCATCTTTATTCATTACCCCTTTACATAGGGGGTTCATCAACCCCAGCCTAATTTTGCCTTTTCTTAAATCTTTTGGCTAGCCCTCTGTGAAGTGTGACAGGCTTTACACAGAACTAAGCAGAGATATTTCTCATCGGAAGCTGCATCCATTTTCTTTTCACTGAAGGGTATAATATACCTCTTTCCTACTGAAAAATTGTAGCTGCTTGAAATAACAGTGCTTTGCCTTCCAGAGAATGCTGCAGCCCTAGGGGGGAAGGGAGTACAGTGACAAACCCACAGCATGGTGGGGAACGTCAATACAGATTTGGGGTTTAAATGGCTTTTATAAATAGACGCATATCAGACTGGTGGGGGGAATGCAGCTGCCTGGTATTGTCCAGCATAGCTAATAAGCAGTAGGAATAGCCTTCTCCAATGCTCATGACATGATATTCAGAGTCAAGAGAAAGCCCTGAGCAGAATGCTCTTCAGAAGCCAGGGAAAGGCACTTTGTTGCTACTGGTGTCATTGTCAGGAAAGTGGTGCTCTCTTTCCTCCAGCCAGGCAGCCCTTTGTCCAGCTATAATGTACCAATCACCGTGGTAACCAAATATAGTATGTATCAATAAGATGTTCAATAAATATTTAAGTTCAGTTTTAGCTGAACTGGTACTAAGTTATGGTAAGAGTGCAGTGGGCCCTGCACAGAGCCTACATACCATTTAATTCCTGCTTTGAGAGCTTAAGTGGCATGTAGAACTTGTGCAGAGCCCACTGCCTGGGATGAATGTCACCCAAAAGGTCTTTAACAACAACATCTTTACATAGCTCTGCTAATTACTAGGAGACCTATTGCCAATGATTTAATTTTGCAAATTAGCAAATGAACACAAACAACAGAAAAGTAAGAGCAAGAACAAGGCATCAAAAATGCACTTTGTTCATTTATTTGACAAATGCAGTTTAGTTTTAATTATGCATGACAATGCTTCTGAGTACTCGGGTAAGCATTCTGCAAGAGATTTTTGTATGAGTATGGATGCCTTAGTAACATGAGACCTCACTAAGACTTTGCTGGAAAGCAGGGAGAGACTTTCACATGCTTTTGGTATGTGAAATTAATGAGGGTCTTCTATATTTTGCATTTATTTAGTGCCTGATACTCATAGAGCTCAAGGTTCTTCTCTAACCAGTAGCTCATATTCCTCCTCTAAGACACTGCACAGCTAAAAGTGCCAAAGGATAAAGCTTTTGCCATTGTGGATGGGAATAATGAAAACATCCTTGACTTATTTGCATAAATACACTGATGCTCCAGACAACCTAGGGTTAATATAGAGCAACAGCAGTTGACTGAAACATTACCCACTGAAGCTACAAGCCATCTCATCTGCAGGACTGTACTGAATCGGGACTATTTTCAATACTGATTGTGATAAATAAAGGGTGGGGGGTAGCTCCCTTTGATGGACACCCAGCCAGCCAGTTAGCTGTTAAATCCCTCTTGGTAGCTGTTCTTTATTTGCTTTACCTGTAAAGGGTTAAAAAGTCCACCAGGTAAAGTAAGAACAGTGGGCACCTGACCAAAAGAGCCAATGGAAAGGTTAGAACTTTTTAAAATGGGGAAAGAAACTTTCCCTTTGTCTGCTGCTCTCTCTGCGCTGCAGGAACACGGATCAGCAATGCTATAAGCAGAAATGCTGTGTAAGGTTTGAATCAGGTATGAAAAATTATTTTCCATACCTAGCAGGACTCATTGGGATAAGGAATGCTTAGGTAGACACGATCAGGTTATTTCTTTATTTTGGCTTGTGGATCTCCTCTGTGCTAGCACCAGATGCTTTTGTTTGCTTGTAACCTTTAAGCTAAACCCCCAAGAAGCTATTTTGGGTACTTAATTTTTGGAATTGCTCTTTTAAAATCTAGCAAAAGCCTAAGTTCCAAATGTATTTTCTTTCTTTTTGTTTTTAATAAAATTTACCTTTTTAAAGAAAATTTACCTATGGATTGGATTTTTGGTGTCCTAAGAGGTTTGTGCATAGGCTGTTTGATTAACTGGGGGCAACAGCTAATTTCCTTTGTTTTCTTTCTCCCCGGAGGGGGAGGTGAAAGGGCTTGAGGGTACCCCACAGGGAGGAATTCCCAAGTGCTCCTTCCTGGCCCAAGGGTGGAGGGTTTTTTTGCATTTGGGTGGTGGCAGCGTTTACCAAGCCAAGGTCGGGAAGAAGCTGTAACCTTGGGAGTGTAATACAAGCCTGGAATGGCAAGTATTAATTTTTAAAACACTTGTGGGCCCCCACTTCCTGCACTCGGAGTGACAGAGTGGGGATTCAGCCTTGACACTGATAAACAAGCAGGAGTGGCTTAGAGGCCACTGTACCAATATGCCACCAGGGCCTGAGGTATTGCCTCCCTGCCATTCCCAGTCCCTAGTGAATTAGGAACGGTTCAGCACCACTAAGGGTTTAAATGGGACTTAAGTGATGAACAGGCCTCCAGTTGGCCTTCTGCATTAGTGAATTCCAACCCAGAAGAATAACTCCATCTAAATTCTACTTCCTAACTTGGCAGGATTAAGGGAAATGAGAGGCTCGGAGTCCATTACTCATTATTTGGGCTTGGCATAATTCGATTTTCATTTGCTTGTAATTTCCACTCATAATACAGATTATTTTAAAGCATTTTTTCTATTTTTCAGTGTTCACAGTTGTGCAAAGTTATGGGTTTTAAGCACTTTCTCAATGTGTATCTATTTAAATTTTCACAGTTGCAGGAAATTGGGGGAGAGGTCAGACAATAATTATTTAATTACAGTAGACATTCAAAAAGTTAAAGGTTTATAACCATTAAAACACAAAGTGTCAACCTCACATGTCAAAATATACCAAGTAAAGATCATTAAGTCAAACTAACAAGTTCTCAAGCAGCGTTTTTCTTGCTTTGCCTAGGTAAATTTCGATTGTTGTCTTTCTGTGCATGTACAGTGAAATCAACGTTTACCGATAAAATCTAATCCTTCCAAGCTTATTATTATTGGATCAGCATCACAGCAGGGCTTGGTCAGTGGGGTAACATTTATGCTGCTGTGGGGTGCAGAGAGTCATAAATATTCAAGCCTTTATGAAATGAAAAATCCTGAGATAACAGGTGCTGTGGCAGGTTGAATTCTCAGGGAGTCACGAGAGAAATCACTTAGCTCTGGGAGAATGGACAATAAATCTTAACCCACAACAGTGTGAACTGATTGCCCTAAAAATAGAAATCGTATTACGCACACATTCAACGTATTCCTCTGGCCAAGCACGCAAGAGCCCGTGTCAACAGAGCTGGCTAATTTCCCACACAGAGGGTACCCTGGTGGAATGAAATATTCTCCCCTTGGAAACTCATTCATGTCCAAAATGATCTGCAGAGTTGATAGGCATCTAAGAGAAAACATACGTCTCAGTTAAAATTAAATAGATTTCTGAGCCAGGTAGAAAGGCTTTTCCCAAGTGAAAGCTCCAGAGTCCATAAGTGTTACCTGACTGACAAATTCCTTCAGAACCAGGGTGGGTGGGGGAGGAACAGTCTTACCCACAGTGTCCCAGGTTTGCTACTCTATGCAACGAAATTTTAAAAGAGAGAGTGGAAAATGTTTCCTCAAGGAACAGAGACAAAAGTGATGGGGCAGCTGTGGTTTGGAAGTAGGTATACAAACAGTATCCTTCCTGCCCTGGGAGGTGGGTCTCTTCTTTTACTTTCATGTGCAGCCAAAGAATTGTCAAATTTTGTAGCAACTTAGGTAAGCAATGGTTGTGCAAGTAAACAAGCCCAAAATTTGTAAATCAAAGAGCGGGAAGAGGAAGAATACCCATTGTGCCTGCCCTCATACAATTTAAATCGATCGGTCTCCACAATCTTTCATTGCGTGCATCCCTCTAGGTGGGCCATAAATGCCATTGCAAAGGCCTTTGATGCTTTGTGGAGACTGGATGCCTTATCCAAGAGTTGGACCGCTAACTCCTGACTGAACTAGCTTGTTGCCAAGGTATCTCTAGCAGGGTTCCAATAGCCTAATCCCAGCTCTACCCCATATGTATCACGTCAAACTCTTGAACAAAAGATTAGAGTTAAAGGAACATTTATGCCACTAAGTAACAAGCACCTTAGATGAGCAAGTTGTTGACAGCAGCACATTTTAGCATAACACTGAACTCTGGGTAAGATGCAAGCAGCGAGAGATTAGTATTTACAATACACAAATTTCAGAGACATCAAACAAGTCTCAGCAGGGGGAGTGTATCTTATTTAGAGTACTTCCGTTTTTACTTCATTGTATTAAACAAATGAAAAGGATCATAAAATTAGAATTTGCAGAAGTCTGCTGTGCTCTACAGGTCTTTATCTATTTCAGATGTGGAAAAAATGAAGCTAATCTGAATCCTTCACCTAGATGATGCAACACAACCAAATGGTACAATTTAGGCTTTGTTTGTTTTTCCTGAAACTTTCCAAATTATTTCTTCAGAAATTAAAAGTAGCACTAGAGGCCCTTCTAAAACAATGGGATGTCGCTATCATCATGGCCTAAGTCACCAAGCAGAAAGGCAGCTGAAAAATGTTAAACGCAGATTTTTGTCTATCTTACAGGTCCTCCTTCTGGAGTTAGTCCCAAATGGATGTCAAACTCAGCCTTATCAAGCTTCTCATAGACTGTTTCCTCATATGTAATACATATGCTCAACTCCATACGGTAATGCACAAATAGAATATTATAATTATTTCTATTGCAGTAGCGCCTAGATCTCTGAGTCATGGACCCAGCCCCACTGTTTTAGACACAATAAAAAGATGACCCCTGCCCCACAAAGCTTACTGTCTAAGACAGGAGAACACAGATAGATAAAGACAGGCAGGCAGGGGAGCACAAGAAGAAATAAACATAAGATTGCTGGAAAATTAGAAAATTGACAAAGACTATTTTTCTGTTCACAGTAACCATAACCTGAAGAGCCATGAAATTCTGACTGAGTATTCTGCAGTATAATGCTGAGAGTTTCCAAGAAAAAGCTCTTTTGTGCTCCACATCCTAGAACACTGGGTATAGAAACTAGAAAATGACCTGCAACACCGCTTTAATCAGACACAACATTCTCAAACTTCATTCATTCATAGATTCCAAGGCCAGCAAGGACCCTCACCAATTTATCAACATCCTTCTTGAGTTACAGGTACCAGAAGTGGACACAATATTCCAGCAGCCATCACACCAGTGCCAAAAACCTCTTGACTCCTACTCAAGATTCCCGTTTATGCATCCCGGGATCGCATTAGCTCTTCTTCAAATAGAAGAAACCTCAGACCCAATTTTCCTCCACACCTGTCTGGGGCCTTCTCAGCTCAGGCTAAAGCCATATTCCCTGTACAAGTATTTAACATCATGCATACACAACAGAATTAGAGTCATTAGCTTCAGCATTTCTACCTGGAAGGTGTCCCCCCTCAACTGGGATGTGCCAGCACATGACTATTTCTAATCCTGAGTGGCAAGGCATTACCAGTTGTAAATATTGTACCTGCCCTGTTTCAGCCTGCTCAGAGATGTGAATGGGGGCGGAGGGATAGCTCAGTGGTTTGAGCATTGGCCTGCTAAACCCAGGGTTGTGAGCTCAATCCTTGAGGGGGCCACTTAGGGATCTGGGGCAAAAATCAGTACTTGGTCCTGCTAGTAAAGGCAGGGGGCTGGACTCAATGACCTTTCGGAGTCCCTTCCAGTTCTATGAGATAAGTATATCTCCATATATTTAGCTATTTACTATAGTTGATATTATCGGACTGTGGTTCAGAGGGTAGTAATACAGCAACAGCATTTCATCTCTCACAGCCCAGCAATCTTCCATGTACAAGTCTATTCAGCATCTTGCCTTTCCTCTATTCACTCTGTGCTGTCACAGAATGACTGAGAATGTCATTGTGCCACACTTTTATTCTTTAACATACATAAAAATTAATTAAACAAATTAAGTGACTTTGACACAAAAAATGGAAGGAATAAGGGAATGTAATAATTCACCCACAGCGTGAATGCAACTGATGGAATTAAAGGGGCAATTCTGACATTGACAAAATGAAGCACAATTAATGTTACAAGTAGGAAACAATCAAAAAAGCACCACAACAGAAATACAACATGTATAAGAATAACTCAAGGAAGAGAAAAATCTGCAGCCAAAATGCGTGTCAGAGTCAATAGAAAGAGAGAGACTTCAATGCATATCTCCACTGATTCACAAAGGAGACTGACAAAGAAACCTGTATAGAAGAAATTAATAGGATGTAAGAGGAACATATATAAACCACTGCAGTACTGCCAGCTCCAAGTATTCAGAAATCAATGCCTTGGACTCTTAGCATAAACATAGCGTATATTTTTGAAGAAAAAGTGTTGTACTTTACACTGAATTGGTTGGAATAATGCCAGGATTGCATATCCCGGTTCCATCTCTTTAAGCCTTCATCTTGACAGAGAGGTCAGCAGCATACAGCAATCTGGTGAGCAGGGCATGGTCACAGCGTAGGTTTGACCTTTCTGCAGACACCTCCATGGGGGACTGTGTATTCCAATTTTTACAAAAAAGTGTAATTAAATTAGCGTTCCAGCATCACTTGGATCTGTGAGTATAACATGCACACATTGCCACTGCACTGTTGCCAAGTCTTGTAACTTCATCATGAGTCTTGCAATATTTACTATTTTCCTTAAAGCCCCAGCTCCTGGAGTCATGTTGTTAGGTGAGAATCTCAGCTTTAATTTTACAAACTAAAACCCATAAGCTTCAAATGCCAGAAGGTAAATAAAAATAACCGAATGTGCATTTTTTTAAAACAAAAATCTCATAATTTTTGGGAGCCTGACATGATTTTGCACTGCCTGAAATTGGCAATACTGCCGTGGTTTATGTATGTAAGGTGCTCAGCTCCTTGAGAGCTCAGGCCCTTTGGAAAATGGAGCAGTAGGACCTGATCAGCATGGGGGGGAGGGCACCTCAGTTTGTTGTGTGGTCCCCAAATGCCCCCAAACCACATGTCCAAGAGTGGTTAGAGCAGTGGTTCTCAAACTTTTGCATTGGTGACCCCTTTCACACAGCAAACCTCTGAGTGAGACCCTCCCCATATAAATTGAAAACACTTTTAAAAATATTTAACACTATTATAAACACTGGCGGCGAAGCATGGCTTGGGGGTGGAGGCTGATGGCTCCCAACCCCGCACATAATAACCTGGTGACCCCCTGAGGGGTCATGCCTGCCCAGTTTGAGATCCCCTCATTTAGAGCCCCACTTGCTTCCTGCTAGGCCCAAGGTGCTTGGTCCCTCCCATGAGTTTTGGAGAGGCAGGAATTTACCACAGATATAATACCAGCAACTTTACCTGGGCAAGGACAGAGCCCATGATTAGTAAGAGGGACCTTTCAGCAACACACACAGCACCACCTCAACAGTACAATGCATGGAGCCCCCAGTCCTTAAGAGTACTACCACTGACCCATTATGAGTTCATATTGCACCATGTCAGCCTCAGTCCTGTAGGCCTATTACAGGTATCTCTTACCTCTCATGGTGATCCCTGGTGCTTGGGTGCAACAGGAGCTCAGGGTCTCTACTGTATCACAGGCCTTCGTTGCCATGGCTACCATTCCAGTCAAGACTCACAGGCAGGGCCTGGGCCACTTTCCCAGCCTGGCTACAGCCACCTATGCTGCTTCTCCCTAGGCCTATCCCTAGCCCCATGCCCAAGCTACCTTTGGGCCTGCTTGCTCCAGCCTCAGCCATGGGGCACCACTTTCCAATCCTACTTCTATGCCCACTGGCTGATAAAGTGGCCTACAGCCAGCCCCCAGCCCCACTTCAAAAGTGCTAAGCTCCCACTCTAGAAGTACATGCCCTTTCTCCAACCAAGAGCAGGGAGTGAGGGGTGGGATTTCCTCCCAGTCGTCTGGCCAATAGCTGCGTAGGGCCTGCTCTATTTGCTCACCCCTTAATCAATTATCTGGGCTTTGGCCAGGTAGGCCTGCCCTGTTTCAGATTGCTGCAGTGGGCATGGGAAGGGAGGCCTTCCCCTCAGGCAGCCTGTAGAGCACGCAGTAGCGCTTCTAGCACCTCCCCTTGTGCACTATGGTTAAAACTCTGAGCTAGAACTAGTGATTTGGGGTGCTGTGGTTTCTGGGGGCCCAACTTGAGGCACTTTAAAGGGGCCTGATTTTTAGAAGTCCAAAACAACCACAGCTGAATTCACTGGTGCTGCTGATGCTTAGCAGCCCTGGAAAAATGAGGCACCTTTAAAGTGTCCCAACTTGAGCACCCAGACATGGGGGCACCCCAAATAACAGCCATATCTGAATGTTTGGGCCCACAATAATAGGGAATAGCTGTGCAGGCAGCTTGACATGTGCAGCAATGGGCCGGAGCGACCAAGTGTCCTATACTCCA
Organism: Emys orbicularis; assembly: GCF_028017835.1. Classification (NCBI taxonomy): domain Eukaryota; kingdom Metazoa; phylum Chordata; order Testudines; family Emydidae; genus Emys; species Emys orbicularis. The sequence goes on along the minus strand of NC_088703.1, from coordinate 238,624 downwards.
CTAACTGCATTGAATAAATGCAGGAGAGGGCTCTGAGGTTCCCCAGGAATGGGGGAAATAAATGTAAAGTTAGATTAAACATGCTGTAGCTTTAACCCCTCACAGACCCATGTGCTCTCCCACCCCTTGCTCTCCAGGTAGAAGTGTGGGAATTGCCATAATGGACTAGACACATGCCCTGTCTCTGACGATGTCCAGATGTTTAAGAGGACAGTGCAAGAACCCCCACAGTATATAGATGGGAGGCAATAAAAACCTCCCACGATGGTCCTACCCTTACCACTAATAGAGATTGCCTTTAAAACATGAGGGTTTATCTCCTGTCCAATAATGCCTGCATCTGTAATTTTCACTCCATGCATCTGAAGAAGTGGGTTTTTTACCCAGGAAAGCTTATGCCCAAATAAATTTCTTAGTCTTTAAGGTGCCACCAGACAACTCCTTGTTTTTGTCCTATACTCTGTTAGTATTAACTATTAATAACTCTGGAAAGTCTTGTTAACCACATAGATGTCTCATCTCTCTTAGCCAGCAGGACATCCTGCAAGGAGAAGTGAGTTCCAAAGGCTAGTCACACCTTGTGTGAAAACATATTTCCCTCCTCTATCTGTTTTGAATTTGCCACTTCCCAATGCAACTGAATCTCCTCTTCTTCTGGAGCGGGGAGATAGAAGCTCCTGCTCTAGCCCAGTAGTTTCAAACCGGTGGTCCTGGGACCCCTGAAGGTGACTAAGATTTCCAAATTGTCTGCACCTGGCGCCTCTATTCGAAATTTGTTAGGAGTCTGCCAGTGAAAAAGGACGAACCCCGCTGCTCTAGACTACTCCTTATTTTATATACCCCCATGCTCACCCCTCAGCTGTCCCTCAGTCCCGCTGAACCAACCCCCATCCCCTCCCCGCTGCTTCTCCCCCGCAGCCACTGCTCTCCAGTCGCCTTCTCTCCTGCCTTCCCGCCCCCAGCGCCGGGGGAGAGCAGCCGCAGCAGCCCCGTCCCCTCCCCAGTAGGTATCTGCGGGGGGAGGGGGCGGCAGCCCGGCCGCTACCGCGCTTGCTCGGCTCCTCCAGGCATGAGGGCGCGCCCGCCTCTCCAGCCTCCCTGAGCCAGGCGGGCTGCGTCCTCAGCCGCTGCCGCCGCCTGTTCCGGGGCTCGCCGAGCAGGGGGCGGCCGGGCACCTCCGGCGGCAGGAGCGGGGCCGGGGACGGACCGCGCGGGATGGAGCCGCAGCCCCGCGCGCCCTGACTGAGCCCCACGCACCCGCCATGCAGCCGCCGCCGCGCCGCGTTACCGGGCGGGAGCCGCCCCGCGCCGGGGTCCCGAGCCGGCCCTAGCCACCCCGAGCTTGGCAGCAGCAGCGGTGCCGGATCCCCCGCCTCGCCTCCCCGCGGAGCTGCCGCCGAGCCGGGACCGGCCAGGCGCGGTGAAGGGGGTCCCGGAGCCAGGCCGGCTCAGTCCTGGCTGGCGCCGGGCCGGGGGGCGCATGGAAGAGCCCCCCCTTTCCAGCCGGCTCCGTAGCTAGCCGCCCGCCGGGCTGAGCCCCGCAGACCCGCCCGCTGGACTCGGCCAAGGGCGCTGCCTCAGCCCTGCCGGCCCGGGCCGGGCGCAGTGACCTGGGGGCTCGGGGACCCATCGGGGGGAGTAGGCGACATCGCTTGCAGGGGGCTGGGCGGATTTACACCGGGCTCTGGATTCCCTTTGGGGGGGAACCTGGATGTGATTTGTTCTTCTTCCTACCGACCGGCGGGCGGCCGGAGAGAGACCAGCCTGCGGGACTGAGCCGCTGGGCGCCCCCCACCGAGGGGCCCCTGGGCAGCTGCGACTCGTGCTTGGCCGGGGGCAGAGAGCTGGGGAACCAGCCTGCCCACTCCGGATCACTGCGGTGCCAGCGCCTCCACCTCTTCCAAGGTAATTCCCTCTCTTTCCACCCTCCAGACCTGCCTGTGCTGGTCAGACATTACCTGGCGTGGAAGGGAAGCGCTGATGTTGCGGGGTTTGGATGGTGGGTGACAGCGCTGCCCAGCTCTGCAAGGTGTTATCCCCTGGGAATGGTGCAGCCTGATCCTGCTGTGTCGGGGACTCACTACCTCTTCTCCTGGTTCAGAGCCCTAGATCTGGAAAAGAAGGAATATGTACATGGTGGCCAGTGAAAGTCAAAGCTAGGGGAGGGAGCCCTGGCATGTACTTACTTCCCTTTACAAAAATGTCTGGATTTCTTGGCCCTATGTTTATCTAGAGGGTTAGTTAATTTTTAAAAAAGTTGTAGAAAGCTCTGGTTGTTGGTGCTATGAAAGAAGCACTTGGGTGGGTTTTAATATTTGTTGTTTCCTTGATGTCCTGATTTCCATGCTATTAAAATAATGCATAGGAGTTAAACTTGAGAAAACAGATGATGAAGAGAGAAATCTTGACTTTGTATGCTGTCTAGGAGATACAGTGTCTGCTATAAATAGAGATATAGACTCAACTAATAAGGGGACAAAAAGCATCTAATTTTTTAATTATGTTTGCATTCGTGTTTGACTGCCTCAGCATCTTAACATTTTCTAAGCATCAGCCAGAAGATAAATAATATGGGATGAACAGACTCTAACAGTTTCATGATTTTTTTCCTAGTTCTTGATAAATTGCATTGTCAGATGTGCCTTGTGTTGCTGTGCCAGTGTTTTAACACACACTCTCTCTCTCTCTCTCTCTGAAGAGAAATGAGATCCAACCTTAACATTACAAACACCTGCTGATAAGTGAAAATGCTTCTTATTCAGTGAGTCACTTTACAGAGCAAGTCAGAGTTGATTTTACACTGAATAAAGCTCCTTGTAATTGGTAACTTGATCATATGTGATGGCTAAAATAAAACTCTCTTAGCAGAATTCTCTCAGGCATTTCATTTCCCCCTTTGTACAATTCCTGGTTTAAATTATTGGTGCCTCATAGTTGAAAATAGTTTTTTTTTAAAATGGCATCCAGAAACCAAGACCTGCCAAAATCCAAGCCTGATAAGAATTAGGCTGGGGTTTTTTTTTGTGTGTGAGGGAGAGAGAGTTTAATTTTGGCATATAATTTATGCAAAAAGTTTCTAACATTCCACTTTATACACATTTTTAAGGGTTACACCTAATGTGCTGTAACTAGCTGAAGGGAAGGAATCCTGATAAGCCATACAGTGCTGTTGTTTATGTGAGGCTCATGTTTTGTGCAGTGATAGGATGAAGTGGAGCTATATAAATGGATCATAGTTGATTTTTTTTTTTTTTTAATGTCCGTTGTATTCACATTCAGTCAGAACATCCTTTCAGGTTTCTTTGCGGTCTGAAGCTGGTTAAATGATCCTGCAACTACAGGGCACTGTACAGTTCTCATGTAAGAGATTATGGTATTGTCATTGAGACCTGCTAAGGTGATGCACATAATAAAAAAATGAAATGACTGCATAGATTGTAGGTTTGAACTGAGTTTGCTCAGATAGGAAGAAGCCTCCCAAGACCATTCACTGGGGAGCATCATTTCCAAAAGAACCAGACATAAATCTGAGGGCAAACGGGGTTCTTTATCTAATAGGAGTTTGAAACATCACAATAGCATAGTTACCTAAGAAAGTTTGTTTTAAGGATGCAAGATGCTTTTCCCTTTAAGGTTATTTTGGTGAAGGTTTTCCTTCTGTACACTGCAGCTGGGAGCACAGGCGTGTAAAGACTCCTATGAAGTATGTACAGTATGCCATTTAATCCCTCGTTAAATCTTGAAGATGTCTTCCACCTTCTTAAATAAAATTTTATCAGGAGTTAAGATTGATTTCGCCCCCCTTTCTGATCAGAATAAAGATGAAGTGCTTCTACTAAAATGCCATGATATGCATTAAAATATTGCTTGTAGGTACAAGATAGCTTTCAGATAAAAGCAGTTATGCTGCTCAGGGACCAGGCTAAAATACAGCTTTGACTCAACTGATAGAAAATCATTCTGAACTGTTGAGGCACAAATAGATTCTTTAGTAAAAAGATGAGTGGATGTCAAAATCACTTCTGTTCAGGAAAGCTACTACAAAATATGCTGGCTGCTCTTTGCTTCTAAGAAGCCAGTTGAAATTAATTATGTTGGGAGAATGAGGAAGCATCATTGTAGACTTAAATGTGGCTATTTAGAGACTCAAGGATATTAGATTGCATTAACATTTGATTATCTCATAAACCCCAAAAGTCATAGTTTAAAGGCAACTGGCTACAGTTCTTCTCAAATTATGAGATTTGTTTTTTAACTTTTTGTGTGAATTTAGCATTGCTGAGAGGTGCTAGCTTTGGTAGCCCTGCTGTCCGAGAACCTCACCACAGAACTGGTTACAGCACTGACAGTGTAAGTCTTGCTCCCTGCCAGCCTGCGATGAAAGAGAATTCTCCAAGCCTATTCAGTCCTTGCTGAGATTACCACAAGGGGGCCCATTCTGTGTCTGTGTACGGTAGGAATTGGTTTGAGACTCACTTTTATGGTGGAAACTGAACAGCCATTGACCTGCCCTGGATTTGAACTAATGACCTAGAGCTGAGCGGGTCTGTAGTCGATTACCAATTCCTAGAGCCACCCAGTCATCTTATGCTGTAAGTGCATGGTTTAGACTCTGCTGTGGTTTTATACCTGTAACACGAGAGAATCTAAGGTATAATTTATACATGCCCCAGGAGAGCACTGGCTAAAGTCAAGTTTAAAATCAGAATCCTTTGGTGTGTCAGAAATAAGTAGGGGCTCTAGGATGCTTGTGTGACGGGTACCGCTGAGCCCTCTGACCCATCAATCTAGGTTCCCTCTCACACTGTGATACTGTGACAAGCTGCAAATCTCTCCAGGTACTGCACTTACACAGACATGAATGCTTCTCCCAGCCTCTCATGAACCAACAACAGAGAGGCTCCAGCCAATTCCCCCCTAGCTCAGGACCCCACACCTGTACCGTCTTGCCCTGGTCAGAAGCCTGACCAGTATAAGTTTATTACCCAATCTGCCTCTCCATCAGTGTGGAGAGGATATGCACCAGATTTTGGTCCTGAGCTGAGGTTTCCCAAGCACTTCAAGCAAAATACCCTGTTTAAAGTAAAACATAAAACAGGTTTATTAACTACAGAAAGATAGATTTTAAGTGGTAGGCATAAAGGATAGAGATGGTTACCAAAGAAAATAAAAATCAGTGCACAACCTAAGTTCTATGAACTAAACAGGATTTGAATCAAGCAGTGTTTCACCCTGATAGACAGTACAGGCAGGTTACAGATCTTCCATACACAGGCTGGGACTCTTCTTCAGCCCAGGACCACCTTTCCCTTGTCAGTCTTTGTCCTCCAGATGTGTTTCCAGGTGTTGAGTTGTGGGGGGAAAGTGAGGCCAAGTGAGGGATAACTCAGTGGTATGAGCATTGGCCTGCTAAACCCAGGGTTATGAGTTTAATCCTTGAGGGGGCCATTTAGGGATCTGGAGGGGGAAAAAATCTGTCTGGGGATTGGTCCTGCTTTGAGCAGCAGGTTGGACTAGATGACCTCCTGAGGTCCCTTCCAACCCTGATATTCTATGATGTCACTTCCCCTCTTTTATAGTTTCTTCCAGCTTGCTGGAAAGACCCTTTGCTATGGACATGAGTCAAGCAGTCTCCATTGTCTTCGTGCTATCTCTGAGAAGTCTCCATTGTATACAGATCCTGGGATAGTTCTTGGGAGTGTGAATTCCTTCAGTGGGCCATCAGCATGTCTGGCTGCTCCATTGTTGTATCTGAAAGGCTCCAACATATTTCAGTAACACACACACATAGCAAAACTTCGTAACTTCCCATACAATGATAGCACATACACTCTAACAGGGTATTAATGTTCAACAGATCAAGACTTTTAAAATAATAGCTCACAAGGCATACTTTGTACAGAGTATATCATAATTATATGACATTGTTGAATATGGGGGTTCCATGGTGCTGTTTTGAGGTACAGAGTGCCACAGCTTGTCATTGGGAACTAGTGTTTGTTCTAACTAGAAATGTGCTGAATGTGTTATCTTAGAAGCAATTCACAGATGCCCTTTAAGAATGCATTTCTGCCAGCAGATTGGCTCCTAATAGGTGTGTTTCAAGACTGCACATCAAAGCTCACAGTTAAGTTCCTTCATCCTGTTTTTTTTTTTTTTTTTTTTTCAGAGTGAGGCATTTAACAGGGATTCATTGTTAAGGCCAGAAGGAACCCTAATGATCATATAGTCTGATCACCTGCATAACTAAGGCTAGGGAATTGTACAAAAAAAGGTCCTGCATCAGGCCCATAAATTCTTGTTGAGTGTATTTTTTACTGTGTGGTAGCCATGTTGGTCCCAGGATATGAGTGACACCAGTTGGGTGAGGTCATATCTTTTTATTTGAAGTTGGTCCACCTAGAATCTGTATTTTTTTAGAGAGACATACAATCTTGATTTGAAGAGTCCAACTGACAGACAATCCACCACATCTTTCAGCTCTTGCCAAGTATCTGCTCACTGGTCTAGTGAGGTGACTGAAACATGAGGGCCTTGAGACATACTTTATTCGGAAGTTCAGAACTTGGCAGCTCAGACTGGCTTGTCTAAAACTTTAATTAGCAAGTTTACAATTTGGAGCTTCACTGTTGTGCTGGGTAGAACTGATCAATCCAGCTCCAACTGGCCTCAACAGCTCAAGTTCTTGCTCAGGTAGGACAGTTCTTACCATTTCGGGGGGCTGTGTGTGTGTGTGTTGGGGGGCAGTTAGTAGGCAAAACTTTACTGAGAACACAAAGACCATCTTCCACACCAGATAGAATAAGACAGCAAAGCCTCTGATGTAAAATCTCTCATTCATCCTTTAAAATAATTTGCTGATGAAAGGTGCCAGAGTCCTCTCTGGAGATGGATGCTCTCTTCATCCACAAAAAGGTACAGCATGAGACCAGAAGTGACTGTTCAAGGTTTCTCTGGGTCCAGTGTACCTAGAGAAACCATCTTTAGGCAAGTTCAGCCTCTGAGTCCCTTTCAGTCAATCTGTTGTCTTTCTGCTGAGATTGCCAATAGAAATGGTTTTGGTGAAAAGTAATTTTGGGTTTTCATCAGAAATGAAAGCCTTGGTGTTGGTTTTAATGGAAAAACACCAAACTAAATTTGGTTGGTAAACACTTTCAGGTTTTGGTTTAAAACTTGGGTTTCATTTTTTTCTAAATTGAAAGCAATTGCGTTTTTTTTGTTTTTACAGAAAATGGTATTCAAAAACAATTTTTTTCCGGTTTGTCTTTAATTGAAAAATGTTAATGGGAAATTTCAGCACCTCTCCCCCAGCCCAAATTTCTCATGAAAAATAATTGGCCATTTTCTTTTCTTTTCTTTTCTTTCTAGCTGGCTGTTCTGGTGGTGGGTGTTGAAGTGAGTTTTGCTGGAGGTTGTTAATGAAACGCTACCGTGATAATTACTTGGCACATCAGTGTGATGAAGCTGATTAGATCACGGCTCCTCTTTTTACAAAGCTAAAACCATACAGGCCTACATTTGCAAAAGTGACTAGGGATTCTGGGAGCCCAAGTTAGCACTTTAAAGAGGTCTGAGTTTTAGTATATTCTGGAAATTGGGCTTCCCTTCGAGTGTTTCAAGTTGGGAGGCAGTATGGCCAGATGGATAGAGCACTAGACTGGGACTCAGGAGACCTGTATTCTATTCCCAGCTTGTCCACTGGTCTGCTGGGTAAATCCATTCTCCTCTCTGTGCCTCAGTTTCCCCACCTGTAAAATGGGGATAATGATGCTTGCCTTCTTTATAACGTGCTTTTGGATCTGCTGAGGAAAAGCGCTATATAAAATCCAGAGATTATAATTGGTTATTACTCCTACTCACTGGCCATGTTTGAACATTTAGGCCATGGCAACTATGTGACACAGGGTCAACTGGATCTCGGAGCTCAGGAAATGCAAAGACTCCAGGGGTTCAAGGCCAGATCCCAATTTATTAGCCACAAGAGCGCACCATAGCTCCAAATAGGGTTCCTGGCTTTTTTTTGTGCCTGCAGGTCTTTTCATCACTACATACAGGCAGTCCTTGGACTTATGACACAATTGGGTCCTGAAAATTGCGTTGTAAGTCGAAACGTTGTAACTCTGAACTTCAATCCACTCCATTGCGGGACCGAGCATTGTAAAGTTGAAACCAATTGTTGTAAGTCGAATCAGGGTGTCAATTCAGAAACGTCATAAGTGCCATTCGTTGTAAGTCGAACGTCGTAAAGTTGAGGACTGCCTGTACTCCTTCTGGTGACTTACCAGACCCGCCTACTCATAAAGGGGTAGCGCCCTATCCCAAAGTAGCCAGCTGTTGGATTGTGATGATATGAAAACCTGTCCATAGGTCTCAGCATTGTCAGACCCCAACCAGATAGGTTGCCCGCCAGCCAAGAACTTTAATTCTTCCAAGTGCCTTGGACCATTTGTCTCTGGCCTCCTCAAAGGTTATCTGGGGTAGAGAGGCTATGAATTTACATCCGACACTTCTCATCATATTCTTTTCAGAAAATGGAAAGGTCAATCTGCATGCATGTTCCAGAAGCATTTGCACTAATCTAACAGGGGAATCATTTCTATGGATATAATAAGTGAAATTTTGCTGCATTGGGAGGTATTGGACAAAGGAGAACTCTTGAGCATAATTTCAAAAGAGGATCTGCATTGATTTTTGTAACTAAGAGAAACTATATGCCTCTGATCCAATGCTTGGTTTTATGTCCTTTTCCAGAAGAGCAATTAGTCTGGGAAAATTGGCAGTGCTCAGCCCAGTTGTGACAGGAGTTCACTATGGAACAGAATTCCTTTGAAATATGTGCATATTCTCATCTAATCAGTCATGATCACATTTCCAGGCACATTTCTAGGATCACTGAACCTCTGCTGAGCCCAATCATGTGTACTCAGTACAATCTTGTGCAAGACCAAATAACTCCGCCTTTTGCTAAAGCTAGTGGTTCCAGATATTTTTTTTTTTTAAATCAAAACTAAATTATTTATATCCTTGTTGCAGCTCTTTGGCACCCAGCAGTTTCCGAAAGGGATTGTTAAGCACAAAGAAGGAGAGAGAAAAATTAAATCCCAGCCCAGGTTTTGCCGCTCATGTATTGCCTCAGATGCTTTCAAGTTTACTCTTTCCTGGAGAATAACGTGCTCCTAACCAGAACCCCACCCATGCCATCACTTCCATGTTCCTGGTTATCTTCAGTATTGACAACAAAATACTTCCTTTTCTCAGGAAAGAATGCACAGTCTGCTGGGCTTTGGGGGGTGGGGGTGGGGAGGAAGGAATGGTGAACTACCCCTTTGAAGGAACAGTCTGGAGCTTACAGCTAAAACAGTCTGTGTGCAATCAAGGAGCACCCTGCCTCATCCTTGGGGCTGGGCTGTATAAACAGGAAAAGAAAGCTGAGAGGGGACTGGGAGCCATGCTGGATGGGCCCTAGAAACGTTGTTTTTCGGACCATATGTTTGGCTGCTCGGTCTCGTGCCTTTTAGGTAAGGGCCTTACGAACCGGGCTTTGGCCTCCCCGTCTCGACTCTAGTACATGTAATTAAAAATAGCTAAGCTCATGCAATCTTGGGTCATTTTTTCTGGGAGGGTTTTGGGAAGGGGTTTTTCCTGAAGGGAGATTTAGAAAACTGTAGGGCCCTGTTCGTACCGTGGTCCTTCCCCAGACATAAGAACAGCCGTACTGGGTCAGACCAAAGGTCCATCTAGCCCAGTATCCTGTCTACCGACAGTGGCCAATGCCAGGTGCCCCAGAGGGAGTGAACCTAATAGGCAAGGATCAAGTGATCTCTCTCCTGCAATCCATCTCCACCCTCTGACAAACAGAGGTTAGGGACACCATTCCTCACCCATCCTGGCTAATAGCTATTAATGGACTTAACCACCATGAATTTATCCAGTTCTCTTTTAAACGCTGTTATAGTCCTAATCTTCACATAATTCCCACTATCGTTTTGTCTGAGTGAGGACTGCAGTAGTAATGTGTGAGATGGGTTCGGTCAAAGAGACCCCCTTGGGACTGTCACCTGACATGCTGAAACTACCTCTGAGATGGTTTTTCCTGCCAGCTTGGAACTCCAGTACCCTGTCTTGTTGAGCCAGACTCCGCTGCAACACAGACCCAGGGTCTGAACCATCCCGCAAAGCTGCAGACTTTAACCAAAATTTCTCAGCAGGTTTCCTATCTCTAGCATCCAGCTCCCAATGGGATCCAAACCGCAAATAAATCCGTTTTACTCTGTATAAAGCTTATACAAGGTAAACTCATAAACTGTCTGCCTTCTATAACACTGGTAGAGAGATATGCACAGCTGTTTGCTCCCACAGGTATTAATCACTTATTCTGGGTTTATCAATAAACAAAAGTGATTTTATTAAGTATAAAAAGTAGGATTTAAGTGGTTCCAAGTAATAACAGACAGAACAAAGTAAGTTACCAAGCAAAATAAAACAAAACACGCAAGTCTAAGCCTAATACATTTAAGAAACTGAATACAGGTAAATCTCACCCTCAGAGATGTTCCAATAAGCTTCTTTCACAGACTAGACTCCTTCCTAGTCTGGGCCTAATCCTTTCCCCGGTACAGTCCTTGTTACAGCTCAGGTGGTAACTAGGGGATTTCTCATGACTGGCCCCCTTTTATAGCTTTGGCCCAAGGTGGTAATCCTTTATCTCTCTGGGTTCCCACCTCTCCTTCTACATGGAAAAGCACCGGGTTTAAGATGGATTCCAGTATCAGGTGACATGGTCACATGTCAATGTAAGACCTCATTCTTCGTTACCCACAGGCTGGCCCCCATGTCCACAAGAAGGCTTGCAGGTAAATAAACCATCTACAATCAATTTTCCTAGTCAGTGGGTGCCATCAAGATTCTAAACCACCATTAATGGCCCACAGTTTGCATAATTACAATAGGACCTTAGAGTTAACTTCATATTTCTAGTTTCAGATACAAGAATGGTACATACATACATACAAATAGGATGAACACACTCAGTAGATTATAAGCTTTGTAATGATACCTTACAAGAGACCTTTTGCATAAAATATATTCCAGTTATATTATATTCACATTCCAAGCATATTTTTATAAAGCATATGGAGTGAAACGTCACAGTGTGACACAGAAGTGAGAGGCAGGCAGTTGCTTACAGAGTGTTTCTGATACTTACAGGGTGTAATATAGACACACACGGCTTCCTTGCCCTTGCCAATTCACATTAAAAAAGGACTCTAATAACCGTTAACTGTATTAGAGCTCTTGTTAAGCTCGTTGAATTGTAAAAGCTTCCTACCAGAAGAATAATGGGTGGGGCAGTTTCTCATAGCAACATGACCTCTGCCCACTGTTCCTTCACCACCTGTCTGGAGGTGCTGCTTCTAAGCTGTGAGAAGACAGTTCAGTTGTCTTGCCTAATTGCTGGCTTCTGTACATGGATTTCTGACAAGGGGATTAAATCTTAATATATAGACATCTGAACACTCGGAGATGAGCTGATCCCACCCCTTACAAGGGCTGTAGAAAAGCCTTCAGATGGCAGCATTTTATCAACCTAGAATTGTCTAAATAAGTAGAGCCCTGCAAATCCGTGGATATCCACATGTTTGCAGATCAGATGAGGATCCAAGTTTGGTATCCGCGCAGGGCTGTATAAATAAGAGGTGAAAGTCAAATAGTTAATCTAGTCTCCAGCTGGTAAATTCAGAGAGACCCAAACTATGATGCTGCTGCGGCGGGTTTCTATCTGCAGTTTTGTTTGTTTGTTTTGTATTTATACTTCATGCCTGTTTCATGAATGACTTTTTTATGATATGCGTGGTGCAGTGTTTTGCGAATCTGATCTTGGAAATTCTTTGGGATAAAATAGTGGCTTAGTTGTGGGGGCCCAGGGCATCCAGAATGTGAGAAATAAGCTTCTCCTTGTCCCTGCTCTGAAGCTGTAGGCAGAGCTGCAGGGATGACAATAGTGAGTGTGGTTCACTGTGCTCTGGAGATCTGTGAGCTGTGACATTGCAAATAATTTGCTGGAAGCCAGCTGTAAGGTGCTGCTTGTGTGTGTGTTACTACTGCCCTCTGGTGAATGGAATGAGACCTGGTCCAGTATTTTTACAGGTGAGCCCCAAGAGGGCAACATAGCAAGCTTTAGTGTCAGGCTTTCAAGTAGACTGTATCTCATGGAATAAGAAGCCAAAGGCTGTGAGTTCTGTCCCCTAAGCCAGGTATTTGCAACATATATTCATATCATCTCTCTGTCTACAAGCCTAGGAGACTGTAGTTTGTTGTTTGCAAGCTGTGAGTACTGAGGAGAAGGGAAAAGGGCAAACTTACCCTTCCAGAAACCATCTCCCACCACCTTCAAAGCCTCTATTGTAAGATTAATTATCTCCTTATTGGGCATATTTAAAATTCTATTTATTTGTTAACTTCTATGTGTTGGACAAGGGTTGTGAGGGGGAGCACAGGGTGAGAAGCTGCAAAAATGGCCACCTCGTGCCGCAGAATGAGTTCAAAGTCCCTTTCAGTAAGATAACATTTACCTCTGGGTAGTGCTCATGAAACCAAGAAAAAACCCCATCATTAGACAAGCTCCTGTCATTCTCAGCTGGGAAAGCAGGTTTGCCACAGTACCAAGAGGACTGGTGCTTAACTTGGAGCTGTGGAGTGCATATTGTATTTTGCATTGACAATGTAAAGTGGGAGGAATGAGCTTTGTGTTTTGCGAGAGTGTATTGGCCTCTTTGCTTTCTGGGGCTCACAGTGGGAGCCATTATGAACATAAGAACAGCCATACTGGGTCAGACCAAAGGTCCATTTAGCCTAGTATCCTGTTGCCCAACAGTGGCCAATGCCAGATGCTTCAGAGGGATGAACAGAACAGGTAATCAAGTGATCCATCCTGTCGCCCATTCCCAGCTTCTGGCAAACAGAAGCTAGGGACACCATCCCTGCCCACCCTGGCTAATAGCCATTGATGGACCTAGCCTCCATGAATTTATCTGGTTCTTTTTTGACCCCTGTTATAGACCTGGCTTTCACAACATCCTCTGGTAGTGAGTTTAACAGGTTGACTGTGCGCTGCCTGGAGAATGGCCATTATTGTGGCCATTGTTGGCCTCAATAATACAAATAAGGGTGTTCCATTCCCATAAATTCTCCAATGCTGTTTCCGTAACATATTTTGTTTTTTACGGGACAGGGTTGTTAGCCTTGTGCCTAACCCCCAACCTGGAAGACCAGAGTGTCTGTTTTGTCTGGTCCCTCCCCCACAGACCAATCCGGCATGGTTGAACCTACCAGGAGCAAAAAGCCCCCGCCGACAGACTCTGGGGATTGTTAGAGCATGCAAGCTGTCCCGCCACGACAAGGCACGGACACCAGAGGACACAAAATGACGTGACTTATCTGTAGTAAACGGCAGACACCAACAAACACTCTCATCAGGAACAAACAAGGACCTGTACTAACAACCAAAAAATAACAAGAAATGCGCTGGACAGAGCATTTCAAAGAATTGCTGAACAGGGAGCCACCTAAAGAGTAAGCAAACATCCAGGAGGCAGAAGAAAATCTTGATAACAACAGAGACACCCCAACTAAGGAAGAGATCGTTGAAGCCATCAAATCCTTAAAAAATGGGGGACCTGAATGCAGAATAGTTCAAGGTAAATCCTAAATTAGCAGTATCTATCCTGGCCACTCTATTTACATGAGATTGGGAAAGGGAAAAAGTGCCAGATGAGTGGACCAATGGGGTTATAGTGAAGATACCAAAGAAAGGAACCCTAGTGATTGTAATAACTGGCGTGGTATCACACTTTTATCTGTGCCAAGCAAAGTATTGTGTAAGATCATAGTCCAGCTTATATCAGAGGCAGTTGACAGCATTCCCAGAAAAGAGCAAGCCGGTTTTCGGAAAGGGCGTGGATGCACAGACCAGATCTTCGCTCTACGAAACATAATAGAACAGTGCTTAGAATGGCAGTGGCAACTCTACATAAATTTCATAGACTTTGAGAAGGTTTTTGATAGCATTCACAGGACCAGCCTATGGCGCATTCTGCGGGCATATGGAATTCCTTTCCATATAATCAACATCATCAAAAGCTTCTATTTCAACTTTATGTGCAGTGTTGATCACAGTGAGGTCAGTTTTGAAGTCAAAACAAGAGTACGTCAGGGGTGTTTCATGTCTGCAATCCTCTTCAACATTGCCATTGACTGGGTAATGCAGCGTACAACAGAAGACATGCCAAGAGGCATAAAATGGACACTCTTCTCATCCCTTGAAGACCCGGACTTTGCAGATGACGTCACTCTTCTATCACATACCCAACACCATATACAAGAAAAAACAACTCGACTCAATGCATTCAGCCAGCAAATTGGACTGAAAATCAACCGCAATAAGATATCATGACCTTTAATATTGCCTCACCATTACCACTACGGATAGAGGATTATATTCTTACCAATGTAGAAACGTTCACATACTTGGGCAGCCAGGACAGTGGAACAAGCCAGGACATCCGGAACAAAATCAATAAAGCCAGGAACACCTTCAGGAGTTTAAATACATTCTGGAAATCATCAAAATAGAACACCAAAACCAAACTTAAGATTTATCAGAGCTGTGTACTTTCAACACTACTTCATAGTGCAGAATGCTGGGGAATGAGAAAGTATGACATGTCCAAACTGTCTTCATTCTGTACAACGTGCCTTAGAAAAATCCCCCGTATTTTTTGGCCCAGAACAATCTCAAACCAAGCTCTATCTGCTGAGTGCTATCATTGCCAGGAGGTGTTGGAGTTGGATTGGTCATGTGCTTTGGATGGAAACTGATTCCATCACCAGAGTAGCAATAAGATGGACACCTGAAGGCAAGCAAAAATGAGGCTGCCCAAAAACAACCTGGTGAAGAGCTGTGGAAGCCAATTGAAAAACCTGGGGCACCGCTGGGGAACCATTGAAAGACTTGCCAGAAACAGACAGGAGTGGAGGAGCTTTATCACTGCCCTAAACACCAGAGGCGTAATAGGAACATGATGATTCCCATAAAGGAAGGAGCTTATACTGTGCTGTAACTTTCTGTTTTGAGATTGGAAAATAAGGTCTTTGAGCAGAACTGGCAGGCCTGCAGGGCCTGATCTTTGAATTTGCAGCTGTCCATCTTTGGCCGTTGATACATAAGTGCCAGGAGTATAAATCTCTTCTTGAAAGGCCCATAAAAATAAATACTCCATACATCACGTCTTGTATGACAGTTTCTGTGATGGGCTAGGCCAGGCAGAGCTCCCGCTGAGTCTGTGTTTGGAATCTCACTTTTGGGGTTTATTTGTAACAGTCTGTTTGTGACCCTCTTACAGAATCTCATGAATTCTTTAAGATTTGCCTGACTCAATGTTTTACTTTTGTTTATACAAACATTAAATCAAGACCATGGGCCAAACCTTGGTTTTAGGCCACAGATCCGCCTGAAAGTTTCACCCTGCAGTTCCACAGGCAGGAGGGGAACTGCAGGGTGAAACTGCTGCTAACCAAACACAGAGGGGGGTCAAACTCTTCTGGTCCTGCATGCATTGAACCACAGATTGGCATTCTGCAGCCAGGCTTAATGTATATTTTAGCATGTGCCTCCCTGCCCAGTGAACTTTAATCTTCTGCTGCAGTTAAATTGTGCATTTGACAGGAATAATCTGTACAGGTGGTTGCCTGAGGCTTATGTCTGCTCCCTTAATTTGGCTAGGGTGGGGTGAAAACCAACACTATCTTGGCATGTGTATTGGGATGTGCTATTTCGCAATGTAACTTGGCAGTTAAAAGCATGCTCGCATACTGTGTTGTATACCTCTTTAGTGGATGAACCATGTGGAAAATAAAACCTACTACTGCTGCCAGCTAATGGAGTTATTCCTTTAGTACAAGTGGTAGAAGTCTGAGGTTTAGCATGGAATTTGTTGGTTTCAAACCAAGTAGATAACTCATGCTGGGGGTCATTACACTGATGGTGCATTCAAATCCAAAACTCTCAGAATCATGTTTTTACAGGATGTTTATATTCATCTAGCAGAAGCCTGAAACAAAAACATTTCCTTCCCTATGTTTTTTTTTTTTATGGTTTTGGTTAGAAATGAACAATTTTTTAAAAAAAGATTTTTCGTTTTGGCCAACAAACCAAAAAATCATTTATTACCTCAGCTCTACTCACATGAGTGGTCCTGGAAAATTCAGTAGCTTACATGTTTGCAGGGCTGGGACCATGATAAATCTTTTGACCACACCTTTTCCCAGAAGCAAATGTCCCCTTAAATAAGGTAATTTAGTGGAGCAAATAGGTCGTCTGTTCTGCAGGTGTCTTCAAACCGCAGAACTGAGTGAGCATTAGAGGGAGAAATGGAGAGCAGTAGTCATTGACCATGGTGCTGATTGTGGTTCTCAAACCACAGAGACCTTGACTTGTTAAGCCTGTAACAAGAGACTTTTTGTTAGTAGATTTAGTTTCTCCTAAACCAAGCACAGGAGAGGGGTAGTAATCTATGGGCTTCTTCCGCTCTCTGGTATGTGCCTTGTTCAAAGTTCTCTGGTATGTGCCAGGTTTGCGGAGGGAAGTGTTAAGATTAGCTAGAAGTATAAAGATTAAATTGAAACCTCCATAATTTATACCAAACTAATACATGTGAAATAGAACTGGAATATGCAGCATGGGTTTTTCAGTCAAAGAAAAGGGAGCCTTTTGCATTTGTAATTGATTAATAGAAAGGCAGGCTCTCAATTCATGTTGCTGGCCTATTTTTTTGTTTCTTCAGATGACCTGTTTTTTTCAGAAAGGGCTCCTGTCATGTTCCAATCTTTGAGTAGGTCCAAATTTCTTTCAAACACTTAAACTTTTAATGCAGATCACGATAGCTCCTGATTCTAGGCCTTTCCGAATAACAAAGTAGGTTAGTGCTAAACATGAATTCTGAACAGCTGTTGAAACTTCAGCAGCCATTTCTGGGTGTGTGCTGTATGCCTTGCCACTTGTTGTTCTTATTATCTTGGGGTATTGAAGAATGACTTGGAAACTTAGCCATGTTGTGTGGCAATCCAAGTGTATTATAGAATTAAATCACTGCTGTGTAAAGGGGCCTGTGCACTTCAGCCACTCTGCTTGTCTTCCGCGTGGGCTGAATGTCACCCACTGTGACAAGCACTGCTTAACAAGCTGTCAGTCACGTTCTGTGCCAGCCAATATTTTGGAATGGTCTCATGATGTGCTCCCTTGTAGAGTACATCATTGTGTGCAGAATGGAGATTACAAAAGCCTGTGTCTTTCTGGAAAGACCCACGTCAAAAAGGAAAGGCTGTAGCCTTCTGGCCAGGCATGTATGGTAAAAGGTGCTTTTGGCCACTGTTGCTGGATGCTCAGCCGCTGCTAGATGCAAGACTCCTAAGAAGCAAAGCTAAGTAACAAAAGGGTAGCAAACTGTTTTCTTCCACAAGCTGGTTGGCAGTCAAGGGAAAGTCCTCACTCTGAGTTTAAAGCAACAAGCCAGAGGCAGCTTTATTACAAGCAATTGCAATTGGTCGGGAGAGTACACACGGGCAGGGATTCCCCTACCTAGGCAGGTCTCCGCCAGATAAACAGTTAGGGCAAGCATTTATACCTTTTGATACATACAGTAATGATCAACAGCTGCATTTTGTTTATACCTATTCCTTCCTGATATCTTACTTGCCTCAGCAATTTTCTGCTACAGTCTGCGTTCCATTATTATCTAACACAAAGTCAAAATAACCTCTCACAGTTTTTCCCACTCGCCCAGGCCCTGCATTAAAGTCTCGCGTTATTAAATAGAAGAGTTAGCCTGACTCTTGCTCTTCCTGGAAGACTAAGATGTCTACGCTTTTCCCAGCTTCCACAAGCTCTTCCCATGAGTCACAGCATGGGAAACAACTACAGTCACTTTCCTTGTTTGCATTTTTTAAACGACTATCTGGTTTTTGCTCTGTTGCAAGAATCGGACTTGCTCCCTCATCTTTCCATCTCCTGCCTTTCCACTCCCCTTTTCCTCCTTCATTTTGCTCTCACACCACAGGGGACTTCAAGTACAAAAATCTCTTATCCGCCTCCAGTCGGAGTGAAGCTGAGTTTCCGGCTTGGATTCCCTGAGTGGTGGTTTTATGAATTCTGAAACAGTCACACCCAGGACTGACTTCTTTCCCAATCAGCTGCTGAAGCAGAAATTTCATGTACAAAATCCTCCTCTAAGTGTGGAGAGAGCATCAGTTCCTTTCATCCTGAACATGCTGGAAATATTGAATGTGGTTTAAGTGAAACTTGTACCTCTACTGGCTTGTCAATTTATATATATATATTTATTTATTTATTTTTAATTAAGGTAGTGGGAGTATTGCAAACGATGTTATTTTCGGATAGGAGATGAAATCCGCATAATGGCTGGTTTCACGTAATGGATAGATGCTGCTGCTAACTGTCTTTGGGAGAAGTCAGGAGCAGCATGGGCCCATAGATGTTAATCTCTCCTCCCACTGTTTAGGAAGCAGTAACTCTGAAAAGGACTTGGGGTTATAGCGGGTAATCAACTGAACATGAGCTCCCAGTGTGAAGATGTGGCCACAATGGCTAATGCGATCTTTGGATGTATAAATGGTGGAATCTCAAATACGAGTATGGAGGTTATATTAACTCTATATCTGGCTCTGGTACAACCACTGCTGGAAATTGTGTCCAGTTCTAGTGTCCGCAATTCAAGAAGGATGTTGATAAATTGGAGAGGGTTCAGAGAAGAGCCCCAAGAATGATTAAAGGATTGGGAATCATGCCATAGAGTGATAGACTCAAGGAACTCAATCTGTTTATTTTAACAAAGAGGAGATTAAGGGGTGACTTGATCAGTTTCTAAGTAACACATGGAGAACAAAAATTTTATAATAAATGGCTCTTCAATGTAGCAGACAAAGGTATAACACGATCCAATGGCTGGAAGTTGAAGCTAGACAAATTCAGACTAGAAATAAGGTGCACGTTTTTAAGTGAGGGTAATTAACCATTGGAACAATTTACCGGCTCTGGCGGATTCTCCATCATTGGATATTTTTCTAATCAAAGGATCCTTAGTGTAAACAGAAATTAATTCAGGGTAGTCGTATGGCCTGTGTTATGCAGGAGATCAGGTTAGAAGATCCGTGCTGGCCTTATCTGTGAATCTATATAATTCCTCTGCTATCTGGTGATGTTAAAACAAGAGCAGTACCCTGCTGACACCTAGGATTTTGGGTGGGGAGTCGCATTTTCTGTGCATTTAGATGCATAGAATTTACTTGGAGGTTGTTGTCGGCTGGTGGGGACTTGGGACTCCTAAGTTCTTTGTCCAGATTGAGATACCATAAAGGAACCTGATTTTCAGGAAGTGCTGATCACCCACTTTCTGAAAACCAGGCCCCTTTAAGGTCCCCCCAATGTCACTAATTACCTAGGAAAATCTCAGCCCATATTCTTCTTATCTGACATGTGACAGTTGGGTTTTTGGAGCCCAGAAATGAGGGGAGCCCAATTTAGACATGTCCCTTTCAGAGCACCTGGTGATGTGGTGTCTCTAAGGCTTTGTCTACACTACTGCGGGATTGATGCTGCTGCAATCGATGCATCCGGGGTCGATTTAGCAGGTCTAGTGGATACCCGCTAAATTGATGACAGAGTGCTCTCCGGTCGACTCCAGTACTCCACCGGGAATGAGAGGAGTAAGCTAAGTCGATGGGAGAGCATCTCCCGTTGATCCAGTGCAGTGTAGATACCACAGTAAGTCGACCTAAGCTACGTCGACTCCAGCTATGTTATTCATGTAGCTGGAGTAGCATAACTCAGATCGACTTACCGCGGTAGTATAGACATAGCCTAAGACATGAACAGAGCTTCCTAGCACTTACGAAATAAGACAAAATATTTAGGTTTGACTGTTCCACAACTCTTCCTTCACCCGCTATAATTAGAAGCCATTTCTGGGTTTTAAAATTATAGACTCTTAGACTCTATTCTCAGGTGAACTTTTCTCTGAATCCCCTGGTGTTATGTCATCAGCAACTGAGAGAATCCTAGACTATATTTTCTACCCAGTATTGCAGGGAGTTAAAGATTCTGCTGTGATCACACATTTTCTGCTGTGCCTATTTTCCTGTCATAAACATAATACACATAAGAGATATTAAGTCAACACACTCAGATCAAGAATACCATAAACTTTCCATATCTGCCCATTGGATGCTGGTTCTCTGTCTCATGTTAAGCCTACTCTAAATATTTTTGGCTTTGTGTGTTTTCTTTGTGTGTGTCAGACATGAGCTTTGTGTATTGATAAAAATGAACATTTAAGTTCCGTTTAATTAAATTACCCTCTTGAGCAGCCTGACTGATATTTGCAGCTTTTCCCATGGCTCATCTTAAATGTTACAGGACTGGGATACTGCAAAATATAATGTAGGCCAGACCAACTCAAGGGCAAAACTCCCACTGAGCTTCAGTTCGACTAAGGTCTGGCAGAGTTCCTCTGACTTACGTTTCATGGGGCGAATCTTCCCCTCAGCTACATAAATACTGAAATCAATGGGAATTGCACATGTGTGGTGGCAGGTAGAAATGAGCCCCCTTTATAATAGATATTCATCAATAGTGATTTAATGTGTATTCTTCTATTTTGAGGGCATAAGTGCTGCATAGTCCTTTTGCTAGCCATCCATAGATGGGTGCATTTCACACCAATACATTAAAAATTGTTTCATATAAAATGTGTATGTTTGTTAAATTATATACATTTATATATAATGTTGCCTAATTTTAGGTACAAAGCCTCTAGCTAGTTAAGGCACAAGGCTCCATAGGTCAAAATGGGCTATTTTCATAAGACAATAAAGTAGTGAGACCTCTTAACAAGATTCAGGAAATAGCATGCTAGCTATATATTGGCATTTTACAGCCAAATGGGAGCTTTAATCACCAAATCTAGGTCCTTAGGGCATCAAGACTAATAAGAAAGTTGCATTTTTTTTTTTTTTTGGTCTATTTTTTTCCAGATGCCAGGTGAAAAAAAATTCTTTATTTTGCTGGAGCATTTGGCAAATGTATCTGCAAGACCTCATTCTGTTTTGGGTCATACTTTTCAGCTCACTTACCAAGGTCACACAGAGTTCAGGTAGAAAGATGTTATCAAGTGAAATCTCGCATCTGGAATCTGTCTCGCTCTTTATAAAATAAAGAGGGTGATGGGTCCTCCCCCCCCCCCCCCCTAATCCAGCTCCTGTCTTGTTCTCCTAAAAGAGCAGTTTCCTGCAGAGAGACAAATAAGATGCATCAAATGGTTTGTCATGTTTACCCTATGTGCACTCACTGACCCTGCTGGTGTGAGGTCTTGCAATCATGGGCCATTGTTCCTCTGGTTCAGGCATAATGCTCAGCCTGCCTGGCTCAGGGATGGTATCATATTGCAGCATTGTTTCATTTACTACAGATTAAAGAGCTATAGCGGCAGGGGGAAATGCAGATAGAGAGCCCCTCAGATTTCAGTCAGCTCTGGGGCTAATAATAGTTTACTTCCTTCCCTTAGTGTGAATTTCTGTTATTCATATAAATAGGCTGGTTCCCAGCAGAGCTCATTACTACAGAGATAAACCACATGGATAGATCTAGATCGTAGCAAATTATTAGTAAGGATTGTTGGCTATACAGCTGCATGGTGCTGGGGCTGGGAAGGACTCTTTCATTAAGGCTTTGTGATATGCATGATCAACTTGGTATTACTTGGATATGAAGTGTTGGGCCAGACCATGTTTGAGTCTCACAATTTCCCTGCCATTCAGAATCAGAGAGACCTAGATGGGACTTGATAATCTTTTACAAACTCAACGCTCAGGGCAGGAATCTTGCTGCTGCAGGCAGTGATCAATGTTAAAGGAGCACTGGGGGTTTCATGAGCACAATAAGGCTGAAATTATGCAATCCTCATTGTTACCAGCTCTTGTTCATAGGATCATAGAATCATAGGACTGGTAGAGCCCTCGAGAGGTCATCTAGTCCTGTCCTTTGCACCCATAACAGGACTAAGTATTATCTAACCCATCCCTGACAGGTGTTTATCTAACCTGCTCTTAAAAATCTCTAATGACGGAGATTCCACAATCTCCTTGGGCAATTTATTCCAGTGCTTAATCACCCTGATAGTTAGGAAGTTTTCCTAATGTCCATTCTAAACAGCCTTTGCTGCAATTTAAGCCCATTGCTTCTTGTCCTATTGTCAGAGGTTAAGGAGAACAATTTTTCTCGCTCCTCCTTGAAACCTTTTAACATGTCCCCACTCAATCTTCTCTTCTCCAGACTAAACAAACCCAATTTTTTCAATCTTCTCTCATAGGTCATGTTTTCTAGACCTTTAATCATTTTTGTTGCTCTTCTCTGGACTTTCTCCAATTCGTCCACATCTTTCCTGAAATGCGGTGCCCAGAACTGGATACAATACTCCAGTTGACGCCTAATCAGCGTGAAGTAGAGTGGAAGAATTACTTCTCGTGTCTTGCTTACAACACTCCTGTAATACAGCCCAGAACGATGTTTGCTTTTTTCTTTCTTTTTTTTTTTTTTTTTTTTTTTTTGCAGCAGTGTTACATTGTTGACTCATATCTTTCAGTTTAATAACAAATAAGCAAGTGTCTAGTTCTCGTGATTGCAGAGGGAAGCTTAAAAACATAAACCCTAAAAGCTCAAAAAAACAGAAGACAAGGACCCCAAAAGACATCTTCTTAAAATCACGAGGTTTTTTTAAAATAATCTCATGATTTTGGTGAGCCAGACTCCTGATATTTGAATGCAGAAGGTTGGCATTACAGTGTAGAGTAGCACCTTACTCTTGGAGTGACGGGAATTCCCAGGAGCAAAGAGCAGGATTCAGCACGTAGTTTCTTCTCTTATATTTGTTATTACTACAGGATGTTTGCATGAAAACGGGGAATAACAGAATAACAGCACTTGCGTAGGGCTTTGTATATACAAAAGACTGTACAAAAAGCATTTACAAATCACAGAATTCCTATAAGGGAAGTCAATGTGAGACTGCCGCTTTATTAAGCGAAACATTATCATTTCACTGTTTTCTTGACATATCCACCAACCCCATTTGTTTATTGAATCTACCTGTTGGTTCTAATCATATGCTAAGATTACAAGGTCTTTGGAGGCAGGGGGACTGGACTGCTGTGCTACATGTCTAGTACAATTGGAACTTGATCCTTGCTTGGCAGGGTGGATAAAAATCAATGAGTCTTTTTAAAACAATCAAAAAAATTGGATTTTTTTATTTAAATTGAATTTTTTTGATAAAATGCTTTTTGAGGGGAAAAAACCTATCTAAAGATAGTTTTAACTAAGATATATTATAGCTCAAAGATATCTCATCATGGAATAGGGATTATAAATTCTAATTCTATAGTATGACAATATATTCATGTAATGTTTAAGAAAAGTTTTGTAAATGAGTTCCAACAGTTCATGGATTAGGGACCCAATGTTACGGGATTCTAGGGGCTTTTGTATAGATTATTTAGGTTAATCTTTCAATCTACCCAGTGGGACTCGGTGCTAAGTCTAGAAGATACCATCAGAGATGCTTAATTTTGCAGTTCTCAAACTGTGGATTTGTGTCTCCAGAGATAACATGCTTGTTAACAGCAAAAATGTTTTTAAATAAATAAATAAATATATAGAGGTGAGAAATAACAGACCTCAACCCTATTGTCCCCCGCAGAATCAATCCCTTACCTCTCTCTAAAAGTGCAGAGTTTCAAAAAGTTCAATGAATAGACAGTTGTTGGGGGCGGAATAGATTTGGACAAGGAGAAGAAGTCTGGAGATAAATGTGAGAAGGAAAGGACAGGCAGTAGAAACAAAAGTGAAACTGTTTGAGCAGCATATTCCAGAAGTCTTGAGGTCTTTCTGAGTGTAGCCCTCATTGATTTGAGATCTACCATACCATTCTGTCACTAGAAGGGAAAATCTATAATGGCAGCAGGCCATAAAAGAGAACCAGTTTGGATCTTGTCTATCTCTGAGTTGTGAAGAATATGTATTAAGGTTATAACAACCAACAAGAATGCACTTTTATGTAGAAATCCAGGATTAAATTGAGTCTTCCTGACTAGTGATTTAAATCAAATCGGGTATGTAGCTGGAGGCAGGGCATCACATGAGGATTCAGGAGATCTAGGTTTTATTTGCAGCTCTGCCATTAGCCTGCTGAGTGACCTTGAGCAAATTGCTTCATCTCTCTGTGCCTCAGTTTCCTCTCCCATCTTCTACCTGTCTTGTCTCTTCAGGTTAAGTTTTTCAATGCTGCGACTGTCTCTTACTATGTGTCTGTACAGCACCTAGCACAAAGGGAATCAATCTTGGTTGGGGCTCCTGGGCGCTGCTGTTAAATAAGTAAGGGCTGCGTTTAAAAGCTTCAGAGTCTATTTGGAGCTGTTTCCAAGACGTAGGAATGTCAGAATGAAACATAACATGGAAGCAAGCCTTTGTCCATCTAACCCACATGTCAGCTCAGCATGTAATGGGTGTGAGTGTTTAATTTATCTCAGTGACTAATTTTACATTTGAAACACTTCTCTGGATCATCAGATGGCCGCCAAGGCTGAGGCTTGCCCTTTTGCTGGGCACCTATCCGGGTCAGAAGACCTCAAGCAGGGGCTGATATGGTGCTGCTTATAAACGTCCTACTTGCTGCTCCTCTGTCAAGATGCTGCCCTGATTTCACATATTCAATTCACTAAAATTGCTGCAAAGGTCTCCGCATCCTGCAGTTTGTAATGTACACGTGTGTGGCTTTCTTTTTAAAGAATTTAGCTCATTCTCATTATGACGCCTTAAGTTTGTTTCACTCTCTCAGACTCCGTGACTCCCTATGAGAATGTTCTCACTTGACTTACTGTCACTGGGATCTGAAACGCATAAATATATTTCATTAGAGAACCATTATCATGGAAAATTGACTCTTACTAGTACTGGTCACAGAGCAGCATTAAAAATGTCTGTCCCATTGTCCCCAGGAGAGAGATGGAATTATGTTTATCCTAAGGGGGGGGAAATACTTTATCGCAGGTGCATGCAATATTTCACAGTACCTGCATAAATGTGCATTTGTTGCTGTGCTGCCTTTTTTTTTTTTTTTTTTTGGTCTAACAAATTATCTTCAAAGTCCGACGGGCTCCTCTAATAGGGTTACTGGGAAAACCAAACAGAAATAGTTTCTCTTCCTATAGTAATGTAACAGAAGAACAATGCTTAGCTTGCCAGCTTCCTTCTGAAATAGATATGCTAAGTCCTTATTATTAATATTTTATAGTCACATCGGATCTGTCTGCAGCCTCCAAACTAAAATCCCTTCCCCTTAACTTTTAATGCAACAGCCACTTCCTTCTCCCTGAAGCCCTTGCAGATCCTGACAGTGATTTGTTATTTACTAAATGTCCACTGAAAACTTCAAATAGTGCATTGTACAGCTGAGAGATAAGGGGCAATCCAGGGCTCCCCCACTATACCCTGAGTAACTTTCCAGCCATGGAGTGCATTTGGTCCTGCTCCTCCTTTGTGTTTTTCTGTGACTTATTAGAAATAAGAATGGCCATGCTGGGTCAGGTCAATGGTCCATCTAGCCCAGTATCCTGTCTTCTGACAGTGGCCAATGCCAGGTGCTTCAGAGGGAATGAACAGAACAGGCAATTACCTGTCGTCCACTTCCAGCTTCTGTCAAACAGAGGCTAGGGACGCTCAGAGCATGGGGTTGCATCCCTCACCATCCTGGCTAATAGCTTATTTTTTATGGGCAAAATTCGCCCTGTGCAGAGGCCTGGTACAAAGCCTGTGTTCTACTTTGGGCCTCAAAATGTGCTTAAGTGGTGCATATGCAACACACTAGAATAGAGGGCTGTCTCCCCCTCTGGGATCTGATCCACTGCAGGATAACAGCCTACAGTTTTTGCTGGCTGATACAGTTACTCTTGTAGCTCATATTGTAGAGGTTGGTGCTGAAGGTCTCAGGTTCAAATCCTTCTGACAACATCTGCAAACCTGTCGGTGGCCCTCTGTTCGTTGAAGAATTTCACCTTTTAATCAACACATTTCAGTGAGGAGCCTTTCCCCTGCATAGTAGCGTTGAGGGTTTTATAGCATGTTGTTTCCCCCATCATGGGATTCCACCAATAAACTCTTGGGATGTTGAAAAGGAAAAAACCTCTTATTTTGTAACAAGATAAAAATCTCTAACAAGAAGCTAGAAATAACAATTAACAGCCTTTCTCTTCGTGCATTTGGTGTGCAGAAGCAGTCTCTGTGAGCAGCCAGGAACTAGGAATAGTTTCAGCCGTACTCAGGGGGACCAGAGGAAGAGAGATCATGTTGTCAGTCCCTGGAAGGATCAGTGGCTGAAGCTGTTTGACCTTTAATATATAGATCGGGCGGGTCCCAGCTCCTCTCTGGGGAATCTCTCTCCCTTGCAGTTGATAAAGATTGTGCGTTGCAGTCCTAGGGTTGCTCATGTTACCTGCTTTGTCCCTACCTTTCACCCCGGACCTCCCTTCACAGCTGTTTGGATTGCCACCCTCGCACCCAGATATTGGGCCCGACCTTCCAGTGTAGGTGGTTGGAAGCGCACATGTCCCCACGCCTCACTGCTCTGTCTGGGGTGAAAAGGGCAGATGTCTGGATTCGGCAATTCACAAACTACCCAAGATCTGCTGGAGGCAGGCCCCTGTATGCTTCTGTCCTGCCTCCGATGGGCCCCTGTTCATTATAATATGTGAGGGCCTCACAACATTAATGTAACGAGAGAATGCCTTACAGCCCCCAGTAGGAAAAGGTCATTCTCCCCATTGTACCGATGGGGAGAGGGGAACTCACTCAAAGGCACCTGAGGAATCTTTAGATGAGCCAAGAATTGAACCCGGCCTCCTAGCTCGGTGCCTTATTCACAAGGCCGCCCTGACAGTGCTTTCCAAGCCCCCCCTCCCCCGACTGGGCACAGCAGATGTGGGTCAGAGAAACAAACTCAGCATTAACGTCTGCTGGGAAATCCTATGGATTTGAAGGGACGTGGCGGTGAGGGTGCAATGCTGCTGAGAACAGCTGTCCTTCCAGCCTTAGACCATGTTATCCCAACATGCATGGAGACCACAGTGCATCAAGCCTCAGCCCTGGCCTCCACACTGCCTGGAATTGCTTGGTGCTCTTATAGACCCCAGCAGAAATAGAAGGGAGCATTTGGCCCATCGTTTGGGATGTGATTTTGAGATGACTTTAAGGGGCGTTCCTGGATGCTTGTGATCCCTGGATCCTGGTATTTCTGCGAGCAGCATTGATACTGATATGATACAGATTCACAGGTACATAGGTAATGTCTTGCAAACTTATTCAGGATTTGGGCAAGTTCTCCATTTGTTTTGGCTGGTCTGGCATCCCTGATGATAGTAGAACATGCTGACGTGTAGAGCATCCATCTTCAGGTCTTGAGCCTCAGTCCATGGCTCCCCAACCCTGGCAGTGTCTGTATTTAACAGAGGCACTCCAGTATCATCTGCTCATCTTATTTATCAGGGCAGTGGCTGACCCAAGCCAGTGCACTGGTGGTGCTCCGCTGGCCTCAGCTGCTGGAAGGTTAAATGAAGGGGATGGATATAAATAGGCAGGGCTAGAAAGGCTCTCAGGAATGTACTCAAACCTGTTCAATGGAAGCAGAGCATGGCCTTCAAATTACTTTGACAATTTATTCTCTAGGTCTGTAAGGACGACTGTAGTAAATGAAACATCATAACATTTCATTTTCCCAGCAAAATTATATGCCGAAAGGTAAGCGATACTTGGGCCTTGCAGTCGGAGATCCAATTAAATATGCACAATTTGAAACTAACAGATTGCTCAGCCTAATAGCACACCACAGGAGGAAATAACAGGCATCAGCAGACGTGGTCAGTTTGTTGCTAGATAAAGTAAATTGTGAGCACTTTGGAAGCAAGCCCAATTGAAATACTTCCATGCAGCATGTGTTTCCCTCATGGCTGTGTGTAGCATAGAATCATAGAAGTGTAGGACTGGAAGGGACCTCGAGAGGTCTTCTAGTCCAGTCCGCTGCACTCAAGGCAGGGCTAAGTATTATCTAGACCAGGGATTCTCAACCTTTTTCGTTCTGAGGCTCTCCTAACGTGCTATAAAAACTCCATTGCCCACCTATGCCACAACAACTGGATTGGGTTTTTTTTTTTGTTTTGGTTTTTTTTCATACAAAAGCCAGAGCTGGCGTTAGGGGGTAGCAAGCAGGACATTTGCCCAGGGCCCCGTGAAGCTAAGCTGCTCAAACTTCATCTTGAAGCCTGGGTGTCGGAGTGGTGAGGCTTTGGCTTTCTGCCCCGGGCCCCAGTGAGTCTGAGGCCGGCCCTGCTTGGTGGATCCTCTGAAACCTGTTTGCGGCCCCCCAGGGAGCCTTGGACCCCTGGTTGAGAACTGCTGATCTAGACCATGTGTCCATGCCCCATGCTTGGTGCACAGGAAAGCTTAAATTCAGAGGGCAAAAGGAGGATTATAGTCATTTATGTTATGATCGCACTGAGACCGTGGGTGCTGTACAAAGGCATAGTAAGAGACAGTCTCTCCCTCCCCCCCCCAAAAAAGCTGAGTCTGAATAGATAAGGGGTGTAGGGGTAACTGAGATAGGGAGAGAGGAAGGACTTGCCCCATGTCACACAACAGGCCCAGTGGGGCGGTTGGGAATAGAGTCACAGAATTGATGGCCAGAAGGGATCACTAGAGTATCTAGTCTGATCTCCCATATAGCACAGGCCCTCAGCACCTGCTCACCAATGCAACAACCGAACTGAGACCAAAGCATTACAAGCCATGGGAGACAAGACTGGTGTGTGCCACAGGCAGAGAATAGGAGGGAGCGAGGTGCACCAGTGTCGCAATGGCAATGATTGAGATGTACCCAGATAATCCTGGCAAATGACCTGCCCCCACAGGCTGCTGAGGAAGGTGGACTCCCCCATGGTCACTGCCAATCTGACCAGGGGGAAATTCCTTTCTGACCCCACACAATGGCGATCAGTTAGATTTCAGCATAGGAGCAAGAACCAACCAGCCAAGCATCTGGCAGAGAGAATGTTTGGGGCCATGTCAGAGTCCTCCCATCCCAATGGCTTCTCTCCAGCCTGATTACCAATCCAGTATCCCAGTCACCACTTAGGAATACCTCCAAGATGAAGGTTTTCTGAATGTGGTAGAAGACCCTGGAGAAGGATGTTTCTTGGGGCTGGCAGCATGTGCAGTATTGATAGAACGTTTCCTACTTCGTGTGACTGAGGAAAAATAGCCCCAATGCTGTTAAGGTGATAGCCCTGCTGAGCCCATAGGTTTCAGC
This sequence comes from Emys orbicularis, assembly GCF_028017835.1. Classification (NCBI taxonomy): domain Eukaryota; kingdom Metazoa; phylum Chordata; order Testudines; family Emydidae; genus Emys; species Emys orbicularis. Next base: position 209,144 of record NC_088703.1, on the reverse strand, counting down.
ACTTACGGAAAGAGGTCGGTGTGTTCATTCAAAGGCCCTTTAATGTTTTCAGCCTACATGCTTTCATGCTGTGTATATCAGAGAGGTGCAGAATTACCTTCAGGGACCTCCGGTATCCAGCAATTCACAGACACTGCAGGTGATAGGTTACTGAATCCATTAATTACCTGAAAAGTAAGACTTATCATATGGCAGTGGGTTTTTTATGAGCTTAACACATGAATATATATATTTTTTCTAAACTAGGAAAGGGATTACATCAGGTGGAATGACAGGCAGGAGCTCTGCATTGCTACGGAGGGAATGTGGGAGCCCAGCAGCTTTCCCAGGTAATTAAAAGAGAACATGGCAAGACATTTACAATAGGGGAACTGTTGGAATGCTCACAGCTCCTCCTCTTGGCAACCTCTAGCTGGTTTTATTAGCAGCCACCCTGCTTGTACTGCATTTTACCTAAGCCACATCTTTAGCTGCCTGGGCATGAGGCATGCCACCTGCTTAGATTGGCATCTTTGCCATTCCGGTAATGTTTCCAGACTAGCAGAAATCTGTATGTGTCTCATCCTGATAATTGTGGCACCCAAGAAGTTCCAAAGGAAGGGGATCTGCTCTGAATTGTGCTTCATAACATTTTTCATCAGCTTTGAACCCCAAGTTTTCTGCTGCTCGGATTTAAACTTGCATAAGAAAAGAAACTTGGACCATGGAACAACTTCACCCCTGTGCAAAACAGCCTTTTGTGCAGCATTTAAAGCCCACTTAAATCCTATTTTGAGGGCTTAGGTGGTGCCTATACTGGCCCTTTTCCACAGAGGTGAATTTCATCTACGAAAGATATCAAAGTTTTCTCTCTAGCATATACATGAAAATTCCGAGGAACTGAACTTCTAGCCTTTTGACTTGACTAACAGAGACTGTGTGGTTTTTTTTTTATTTTTTTTATTTTTTTTATTAGAACCTCTTTAGATCCTAAAAACCATCCTGTGAGTTTGCATCCTCTTGAAGGGCTCACGGATAGCACAGACATAAGAGCTTCCTTCTCCCAGGTCTGGGAGAGATTATAGACAGAGTGGAAACTTCTCTTTAGACAAGCTGTAATCTGGTCCATTGTGAATTCTTGTCTGAGATTTGAGTCCTATTCGGTAAGAATTAAGAAGAGGGAGCTAATTTGTTCCCTGACATGACCATGCTAATCCTTGGTCTGTTTATGTCAAGAGACAATCATTGGTATCCTTACTAAGTCTTGGAGAGGCAAGAGGATTATCCATGATGCTGTGGTTCATTAATTCCAAGATCTTTGACTGCAGCATATTGGGTTGTAAGGAGAGGCCACCTGCTGGGGACATGTGACAGAAAGTAGTGCAGTGCTGATTGTTTGTAATAAGTGATGTGGAGTGGAAAATTGCTATTTAGGTTAAGTGCCAATCTCAATACATCAATGTATTTGAGATGAAGCATCAGTAAAAGAGACATGCTGTAGGTGTACATCAAACCTATATTGGAGGGTGAAAAGCTCCACTAGAGGGTGACTCAACATTATGGATGCATGCCGGGCAGAGTCCTATTACCTGCCAATCTCTGGGCTGCCTGGAGAAGTGCTGGTGTGATGTTGCGATATTCTGTGACCTTAATATACAAATACACACCTCTCTCCGTAAAACGACAGAATGCCTAATAGAATTCCCAGTGCTTTATGCTAATGAGAGATTCTGCATAAAAGCAGGACCCCTGCAAAGCTATATTACCTTCCTTTACAAACAGGAGATGGGGTTGGGAATAAACAATTGGGCTAGGTATAGTCTAGCCATGTCTACCTTTCTGATCTCAGTTTTTGATGATACAAGCAGCCTTTTCCTTTGAAGCAATGCATAGAAGCAATTGATAGAAATCTAAATTCATAGTTTCCAAGACCAGAAGGGACCATTGTGATCTTCTAGTCAGCCCCTCTGCAGAACACAGGCCATAAAACTTCCTCAAAGTAATATCTGGGGTGTTGCTGCCAAGATCTGTGTCAGGATAAATGCAGAGGACACTAAGATCCTGGAAAATGGAGATGGGACTATGCCTGGAAGTACAGTTGTTAAGGGAAATAACTTTTTTTTTTTTTTTCTTCAGAGTGGTAGTTGTGTTAGTCTGTATCAGCAAAAACAACGAGTACTTGTGGCACCTTAGAGACTGACGGTTGAGAATAGCCCACTTCTACCTTAATTGAATTGGCTCGTTAGCACTGACCCCCCACTTGGTAAGGCAACTCCCATCTTTTCATGCACTGTGTATATATACCTGTCTACTGTATTTTCCACTCCATGCATCTGATGAAGTGGGTTTTAGCCCATGAAAGCTTATGCCCAAATAAATCCCCTAGTCTCTAAGGTGCCACAAGTACTCCTCGTTTTTTTTGTTTGTTTTTTGTTTTGTAATTTGTTCTGTTACCCAGATTCATAGATTGTAAGGCCAGAAGGGAGCATTATGATAACTAGTCTGAATTCCTGCATCACACAGGCAATAGAATTTCACCCAGTAATTCCTGCATCAAACCCAATAGCTTTTGTCTGACCTAGAGCATGTCTTTTAGAAAGTGCTCCAGGGAGTACGATCTTCCATGAAAATATGAGGCTGAAGGCAATCCAGAAAAGTATAGGCAGAGAACTGCAGTTTTGGAAGATGACTCCACCTCGTAATGAAGAAAATGGAGTTTCAGAACTGAATGTTAATTTGTTTAAGCAACTCCTGTTTTCTGTATAATACTGAGGAGTAACCTAGAAAAGCAGTTTAAACAAGGAAACTAGAGGCTGGTCAGCTCATTGGGCGTTTGCTGGAGAGAAAGTGAAAATTTACAGAATAGCACAGAATAACATATTGGCTCTCCTGAGATGCCCAATACTACTACCCCATGTCACTGTCTGAGGGATGCAGTTTGCACACAGGAAGGAAGACCCAATTTGAACCCTATTCAAGGGAATCTTTAGCTTGGAAAACTCATGAAGAAGGGAAACAGATGAGTTAGTGTGAAGTTACGAAAAATAAAATGGCTGCTTTTCCACACTAACCAGAGTGATATTTATAGCCCCAAAAATAAAATCCTACCCCAAGGAGATCTTCCATAAACTGAGAAGAACCAAGGACTCTGTGAGGCCTGCTTTGCTTTGCTAATGTGGGACATGCTCAGATCATGGATACCAGAACAAAGCCCTAAGATAAATGAAGCTCTTAAGAGGATGGCTTCAGTGATCTGGGGCTGTGTTTATTGGTAAACAGAATTTTCCAAATGTATGGTGTAGGGGATACAAAGGAAGGACAAGACAACAGCTAGATTTAATTTCTTTTATGCTCTGAGTTACGTTGAGCCATAGTGTGTTACCGAGTGACTCTGAAAATGCCAAAGCAGGAAACTGCACAAATGTCGGTTGTAAATAAATACCCCTACTTGCTGCACAATTTTCCCATCCGTTTCTTTAGGCTGGATGCAGGGCTGGCTAATTACAGTCTGGGAGAGATCATCTCTTCAGGAGTGAGGTCATTTTGGAAGGAACCTGATGATGCTTTGACTGCAGTTTATTAAATCAGACATTTCTGCTCCGAGGTAGCGAAGAGCTTTGGTTCTAGTGCTGCAAATCTTAGTGTCATAGCTTCATTACCTTTCCCTCCCTAAAAAATAATCCTCCCCATATATATTCCAACATGTTAGATCATTCTAGATTTCTGGGTCTACATTTTTTACATTTCCATTTTGTCCATGGCACATACTCTATCAGGAATCAGTGGTTTTATCTCTCTCAGTGCTTTTGGGCAGAGACTTCCTGCATTTTGAAGGCAGATTTGAATTTATTTAACAGGAAAATGTAATGCTTTTCCTGCTAGATGGTGCATCATTTTAAAATATTATATTGCTTCCAATAAACTGGCGTACATTATTTCTCTATTTTGTATTCTTTATCAGCTGTTGACAAAGCTTTTCTGCAAAATCTGATTTACTTCTCACTGCTATATAATACAGCAGTTACAGCCTTTTAAAAGTGTTAAAATGGATCTTTTAAAGTGGTGGCTTTAAAACACTAATTTATCAAATCCTTCTGCAAAAATGACTGTCAAAGCAACTTTTTAACTCTATTTATTGTGGCATATTAGAAGCTTGAAAAATATATACATTATATAAATGCATAACCTCTGTACAAAGCGTGGATGTGTGTATATGTGCATTTGACAGATTTTATTTAAACACAATAATCTGTTCCTGCTAGTTTTGTCCTTTTCCTTTTAAAACATTGATTATTTTTCTAGTGTGTTCATTTTCAGCTGAATATTACATGGCTATTGCTGCTGAATAAAGATCCATTACCAAAGTTCCGTTCTAGGTCCTGTGATATTCAATTTATTTATTAATGATCTGGAAAGGGGTTTAGGTTTGTCAAGACCAGAGAGGAGCTTCAGGGAGACCTAACCAAGCTAGGGAGATTGGCAACACAATGGCAAATGAAACTCAATGTCTATACATGCAGACCACCTCCCCGCAGACCAGGACACACAAACTCAAAGCAGCACCAGACCCTGCCAGATCAAGGAAATGTAAAACCTGCAGACATCTCTCCACTGTTGCAATGATCAGTACCCCCCACAACAAACCTTTCAAGGTAGCTGGGTTATACACAGGACTACCTTCACAACATGTGGTGTACTTCATCCAGTGCACTAAATGCCCCAACAACTATGTGGGTGAAACCAGACAAATCATTACAGTGTCGAATGAGTTCACAGAGAAAAATAAGACAAAAACACCCTATCACCTGTGGGCGAACATGTTTGACAAAGCAATCGCTCCATATCTGGCCTCTGCCTTCATCCTCAAGGGAAACCTGCACAACAACACCTTTAAAAGACAATCCTGGGAATTTAAATTCATAATACTGCTGGATACTAAAATCCATGGACTTTGCAGAGACACTGGTTTTATGGATCACTACAACAATTGGTAACACATCCTACTGTTAGCTAAACCTTAATTCCCACTTTGTTCTAAGCAGTTTCCTATAGCATGTGTGAACTCCTTACATGTAACAATCTATCCTACCTTGTGTTTAGCTTCGACACTCTGTTTACCTTCTCCAGACTTGAGGAAGAGCTCTGTGAATCTTAAAAACTTGCCTCTTCCACCAGCAGAAGTTGGTCCAATAAAAGATATTACTTCACCTACTTTGTGTCTCTCTCTAAATACAAAATAATGCATATTGGAAGGGAAACTATTCCTATACCTTACAAGGGTCTAAATTAATTGTATCAAATCAAGAAAGGGACCTGGTGTGATTTTAGACAGCTCCATGAAAACCTCTGCTTGGCATGTAGCATATGGTGATTGTTTTTAAAGGTTAACAGGGTGTTAGGATGCATAAGAAAGGAGACAAATAAGAGGGGCATGATAAGTCTATAAAATAACAAATGGGTATAGAGAAAGTCGATTGGGGACTTCCGTTCTCCATGTCTCATAACATGAGAACAGGGTGACATTCAATGAAATTAAAAGGTCAGGAAATTCAAAACCAGTAGAAGGAAATACTTTTCCACACTGTGTGTAATTAAGCTGTGGAACTCATTACTGTAGGAAGTTGTTGGGGCCAAGAACTTAGCAGGATTCAAAAAGTGACTGGACGTTGTATGGATATTAAGACTGTCTTAACATAGTTGATTATGGTAAATTTTGGTAAGAATATTAACATTATGCTTCAGGGCTCAAGCCATTTCCTAACATGAATTATCCCACATCTGCTACTGCAGGGTTCTTAAACCTTCCTCTGAAGCATCTGGCCACTGCTCGAGAGGATACTGAACTGGATGGACCTCAAGTCTGGTCCATTCTGGCAATGCCTATCTTTCTGATTTTCTATATCATTCCTCACCCAGCCAGAACTAATTTGTTAGTACACCCGCAGCATCGCTAATCTTAGTACAGTTTTTTTTTAAAAGTATAAAGTTTACGGTTTAAGTGAACTCTAGCTATCCGAGGATGAGCGTAATGTGGGCTGTTTGCAGGGGAAGAAGGATGGTCTTGTGGGTGAGGTACTATGTTGGGACTTATGAGACTTGGTTCAGCCACAGAGTTCCTGTGTGACCTTGCACCTCTGAAATTTAGGCTCTTGAACTCTCCCTGCCTCCAAACCCCATCTGTAAAATGGGGTTAATATTGATTTGTCTTGCAGGATAAAGTCAGTGATGTTTGTGAAATGCTCAGGTATTACGGTAATGGAAGCCACAGAACACTCTATGAGGGATAGCTCAGTGGTTTGCGCATTGACCTGCTAAACCCAGGGTTGTGAGTTCAATCCTTGAGGGGGCCACTTAGGGATCTGGGGCAAAATCAATACTTGGTCCTGCTAGTGAAGGCAGGGGGCTGGACTCGATGACCTTTCAAGGTCCCTTCCAGTTCTAGGAGATAGGATACCTCCATTATGTATTTGTATTGTGGTAGCACCTTGGAGCCCCAGTCATGGACCAGGACATTACTGGGCTAGAAGGTGCACATGCAAAACAAAAAGATGACTGTGATGGGGTGTACTGGGCGCTTTGAGATTCCCTGCTGGAGTCCTCATGGTCCTACCATGCCCTGCCCCAGAAAAGAAGCAATGAAAGTGGGTCCTCCAGGCCTGCCTAGAGAGGCTGCAGGGAAGCAGCCAATCAGAGCGCAGCAGGTGCAGTTAAAAGGTGCTGCAGGGCCTGAGCAGATTGGTTGCTTGCTGGGACCAGAAGGGTGGGGAAGGAGAGGAGTTGAAATCATCAGACCCGAATGAGGCGAGAGGAAACCTGATGCTTGCTGGGGGTGTAATAGAATGGCTGTGACTGCCCCCGCCCTATCTCAGCTTGTCTGCTGAGAGGGAAAATATATGGAGATATACCTATCTCATAGAACTGGAAGGGACCCTGAAAGGTCATAGAGTCCAGCCCCCTGCCTTCACTAGCAGGACCAAGTACTGTTTTTGCCCCAGATCCCTAAGTGGCCCCCTCAAGGATTGAACTCACAACCCTGGGTTTAGCAGGCCAATGCTCAAACCACTGAGCTATCCCTCCCCTAAAAGCCAGGTCCAAACTGCTACCAGAGATCATAAATCTTTCCTTAGTTATTGTCATCCTGAATCTCTAGCCCAGTAACTGCTTCTGCCCAGCGCCACTCCTCCATAGACTCCCCTTGCTACCATGCGGAGCAGAAGAATGTACTGCTCTAAGAGTACTGGAAGTTTTGTGCACAACATTAAACTGCTTGGATGGATGTACTTATAGCCTGTGTTACTGGAAGTTGCTCCTCTGTAACCTGTAAAGAGAGGCTGTTCCCTGTGGCTGCGTTACGTCGGAACCTAGCATTCGCCACACCAGATCATACCTCTGGTCCATCAAAGCCACTGTCATGCTCTCAGCTACGGCTCATGATAGATGGGGATGAGGAGGAGGATGCTGTACGCATCTGCACTGACTTTTGTCTCAGGATATCAGAACCCTGCCTACCTGTAAAGTAAGCGTCACAGGACCCCTCCGAGGCAGAAGATTGTTATACCCAGTTTACAACCTGTGGCATAGAGAGGTTACATGAATTGCTCAGGGTCACACAGCAAGTCACTAACAGAGTTAGGAATAGAACCCAGGAGTCCCAGCTCCCAGTCCTGTGCTAAACCCTGCTTCCCACCCAGAGCCGGGGACAGAACCCAGGAGTCCTGGCTCCCAGCCCCCTCCTCTGACCCACTAGACCCCACTCCTCACCCAGAGCCTGGCTCCCAGCCCCCTGCTCTGACCCACTAGACCCCACCCAGAGCCAGGGACAGAACCCAGGAGTCTGGGCTCCCAGCCCCCTGCTCTGACTCACCAGACCCCACTCCCCACCCAGAGCCAGGGACAGAACCCAGGAGTCTGGGCTCCCAGCCCCCTGCTCTGACTCACCAGACCCCACTCCTCACCCAGAGCCTGGCTCCCAGCCCCCTCCTCTGACCCACTAGACCCCACTACTCACCCAGAGCCAGGAACAGAACCCAGGAGTCCTGCTTCTCAGTTTCTGACCAAAAGGGAAGGAGAAAGTAGGAGAGCAGCAGCGGAGTGGGGAGGTGGGCAGCTCTGACTCTAGCTGTCCTACAAGCCCCCCACACAAACCCACACACTCACTGACCCTGCTTCTGGAGAGTGCAGGGGTCAGATGCTTGTCCCCTCCCCCCACTTGCACTTGTTCTGTTTAGTGGTGAGGGGGGCATTAGTCACTCTTGACATTGCTTACCAGCAGGTGGGGATGAGGGAGAAACTAGCTGAATCGCTGTCCTTTGGGAGAAAGGCTCCTTCCCTGTGGGAGCTGCACAGAACAGGACAGCTAGAGGTTTTTGCCCTTATAAAAGTCTGATTAGTCACTGGACTTGCAGCTTTCCCAGCTGTCCATCCCTGCTGGTTCCATGATTCAGTACAGTGTGTAGTGTAGAAAAGAACAGGTGACTCATGAGCAAAGTGCTGTGATGGCAGAGACTCCTGTGTGCATCTCATGAAAGCCTTGTCAGCGCAGTCCATGTTGGATCTCTCCGCTCTTTCCTCTCACTGAGCTGCTGTACAAGCAAAATAATGATCAGTAACGAAGCTGGCAAGCCGTTAGACCTTTCTCTTTCCTGCCGTTTGTGGAAAACAATGTTTTACAATAGACGTGCAGGGTTAAATACAAAAAAGTTACAACTGTTTAAAGCCCTTCTATTTTTGAAAGGTCCCCTGTAACTCAGAAATGACTGGACAGATTTAATTCAATTCCGTGTATACATGAAGGGCCAAATCTGAAAATATTTGTTGCTGAAAGGAATTAAGTGCCAAATTCCCATTGAATTTGGGAGCCTCACTGCCATAGGCTCCTTTGGTAAATCCAAGTCTTGGTATTGTACTGTTACATTGTATATTCTTTCCATTCCTTCCTCAGAGGAAGGATGAATTGATGGTGTATAAGTCACAAACAAGCCAGCTTCATTCCCCAGCAGCTTTGTATTTTTATATTATTACTTTTCCTTAGCTTATGTTTTGAGATATGGGTTGAATTCATATTCCACAATGTTCCCCCCATTATAAACCCTGAAATTATAAATAAGACTGTTAACATGTTAGATAATCTAATATCCAGTCTTGGTAAAATAGAAAATTACAAAAAAGTATTTATTTGTTCTGCATAATAGAAATTGTAATATTATTCAATAATGGCACATTACTCACCCACACAGATGCTGAAGTGAGCTGTAAATTGCATGTGTTCTGGGACTGAGTGTGGATAGAATTGTTAAAGAATCCTTCAGTTTGTTCTTTCGAGATTCTAGCTATTAAGACCTCCTACACTGTCCTTCTGGCTGGTGTGATGATGTGTCCTGGCAGCCTCCAGAAACCAGTGACAAATGGATGCATTTGCCTTTATAAATACCTTAAGGCAGTGATTCTCAACCTTTTTACTCCTGGGGCTCCCTGCCCCTCCCCCATATCGGTGATCTGGCCAGGATCCCTCTCCCATTTCACTATATGGGAGGGGCACTGCAATGACAATACACTGACACACAGGTTGAGAGCCCTTCTTAACTTAGTAAAAAGCAACAGAGGGTCCTGTGGCACCTTTAAGACTAACAGAAGTATTGGGAGCATAAGCTTTCGTGGGTAAGAACCTCACTTCTTCAGATGCAGGTAATGGAAATTTCCAGAGATAGGTATAAGGCAGGTACTATTCTTAACTTAGTGTACATGGGGCAAAGGAAGGGGTGTCCCTGCTGCTAGCTCTGGGGTGTATTTTCCTACATGCCCCACAACGTCTTTTCTTTAGCCTCTAGTAATAATAAGATGTGCTGGTTTTACACCTGTCTACAGGTTCTGGAGCTTCAGCCAAAAGATAAAACTTGGGTCAGTCATATAAGCATGAGGGAGGGTGTAGCCGGCCATGCTAGCCACCTTTGCGTGGAGGATACTCAATAGCTTGCCAGAGTTATTGCTTTTATCAAAACGTCAATCAGTGCCATTTGGGGGCTGTTCTTCCAGGCCTTCCCCGGGGTTTTTGTATCTCAGGTATCTGGTGATTCTGGCTCAAACGCACTGTCCCTTTTATGGAGATCTAGGAAATTCTATTCTACAGGCTTCTGTAGGTAGCGAGGGTGTGAACATTTTCAAGTCAGCAGATTTAAAGCCTTGGCAAGTACTCGTAGATGAGATCTGATTCCTGCCTGAGAAATCAATTTAAATGCAGCCCACATACATCTGTCTGGATAATTCTGTGTGGTTTCTGTCGCAGGGATTGTAGCAGGTCCTGATGGGGCTCGGCTCTTGCCCTCGTAGGTAGAACAGCAACAAAAAGATTACCTGCAGGTAGCAAGAGGCACAGTCAGTCTGTAGCTGTGAACCTTAGTGCTACACCTTTTCCCTCCCTACTGATTGAAATGGCTTTCAACCTTGTCCTGAAAAGTTAAATTCTCTCCAAGGCGCACCAGAGTCAGCTGCTCCTGGGTGATGATTGCTCTCAGCTGGTGAGGAGGGCAAGGTAAAGGGGGTCAGAGCTGTGAAAGGTGGGAGTGGAGTAGAGCAAAGGAGGCAAGTTGAGGGAGGCGAGGAGTGGGGAAAAAACTTAGAGAAATGAGCAGACAAGTTAGAAGGAGGGAAGCTAAAATCTGTCTTTCCGATCCCCGTCTTCCCATTGGTCAAGTTTTCAGGGTCCCTTTCTGTATGTTCAGCACCTAGCATGATGGGGACCTGTGCCTGATTGACCTTCTGGTCACTTCCCTAGTACAGATAATAAATGATAATCCTGCCTTGGCCTCTGCGTGCAACGGGCACAGGGAAGCCTGCTTAGGTCCTGACATGGCCCGGTAATGAGTTACCTCTAGCTTCAGTCTCCTCTTCCATTATAATGTGGACAAGCAGTCACTCTATGCTGCACCATTGAAGCCAGTGGGAGTTTTGCCACTGACTTCCATGGGTGCAAAATTGAGTCCCCCCTGAAGAGCAAATCGGTGACAAAGCAGACCAGAATTGATGTAAAACCCACAGCTCACATTTTGCATTTTATTGGGTGCAAAGAAGGGATTTTTGCTGTCTGGACTGGATTATCCTCTTTCTTTCTCCAGTTTTGAGCTGACATAACTACACTGAAGTCAGTTACACCAGTGTAAAGCTAGTGTGACAGAGCGAAGAATCAAGCCGCATGTGTTGTTTGAGCCAACTTTGTCCTCTTCTTTGACAGCCTGTGGAGCCATTTGAATGAATGATAGACGTAAAATTCCATTACTGCTTGCAAATAGAATAGTCAGAACTGCTTGGAGAATGTCAGTGGTCAAAGTGGCCAGGAGGAAAATTGCCCGAAGAGAATATTTCTCACTGGGCTATTGCCCTGGGTCAGTGGCGTGTATCTCAGAATGGAGTTGTGGGACAGGAGACTTGAGTGAGACTACTGTGTGTGGCATGTTGCCCTCTTCACAGTATTAGTGCCTCCTGCTCCAGGCCTGACGACAACTTTATAGAGACTTGAGTTCTGAATAAAAACACAGCATGTACTGGGAATTTTTCCTTCCGTCCCTGGACTGAGAGATCAGAATCCGAGTTAGAATTATTAACACAAGCAGAGCTAGAAGTTTCCTTTGATGCAGCCGTGTAACCCCGAAATGATCAGTAACAGCACAATGCTTCTCCCTTAGCTAGGAGGCTTTTTAAGGATTGGATCAATTAATGAAATCTGAGTAACTTCATTTACCTGAGTTAGCCCCATTTACTTCAATGAGAGAACTCGGTATTCTTATTTGTACTGTGATAGCACCTAGAGGCATTGGCTCCATTGTGGTCAGCACTCTACAAAGAGCCATTCCCTACCCTGAAAAGCTTACAGTGTAAGTGTAAGACCCCATACCACAGGTGGATATGACAGTCAGATGGGGACACACCAGGAAATGATACTGATCAGCTGTGCTCGGCCTAACCAGTAGGGTGACCAGATGTCCCAATTTTATAGGGACAGTCCTGATTTTTGGGTCTTTTTCTTATATAGGCTCCTATTACCCCCCCCATCTCCGTCCCAGTTTTTCACATTTGCTGTCTGGTAACCCTACTGTGCCACCAGACTCCTCCTAACCAGTGTCAATTTTTGTGTTTTAGGCATCAGGCAGGGAAAAGTTTGGAGAAGGACAGTGAGGTAGCTTTGCAGATAGTTACTCTTGTGAGTAAAGTTATATATGTGCTTAGGATCTTTGGGGCTTTGTTTTTTTTCTCCTAGTCCCCTCCACCACCATCTGAGGAGAGATTAAAAAGAGTAGGAGTGTTCATCTTAGAAATGAAATGATTAAGTGGGGATATGATAGAGGTCTATAAAATCACAAATGGTGTGTGGAGAAAGAGTGAATAAGGAAGCGTTATTTACCCCTTCACATAACAGCAGAACCAGGGGTCACCCAATGAAATTAACAGGCAGCAGGTTTATAACAAACGAAGTATTTCTTCACAGTCAACCTGTGGAACTCATTGCCAGCCAATATTGTGAAGGCCAAAAGTATAACTGGGTTTAAAAAAGAATGAGAGAAGTTCATGAAGAATAGGTCCATCAATGGCTATTAACCAAGATGGTTAGGCACACAACCCCATGCTCTGCATGTCCCTAAACTGCTGACTGCCAAAAGCTGGGATTGGGTGACGGGATGGATCACACGATAAATTGTCCTGTTCTGTTCATTCCCTTTGTAGCTTCTGACGCCGGCCACTGTCAGAAGACAGGATACTGGGCTAGATCGACCACTGGTCTGACCCAGCGTGGCCATTCTCGTTTTCTGTCCTAAGACTTTTTTTTTTTTAATGTACATTCTATCTGTCTCCCCCACCCTGCGTCTATATCTCTTGATTGGTTGTAATAGCTTTTCAGGGTAAATGTAACCTATATTTTGAAATAACATTTGTTTTACACAAACCGAATAAAATGCCAAAGCTTGATCTGTCCACCCCCACTTACCTGTCATCTTTTTAAACATAGGACTCCATCACATCCCTGGGGAGCTAGAGGTGACTTGCTGCAGGGATCTAAGCTCTCTAACACTTGCTGAGTCTGCCTTGAATTGGCAAGTACCATAATCCTTTAGTTTAACATGGCATTATTTGTAGAGAGAAATTTAAACAGCTGTCGGAGAAGCAAGTCACAGATGATGACTTTGTGAAGCTGTGCATGGTTCTTCACCGCAGTTTTTTGCTAAGGCGGAGAGGGAAACATGGCTGCAAAGAAGGACCCAGTCAGACTGAGGCTACATCTACACTACGGGGGGGTCGATTTAAGATACGCAAATTCAGCTACGCGAATAGCGTAGCTGAATTCGACGTATCAGATCCGACTTACCCTGTTGTGAGGACGGCGGCAAAATCGACTGCCGCAGCTCCCAGTCGACGGCGCTTACTCCCACCTCCGCTGGTGGTGTAAGCACGTCGATTCGGGGATCGATTGTCGCGTCCTGACGAGACGCGATAAGTCGATCCCCAAGAGATCGATTTCTACCCGCCGATTCAGGCGGGTAGTGTAGACCTAGCCTGAGTTTAGTGCCTGGAAAGATGGTTATTGCACAAAGAAGATACTGACACAATATAGAGAACAGTATTTGGCTTAGAACTGAAGTTTGGTAGCACTTTTATATTTGAGATAAAATTTTCAAAAGTGTCAAAACTTAGGAGCCTTAAGTGACTTTTGAAAATGGGACTTTGGTGTTTTTGAAAATTTTACCCTTTATCTGACGGAGATCTATTATGACCTTCTAAAACACTGTTGTGGTCACTGCAGCTAGTGTGACTAGTACCTGGCTACTCCTGAAGGTATTTATGTATTTGTTAAAGAGATACAAAGTCATGTAATATTTCATTTTATAGTAATAGTTCAAGTGATTTAGAATAGTTGAAAATGTGTTTTGTTGTGCCAAGTGCTTTGCTGTAGGTGTCTGAGTTCCCTGCTACGCTTCCAGAGTGTGCTGTCTTTGTATATGCAGATACATTTTATTAGTGATCTGATTAGACAATACCCCAGGTCAGAGTGTGTAGGGTATCTATGGTTTATCATCTTGGCTTGTGAATTCTTCATACACACAGGAAAACAGACCTTTTCCATACAGTGCCCTAAATGCTGCCAGTGCACCCATAGTACAGTATAAACAATAATGAGAATTACCTTTGGGGCTTGCTCTAGTAAAGTAGCTCGGGTAGCTGGTAAAGGAGGATGGTCATGTATTTTAGTAGGGGTGTGTGGTCCCCCCCCAAGCAGTTGTATAAGAGCTGTTTCCTGAGGCAGGATCTTCTCTTGGTCTTTGGCTTTAATGTTTCAAAGCTCACTGAAGGTTAAATTGAAATATCTTCTAGCCAAGGTGAATCAGCTGCCTCCCATAAGGACAGAATTTATGTAGTACAACATCTGGTAGCAGATCAGTGCACAGGAACAGGGTGGGTACTGCCCCTCTCTCCTAATAGCTACATTTCACATTTACACAAGGTGGGGATCCCCCCTGACAGGGCTGGTATTTGGGGCCTTGTTCCGTGACAAGTGACGGGTTCTGAAGGCAGCTAAGAGCTGGAAGTGGTCAGTTTCCAGACTATACTTATGTGAAGACAACTTACCCTGGAGGGCTGCATGTGCTAGATTTAGCATGTGAGTTACTGACTGCAGCACGCACTTCATCAGACAATAAAGGGTCAGAGCTTTGTGGTTGAGAAGCTAATTGGATAAAGTATTCTCACTCATGCCTGTTACAAGGGGTTTCTGGTAAAATGACATCTTTTAATGACAAAGAAAAGAGTATTAGCAGTCTCTACCTTGGGATGCCATATTCTCTGCCTTGGAGAACGGGCAGGATTGAACATTAAGGCTTTCATTGATGCTTCTCCCAAGGTGATATAATCATTGACATGAGAGCAGGAGATCTTGCTAAGGGGTTCTTAATGAGCTGTCTCCACTCTTATTCCATATGATTACAGCCTAGATGGTACTCTTCGTGTATAAAGCTGCACTTGAATTCCCAAATCAGCACCTGGCTGTGAGCTGAGAATGGTCATTTTGTACTGGGGGGAATAATAGAACAAACCCCCAGCACTTTTCCAGCATATGACACAGAATGATTGCCTCTGGCCCATGGCTGCTTATGGACTGAGCTGACTAGCTCATGTCATCTTTCTGGCTTCTCCTCCCAGTTCCTGTCACTGATTCATCATGTAACCTTCAGCATATCGCTTCCCCTTCATGTGCCCCATTTTCTCGATTTTCAAAAGGAGTTAGTAATATCCCATCACAGAGTAATTTACAAACGTGTGTTGGGATGGAAAAGTCTTTTGAAGAGTGAAATGTTATTGCTGTTTCCTTTTCAGATGGCTCCGCCTCAATTCTTTTCTGCCTGCGCTTGGATAATCAGTGTCCTGCTGTAATGGGTATGTTAGATATGCCACAGATTGTAGAACAGACCTTGCCACTTAATAAACCCCCTCCTCCGCCTTCTTGCTGTAAGAAAAACCCAGTCTGAATCCTGAGCAGAACAAAGGAGATGAAGTGGCTTGTGCTTATCGCCTTTTAGCCTTTAACTCCCTGCACCGCTATCCTCAGCTCTCTGGGTCACATCTACATTGAAATGCATGGACATTTCTGATCTGCCCCTTGCCGCATGTTCTTGACTGTAATAGGAAAATGACATTTAATTTGTAGTCCTGTCAGAATTGATGCCTTCCTAAATAACTCTCTCAACCTTTCTGGAGACTCAGAAACAGGAGTGAATTGCATGTTTTTCTAATGTTTGCTGCACTGCTACCAACACTTCAAAAGCCATAAGGGCTGAGTGCAAAGGAACCAGAACATTCTCACCAGAATGGGCCCAGGGCTCTGAAATGCAAGAAATGTAGCAAGCAGGATGGGAAGAGAATAGGAGAGGAAATTGCCATGCAGGCAAAGGTGGGAGGATGATGGGTTATTTATATAGCAATGGATGTACATGGTACTTCCCGGACAAATGAATCCCCGGCCCAGTGAGTCTACAGTTTGAGGCACTGATACTGAATTACGATAGGCTACCTCCCTGGGTCCATACAGGATTGCACTGAGGTCAGTTGGATGCTGCCCAGCGCAGGGGTCCTTGAGCTCCCATCCCCATCTAGGAGCTGAGCCTAAAGGATTATATATCTGATGCGCCCTTCAGTATAGAATCCGTATAGAATCTTGGGCTGATGCTAGACTATAAACTGATGCAGATGGATGGGATTTTGGTTTCCCTGAACAGACGAGAGTGAAAATTTTCATTCAGTCCAATGAAAGATGCAGACAAATTGGAAGGCTATCAGGGAAGAGGACGTGACTAGGATGCCGGAGGGACTGACTGACAAGACAAGATTAAGGGTCTGGTTTTCAGAAGAGATGAGCACAGACTCCACTTGGGATTGTGGGTTCTCAGAATTATATGCTAACTGAATAGCGTGGCCATGAGTTGCCTATAATGCTCTTCAGGTATTTACTATCTGATCCTGCAGTTGGATCTGTGTGGGTGGACCCTTTTGCCTGTGTGATCTGATGACAGGATTGGGACCTAATTGTATAAATACCTACCAGAGAGAGGAACTGTTTCCAGTGGCAGGAGTGGGTGATGGAAAGGAGGAGGAATAGGGTGATGGAAAGAGAGGGCAAATTTAGGCTGACTATCAGAAAATCACTCCTGAGAATGAGATCTTAGTCTTTGAAATATGAGACCTTCTACACAATCAGGCTGGAGAAAGTGCTAGAAAATTGTCGCATAGGGAGCTTGCTGTGCACGCTGAGGGGGATGAAGGAGAAAGACTCTTACAGGTCTTTCCTGCCTTTATATTCTATGCTTTTATTAAGGGTGTGTCCCTGGCTGGATGACAGAACTCTTCCCTTACTAGTCTTAGCACTTGCCTTAGTCAGCAGAGGGGGATATGATCAGATGTGGCCTTTTTTTTTTTTTTTTTTTTTTTTTTTTGAACGAAGGTCACTACCAATTTGAATACAACTAGGCCAAGATTTTCATAAACGGCTAAAGATTCAGGGTGCCCCACATGAGCCATCTTAAAGGGGCCTGATTTTTCAGAGGGCGAATGTTCAGAGCGCTCTGAAAATCAGGCATCTTTGATGTGTCAAGTTGGGCACCTAAATTCACTAATCACGTGAGAATCTTAGCAAGTCCATTTAGCAGATCTGGCAGAAGGAGTTGCAAACTTCCCCCTTCCCTCCCGTTGAGTCCTGGCAAGAAGAGTGGTAGCTAGGCATCAGTGAAAGAGGCGAAACCAGCCAGAAAACGGAATCTGGCATAGATAGAGAAGAGGCAAATCAGAGAAAGCAAACACAATATTGAGCTGAAGAGCAGATGAGAATTACTCAGCAAAGAAAATAATCAGACAAGTGATTCCTCTTTGGTTTGATAGCAATATCACTTACATGACATTAAGCAGGGGTTGTTGGGTTTGGAAGCTGACCTTGGCTCCCCAGTCTCAGAGGAAAGGTTTCTTTCTGAGGAGCCCTGCTACTTTGGCGCCTTTTTCCCTGAGAATGTGCGTCTTGTTCAGCCATCAAGCTTCAGCTTTTGGAGGCTGGATATTGATGAGCCTTGTACCTGGCAGCAGACTATTTGCTTCCAAGAATCAGCCTTATGAAGTTATTGTGAATGTGATCTGAGCAGGAGGGAGGCTTTGGGCAAACTCCGAGGTGTGGAGCCATTTAAATTATTAGCAGCAACACCCAGGTAAACACAATAACAAAGTACAGGGATTAGACCCTTTCCATATTTCTGAATGAGTCCCAGGCGTGGCTGCAAGATAGAATGTGCAAGGAGGAATAGATACAGCTGCAAAATTCACCTTGTTTCAAAACCAAAGCAGACAAAATGGGGGACCCTCCGAAAGTATGGAGTGTGACGTTATTGACATGATCTGTGACCGTATAGATCATTGTTGCAACCAGGGTCCTATGGTTGCAGCAGGTCTTGTACAGAGAAGGTCAAGTGGGGTGTCTATGGAAAGGTTGTAGTTTGCTGGTTATGATTATGCTGTCTGTATGTGTGTATCATTTTTGTATTTGAAGTTATGAATATTGGCTCTGTACTTGTATCTCAATGTGTTTGATTCTAAGTAGCCTCAGTGAAGCATTTGGTCAGCTTTTTGAGAAAGGACTATTCTCAGTAAGTGCCCAATCAAGAAACACTTAACTGACAATGGACTTTGGGAGATGCCAATCCACATCTGAGCTTTCCTGGGGACGTTCAAACTAACATGTAAACAATAGCGTCGGCCTGCAAAAAGCTAAATCATTCATGGACACGTGACTTGCCCAGGTGGCTACAAATTCCATCTTGTTGCTGTGATTTTGCACAGAAGAACAAAGGGCTTTCCGTCCACAAGAGAGAGAATAAAAAAGGCCCTGGAAACCCCTTCATTTTGTCTTCAGCTGGCTCAAGAGATGGCCTTTCCACCCCAAAGAGATGCCTGAAAGACACTGGGACAAAGGACTATAACTAAGGGGGTGTGAGTGATTGCTGGACCCAGGCCATAAACCACAACGTTGGTTTGAAAAGGATGGGGCCCAGACTAGGAAGGAGTTTAGTCTGTGAAATAAGCTTATTGGGACACCTCTGAGGGTGAGATTTTATCTGTAATCAGTTTCTTAATGTATTAGGCTTAGACTTGCATGTTTTGTTTTATTTTGTTTGGTAACTTACTTTGTTCTGTGTGTTATCACTTGGAGCCACTTAAATCCTACTTTTTATACTTAATAAAATCATTTTTGCTTATTAATTAATGCAGAGTAAGCAATTAATACCTGGGGGAGCAAACAGCTGGGCATATCTCTCTATCCGTGTTATAGAGGGCGGACAATTTATGAGTTTACCCTGTATAAGCTTTATACAGAGTAAAACAGATTTATTTGGGGTTTGGATCCCATTGGGAGCTGGGTGTCTGGGTGCTAGAGACAGGAGCACTTGCTAAGCCGTTTTCAGTTAAGTCTGAAACTTTGGGGGCATGGGTCAGACCCTGGGTCTGTGTTGCAGCAGATTAGCGTATCTGGCTCAACAAGACAGGGTTCTGGAGTCCCAAGCTGGCAGGGAAAATGGGCTCAGAGGTAGTCTCAGCACACCAGGTGACAGTCCCAAGGGGGTCTCTGTGACCGAACCCGTCACATGGAGTTTGAATTTTGTTTGGATGTTCCTCCGACCTAGCTGAGCCTGCTGGCACGCAGCAAAGCCCTTGAGAATAGGCTTTCTGAGTGAAATTCATCCCAAGGCCGATGCACCCCTAAATGCCATTTATGCCTTCAGGGACTTGTGCTGGCTTTCTGCACAGAGGTGTGTCTGGCCTTCTGGCCGTGTAGGTGTATACATCATTAGCAAGCCATTATCACAGTTTAGTGCTCTACTGGAAGGTGCTCTGAGGCACGATGTTGCAGCACAATTTGAAACACTGATTTAAATAGACTGTTGGCAACCTAAGCAAGGTTCCCAAAGGACTGAATCAGATTTAGAGACTAAAGTACCTTATTATCCTGAAGGGCTGTGTGGGTGTGAAACCAGTCTTCCAGTTGCCCGTGTTATACCTGTTCAGTGACTAAACGACAGAGACTCAAGACCCCATGGCTGTCAGGGCAGTGCCTTTTACCAGCACTACATTCACTTTAAAGGAGAAAAATGAACCCTGCAAAACATTTCGGGGGTGGGGGCATTATCTTTTCAGTTTATGGTTCTTTATTTTTCTTTCTGGACTTCTTTTATTGTTGCTCCCCAGCCACAGGCCGCAGTGGTTCAAGGCTGCTTGGAGACATTCTGTCCACCTGGCTTGAAATTCCATGGCTTTTCCTTGTTACTACAGAAGTTGAATTGACTGATTGTTTGATTGATTTAGTCCTTTGAGTGAAATATCTCCCAATCACCAAAACAGACATCTTATCTTCCCTCCTCCTTACCACCATACGCAAGCCAGTGTCATAATGTTGTTCAGTCAGTTTTTAGCACTAGGTGTTTGCAAAGTGCTTTTAACTAGGTCAAGGTGTTACCTTAGGATGGAATCCATTGGGAACTTTAGTGTGGCTTTAATTTCTTTGCCTTCAGCAAAACCATTAACCAATTAGATGATGACTCCAGTTGCTTTTATGTTTCCACTGATTGTTCCTCTGTAGGTTTTTAAGTATCTGTGGTTAAGAGTTGAGCTGAGGGTTTCATGCAGATCCTGGAGATGTCAGTTCCTCTTGCTTGTAGCCATAGGGAGTTTTTGTTTTGTGCCAGCTTCAGAAAGAAGAATTAAAAAGAATAAATTATGTTTAGGGGACATTCGGTGCAATTAGAGCTACAGCAATAACCTAGATTTATTGGAGCAGTGCACCCAGTTATTAAACCTAAACATTCAGATCCCTATGTTCTCATCAGAGTTTCATTTTGCCTATTGTTCTATTTTTAGTCCATGTATTATCAGAAATGGTCCATCTGAATTATCTTTTGTTTCTTTCAGAATATGATAAAATCCCCCATAGCTAAGCTTAGATGTTTCAAACAAGATTTTGTCCCCGAAGTGAGAGAATCAAGTAAAAAACCTAGTGGCATGTTCAGAGAGAGACAAATTTGCATCCTAAAGATTCAAACAAAACAAGGCACGAGATCAGTTTACTGAACTCTGCTTTTATCATTTCAAAATTTGGAATTGAGAGATTTTATTTCTCTATTTTTATGCTTGGTCCTTCAAGTTAATTACATGTACCTTGCAATCTAAATAAAATATATTAGCAGCAGTAGTAGTATTTTCGTAGCACCCACTACGTGCAGTCCACACATAGGGGCCTGCCACATAAAATGTACAGTTCTGTAGGGATTGTTTCTAGTCTGATAATTTCTTCGTCGTAAAAGCCTTTGTAATTTGATGCAGATATAATGCTGCACTTCTGTCTGTTACCAGGATGTTTTGTGTTTAGGAGATGGATCAGATCAGTAGAAGGCTGTGTGTTTTATTTATATTGCAGTATAAAAAAAGCCCAAATTAAGAGGTGGTCAAAGCAGATGCACAGAAAACTAAACACAGCACACCTTGACTGACAGTACAGATTAACGCCAAACCCAACATGAATGCAACTCTGCATACTGCCAAGGAAAAAGCCCCCGTAAATAAATGAGCCTGGTACCATGGCCTAAATACAAACAGATGGCTTTCATTGACCGTAGACCTCAGGGTGCTGGATTAGCTACTGAAACACACATGCCCAAGGGTCTGTGCAACGTGGGAGCAAGTTGGAGTCAGGACAGCAGTCTCTAGTGCAACTGTCATCAGCTTGGTACAATCCAGGGAAGAAAGCAGGAGCTGATGGGGTGTGCTAGCTAGTGTGTAAATCACAACTGCCCCCAGTGGATGGAATTAGACCTGCTTCAGCATGTGGGATTAAGGCTTGGTCTACAGTTAAAATTTAAGTTGAAATAGCTAAATTGGTGAAGGGTGTGAAAAAACCACCCCTCAGACCGGTGTAGTTATGCTGCCCTAACCCCCAGTGTAGACTCAGCTATGTCAACAGAAGAATGCTTTGGTAAGTGTAGGTGCTGCTGTTTGGAGAGGTGTGTAGCCTCTATCTAAGGCAGATGGAGATAATCTAGAAAGTACATCTGAACATCCATACTCACACCATCCCATGCAGAACAACCTGAAATGTTAGCCATCACCTTCCTCATCTTCAGTGGCCATCATTGTGGCACCTCCCAAGGGCTACATCTCTCTCTCTCCTACTGCCCACAGCCTGGGATGCTACTTTTATAACATATTACGTTGATGCTACCATGTCTAATGCATATTCAATAGGGGTTTCTCCTCTGTTCGTTATTTGTATTTCCTCCTCTTCCTAATGTTGAGGGGTCCTTCTATAGGTTAGTATATTATTCATTATCATATATGTCAATTGGTTGCATGGCACTTTTGTGGTTGGACGTTCTTTCCAAAACTTCCCAGAAGCTGGTGTTAGCTCATGTTTCTGTGGTTGGTTGGTGTCATTAGGGACAAAATTCCCCCTTACACTCTACTTCCAATTCCCCAAAACTTGGGGGTGACCGTTGGGTCGTTTATGCCAAAGTTCATAGGCCTCAAGCCTCATGCTAACTGTTGAAGCCAGTGTCTTACAGGATACAGGCCTGTAGGTTCCTTGCGTTACTGCTGAATATAATAAAGGCAGAATAATAAAGGCAAGTCAGTGAATATAGTAAAGGCAAGCTAGCCCAATGGGCGACAGGTGGTATTCCTACACTGACTGAAAACCCCTTCTGTTGGTGTAGGCTGTCTCTTCACTACAGGATGGTGCCAGTATAGCTATGCAGGTATAGTCTCCATAGCCTAACCTAAGTCATCCTCTTGTGGCTGCAACTCACAGAGAAGCCATAGGGAGATCACTTAATGGGCCAGGAAAGGTCACCAAGGCTAAATGAGGCCCCAGGAAGCCGGACGTGAACAAGAAGAGAAGCAGGAAAAAGGGAGAATTGTCACTTGGAGAGCCAGCTGCTATTAAAGTGGCAGTGTGACCAGGGAAGGAAGAGCAGCAAGCCTGCATGGCAAAGTGCTTTGATACCATGGCACCCAGCAGGGAGTGGGAGAGTCCCGTCAGTATGTGGGAAGCCAGGAAGTTGAAAGTCAGGCTCCACATCCAGCCGAGTTTCTTATGCCCTGTTGGTTGCAAAGCCATAGAAGGGATGGGACACAGGATATTGAGGTTATCAAACCCCACCAGATGTTGGTCTGACTTACCTGAGCTTTTACAAGAAAGTGAAATAAATAATACCTGGCACCATATTAATCCACTTCCATGAAAGAAACTGAACGACAGGGATGGGTCACTCGATAATTGCCCTGTTCTGTTCATTCTCTCTGAAGCAGCTGGCATCAGCCACTGTCGGGTGACAGGGCACTGGGCTAGACGGACCATTGATCTGATCCAGTCTGGCCGTCCTATTTTTCTTATGAACTGGGAACATTTTTTCAATCAGACTCAGCTGCCATTTAGGAGTTGCAGAAGAGGTAAACCATTAGGCACTTCACTTTTATGTGCTCATGACAATGCAGATGAATAATCAAACTGCTGATTCATTCCTACAGTCTTCATAGACTCTTAAGATAGCTGGTCAATTTTATGCACTGCAACACCCCAGAAAGCTACTGTGGTTTGTGTGGGGTGTAGCTGAGCATTTATTGAAGCTGACAGTTACTTGGCACTCATGTGATCTTCCGAGCAAACCAACAGGCTGTGGATGAGACAGAGGGAATGAAATCTGATTTCTCACCTCTTTACTAACCTGTGCTGGTAGCAGGTTCTACCGAACTAGGAAAGAAAACCGTGTAAGAAATATGTGTAATGCAATCTGTGAGCTCAAAAGAAAAATCCTCCAGGACTTCAGACCCCGTGCCTGTTCCTTCTGCAGCAAGGAAAACTGCATGAGCAATGTCGGTGTTGGATGGAAGAATAAAGTTAATGCAACCTAATACAGACAGACAGAACAAAATGAAGTGTCAGTAACGAAAGCACTAAAGCAATTTAACTTCATAACAAGCGAATGGGACTGAAGAGGGCTCTTCCATTAGAGTACTTTTTTTTTTTTTTTTTTTTTTTTTTTTTTTGACAGCAGCAGCTCATTTGGAGCCCACTGCATCAGTGCCATTCATGCTGTTTCAGATTCTGTTTGCTGCATTGCGATCAGTAGCTCATGCTGTTTTCCTCTTCTTTTCGGTAATGAGGTGGGCATTACATGTCTTCACAGTAAAACAAACTTAAATTTTGCATACAAACAAAAGACAGTACGAGCGATATCTGGAAATGGGTGAAACCTCCTGATTGCTGTGATAACCAATCGTTAAAGAAAAAACAAATTCATTGTTGCTGTAAAGCGTGCAAAGGAATTAAAGAAGGTACTAGGGAGTATTCTGTCCCCACCATTCATGCAGCGTGTATACGCACATATTCAGTAGTTCTCCAAGGAACAGAAAGTAATTGCATGAAATAATTTCTCTGTGTGGAGCAGGAACTGTCTTTTTATTACATGTTTGTGCAGTGACCAGAACAATGGGATTGGAAGCTTTAGGTATTACTGCAGTACAGCTATATGTCATGATAATTTAATAATGTGAAACAAGTGTTTATATTATTAAGAGGCTATTGTCTGTCCATATTTTTCTGCTTCATAGGTCTCAAACCAAACACTTGTACATCTTCTGGAATAACATCTCACATTTATATAATACCTTTCAACTCACTGGTTCCCAAAGTGCTTTATTAGCTATATACAGCACCAGTAAATACCTCTGGGGCAGTGGGTGGCAACCAATTAATACACAGTCCATAGAATAGTGATGGTGAGGGTAAATTCTGGACAAGACTTGGGCAAAACTCTGCTCTTGTTTAAAAAAAACAAACGTGCCCCATAGGATCTTTTATGTTTGTAACGCACAAACAGGGCTGTGGTTTTTAGATTCTCCTACAAAAGATTTGTCCTTATCTGACTGCTTGCAACATCATTTGTCAACTTTAAAAGAATGAAGGGTAAAGTCAACACCGTTGGGGGATTTGAACCTGTGACTCCAGGGAGCCTGATGTTTGAGCCATGCCTTTTTGAGACTCCTCGTCTATTGTTATTCGAGGTTATGGTGGGGTCTAGCAGGCAGCATATAGATTTTTGAGTACAATACATCCGATATAACCTTACATCTATAAATATTAGTAGAACACAAATGTTTTCATTCTACAGCTCACTTTGTAAGATATTTCTCATGTACTGCTTTCTTTCCCCAGACACCCATGGTACTCTGTGTGCTCTGGTGGGCATGCAGTCTACAAGTGATCCATAGACCACAGTTTGAGAGTTTTTGATTTGTAGTTACATTGATGGGGTCATCAGGGAGATGCTGGCTCTGACAAGGGTCTTTCCTCATATTAGACCAGGAGTGTGAAATCAGGTAATGGAACTGGAGGAGAATGACATCAGATGCACCCAAGCCATCAATAATGCTGGGTTGAGTACTTCTAAGAAATTAAAACAGTCATAAGAAGAAACTTGTGTTCACCATTTGTATCCGGCAAGACATGGTGTTTGCCTCTGATCTTCAGACTTCACGTTGCCTGCCAGAGTTAGCAGGACCAATACAGCACTTTAGTTTTGGTTATGCTGTATTTTGAGGTCTTAAGAAGTGGATAGGCCTTCTGCACAGGGTGAATTTCATGCGTGCATGAAGCAGAGGCTGTGAACGCATACACCATTATATATGCTTGCAGACACTAAATGATCCATATGTATCTTGCATATTTGCATCCATCTGCTATGTTCAAGTAATATTTTTCCAATTTACAAACAGCTGCTGCTATTCTGTATCCACTATTAACAGCTATGAGGCAACTCCGTTCATTTAAAAAATCACCATTTGAAGCCAGACTTGCTGTAAACTGAGTTCCTGAGAGTAGAAGTTGGTTACAGCAGTAGCTCAGTCAGTCACCTAGGGAAAGAATACTGAAGAGTCATCTACTTGGGTGTTTCTATTTGGATTGCTCAGCTGAGGCTAACAGCTGAGAAGGCTGAAAGAACAGGCTGGGATCACTTGTATATTTTTCCCAGTAGAAACCAGATCTTTGAGGAATATAAGCTAAAAGAACTGATAATTAAAGTTCTGTTCTTAGTTTGCATCCATTTTTTAGCTGTGTGTTTTATTAATTTGCAGCTCTTTGCTCCTCAAGCCAGGTATCTGCTGGCCTCACCATAATTTAGAGCAGCTTCAAAATGTCTGTGAAGTACACTGGTGTATAATTCATAGTTACCAAGGCCAGAAGGGACCATTATGATAATCTAATCTGACCTTCTATATAACACCGGTCATAGAACTTCCTCAAAATAATTCCTAGAGCAGATCTTTTAGAAAAACATCCAATCTTGATTTAGAAATTGA
Source organism: Emys orbicularis (assembly GCF_028017835.1). Taxonomy (NCBI): domain Eukaryota; kingdom Metazoa; phylum Chordata; order Testudines; family Emydidae; genus Emys; species Emys orbicularis. The sequence goes on along the minus strand of NC_088703.1, from coordinate 183,242 downwards.
GAGTGATGGAGAATCCACCACAACCCTTGGTAAATTGTTCCAGTAATTTATTATCTCATAGTCAAAAATGTATGCCTTATTTCCACTCTGAATTTGTCTAGCTTCAGCTTCCAGCCACTGGGTTATATTATACCTTTCTCTGCTAGACCTAAGAGCTTGTTATTAAATATTTGTTCCCCATTTGGATACTTGTAAACTGTAATCGTCACCCCTTAACCATCTCTTTGTTATGCTAAATAGATTGAGCTCCTGGAGTGTATCATTATAAGGCATGTTTTCTAATGCTTTAATCATTCTCATGATTCTTCTCTGAACCATCTCCAATTTATAAGACCATAAGAATGGCCATACTGGGTCAGACTAATGATCCTTCTAGCTTAATATCCTGTTTTCCAACAGTAGCCAGTGCCAGATGCTTCAGAGGGACTGAAAAGAACAAGGCAATTAGCGTCTGATCCATCCCCTGTTGTCCATTCCCAGCTTCTGGCAGTCAGAGGTTTAGGGACATCAGAGCATGAGACTGCATTCCCTGACCATCTTGACTAATAGCCATAGATGGACCTATCCTCCATGAATGTAGCTAATTCTTTTATGAATCCCATTATACTTTTGTCCTTCACAACATCCCCTGGCAATGAGTTCCACAGGTTTACCGCGTGTTGTGTGAAGAAATACTTCCTTATGTTTGTTTTATACCTGCTGCATATTAATTTAATTTGTTGATCTTTGGTTCTTGAGTTATGTTCTTGCATTATGTTCACTTGTGGTGTTCACTTTCTCCACGCAATTCAAGATTCTCCACACTCTATCATGTCCCCACTTAGTCATCTTTTCTAAGCTGAGCAGTCCTAGTCTTTTTACTCTCTCCTTGTATGGAAGCTCACATAGGTGCTGGAACTAAGGGTGCTGGGGTGCTGCCGCACCTTCTGGCTTGAAGTAGTTTCCATTACATACAGGTTTACAGATTTGTTCAATGGCTCTCAGCACCCCCACTGTACACATTGTTCCAGCATCCGTGGAAGCCCCTACTCCTAATCATTTTTGTTGCCTCTCTCTGTACCTTTTCCTATTCTAATACATCTTTTTTGAGATGGGTTGACCAGAACTTCATGCAGTACTCCAGGTGTGGGAATACCATTTATTTATTTAGTGGCATTATTATATTTTATCTCTTTCCTAATGAGCAGATGTTTTCAGAGAACTATCCGCAATGACTTTCCTGAGTGGTCACAGTTAATTTAGACCCCATCATTTTGTATATATAGTTGGGATTATGTTTGCCAATGTGCATTAGTTTGCACTTATCAATATTGAATTTCATCTGCCATTTTGTTGCTCAGTCTCACTCAGTTTAGTAACTCTTCGTGGTCAGCTTTGGACTGAACTCTTTTGAGTAATTTTATATCATCTGCAAATTTTGCCACTTCACTGTTCACCTACTTTTCCAGGTCATTTGTGAATATGTTGAACAGACCAGGTCCCAGTACAGAACTTGGGGGAACACACTATTTACCTCTCTCCATTCTGAAAACCGACCATTTATTCTTACCCTTTGTTTCCTGTTGTTTAACCAGTTACTGATCTATGAGAGGACCTTCCCTCTTATCCCATGGCTGCTTGCTTTGCTGAAGAGCCTTTGGTGAGGGACCTTGTCGAAGGCTTTCTGAAAGTCTTCAAGGATGATCTCTACCACGGATTTACATATGGATCCTGAGATGACACAGGCGTCTGATCTTGGAACCACAGATCCGCCTGCACTAGGTACAGACGTTTCCTGGTGGGCCAGCTGCCTGCTGGGAGAAAGTTTTCTTTTTCCTTCCTTCTCTCTTTTCAGCTTCAAGGTTACATACCATAGTTAGTAGTTCTGCAGTTTCATATTTAAATTCAGAACTCTTGGGTGAATATAATCTGGTCTTGCTGATTTATCAACATCCTTCTTGAATAATGGGCACCAGAACTGGACACAGTATTCCAGCAGTGGTCACACCATTGCCAAATACAGAGGTAAAATAACTTCTCTACTCCTACTCAAAATCCCCCCTGTTTATGTATCCCAGGTTTGCGTTAGCTCTTTTGGCCACAGTGTCACATTGGGAGCTCATGGTCAGCTGATTATCCATCACAACCCCAAAATATTTTTCAGAGTCACTGATTCCCAGGATAGTCTCCCATTCTGTAAGCAAGGCCTTTGTATGCATTCTTTGTTCCTAGATGTATACATTTACATTTAGCTGACTTAAAACACATATTGTTTGCTTGGGCCCAAGCGATCCATATCACTCTGATTCAGTGACCTGTCCTCTTCATTATTTCTCAATCCCCAATTTTTGTGTCATCTGAAAACTTTCAGTGATGATTTTATGTTTTCTTCCAGGTCATTGATAAAACTGTTAAATAGCAGAGGGCTAATAACTGATCCCTACAGGACCTCAATGGAAACATGCCCTCTTGATGACCGTTTCCCATTTACAACTACATTTCGAGACCTGTCAGTTATATCACTCCCTTACTCTGGCTGGGGATCACTGGGGAACTGCTTATTCTGCGTATGTCCTCACCTGCCCATGCCTCATACCCTGGTGGACTGGGGAGACATGGGTGTACAGCCGGCTTATATGGCTTTACAGCAGCCAGAGATCGCTACCACCACACACCTTCATGCCAGGGGGAACATTCAGCTCTCATTGCATTGTTGGAATGGAACAAAGGGAGGAGGGATAGCTCAGTGGTTTGAGCATTGGCCTGCTAAACCCAGGGTTGAGAGTTCAATCCTTGAGGGGGCCATTTAGGGAACTGGGATAAAAATCTGTCTGGGGATTGGTCCTGCTTTGAGCAGGGGGTTGGACTAGATGACCTCCCTGAGGTCCCTTCCAACCCTGATATTCTATGATTCTATGAAAGGGGACTTAGTTTGGATCATTGTCTGGCTAATAATTAGGGTGACCAGATGTCCCAATTTTATAGGGACAGTCCCGATTTTGGGGGCTTTTTCTTATATAGGCACCTATTACCCCTCCCCCCCATCCTGATTTTTTTTACACTTGCTATCTGGTCACCCTACTAATAATGATGTTGTGTATTATTATTTGAACACCCCAAAATGTTAAACACTTTACAACAGAAAAGAAGTACTCACTCCTATCCCACGTTGCTGACAGCCAAGTAAAATAGCAATTAAATTTTAAGTAGCATTTCTGAGCTTTCCTAGTGGTTCCTCTTGGTTAGAAATGTCATATCATTTGTGACATAGCCTGTGTTTGAAGAAGCCCCATTGCAAACTATTTTCCATTCAGCTTTGTTAATTAACAATCAGATGAAGTTGTTTTTAATATTTAAATAAAATATGTAGTGTTTCAAGAGTCCACAGTGAAGTTCTGCTTGAAAATATCTACTCTGAAAATAGCTTTTATTTAAACACAGGTCCCTGGTGATACCTGTCATGCAGACTTCTACTCCTTGTAGGAACCTGCACTGCATGGCTTCTTTTAAAGTCTATTGTTCTTCTTAGAGAGAAGAGACAATATGTAAAAACAGCTTTATTTTTTGTTTACCATTTTAATTTATCAGAATTGATGATGTCTCTCATTACATAGTTTTAGACTTCACCGTTCAAATTCCAATGCTTCACAAACCAATTATCTTTTGGAGTTTGTTCAGTATAATGAAGAGTCTGTCGAGTGAGCCCACAGCGCTGTGTGGCCATGCTGCATGCATTCTCTTCTATTCAATTGCCCAAAGACCGAAGCTTAATCAAAACTCCTCCACTGGGCATTTCAACTAAATATCTGTATCCACCAGAAGTGCTCTGTGCAGCTTATGCCATGTCCCAAGAACCTGCAATGCCTTGCATAGTAATTCTGTGTTTAATACTAGTTAGTTTTTTGAGGTTACAGTTTAAAGTACTGGTTTAAAACTTTTGAATTCCGAGATGTGGGAGGTTTGTTTTTGTCCATGCTTTCCATACTAACAAACATCTAGCATGCAATTCTACAATTTTCTACCAAAAGAACATGCATATTAGAGCTAATCAGCAAATGGGGGAAAGAGGGGAGTGTTTCTACAGAAAATTTAAATTTTTTCTTGAAAAACCAAAAACGTTTAGGCTTTCAACAAAAAGCAGACACTTTTCACAAACAGTTTTACTTCTCTGAAACCCCAATTTTCTGTCAAAAAAAACCGGTTTCAACAGAAACATTTTGACCACGTCTAATCCAGATACTTGTGCTTCCAGTAGATGCCACTAAGTAGGGTTCTGTATCCAGCCTTGAAGTAGGGAGGGCCAGTTTTGTCCTTGATGCAACTCCATTGACATCTTTGGGAATTGTGATGCCAGAGTGCTAATTGCATAAGTCACATGATGGCATAATAGAACCTTGATTTTTTTACAAGCAACAACCTTCTGAACAACTAATTTTATGAACCATTTTTCCCAGAGGGGGAAAAACATAACAAAAGGGATACCAATGAAGAACAAGTCGACATCCCTTCACATTTCAATGCCTTCAGTGAATTGTAAGTTACTTTTTGCAGTGGTTTGAAGGATAAGTAGAAAGTGATGCATGCACCATGCTTGAATTTATGCACTATACCTACTGTAATTTTGACATATTCAACTTTGAGCTCCTCAGTCCCTGGTTAGTTTGTAAAATAGGGGTTCTACTATACATCCCACAGAGGATTCTTGGAGCAGGCAGGGGAGTGCTGCCTAACTTGTTTTGAGTCCTGTATCGGGTTCATTTTCTGCCCTTTCAGTTGCCCACTTTCAGCTGTTTCCAGCCTTTGCTGAGTACACTGAGCAATGGCCTCAGGCATTTTTGTGGAGGGGAATCCTCAAAACAGGCATCCCACTTCTTGGAAAATATTTCAAGTTTTGAATGCGTGGATAGCTATAACTTCACTTTTTAAAGTCCAGTTAGAACATAAGAACATAAGAAAGGCCGTACTGGGTCAGACCAAAGGTCCATCTAGCCCAGTATCTGTCTACCGACAGTGGCCAATGCCAGGTGCCCCAGAGGGAGTGAACCTAACAGGCAATGATCAAGTGATCTCTCTCCTGCCATCCATCTCCATCCTCTGACGAACAGAGGCTAGGGACACCATTCTTACCCATCCTGGCTAATAGCTATTTATGGACTTAGCCACCATGAATTTATCCAGTCCCCTTTTAAACATTGTTATAGTCCTAGCCTTCACAACCTCCTCAGGTAAGGAGTTCCACAAGTTGACTGTGCGCTGCGTGAAGAAGAACTTCCTTTTATTTGTTTTAAACCTGCTGCCTATTAATTTCATTTGGTGACCCCTAGTTCTTGTATTATGGGAATAAGTAAATAACTTTTCCTTATCCACTTTCTCAACATCACTCATGATTTTATATACCTCTATCATGTCCCCCCTTAGTCTTCTCTTTTCCAAACTGAAGAGTCCTAGCCTCTTTAATCTTTCCTCATATGGGACCCTCTCTAAACCCTTAATCATTTTAGTTGCTCTTTTCTGAACCTTTTCTAGTGCTAGAATATCTTTTTTGAGGTGAGGAGACCACATCTGTACACAGTATTCGAGATGTGGGCGTACCATGGATTTATATAAGGGCAATAATATATTCTCAGTCTTATTCTCTATCCCCTTTTTAATGATTCCTAACATCCTGTTTGCTTTTTTGACCGCCTCTGCACACTGCGTGGACATCTTTAGAGAACTATCCACGATGACGCCAAGATCTTTTTCCTGACTCGTTGTAGCTAAATTAGCCCCCATCATGTTGTATGTATAGTTGGGGTTATTTTTTCCAATGTGCATTACTTTAGGTAGTTCACCCTACCTTCCGTATCATAGATCCTGTTGGGCTTATGGCTCCTCCTCATTATCTCTCCATTTATCATCCCTTAGGAAACTATTGTGAGAGAGTGTCTCATTGGGCAGCTAGAAATCCTGTTTGAAAAGCATGGATTTATTGTGACTTAGAAAGCACTACATTTTGCATATAAATTTATGCAAAAACTAGTGCTGTGGGGGTGCAAACCCTGAATGAGCAAGGCTCAAAACATGAGGTGCCTTGGTTAATTTCTTTATGCATTGCTTAGAAGTCAATCTGACTGCACAGCCAAGCAGCTTTGTATGTCATTACCTTTAGTTTTGTATCTTGCAGGGCACTTTATTCTAATCAAGTGTTCTGTATTATTTAGTGTAAACCTGAGAATTCTGTACACTTTTACTTATATGAGGGGAAAGTCACCATGGAAGGCATTTTTTGCTGCTCACAAATTGTTGTTGCTGCATTATTTCTACACCTTTAAGTCAGCTCTGATTATCTTGCAGCATGGAAATGTGTGGTGGTAACACAATAAAGGACTTTACATTATAGTCACAAGCTGCCTTCACATCAGCCTTTTTGTTCCTAAACCAGTAGTTTATCACATCCACATTCTCACTGCATGTCTTTTATAACTTCCCATTGTCTAGGGATTAAGAACTTCAAGTTGCACTTCAAGTAAATAAAAGGAAGAAAAAAGCAAGGAAGAAAAACAGTGAGTTGGCTCTATCAAAACTATGTGTAGCCCTTAAGTCAAATCTTTCTTCTAAAGACTGCTTTATAATTTTCTCTCTTTCCTGCTGAGTTCCCTTTGTGTGACTGCTAAAGTGCAGGAGCATGCAATGTAACGTCTCAGGGTAAAAAGAACAGGAGTACTTGTGGCACCTTAGAGACTAACTAATTTATTAGAGCATAAGCTTTCGTGGGCTACAACCCACTTCTTCGGATTCCTATATGCATCTGAAGAAGTGGGCTGTAGCCCACGAAAGCTTATGCTCTAATAAATTTGTTAGTCTCTAAGGTGCCACAAGTACTCCTGTTCTTTTTGCGGATACAGACTAACACGGCTGCTACTCTGAAACGTCTCAGGGTAAAAGTTCTAGCAGCTAAAGTGGGGGTAATGTAGTTGCGCATGTCAATGTCACCATTGTACTCCAGAGTGCTCCTTAAAATGAGCCAAAACTGGAGTTGGGAGTTGAACCTGGATCTTGTGAATCCCAGTTCTGTACCTTAATCAAACAAATGTAACAAGAATCTGCATTTTTATGTGTAGATTATAATCTGCATTTTAGCATGTCTGGGTCTGTGGGTTGCACTTAAATGCATTTGCAGGACTCTTCAGCGAGCTGTTGAGGTTTCTGCTTCGAATATATATTTTTAAAACACTCATAAGTTTCCTATTCAATAATGGATTCTCCTAAACAAGGCTTTGTGCTGTCAATTTGAGCTTTTAACAGGTCATGTCAGTTACTCACAGTTTGTAGTTTCTCACTTAATGTTACATCATGGCACAAAGGCACCCATTTTTAAATACAAGAGCCTTAACAGCAGCTGATGCAGTTGCAAGGAAAACTCCATTGGTACTTCAAGAACTGCAGCATATTCAGCCAAGCAGTTTACACAGCATGGCTATGGGCTGCCATTCTTTCCCATGACACAAGTAGCATGTTCTGTGCCACTTTACTGTGACTGCCAATTTTTTTCTGGCGTTGGCCCCTTCTTCTTTGGCAGCGTGGTGCTATCCAAGCTCTTAAAAATCCCAGCAGTTGATTTAAAAAAAGAGAAAAGAAAATTAAGAGCGTCAACAAAAATCTGTAGTTAGAAACCTGAGGTGAAATCCAGGCTTCACTTAAGTCCTAAATTAATAGAGTTTAAGGGGGGAGGGATAGCTCAGTGGTTTGAGCATTGGCCTGCTAAACCCAGGGTTGTGAGTTCAATCCGTGAAGGGGCCACTTAGGGATCTGGGGCAAAATCAGTACTTGGTCCTGCTAGTGAAGGCAGGGGGCTGGACTTGATGACCTTTCAAGGTCCCTTCCAGTTTTATGAGATGAGTATATCTCCATTTATTTTTATTTTAAAGGCCTGAATGTACTGTTAGATCGGGGGTTCTCAAACTTCATTGCACGGCAACCCCCTTCTAACAGCAAAAATTACTGCATAACCCCAGGAGGGAGAACCAAAGCCTGAGCCCACCCAAGCCCCGGTTGGGGGAGCCAATACCTAAGCCTCACTGCCCTGGGTGGAGTGGCCAAGGCCCAAGGGCTTCAGCCCCAGGCAGGGGGCCTGTAACCTGACTGACTAACCCTCTGGCTTCGGCCCCGAGTAGTGGGACTCGGGCATCAGCCCCAGCAAGTCTAATGCCAGCCCTGGTGACCCCATTTAAACAGGGTGGCGACCCACTTTGGGTTAGATCATCTAATCTGGCCTCCCATATGTACCAGGCCAGAGAATTTCACTCAGTTACCCCTGTATTAAGCCCAATAGCATGTGTTTGGTTAACACATCTCTTCCCAAAAGGCATGCAATCTTGATTTAGAGCAGTCTTTCATTTGCGGACCCCTAAACCTTTTCAAATGGAGGTTCATGCTCAATCCGCTCTCTCAAACACTCCTAAATGTACTGATCTTAAGTGACTGAGGACCTGATTTTCAGAGGCTTCTGAGCCCCCCTGCAATTCCTGCTGTCTTCAGCTGGACTCATGGTGCTCGGTACTTCTGCAAATCAGGCCCTGTGTAAAAGCACTGAAATAAGGGTGACAGATGTGAAGAATCTTGGTGAATAACCTTGTTTTATCCCTGAGTATAATTCCTACTCACTGCTTTAGGACTTATCAGAGAGCAGCATGTTCCAGCCCTAAAGGGTATGAGCTGTGTTCAGGCATTTCCACAGCAGCTGGCTTTATAACTTCACTGCGATGAACCCTGCCATGCTATTTTAGGCAGGTAGATTAGATTCGTTACTCTGAGATCAACGATGAGTGACCAATCCCCTCAAACTCTCACAGGTTTTTAGGTAATCCTCCTGTTTAGTTTCCGAGTAGACTTTCTTGACCCAGTCAGTTACTGCTGTGGAGTCTGGAAAGTGTTTAAAACCTCTGCATTCTTTAAAGAGCTTTTTGGATAATACGGTGCTTTCTTCCAGAGTCAGTGGATGCTGTTTTATAGGGCGAGGGTAACATTTTAAAAACCACCTAAGGCCTCGTACTCACTAAGGTACTTAGGTACCTAAATCGCAGATTTAGTTGCCTAGCTAAGTTTTAGGCTACATGGTGCTTCACAAAACTCCTGCCTAATCCTGTAGGCTCCTAAACTAACTCAGTACCTAACTGCGGGGTAAAAGTTTCCCAGGGGCGTAAGTTTCTGCCACTGAGCCTCTGTACTACTGCCTCCTATTGCCCGCCTAAGCCCCAGAGCGGTTCATGAACTGGGGGGGAGATAGGCGTTAGTCGGTTCCACTCACGTGTGCAGCCCAATCCCATCGGCATATTCAGGACAGTGCCATTCAAAATCTGGCTGGAGGAGAGACTCTGACTCATTCTCTCTGTCTCCTCCCACCCCACTGCTCTTTAAGTATTTGAAGTTGTTGCACTGTGGATACTTAGTCATTGGGCCAGAGCGCGAGAGAGAGAGACTGAAAATTACTCTGTAGACTGCTGGTTAGTGCACCCACCAGGGAGGGGGGACCCCAGGTCCTGCCCCCGTGCACCAAACTGGTACAGTTCCACAGGGGAGAGAGAAGGAGTGCTACCTCCAAATATCCTGTAGCTCAGTGGTCAGAGCACTCTCCTGGGAGATGGGAGACCCCGTTCAATCCTCTCTTCACCTCAGGCATAGAGGGAATTCACTCTGAGTCTCCCACATCCCAGGGGAGTGCTCCAACCACCGAGCTAAAGGTTACAAGGTGGGCAGTGGGACTACCTCCTCTTCCTCCGGCTATGTTGCATAGAGTAGGGCAGGCACCTCATTCTTCTCACAAGATGTGGCTTAGATGCCTAAGCCACCTGCCTCCAGGAGAGCAGTTCCCATCCATGAGTTGTTAGCAGATGTAGGAGCCTCTTAGGCACCTAAATCCAGGGTGCAATCTCCATGATGGGGTGGGATGTGGGACACACCCAGTTGTCGGCATCCTCCATTAACTGGCTTTAGGCAGCTCCCGGTGTAGTGTGTTGGCTTTTGTGAATTGCAGGCTAAGGTGCTTCTCTCTCCCCCTTCATTGTATAGGGAGCCTAGGCACCTAACTCAGGCTTTGTGAATCAGCGTTCTCCTGTGACTGCCTAGGCCCCTAAAAGGTTGGCATTGCAACGATCCCCATCCCAGCACCTGAGTACCTTTGTGACTCTGTCCCTCAGTGATGTAGGAGTCCGAGGCCCTAGTTAATAAGAGCCCGATTGTGTCACTCTTATAATAAGCAGAACGTTATTCCAGGAGTAAGTCTATTGGGACTAGTTATGGAATAAGTTATTACTTATTGGATGAAATTCTTCCTTGTGCAGAGAGCTAGGCACCACTGCAGTCCTAGGTACTGAAATCTGGTGTACAGCTATAAGCAGTCTTATTCCGGTTGCTTTATCCATCTCTAAACAGATGTAGTTAAATCAGTGCAAAACTGTGGAGAGCGGCTCCAAGAAAAGCCAGATCGCTAACTGGAAAGCTATTCTGACCATCCTACACAATGCTGTTCAAATTCAGATGTCCTAAAGATATAAAGTTTAAAGCCAGAAGGAACCACCAGATCATCCAGTCTGACCGCCTGTAGATCACATGCTACACACCAAGCCCCACAACCAGAGTTAGACCAAAGTACTACAGCTCTCTGGAAACTAAACTACCATGTGACACAGGCAGAAAGCAGAGATGCACCCATGCCCAAGGCCCCTGCAGTGGCATGGAACTGATTCAATGAGATATCCAGATCCTAACCAGTGATCTGCACTCCATGCTGTGGAGGAAATTGAAAAACCCACAAGCTCCCTTCCAATCTGACCTGTAGGAAAATTCTTTCACAACCCAAACTGCGGTATCTCCATTAGAAACTGAGCACATGAACAAGACCCACCAGCCAAGCACCTGAGAAAGGGAATTCTTGATACCACCTCAGAGCATTGGCACATCCCATCTAATGACCCATCTCCAGCCATGGCCATCTATGATGCTTCAGAAGAAACAAAAACAAACAAACAAAACATCAAAGGGGGAAAAATTCCTTTCCCGACCCTTTCAGGTGAGAGCTGAAGCATGAGATTTTTAGGAACATAAGATATGAACAGGAAGGGACTCCCCAGCACTGCTGAGTCTAGTCCCCCACCACCGCAGACAACTCTGCCATATAATCCCACTCATAAATGTATCAAACTCTATCTTAAAATTAATTAAATTGTTTGCCCTCACAACTCCCTTTGGGAGGTGGTTCAGAACCTCACTCCTCAAATGGTTAAAAACGTTCTTCTAATTTCCAGCCTGGATTTATTCATGGCCAGTTTATCCCCATTTGCTCTTGTGCCAACATTTTAATTTAGGTTAAATGGCTCTTCATCCTCCCTTATGTTTATCCCCTTGTGTATTTATAGAGAGCAGTCATATCCCCCCCCAGCATTTATTTTGCTAGGGTAAACAAGCCAATCTCTTTGACCAATAATATCCCGTTTGGTACCGTATCAGATGCTTTCCTGAAGTCCAAATATATTAAATTTATTGCATTTCACTTATCTAAAAAAATCAGTTATGTGGTTAGTCTGACATAATCTGCCTTTGGTAAATCCATGTTGCATTACATCCCCTTTTCCATTTACCTCCATAAATTGAATTATTCTTTCCTTCAGAATTTGTTCTAAACGTTTGCATACTACTGAGGTCTAGCTAACGTGTCTATAATTTCATAGATCATTTTTTCCCCCTCACTTAACATAGCGATTCTTCAGTCATATGGTATTACTCCCAAATTGAAATCCTTGCTACCGGATTAGCAATCTCATGTGCCAGTTCTTGCAGTATTCTGGGATGGAATTATCCAGTCCCCCCAGTTTGAGCACATTAAGCTCTTTAAATTTTGCTTCCATCTTGGATGTGGTAGCCTCCATTTCTGTACACGCATTTCCATCAGCCTTCATGCCCAGGTGCTATATCATCATCCTTATTGAAAACTGAGGTAAAACATTCATTTAGTTTTTGGGCCATACCTAGGTTATCTTTAATCTCTACCCCATCCTCATTGCATAGCAGCCCTTTCTCATCTTTCATTATTCTTTTTATTTATATAACTAATAAAACCTCTTGATTATTTTAATTTCCTTTGCAAAGCCTAATACAGATGTGATTCGCAGGGGCAGAACTCTGAGTGAGAGAGAGAGGCTGACAAATAATACTTGGCATTTATACAGTGCTTTACATCTTCAAAGCACTTCACAAAAACACTTACTAATTTTTCTTCACAGCCTTCCTGTTAGGAGAGGTATCCACGTATTGCTGTCCCCATTTAATGGTTGGGGAACCGAGGTGTGGTGGCTTGCCCCAGGCCACAGTGTGAGTCAGTGGATTAGAATTCATCAGTGCCTGACTTAATTCCATGCATGCTGCATTGGTCCATGCTGGTCCTCTTGACACTGATTGTAGAGTTTTGTTTAATAACCATGTTGGCTACTTTTTTTATGAAAATGACCCATGTTATAAAAATATAATTATAACCAATTATTGTTCAAATGCATCTATTTTAAATTCTCAGCAATCTGTCTCTAATTTGGTATGTGCTATTACGATGGATATGCATGAATCAGAATAGCCTGACCTAGCTGTTGTTCAGAAAATGCAAGTGAATAGCCATAACATATGCTGAGATGTCTGGGCGGCTGTGAAGGAGTGTTTTTATTCAGACAGACAAGAACTTTCAGTCACTGGGCAAATAAAGATGTTTTACCTCTGCAAGTTGATTAACAATCCTTGTAAAACCTCATTAAAGACCTTGTACCCCAATTCCTTTGCCCCAGATGTATTTACCATTTTCTCATTATTATAGTTAATAAAAAAAAAGGAAAGAGCAAACTCACACTAGTCTACTGAATAAAATACAGCAGCAGCACCCTGATGTGCTCACATCTGTGTAAAGTGCAGATAGGCTCACATAATGCTGTTCAAGTGTACTGGAAAGATAATGAGCATATACCAGATGTAATTAAAACGACCTCTAATTCATAAGATGAGCATCTAATTCTTCTGTCTTGATAGTTGGATTGTTTTAGCATTCCAGTGCCTTCATTATACAAACAATAAAATGTAAGCGGAGATACGTTCTTTAAAAATGTTTTTTAAAATATTAAGAATGGCCATATTGGGTCAGACCAAGGGTCCACCCAGCCCAGCATCCTGTCTACCAACAGTGGCCAATGCCAGGTGCCCTAGAGGGAGTGAATCTAACAGGCAATGATCAAGTGATCTCTCTCCTGCCATCCATCTCCACCCTCTGACATTTCAACAGTAACATCCAAAATGTACTTGGGTGTTCTACAGACAGAGATACAGTCCCTGTTCCAAAGAGCTTACAATTGAAAAGGGAAACGCAAAACTACAGATGCGTTGTGGAGGAAAAGGGATGTCTAAACTCTCCTTCCCTACGTGTCATCATGCTTGCCTCTTCATCTGCAGTTTTCCTGTGATGGTAATCACCACAGCTTCTAGCAACAAGTACTTTTCACATAATGGCTGTTTGATTTCTGAACTCCTGACAGTCAGCCTCCATTTCCTATTCTAGTCTTACACCAACACACAGCTCTGTTAATGGATCATCATCCTAATGTGCACTCTGAGCTTCTCTTTAGCAGAGAAACCTTTTTTTACAAGTGGTGCAGTGACGCTGTGATGTGCACACACAGGTTCTAGGTAAGGCATGCTCGATTCATTTTCACCTCTGATCCAAGATTGGATTTTGACTCAAATCTCCAGAGGTGGCAGGGAGAGCATGCTAATCCATGGCACCTCAGAGCTGTCCTGCTACCATCTTCTGTTCTTTCTGGGCTCTGGAGTCACTAAGATACTTACGCACATGCCTAATTAATACGTGGGAGTTCTATTAACTTCAGTGGAAATACTGACTGCTTAAAATTAGGCACAAGTTTAAATACCTTGCTGAGGTGGGGCTTCAATGTAAAGTAGAATTTGATATCACTGGGGTGTCTTTTGTTTATTTGTGATAGACCCATGTTACTGACTGAATTTCTACAGCTTGTATTATTATGCAGCTTGTCTACAGTGCCTTGAATAGATTAAAATGGACCCACAGCCCCAGAATGATAGTTTACTAGAAGGAAATTTCTGCAATAGGGCAACACTAACAGAGCAAAGTATTTATTAAGCACATAATCTCTCTGCAGTTTAAAAAAACCCAACACAAACATGTTTTTGATAATTGACCAGCACTCAAGTGCAGCTACCCCAAAACAATATTGTCAGATTACCAAGCAAATAAAACAAAACACGCATACTAAACTAAAGATCTTAAAAGGACTGGTTTCAATAAATAATTTCTCACCCTAAATGTTGTTTTAGGCAAGTTACAGAGTTTCTGTAGCTTAAAGTTCCAGGTATTTCTCTTTACAGACTAGACTCCTGTCTTAATCTGGACTCAGCCCTTGTCTTTCCCTTAGCTCAGTTCCTTTGTCTCTTCAGGTACTTTCAGCAGTCTTTCTTCTTGGGCAGGAAGGCAATGGAGAAGAGTCCATAAACCCCGACTGCTAGAACCTGGGATGGTCAACAAGGGATGGATCGCTCGATAGTAATTAGGATCCTGTCACCAGCCACTGTTGGATAGGACAGGATACTGGCATAAATGGACCATTGGTCTGCCCCAGCATGGCTGTTCTTATAGGAACAATATTTTGAAGCCTTTTTACAGTTGAAAGCTCTTCTGTTTCCAGCAGAACAAATTTTACTCCCTTGCTATGCAAATAGGTTTCTCTAAGGTAAGGTAGACTATAATAAGCAGAGATTTCCTAAGCACCTGGGTACTAATAGACTTAAAGACATCTGTCCAATTTATTTAGATACAATTTTTGCAGGACTGATCTAGAAGATTTTACCTTCCATGCTGCAAAAAAGAATTCTGGTCACAAATTCACGACAAATAAACCTGCAGGCTGCAGCATAATGAAATCGTACAAATTTTAATACTATCTATAACTTTTCCCCAGAATCTCGCTGTCCCACATAAATAGATACAAAGAGGAAAAAGGATCTCTCTTACCTTTTCATCTTGCAGACATCTCAGGAAATATTATGCAGCACCACTAATTGCTGCAGAGAAGAAGAAAAATTTGCCCTAACTGTATTCCAGCTTTGTTCCACAGTAATATCTTAACCCATATACATCTTCCACAAGACTTTGACCTTTGAGAATTTTCACTTTGAAACTAGAACACAAAGTCAGCTTCTTAGGCTTGGTCTACACTTACCCCCCAATTCGAACTAAGGTACGCAACTTCAGCTACGTGGATAACGTAGCTGAAGTTCGAAGTACCTTAGTTCGAACTTACCTCGGTCCACACGCGGCAGGCAGGCTCCCCCGTCGACGCCGCGGTACTCCTCTCGTCTAGCTGGAGTACCGCAGTCGATGGCGATCACTTCCTGGTTCGACTTATCGCGTCCAGACAAGACGGGATAAGTCGAACCCAGAACTTCGATTCCCAGCCGCCGAACTAGCGGCTGGGTGTAGACATACCCTTACTGATCAAGGTGTTGGCAGTGAATTAACTTTAAATAAATGCTTTTGCAGAGCTTTGAGCAGATAAAGTGCTATAAGTGTGAGATTCACCCTTGAGCTGACGTTCTGCATAAGGATGATTTTCACCGACTGTTTAATATCATCATTACTCCATGCACCCATTGTGAGCCAGCAGTTGCTTTGGCTACTGTTAACTTCATCAAAGGGTATTCTTCATTGCAAACAAAGGGTGTGTTCTGGACTGAGGTTAGCTAATTTGAGTTAAAATAGAAGTGAAGAGATGCAACTCTGCTTTTAACTTGAGCTGCTAACCCAAGTTAAAAACCCATTTGCCATGTCTTCACTGCTATTTTAACTTGAGTTAAGAACACACCTTTTTTTGGTAGTTACATGTCTTGTGTGTATCACTATAGGAGTTGAAAATATACATAATAGGTCAAATTAGTCTCTTGTGTAACACTACTGACTTAAATTAAATTTTAACAGGAATAATGTGGCCCAGATTGCAAAAAAAAAAAGCAAGTCTTATTCCTGCACCCTGAAGTAGAAGAGGGAAAGATCAATAGATTAATATCGCAGCATTGTAGGAGTACTGCAGTAGAAATGCGGCAGCACTTGAGACTGTTCCACATTATTTCCTTGCTAGAGTGTGACAGCCTTTGTCTTTGATTTCTGACTTCTTCTTATATTTAAATAATTGTGTTACTTATAAAGCAGATGTAGAAGCAAAACACTGTCTGTGTTCTGCAGTCCCTTGCTTGGATCTGGTTGTGTTTCCTCCCTCCACTGCCCTTTTTTAGCCATTAGAGAGCCTCGGATAAAAAGACACTATAGAAGAGCAAAGCAGTATTTTGTATATTTAAGAGGGCATTGTGGCAGGAAGAATATCTTTGCACTATGTAATTTTTCCATGGCATAATCCCACTATTAACTTCAGATTTGGGATTTTTTTGCTCTAACTCTCGTGGCCTCATTTATTACCAGAAACATTTGGCTTTCCTTACTGTCAGTTGAAGAGTTTTTTTGGTTTTTATCCTCAGTAGGGTTAGGAATTCTGGTTTGGGCATCTATAGAACTACAGAGATATTTTGTGAATCTTTACCCAGAAACTGCAGCGAAACTTATTTTTTGTCCCACTAGCTGTCAAAAACTTTGTGGAGCTCACAAAATCTCAGCCGGAACATTACAGTAATTTCCCTGTAAGAGTGAATTCATTATATGTCTCTTATACATACATCAGCTTTTGCAGTGTACTCTTTTATGTTAGTGTTTTTAGGGAAAAGGAATCTCACCATCCTTGCAATAAGGTAATTTATTATCCATATCAGCCACAAGATACACACGCCATTCAGCATCTATGTAGCAGAACCTTGTAGTGTGCACTGATCTGAGGTTTGTAATAAGTTGTTCATTTAGAACACTTCCAACTTTTCCTTACACAGAGGCAGAATGGAATTTATTCAGTGTATCGTTTGACAGAAAAACATTTTCTTAACATATGACAAAAGCCCACTCTTCTTTTTTTTTTTTTTTTTTTTCATTCTGTTTCCGCTACAGTTTTACTTCCACTGCCAGTCAGTCAGCCATGGTAAGGACCAAACCACATGCCGTAAAGCATCAGTCTGTTCTTGGGTAACAGACCATCTCAACTCTTGGTGGTAGAACATGGGCTCTTTCAGCATTTTAACTCGATAGCTACTAAACATTTCTAAACATTTGGGTCTCTGCATTTCAGCTGCAGCAGGGTTAAGCATTAAGTGCTGCAGAAAATAGATTTTTGTACTTTTCTTTTCACTCCTGTGCACTCAGCCCTGGGGAGGCAGGAAGATCATTCAGTATATGTCAATATCAATTTGAAGGGTTTCTCCATTTAAAAATTATTCAAAATATTGTAGTAGTAAGTTGGATGATGGGTCATTAAGGTGCCAACATTATTTGGTAGTCAAAACAAAGGAGGATGATAAGGAACTGTGGAAGGATTTATAGCAAAATTAAATCCAAAAGTATTTGAAATAAGACAATGGGAACAGAAAAATGGGTTTGATCCTACTCCCCTGAGAGTATAGTCTAAGTAAAGAGTGCAAGTTCCATTCCCACAAACTCTGTTGCAAGAAAGGAAGATAGAAATATCTTCTCTCTATGGGACTCAAGCTAAGGGCTAGTCTACACTGGCAGTGCTTTAACGCGTCTCTAAAAAAACCCACCTCCACGAGGGTCGTAGCTACCAGGGTTTTTTCACACCCCTGAGCGAGAAAGTTGCAGCACTGTAAATTGCCAGTGTAGACAAGTCCTAATATAAAGATAACGGCTGTTTTGAAATACCAGAGGCTGTTTTAAAAAAAACCAAAAAAACCAAAAAACGAGGAGTCCTTGTGGCACCTTAGAGACTAACACATTTATTTGGGCATAAGCTTTCGTGGTCTAGAACCCACTTCATCAGATGTATGAAGTAAAAGATACAGGAGCAGGTATAAATACATGAAAGGATGGGGATAGCTTTTCTAACGAGATAAAACAATTAAGAGCAGGATACCAAGGGAGGAAAAATAACTTTTGAAGTGGTAAGAGAGTGGCCTATTACAGACAGTTGACAAGAAGGTGTGAGTAACAGTAGGGAGAAATTAGTATTGGGGAACTTAAGTTTAGGTTTTGTAATGACCCAACCACTCCCAGTCTTTATTCAAGCCTAACCTGATGCCATCATGTGCCAGCAATGCCCCTCTGCCATGTACATTGGCCAAACCGGACAGTCTCTACACAAAAGAATAAATGGATACAAATCTGATATCAGGAATCATAACATTCAAAAACCAGTAGGAGAACACTTCAATCTCTCTGGTCACTCAATAACAGACCTAAAAGTGGCAATTCTTCAACAAAAAAACTTCAAAAATAGACTCCAACGTGAAGCTGCAGAACTGGAATTAATTTGCAAACTAGATACCATCAGATTAGGCCTGATTTCCCCAATTGTTTTATCTCATTAGACTGACCTAACACTTGGTAAAGCAACCCCCATCCTTTCATGTATTTATACCTGCTCCTGTAGCTTTTACTTCATACATCTGATGAAGTGGGTTCTAGCCCACGAAAGCTTATGCCCAAATAAATGTGTTAGTCTCTAAGGTGCCACAAGGACTCCTTGGTGGTGGTGGTGGTTGTTTTTTTGCTGATACAGACAAACACGGCTACCACTGAAACCAAAGGCTGTTATTTCACTTTAAAGATCAGTGATCTAATTATATACCATGTGTGTCTGTCAGTTGCAATTTCGAATGCCCAGGATGTTACACCCCCAGCTCAGGTCTATGGTGGAAACGCTGGACCTGATTCTCCTCTCACATCAGTTTTATGCAGCTGTAACTCCATTTTCATCAGTTGAGCGAGTTATTTCTGATTTACACTGGTGTAAGAGAGAGGAGAATGAGACCCAATGAATCAGTCTCAAATACAGATTTGTAGTGTCACTCTGAAAGAGCCAATGGTATATCAAGAAAGGTTACTTTCTTTTGGTGGTTCCTCAGATTGTTGCTATAATTAATGATTACTCAGTAGCAGCTCCTAGGAATAGATTTTGCTGTTCATGTTATTTATTATTCAATATATAGCACCATAACTTTGCAGGGCTCTTTACAGAGAGAGAGAATCACAGCCCTATGAGAGCACAACCAACGCAAGACAAACAGAATGAAGATTACGGGTGGGAGGGGCCAGCAAAGGGAGGGATGAGTGTTAACCCTCATTATCTTTACTTCTTTTATCTCGTATTAGAAATGGATCTTACACGCTCTAATGTCTTTTGAGCTGAGAATGAAGTGGGACGAGATGACAGGAGCAGATAGCACAGGATTGGAGGTCAGCAGTAGAAAGCCAGGTGCAACAAGTGGGTTTTGAAGAAGCATTTGAAGGCAGGACATTGTCCAGCCTATGAGTTGTTAGGGTATGTCTGCCCTGCCAAAAATAAATAAATAAATAAAGACTCATGCTCCCACTGCGGGGCTAAAATTAGCAGGTTTGTGCTCAGGCACTGAAACCTGGGGAGGGGGTTGGTCTCGGAGCCTGAGCGGGAACATTTACTCTGCTGTTTTTAACCCTGTAGCATGAGCCCCACAAGCCCGAGTCTGTAGGCCAGCAGAGAAGACTCACTGTCGTGGGGTTGGTTTGTGGTGGTTGTTTTTTTGCAGTGTAGATGTGCCCATAGAGAATAGGACAACACCCCAAGTTGTCCCACCAGAGTGCCCAGACGGTGAAATTTGGCCCAGTCAGGGGAATTAGCACAGGGTCTGGGCACCACTTAGGTCCCATTTACCAATAGGGATTTAAGTGAGACTCACTTGTTATATTGACCTTGTGCTAGCTCCTCTGCCAGGGTTAGAATTTATCCAGAAGCAGGTGATGGGTTTTTTTTTTTCCTCCAGAAAAACCATTGGGGTTTCATTTGTAACAATCACCGAGGGCTCCACTAGTCAGGGATTAAAAGCATTTTCTTGAGGCTGGCCTGGTGGGTTATTTTTTCTCTTACTTCCTTGTTTGTTGGTTTTAAAACAAACTAAGTAGGTTAGAAAGTGCTGCGCACCACACATCTTCAGTATGTTTAATGAGCTGGCTCTCATCAAACCAGGATGCTTAGGTGATTTATCCTGGGCTCTGGGGGCCTGAAATTACTGAATGAACATGGCTTTTGAACTGCAGCTTTTTTGGCAATTAACGGAAGGTGTTAGCAAATGGAATCTAGGTGGGATTCAGTAGCATGCCTGTAAACCATTGCAACGCTGGAGCAAGGTGGCAGAGCTGATTAACACATTGACCTCGCTGCTACGAAGGCACAGATTTAAGTCTCATGAAGTGATAAATTACATGTTGTGGAATTTGCTTAGGGGTTTTTTGTTGGTAGGTTTTTTTCTCTTTTTCTTTTTTGTAGCAAAACGGTAATTTGAAGGGCAAGGGGTAAATTATCCAACTATAGTTTCTAGTGGATTTGTTATCATGAAAGCACTATAGTTCAGTACAGCTGGTGATCTTTGGTCTGCACTGCCCCAAGAATCTTTAGTATTGGCAGGTACTAAAGCACGTGGGCAAGAAGTGTTTGTAAAGTGCCTGTCTGAAGTGTCCGGCGTTTTAGTGAGTTAATGAATTAAGCTTTCAGCCATCAGTGTGAGAGGGGTCAGAATTGTGCCCAATTTTCAGATGGTGAAATTCAGAGGGGTGTGAAATGACTTGTTCACAGTCATATTCAAGGTCTGCAGCAGAGCCAGGAACACAACCCAGATGTTCTCAATCCCAATCCAGCACTTCAACCATAAAAATAGCCTTCCTCATGAGTTCCTTCTTATCCTGTGTCTTGTGACTAAAAACTTATTGGCTCTTAAACAGAAAGTGGAAATTTAAATTTACATTTTAACATCATTGTATTATTGCACTAATTCCAGATAGATAGGAAAGAGGTTTGACATTGGCACAAGGTGACGTCTAGGGCATAGAAACCATGTAACAATGGAAAACCGACTGACAAACTATTGCTGCAAGTCTACAGAAATCAGCATGCTGTGACTTTAAATTCCATGGAAACTGTAGGCTAGGACAGAAGGGTGGGTGGGCAGTCAGTAGTAATGGAGATTGAACACCCCAAGAACTTCAAGGATCTAATTAATTGTTTAGAATTTAGGAAGAGATCTGTGTGTCACGTGCAGAATTTTAGGTATGTGACCTTTTCCTTTGAAAACCCAAAGTCCTTGTGGCTGGTAGGATCCTTCAGTGATACTCTGGGATCTGTACTTTAAAAATAACAAAACAACTTCTCATGTGTTGTATCTTTTGCTGTTTACACAACTACCATCACATGAAGGAACCATGCCAGCTCACTAGGGTCCAAATAACTGTTTACTGAATATACATAATATGTGTAACCCTTCTGCCAGTCAGAGTTGGCAGCAACAAGGGCTGGGTTCAGTATCTAGGGGTTTCTTTTCAACAATACAACACAAAACCGTCTCAAGCCCCCACCCAGTGACATGGGATAATTACACACCACCCCCTGGGTGCCTCTAAGAGGCAATACTTCCCCCCCCCACTAGCACAGACTCTGAATGTAGCAAAAAAAATAATAATAATAAAAGGAGGGAAGTAACTCCGCATTAATTTGGGGGAACACCGCAAACAGGCTTTATAAGCATAAACCCTGAGCTACCCCCCTAACTGCCCCCTGAGCTACCCCCTCTGCCCACACACAGCCCCAGCTACCCCCTCCGTGTCTCCTGAGCTACCCTCTGCCCATACATAGCCCCTAGCCACCCCTCCCTGAATTCTGAGCTATCCCTCTGCCCGCACACGGCCCCTAGCTACCCCCCTCCCTGCACCCTGAGCTGTCCCTAGCCACCCCCTCCGTGCTCCCTGAGCTGCCCCTAGCCACCCCCTCCTTGAGCTACCCCTCTGCCTGCACATGGCCCCTAGCTACCCCCCTCCCTGCACCCTGAGCTACCCCTTACCCACACACAGCCCCTAGCCACCCCCTCCCTGCATCCTGAGCTATCCCTCTGCCCGCACCCGGCCCCTAGCTACCCCCTCCCTGCCTCCTGAGCTACCCCCGGCTCCAGAGACTCTGGCCACTAGGCCTCAATGCCCAGAAGGTGAGGGGCCGCAGTCTCCGAAAGGGAGCAAGTTCCTCTCCCCTTTATCCTCTGCAGCCTGATACCCTGCGACACCATCCCCTGAGATTGGGATGTGTTTGGGGATCTGTGACATACCCAGGGTACAATCTAGACTAGTGAGTAACTGTGCCACCCCTGCCCTCTAACCTGGGATGCACTTTACACTGCTTTGCTGCTGTAGCCTCCTGTCAGGACTGCTCACAAACACCCTTCGGCATGTAAGTCACTCCCATCTTAGTGTGTGTGTACCTATAACCTGCCAGTCACACCTAGTCTCTTACCAGACTGAATTATACTGCCGGGTGACCCCAGCACAATCCCCGTCCCAGACGTTTCCCCAGAAATGTACGTCTTGTACTGCCCAGCCCTGTGCTGGACAATACAAGCTATATAAAGTCTGTCCTAGGTATGTTACAGGATCTCAGTCCAGTTCCAAGTGAGAAAAGGCATTACACTGTCACTAAATGGGTCCTTGTTAGCATTCTCAGTAGAGAAGCCAAGGATTGAATATAAACTATTTCTTGTAATGGTCCCTCCAGTGGAACTTTGAGGTGTATTGGTGGGTCGCATGGGAAGCTTTTGCTTTCTGCTGCTGCTTGTGTTGTTCCTGTTCTGGGATAAAGACATTCAGGGCTGTCATTCTGCCAGTTTTCACTAGCATTGAAATTACAAACACACAAAAGAAAACACATGCTCAAAGTTATTGTGCAAATTCAGACTGCGTTTTGTAATTCTGTTTCTGGGAAAGATTTCGACCTGGAGTGGCACCTACTTACATGAGGGCATATTTTGGCCCCTTTTGCTTATTGTGACCCTTATTATTGGCAGGTCCTATGTTCCTATTTGAGAGTCATAGGCCAAGGAAGGAAAAGAAACAGTGAACGAGTCATTGAACATAAACAAGGTGTTGCTTACAGTCACATACAAATGGAAAGGCAATGATGAACAGGAAATGTTAGTTGTGTTACCTTTACAACGTTATGCTCTAACCATGCCTTTAATCTGTTTACATCACTGAATGTAGTTAATAGGGGTGTCTAATAATATTAATGAATGGCTCTTCGCTTTACTGTCTGCGATGTCGTGCAGGCACATCCCTTTTATGGCAGTCATGGGTCTTCTTGGCTTTCCCCAGAATTGGGCCTGATCTTGCACCCACTGAAGTAAACTGCAAAGTTTCCTCAGTTCAGTGGCTACAGAACCAGGGCCATTACGACACTATTTCCTGGGACAAGTTTAAAAAGCTTTAAACTGAGCTTCAGCTTTCAACTCAAGGGGACTGGTGAGCCTTCTGTGTCCCCAGATGCTGTTTAGGCAGCAAGGTTGGGTTCAAGATTCCTCCTGTCTGTCAGAGAAAAAGGAGCTAAAAGTTTTTGTTGCTGATTTTGTGTTTCCTGTCCCATATTTAAAGGACAATTGCTATCACAGCGTCAGGGATGGCAGAGACTATTTATCATCTTCCTCTCCTCCACATTGTCCAAGTGCACAGCAGCTGGCTTAGCTGCTGCATTATTGGGGGGGGGAGGGAGGAAATATGTATTTGCAATGGCTGTATCTTAAAAAGTTGCTGGTCACACTTCATGTGTGTTCTGTTTTGTGGTCAATATTCATGAGAATTGAATACAACTTTCCTCCCTCTGTCTAGAACCTAATAGCATTTAGGAAGTTGGTGGGCTGATGTATAATGTTCTCAACTCAATGGGGGAGTGCAAGGAAACATTTCTGGTACCTGGCAGGCTAAGCTTCTTGATTGGACTGATGTCAGTGAACCTCATGGATAGGGGAGACAAGTCCAAAGTGCAGCTGGGAGGTTTTGTTCCTTAGGAGGATCTGGGGATACACAGCTACGTTTCTAGATAATGCTTAGAAAGAGGTGGAAGCTGATGGTCAATCAGAAATCTGGGTCCTGGCTACGTGGGAAGCTGTTCATGCCAACATGGGATGATGGGCTAGAAGATATTTTGGTGTTCAGAAGGTGTTCTGTTAAGTCCGTGGCTGGGTGTGGACTTTGTCATTCATTTATATATAGTTGCATTTGAGCTTCTGTAACTATTTCAATTTTGCAAATAGACATCTCTCTGCTAATTTGCAGCAGTAACAGACCATCCCCAAACTTACTTTGATACACACAATGGAGAACAAAACTCCCACACCATTTCCAGACATTTCTATAGATTTTTCACTTCACACATCCATGCCTGCCTCAAGCATAGGCCTGAGTACACAAAGGGAAAGCCAGGCTCTCCATCTTTATCTTAGGGTTTGGGGGTGGGTAGGATAACATAGAAAACACAGCTCGACCAATCTGCACCCTTGTTAGCCTATATGGTGGTGATGGTGCCTGCTCTAAAAAGCTGCCTTTAAAAGTCCACACACCCCTTTTTGTGTACCCTGAAGCTTGAATCTCTACATGCAAATCATTTTGTGCCGCTTGAATCTAAGGCCAGGTCTATGCTAGAAATTTTTGCCAGTATAGTAATGTTGGGTAGGGGGTATGTTTTGGGCAACATTTCTATACCAGCTAAAACCCTAATGTGGATGCATTTATATGGACATAAAAGAACTTTTGCTAGTATTGTTTATTTTGCTCACTGAACTGGAATAAGCTTTACTGCAGAAACATTTTTTTGCAGATATAAGGTCTATCTGCACTGGGGGTTTTGCTGGAATAGCTATACAGGTATAGCTACACCGGCAAACCTTTTAAGTGTTGTCTAGGCCTAAGGTTAGGGCATGTGAAGATTTGGAGGTCAGCCAAAACTGCAGGCCATCAAATGCTAACCCAAATCGCATGCCATTTCCACTTCATCCCACACATCCGTGTGTTAGACCAGAATAGCTAAACTTAGCTTGTTTTTAACTCTCTCTTCTGCATTGTAAGCACTTCAAGGCAGGGACAGTTGTTATTTTTGTGTCTTGTACAGCCCCAAATGCACTGTTGGCATAATTACAGCAGCAGCAAGACTAATAATAAACTGTCTTTGCAATTTCGGGTACACACTTTCAGGGCTGACTTTCTTTTTTGAACCCAGCAAGCTGTGTGTGACTGTGCTTCTCTCCTCTCCCTACCTGCATCAGTGCCCATAATAAGGTCACTTTAACCCTGTATCTTTCCATTGTAGTTTTATCAAACTCTGAATCCAAATATTTCCAAATAATTTAGTATTCAGTAGGCATTTGCCCATCCCTACTGCACAGTCCCCTTGATACAATAATTGATATTTTCTATTGCGAAAAATTGATTTCTTATCTGCACTCAGCCAGTACTCACTTAATAAATTAACTTCATTATTTTAATTCCATACACACAAGATGCACCCATCCTGACATCTTCAAAATGCCATTTAATTAAGCTGTAGTCCCAGAGTTCTCCAGCCGCTCAACCCACAGAGTATGCTTCCAGGACACCCTGCAATTAGATTTGATCTCTCATTAGCTGAGACAGTTTTTTTTCTCCTATAACGTTCATTAGTGCTTTATCTACGGTGTAAAAAAAAAATCTGCAAATGAATGAATGTTTTATTAGCTAGACGTTCCTTCAGTTCACATTGTAAATGCTCTTAGTTTAAAAATGTTAATGTTCCATACTCAATACGTCCAAGTAATTTATAAATGGCATCTTAGCTTATGTGATAGAAGTGCTCAAGAGGTATTTATTGATGCTTTATACATGTAACTAGGAAGATTTTTCTTTCCCTACATTATCCATATATTTAACTTACTTACAATCTTATTAGAAAGTGTTTTCTGAAGGCTCATAATCCAATACTGCAGTGTTTCCCAAACTTGGGACGCCGCTTGTGTAGGGAAAGCCCCTGGCGGGCCGGACCGGTTTGTTTACCTACCATGTCTGCAGGTCCGGCTGATCGCGGCTCCCACTGGCCGCGGTTCGCTGCTCCAGGCCAATGGGAGCTGCTGGAAGCGGCGGCCAGTATGTTCCTCGGCCCGCGCCGCTTCCCGCAGCTCCCATGAGGCCCTTTTCAAGTTTAAGGGCTAATTGTAAAGGGAAATTCAAACATTTGCATACACCCAAAATGCTCATTTAGCCTTTTAAAACGGATTAAGTTGTCCATTTAAAATAGGCGTTTGTTAGCAATTGTTTAAGGTGCTACGCCATACTCAATTACTTGAATTATTCAACAGTTCAGTCTCCATAAAATCAAAAAGACATTGTGGTGTTTTTCATGGAGATGTTTTGTGTAATATGAACTATGAGGACCCCAATAATTGCCATACCATGTCTGGGCTGTAGCCTATTCAGTGCTTCAGAGGAAGTTGCTAGAATTCCTGCAGTGGACAGTAATGGAATAAACTTCCTATGGAAGAAGTTTCTTTCTAATCCTTGTGGGTTAGTGGTTGGTTTATGCCCTGAAAGAGGAGGGCTTACGTTATTTATCATATCTAATGTAACTGTGGGTATTCTTATTATCCAGATAAATATCCATTCCTTTTCTTGAATCTTTCTAAGCTCTTGGCCACAAAGATACCTTGTGGCACTCAATGCCACAGGTAAATTATTCTTAGAGTAATAAAACTTATTTCCTTTTATCAGTGTTAAATATTTTGCCTTTCCTTTTCATGTTCTTGCAAAATGAGAGAGGTGAACAAAAGTGTCCAATATACTTTCTTCATCATGTTGATTCATTTATATATCTCTGCCATGTATGTCTTTCTTTCCTTCTCTGCACTGAGGAAATCCACCCGTTCTCTAGCTCCAGTTCCTAGTAATGGTGTGACTATTAGTGTAGCCTTACCATTGATGTTTTGTTTGTCAGCCATCTCTAGACTTGTTTAATTTGTTTCTGATGTCCCTTTTGAAGCACTAGCAAAGGGAGTGGATTATGCTGTCTCCCTATCAAAGCACTAGGAGGACAGAGGGAGTGTATCCACCCTTATCCTCTCTTTCTTACAGAAGCAAGAAGCCCACAGAAGCAAGAAGATTCTTAGGATGTTTTCCCAACCGCTGCTAGGAGCAATAGAGAGACATCATTGATGTATTAAATATGATTCCAACAAAGTTCTTCCACATTCTAATGCATGGACTACAAGGAATTCAATTTGGGAAGATTGGATTATAAGAGTCTTGTATAGCTTTTGGCTACACAGCCCTCCTTCAGTACCTTCAGATTGCTCGTTTTATAGATTGGAAGCTGTTTGTACATCAATAACCAGAGAACAAAGACATTTTTTCTCCTTTTTTCCCCTCTCTGTAATGGTAGAGTATCTGAGCTTTTCTTATTGGTTCTGGCACATCTGTTTTCCCCTGGGGCATAATCTATTTCTCAGGTGGAATAAAACTAACAAAATCACTTATTTTACATACTAAATTACCAGAGTTATATGTGAAGCGAGGAGAGGCAGCAGCAAAACAACTTACAGCGTCAGTAAATAAAGCTGAATCTCTCGCTGTGTTACTCTAAGGCAGTGTTTCTCAACCTATTTACCATTGTGGGCTGCATATGTGGCGCACAATGTGTTATGTGGGCCGCATCCAATGCTACCTCTATGGCCCTCAGGATGTCACATGGGCTGCAGCTCTGTGCTGATTGGGCCGCAAGCGGGCCGCGGGTTGAGAAACACTGCTCTAAGGCCAT
Organism: Emys orbicularis; assembly: GCF_028017835.1. Classification (NCBI taxonomy): domain Eukaryota; kingdom Metazoa; phylum Chordata; order Testudines; family Emydidae; genus Emys; species Emys orbicularis. The sequence continues at coordinate 155,487 of NC_088703.1, read as the reverse complement.
GTCTACACTATCACTTATGTCGGCAAAATTTATGAAAAAGCACAACTCTGAGTGACATAAGTGGTAATGTTCACAGCGCTATGTCGACTTAGCTACCACCACTTGTTGAGGTAGTTTTATTATGTCAACGGGCAAGCTCTCTCCTGTCGGCATAGAGCGGCTACATGCGTGATCTTACAGCAGTGCTGCTGCATTGGTACAGCTGTGCCTCTGTAAGCTCGCTAGTGTAGACATGGCCTAATATGGTAAACAGCTTTGTTTGCCACTGGCAAGGTGAAGGGTTTATAACCTGCAACGGGTAGTTAATGCTTTAAAATCACAACACTTGAGAACATTCTGATCTGGAAGAAGAGCCAGCAATAGCCATCAGATTATTGATCCAATTAGTAATTTCCCAATTTATCACTTTTAAATATGTTAGGTGAGACATTCCCATATACCTCCCCTCAAAAACAGGATGTGAGAGAGGCAAGAGTGATCCCTAGATTCTGTTCAGGTTCCTACACTGCACTCATCACCATGTGCCTCAATAACAAATCAGAAACAAGATTTAAACACTTATTAATTATTGCTGCCCTATTTCTCCAAGAACTACCACTGTACTGTGCTACCTTATTAGTTGTTACAACAGCACCTAAAGGCCCCAGAGGGCTAGATGTTGTACAAACATATCAAAAGACATTGTCCCAGCGCACAAGAGCACATTATTATTTATTATTTGCATTATATAGTGCCTAGAGGCTTCCAGCCAAGATTGTGGGCCCCATTGTGCTAGACAACATACACCTGCACAGTAAGAGACAATCCCTTTTCTGAATAACTTAGTCTAAATAGATAAGAGACACACAGGCTGTGAGAAAGTTCCTATTGTTAGCCCCCCTTGACAGATGGAGAACTGTGGTACAGAGCGACAAAGAGTCCTGTGGCACCTTACAGACTAACAGACGTATTGGAGCATAAGCTTTCGTGGGTGAATGCCCACTTCGTCAGACGCATGGGTGGTCCAGAGAGATCAGACAACTTGTCCAAGGTCAAATGGGAAGACTGTAGCAAAGCCACATACTGAATTCAGATCCCTTGAGTCCCAGGCCAGTGTCTTAATCACAAGACTATCTTTCATTTCTGTGGGTACAGGGTCTGCCCTTATGGAACAGCTTGCAGGATCAGGGCGTAAGTTACATTATATACATTTAATATTGTATGATCATTGGCTGAAAGGTATGCCTTGTTAGAATTTTTGTATTACTTTAATTGGCCTCCAGCTAAGGCCCTTGAAATAAAGGGCTGCACAGTATAATGGGACAATAATGATAATTTGAATTTTGCATTAATACAACATGCTAACTGGCACTTCTCGTTTAGTAGGTTCAGTATACTTAACATATGAACAGCAATGAAATTCAAGAATACATGAGAACAGATTTAAAGATGTGATAGACTTGTGTCAATTCAGCATTTTTTCTGTTCGCCTGGTTCATTTTGGACAAACTGTATTTTAGAAATTAACAATTGACCTTAGCTAGACCCGACAACTGATTTCTCCAGTGAACACTTATGGTATCTGAGAAGCAGTCCCATTGAAAAACCATACGATAGTCTGGTTGATACTGGCTGATATTGAATAATGCATGTCTTTTACGTGTTCCATTTTATTAGAAATAAGGTATGCTGGGTTTTTTTGTCTCTTATTGTGGGCTTTGCCCTACAATTTGGTTGAAAGTGGAAATCTAAAGCTTCCCAGGAGATACTTCTTTCATGAAAAATGCTCACTTAAAAATCATGGAATTTTCAGCTCCGTTAGAGAGGATTGGAGAGTAAGAACTCCTATTTCTCAATTCACATACTCAGTACTGTATAACTAGAAGACCAGGATTCACTTTCAAATCAAAATGCCAGTTGTGTGGAACTAGAACACTGAGAGTTTTCCAATTACAAGATAGACACAAATCAATTGAACTGCCCAGTGATATTTAAGCCTTAATTTTTTCAAAACTTGTGAAGACCTTTTCACTTTAAATATAATAAGGTTTCTTCTTCGAGTGCTTGCTCATGTCGATTCCATTCTAGGTGTGCGTGCGCCCAAGTGTGCAGTCATCGGTGATATTTGCCTTAGCAGTATCTGTAGGGCTAGCTGTGGCGCCCCCTTGAGTGCCATGCTCATGCATTGGTATATCAGGCGAGCCAGCCCTATGCCCTCTCAGTTCCTTCTTACTGCTTGAGGTGGTTAGTCAGAGCACCTTTCCTTGCATAGCAAGGGCTAGCGGTTTCTCTTCTGACTTTGAGCCTTAGGGCCTTGTAAATAGTTGTTTATACTAGTTAGTGTTAAGTAGTTAAGTGGAGTTAGGAGTTAGAAGTTAGAGTCCCAGCAGAGACTTCGCCCCAGGTGGGGCATGCCCTGGGGTTTAAGCCCTGTGTGGACTGTAACAGGCCTATGCCTGTAAGTAAACCCCACAGCAGCTGCTCAAGTGCTTGGGGGAATCACATGTGAAGGACAAGTGTTGTATTTGTAAAACTTTTCGACCCAGGACTCAGAAAGATCGGGATCTCCTCATGGAGGCTGCCCTTTGTCTGGCTTCCGAGCTGTCCCACCAAGACTCACCTAGTATCTCGGCCTCGGTGCACAGTGCACCTTCGGCACGGGGCTCAACCCAACACCACTCCCCGTCGCCGGTGCCCAGAAAGAAAGCAAGGAAGCACGGTTCCCCGGCCCTAGACAAGAAAGGCCATGGGGCATTGGGCAAAGGACCCAGTTTGGGCTGCCCAGCCACTCCGGAGCCATGTGAACGTGTCTCCCCAGGGCCTTTAGCCCCTTAAAGGGTCCACCACCAACTCCTGGGAGTGGTAGGGGATCCAAACTCCTGACGTCATCGATGCTTTCCCAAGCTCCCCAGCGCTGAGAGAGCAGAGGCCTCCGCTCGCACCACCAGCACACAGCAAAGGCTCCCTATGAGGGCAAGCCTGCCGCTAAGACCCCTTGGGGTAGTGGAGCGCCGGCGATCCCCCGAGACAAGGCAACACTCTCCATCTCCGTGCCGCGGGCCTCCGGCGTCTCGGCACAGATCCTCTGGGGCTCGTGCTCGTGCTGGCACCGCGATTATGGTTTCTGCCATCTCGACGGGGATCTCCTTGGAGGAGGCGCCGGTCTTCATTCTACCAGCACCGTTCACCCTCCTGCCAGTTGTCCTCTCGGCGCAGATCTTGGTCGCCTGCCCCGTGGGAGTGCTCCCTGTCGCGATTCTGGTCCCCCTGCCCCGGTCCCTCAATACTGACACTGACCTCCCTCTCCAAACACTGGTTTCTGGCAGCGAGATACTGGAAAAGAGTGAAATTCACCCCTGTGCAGCGGGCCATGTGGAGTGGTTAGTTATCAAGTTCCTTGTCCTCCAAAGTTATTAGAGAGGACCAGGGTGTGTTGCTGGGGGAGATTAATAAAGAGAGACTTCTTGGTCAGTAGGGTTTTTAATTGGCCTTGCTGGTTTTCTGACTGGCTGGCTGGGCTGCTGGTTGTAGTGTGCTGGTTTTTGGGTTTTTTTCCCCCCTACTTGGAAAAAGAAACCTGCCATATTGAAACGAGCAACTGTAAGCTGCTCAGCCAGCAGTACATAGGTCACGTGGTGCTGGGAAGGACAGACAGACTTGAGGCTTGCGAGCGGAGACCAGGATGGGGGAAGGTGGGGGTCCTGTGAGGGGACAGTAGTGCGGGCTTCCTCGAGGACTGAGGTTCCTGTGAGAAGGGCTCATGGGCCTGGGGGTTGGGGGTGGGAGAGTGCACCTGAAAGAGGAAGAGCTGGAGGTACCAAACCTACGTATCAGGGAGTTCTCTAGTTGCTTCTGAAGGTACGGCTCTGTGGTTATGTCCTCACACTCCAAGCAAGAACTAGGTGCACCCCTTCTCTCTCAAAAAAGGGGAGGGGGGCTTTAGTGGGACATTTCACCCCCTTTTTCAAAAATTGCTGCCATATACAAAAAACAATTACCAAATCATTCAGGAATGTGAATTGGGTGACAGGGTTGCTCAAAAGATTGGTAGTAGAAGGTGGTACTTTTATGTCTAGATCACAGGTTCAAATCAAACCAGTTTATAAGCCAGATGTTTTAAGGAGAGTCTGGGGGATGTTTGCATTTGCCCATGGAGTGGCTAAATCAAGTAATTCATAGAATCATAGAATATCAGGGTTGGAAGGGACCTCAGGAGGTCATCTAGTCCAGCCCCCTGCTGAAAGCAGGACCAATCCCCAACTAAATCATCCCAGACAGGGCTTTGTCAAGCCTGACCTTAAAAACATCTAAGGAAGGAGATTCCACCATCTCCCTAGGGAACCCATTCCAGTGCTTCACCACCCTCCTAGTGAAAAAGTTTTTCCTAATATCCAACCTAAATCTCCCCCACTGCAACCTGAGACCATTACTCCTTGGTCAGTCATCTGATACCACTGAGAACAGTCTAGATCCATCCTCTTTGGAACCCCCTTTCAGGTAGTTGAAAGCAGCTATCAAATCCCCCCCCCCTCATTCTTCTCTTCTGCAGACTAAATAATCCCAGTTCCCTCAGCCTCTCCTCATAAATCATGTGCTCCAGCCCCCTAATAATTTTTGTTGCCCTCCGCTGTACTCTTTCCAATTTTTCCACATCCTTCTTGTAGTGTGGGGCCCAAAACTGGACACAGTACTCCAGATGAGGCCTCGCCAATGTCGAATAGAGGGGAATGATCACGTCCCTTGATCTGCTAGCAATGCCCCTACTTATACAGCCCAAAATGCCGTTAGCCTTCTTGGCAACAAGGGCACACTGTTGACTCATATCCAGCTTCTCGTCCACTGTAACCCCTAGGTCCTTTTCTGCAGAACTGCTGCCTAGCCACTCGGTCCCTAGTCTGTAGCAGTGCATGGGATTCTTCGGTCCTTAGTGCAGGACTCTGAACTTGTCCTTGTTGAACCTCATCAGATTTCTTTTGGCCCAATCCTCTAATTTGTCTAGGTCCCTCTGTATCCTATCCCTACCCGACAGCATATCTACCACTCCTCCCAGTTTAGTGTCATCTGCAGACTTGCTGAGAGTGCAGTCCATGCCATCCTCCAGATCAATAGTGAAGATACTGAACAAAACCGGCCCCAGGACCGACCCTTGGGGCACTTCGCTTGATACCGGCTGACAACTAGACATGGAGCCATTGATCACTACCCGTTGAGCCCGACGATCTAGCCAGCTTTCTATCCACCTTATAGTTCATTCATCCAGCCCATACTTCAACTTGCCGGCAAGAATACTGTGGGAGACCGTATCAAAAGCTTTGCTAAAGTCAAGGAATAACACATCCACAGAGCCAGTTATCTCCTCATAGAAGGCAATTAGTTTAGTCAGGCATGACTTGCCCTTGGTGAATCCATGCTGACTCTTCCTGATCACTTTCCTCTCCTCTAAGTGCCTCAGAATTGATTCCTTGAGGACCTGCTCCATGATTTTTCCAAGGACTGAGGTGAGGCTGACTGGCCTGTAGTTCCCCAGATGCTCCTTCTTCCCTTTTTTAAAGATGGGCACTACATTAGCCTTTTCCAGTCATCCGGGACCTCCCCCGATCGCCATGATCACAGTTAAGCCAAGCTGGTTGCCAGCCATATTTACTATTCTTCCTACACATCGGGATGGTTTGTTCCTGCAACCTCAATAAGGATTCTTTAAAATACAGCCAGCTCTCCTGGCCTCCTTTCCCCCTCATGTTATTCTCCCAGGGGATCCTGCCCATCAGTTCTCCGAGGGAGTCAAAGTCTGCTTTTCTGAAGTCCAGGGTCCGTATTCTGCTGCTCTTCTTTCTTCCTTGTGTCAGGATCCTGAACTCAACCATCTCATGGTTACTGCCTCCCAGGTTCCCAACCACTTTTGCTTCCCCTACTAATTCTTTCCTGTTTGTGAGCAGCAGGTCAAGAAGAACTCTGCTCCTAGTTGGTTCCTCCAGCACTTGCACCAGGAAGTTGTCCCCTACACTTTCCCAAAACTTCCTGGATTGTCTGTGCACTGCTGTATTGCTCTTCCAGCAGATATCGGGGTGATTGAAGTCCCCCATGAGAACCAGGGCCTGTGATCTAGTAACTTCTGTTAGTTGCCGGAAGAAAGCCTCGTCCACCTCATCCCCCTGGTCTGGTGGTCTATAGCAGACTCCCACCACGACATCACCCTTGTTGCTCCCACTTCTCAACTTAATCCAAAGACACTCGGGTTTTTCTGCAGTTTCATACTGGAGCTCTGAGCACTCATACTGCTCTCTTACATACAATGCAACTCCCCCACCTTTTCTTCCCTGTCTGTCCTTCCTGAACAGTTTATATCCATCCATGACAGTACTCCAGTCATGTGATTTATCCCACTAGGTCTCTGTTATTCCAATCACATCATAATTCCTTGACTGTGCCAGGACTTCCAGTTCTCCCTGCTTGTTTCCCAGGCTTCTTGCTGTGTATAGGCACATAAGATAACTGGCTGATCGTCCCGCTTTCTCAGTATGAGACAGGAGTCCTCCCCTCTTGCGCTCTCCTGCTTGTGCTTCCTCAGGGCTTTGGTCTCCTTCCCCCAGTGAACCTAGTTTAAAGCCCTCCTCACTAGGTTAGCCAGCCTACTTGAGAAGATGCTCTTCCCTCTCTTCGTTAAGTGGAGCCTGTCTCTGCCTATCCCATGGTCAAAGAATCCAAAGCCTTCTCTCCGACACCACCATTGACTTCCACGATTCGACGGTCTCTACCCGGGCTTTTTTCTTCCACAGGGAGGATGGACGAGAACACCACTTTCACACAAATTCTGTTTGCAGGGGTTCCTGTGTAGAACTATGCACTCGAAAAAAGACTTTGCAGAAATCTATAGTATAGTTTAATTACTCTTGACCCTCTAGAATTAACCTAAAAATATTTGTGAGCAATTTCCTATTTATTGTGTGCTCCTGGGCTCTGGGGTATCTAAGGCATCTCTGGGTCAGTATCTCTAACAATGAAATGTACTGCTATTGCCATATACCTGAAGGGATTGTAGGATGGTGAATCCCTGATAATAAGAGATTTAAATTCTGCTGTGCTGCTTAACAGGCAAGATTCTTAGGTGAAATGCCCAAGTGTTGCATATATTAAAAATATACCTCATAGTCCTCCTCAAATTGAGCTGAATTAGATAAATGTACTTTTTAAAATAGAAGAAATAATTATTTTTAAAATAGATAATATACCTGCTAATAAATGACATTTGTTAGTGCTCCAGCACTTAGAGCCAATTTATGGGCATTGGGGGAGGGTGTAGATTCATTTTAATATCGTTTTCTTTTACTTGAGCTAATTCTGTGCTTATAGAATCCTCTTGTGTGGTTTCATAAAGCAGCTTGTTGGTTTGGGATTTTTTTTTTTTTTGCCATTCCCTACTATTGCCATTTTATCTCCAGATGAAACTCCTGTTTGTGTGTGAAAAAAAAAAAGAGAGAGAGAGAGAGAGAAAAACGGTTCATGTTGGAGGAGAGCATTTTGGCTTCTCTCTGTACAGATTATGTTGAGATTGGTTACCCTTTTTATCTTGCTTTAATGTGCCTGTGTTCACTCTGTGTTGCTGCTGCCTCTGCCACTATCTTCTGTCACCCCTAATGATTCTGATAAAGTGCAATTCTAGAAGAGAATGTTGCCTCTTAATTTCAGGATGGATGGCCACCTCAGGGCCTGCGTGGTGCTGCATTGTGAATCTGAATGGAGAATGCATTACTTCAAGGACTCCATACTCAAATGAACCACTAATGAAAGCGCATTGGAGTCCTGAAAAGAAGCAGAGACTGGAACAAGTTTAACAGTCAACTTGAAGGTCAATTTAAAGTAAGAGCTGACTGGTTTTTTTTCTCTTCTTTTCCTTCTTATGGGTGTGGGTGTCATTTGTGTCTTGTTAAAGGCTACTAGCTCTATGCAGAGTACTATATTTAATCACCCAAACAAGTTAGAATTACAGCTAAAAGCTCCCTATCAAAACTCATTTGAAATACCCACTATTTTAAGATGTGTAAGCAAGCTGCCTCCTGTATTGCTTCTTTGAGGATGTGCTCAACAGTAAAACAACAACCTGCATGCTGTTAGAATTAAAGCAAGAAAGCAAATCTGCGAAGGAAAATTTGATCTATGCAGCAACAGAAACACACAGTACTTGTTTAAAAAAAAATCACTGCACCCAGGATGAAAATTCCCCTCAGAGTTACTTTTTTTTTTTAATGTTAATTTGCATTTTAAGGTCGTATGACTCCATCTACAACAGTGCACCTATGCTGTTTGCCAGCAAGTAATTAGATTTTGATATTCTGTTTTACAATTAATTCTCTACGCTTACAGCTCTGTTCATTTTTTACACTGTAGTTTTCATTACGTTATTAGCACATTTTATGATACAGAAAATTACTAAAAAAACTTTCATGTATTCCCTCCCAGTGGGTGGACTTGGAATAGTTTGTATCTGTCAAATGTGCACAAGGAAAATATTCAACACAAATTTTTTTTCAGTTGAGAAACAGGCCTGTATTCATTGGGGTGCTGTTAAATCAACTTGGATTTTTTTGTGGGGCTTATATTTTTCCATCTATTACAATACAGGTAGTTAAAAAACTAAACTGGACAGACAGAATTATTTTCAAGCTGATTGGAAACCTCTAAACAGATTTCCAGCATTTCTTTATGGTTTTTAGACAGAAATTCATGTGGTTCAGAAAGCGATTTTGCAAGCCTGAATTTCAGTTTCAGTTCTTTCTCTGAGTTTATTCAATAGACTAAAGTATTTGCCAAGACAACTACTTCTCAAAAATATCCCAGCACTCAAGAGCCAATAAACACTGGTTTCTGTGGGTTGTTCCACAGCTGAGATGCACTAAAGCCTTACTCAGGAAAATGTGGAAAAGAAGAAGGCTTGAAGTGATATTGTGTGCTGGAATGGGGAGTTTAAAACAGTATGAAGGGATCTAATGCATGTGTGGGGCATTGCTTTAAAATTAGTCTTTTCTATATTTGGACTGTCAGGTGTTTAATATTTTCCTACAGAATGAGATTGTCCATTGTTGTTTTGAATAGCTGTCTCTCTCTCTCTCTCTCTGCCCTTTCCCCCTGGGTACAGCAAACAATCTTAACAAATTGAGACCTAGCCAGTTTTGCCACATATCTCCTTACCTCTGGGTGTTGCTGTCAGACTTTCTTTTAACTTAGGCCAGGTCTACACTACTAATAGCTTATAGTGAATAAGTCACTCCCCTGAGCAACATAAGTTACACCAGTCTAAGTGCCAGTGTGGACAGCGCTGTGTTGGTGGGAGAGCGTCTCCTGCTGATAGCTGATATAGCTACTGCCTCTCGTGGAGGTGGATTTATTATGCCAACAGGAGAGCTCCTGTCAGTATAGAGCGTCTTAACCAGATGCGCTACAGCAGCAAGTTTTCTGCTGAATGTACTAGCAAACCAATTCCCAGATGCAATGCCAGTGTAGTTTCAGTGACGTACTACCAGATTAAGTGGACTACTGTATCTGAGGCAATTAGAAATGTGCCAAATGGACAAAGCATGATACCTCAGATAGATCAGCAGCCCTTAAAGAATTGCAACCTGCATGCTAATAATCCCTTGCACAGTGTACCTTAGCTATGTAAGACTAGCAGAATTTTGCACATTCTGGTTTACTTTTTTTTTTCTTATCTACTGATAAATGTTGATGCCACTGATAGAAAACATCACCTGCAGTTCTGACTCAGTCTCCAGCATTTCATAGATGTAGAGCATTAATTCTTTGCCAGCACATGGCCAATGTTTTCCTCAAACTGTTTGCAGTGGCTTCTGGTTTGGGGATGCTGGATGATGAAGATTCATGCAGTGATTATTAGTTTACATTGAAAGCATCTGCAAAGTTTTGCATTGTTCTCAAGACACACAGGTCATGACAGATCTTGAGAGCTGTTACCTTTTCCCCAAGTAGCTTTTGACCAGGCCCTGCTAATCAGTGTAAAAAAACAGAATAGAACAGGGTAGCTCATTAATCTAGAACACGTGGGAAAGTGCCCCTCAATAGTGTGCCTGCCAGGCTTTTCAAACAAGTCCTATTGTTGTTGCTTTGGATCTGTATTCCGATCCCACAACATACACACATGCAGTAAAATGTGCTCGTCTGCGCTTGACGGTGTTGGGCCCCCGGGGCAGCTGCCCCCATGCAAATCTATGGCCAGTTCTCCCACCTCCAAATACAACTAGCTTCCACTGAAATATATAGAAATTGTTTGTATCCTCGAGTGGAAGAATTAAGCCCCCTGTGTTTTAGGAATTTATTCCTCTGTTTGAGTGTGAATATAGAACAATTCAGTCTCCTGTACGTGACTCTCATATTAGTAAATCTGGTTACGGCAGAAGAAAAATACTGCCAAGAAATGTTAAATCAGTCATTACCACATTGGGGATTATATGGTTAAATTCAAACATGTGGCTGTTGTTATTTTGTTGCTTTATTTTGGATTCTCACCTTCTGGGCCTAGCAGTATGCAAAGGATGTTCATGTAGCTCTCGCACATTCCCCTACTATTAGTAGGACTTATACATGAATAGATGGTCATAGGGAGCACAGTTTGCAAGGGAATTTCAGACAAACGCTTGAATTCCTTTGAATCCAGAAATTAAATTTAGAGGCTAGTTGATAATCTGAAGCTGATCAGCAGCCTGAGATTTCAGCTGGATACAAAGCAGAGTCCATCTGTTCTTCAAATGAGAAGTAGCAAAAACTTTCAAATGGAATCATGATTCATTTAATTCATTATTAATTGCTTAGATAGTCCAATTCAGGATGATTAATTCCTAAAATTGACTTAATTATAATTGTCTAGATCGTCATTCTCCTGATAATTAATTCTGAAAATTGCAGAATCATAATAACCTCTAAATAAAACATGCTTTTTAAAATCCTGCAATTGCACAAAGTTCAGAACATCCCGTTATCCGTAATGAAAAATAAAATGCTTTTTGCAGGCATGGTGATTACACTCAGTCATGGTACCTGCAGATTGTTGACTCCATCAGTCAGCAAAACACATCCATAACAAAGTTACAAGGTGAGAAACAACACAAAGTCCTTCTAGGTCCATTCCACTGTCATCTCTTATAGCACTTCTGCTATTCCTGGTTAGTGAAGCCAGTAGGAGCTGTGAAAATTGCATTTATTTATGTGCCTAAATATGAAATTTAGGAACTTAAGTTTAGGATCCTAAATTTGAAAATTTGGGTGTTAGATCCAGCTGGTTTAATACATCCTAAAATAGAAACAGAAAATTATTTGAGTTCCATTCCTGGCTAAACTCATAGCAGCCGATACCAATGAAGGGCAGATAATCTTGCAGTAACTGCCACATTCAACTGGAAATTTGGAATGGCGTGGACATACAAGTCCTGAGATCATGAGTGGACACTCTTTTAGCATTTGTATGCACAATTCCTTACAAAATCTGCCTTGCAATGCAATCTGATGCCCTCACAGTTAACCAACAAATCCTTTCAGCACCTTTTGATTGAATAATGGAGAGAAATAAATACTCATTTCCATTTTCTGTCTCTATAGTCATAGATTTGAATGTTGAAAAGGGCTTCTTAGATCATCTAACCCAGACCTTGATTGTCAAGAACATTGTCTTCTGCACTTCATCCTCTTATGTTATATGTTTTATTTATTCTATTCATCTCTGTGTTAACAGAACTGTTTACTTCATGCACTGTAAGCTCTCTAGGTCAGAGAGTGTGTTTTCATTCACAAAACATTTAACATATTTATTATTATTATTATTTAGTTAGTTAGTTAGTTGCTATTATTTATATTACAATAGTCCACAAAACATGCGTAGTGCTCTGTGGATGAATAAGAATGATACAGGCTCTGCCCCAGAGCTTTTTGTTGGTGGACCCTCCCAATGAAGTTATTGGTGCTCTGTGTGGGGTTTAGGGCTCTTCTCACATGGAGCTCATTGCAGGATTGGAGCCTAAGACAACAAACAAATCAAGGATGAGGGGAAAGAGCTAGAAGCTGCAAGGTGCTAGTACTCTTTTTGTTTGTGTGTGTATATTACTATTCCCAATCACCACTTCCTAGTCATTGTTGCTTCCTTTAGTTGACTTTAATTTATTTGGGTGCCAGTTACCCTACAAGCAATGGATAATGGTTCCTATAAGGCATTGTAGTCCACTCTCCCGTTTGCAACTAATGAGTTTAAAATCAAATCGATGTTGTTTCCCCTTTTAGTATTCTGAGCAATTGCTAGCTTTACTGTTTAGCTACTTCATGAGAGTTCCAAAACACAGTAACCAGGCCTGATACAGGTTTGTCTTGTGTGTATTTTTGTGATGGGAATAACTATATTTTAAATAGTCTAGTTGTTTGCTTTTATGCATTTGTTGATATAGGAGGCTGAGGGTCTATTTATTTATTTAATCTTTTAGTAAGTGACCTTAGAGTACCCCATCAGGAGATTAGGAGCAGTCTTCTGAGACCTCACCTGTCCTCCGTGAGTTCTTGAAAATAATTGCTAATGTTTCTGAGATTGCTTCAGCTAGTTTCTTAAGTACCCTAGGATGAATTTCATCAGCCCTGCTGACTTCAATAGATCTAACTTGCCTAAATATTCTTTAACCTGTTCTTTCCCCTTCGGTGAATTGCGTTCCTTCCCCCTTGTAGTTAATATTAATTGTGATTGAGTATTGGGTGATCATTAACCTTTTTAGTGCAAAATAGGCATTAAACACCTCAGCCTGCTAAGATGTCATCAGTTACTATATTACTATTATATTATTAAAATATTAGAAGATGGGACATCCTGAGAAATGCAGAGGTGGGAATAATACTGAGGGATGTTTTTGGTTTTAACAATAATTTTGAATTCACTTCCATTAGTGGGGGCAGGAGTTGTTCAGTCCCTTCAAGAGAACAGCCAATGCTGGTGAGGGCTTGCTTAGTCCATCAGCACCAAAAATAAGTTTTCTGCTGAAAGTACTAGCAAACCAATTCCCAGATGCAATGCCAGTGTAGTTTCAGTGACTTACTACCAGATTAAGTGGACTACTGTACCTGAGGCAATTAGAAATGTGCCAAATGACAAAGCATGATACCTCCGATAGATCAGTAGAAAGGCAGTGACTTAACTACCCAAGGTGACTATTTTGTGTACCTGCCCAAAATTTGTGATAAGGCACTTAAACATGCAAAACAGGATTCCTATTTAAATTATCTTAATCATTCACTACATTAAAATAGACAGAAGGCCTGCTTGCTTGCTGAAAGTGGCTGTACTGTAGTTGTCATATTTCCTTATAAATTTATTTCCTGCTGTGGCAGCTTCCCAAATCTAAAAGCAGCTGACAGGGTTCTACTGAATGGATAGTGTAGGGTGACCCCATTCATCTTGATTTAGTCCATTCTCTGAGCTTTATGACAGCTGAATACCATGCTGCCAACCCACAGCACTGCATGTTATAACTCAGTCTTCACAAAAATCAATTTGTGTAACATATTTGAGCAAATGTTTGTGATGGACTACATTTTCTGCATGGCATGAACTGAACTACAAAGTGAAATTTACTTTCATTTTCCATTTATGTCCCTGAAAAAAGAGGAAAGACTAATATTTGCACTTGTCATTGCAGTTAGTGCATAAAGATCATTAGAGTTTAGTTTCAGGTTCAAGAAATGTAAAGTTGGAGTAAATTTTGTAGTAACAGTTTATGGGGATTGGTTTTTTCAGATGTGATGTAACACCTCTCTTTCAGAATGCAACAAATGTGGTTAATTTTACAGAAAAGGGGAATGCAAGAGAAGAAGATAAAATTCAGGATGGCCAACATAAATACCTTATTTAGAGGCCTTAACAATATGACTTAATTTTCTCTGCAAACATAGATACTATTACAGCACAAATAACAGGTACACTGCAATCACGTCTCAAAGAATTCAATAAATATGAAAATTATTCTAGGTATTAAGAAGAGCAATGTCTCAAAACAATAAATAAATCCGCCGCCAAAAATATTGTTGCTGTTGCAGGCACATATCTGGAAGTTGAGTCTATAGTGCCTTGCAAGAACAAAATAAACTCTGGAAATCCAGAAAATCCTTCTATGGACTGGTACATCCCTCCAGTTCCTGGGCAGCAGACAGAAAGGAAAATGGTTTGCTGCTCCATAGGACACTGTGTATGGGGCCTGGAGGACTTCAGGCAGCAGCTAAGGTTTGGGCAAGGGGAAAGATGAAGGGTTAAAAGTGGGTGTTACAAATATTAATCGCTAGAGTTACTGACTAAAGCGTTAACCCATTGTCACTGCCCATAACAATCCTGTACCTTGTGTTTGATGAAACCGATGTTTTATTTCTCCTCCTAATAAACCTCAGGGGTTGTCCAGTGCATTTACTCATAGATTCCAAAGCACTTCAGAAAGGTAGATAAGAATTATCCTCCCCATTTTACAGATAGGGTTACCTGAGACACAGAGAATGGAAGTGATCTGCCAAGGTCATGGAGTGAATCAGTGGCAGAGTCAGGATTAGGACCCAGGTCTCCTGATTTCTTTTCTTGGGCGCATTCCCACATAGCTGCCAGCTATACACAGATTTCCATGGAGGTAATAAAATAATATGCCACTGTACATCACAGGACATATTCTGCTGTGTACTGAATAACTCCATACCAAATAGATCTGCTAAGGAGGGTTAGTTAGAATCATAACAGGTGGCAGACAATAAACCAGTTGATGAACTAATCTAAAGAAACACTCCATGAATCAAATAAGAAACTTGTGAAAAGTCAAAGTCACTGGGACAAGGACAAAACAAGATTTATTTAAATTTGCAATAGTCTATTCTACTATAGTTGTCCTTAATATCACAAGTTTTTTTTTTTTTTTTTTTACGGGAACATCATAAAAGGGGGCCAGATTTTCTTATGGCATCTTAATAACAGCAGTGAGCAGCTTGGATTTCCATAATGCTTTTCACAGAGTGGAACATCCTAAAGTGCTTTGCAAAGCATTTAATTACCAGTAATGCAGTGACTGCACTTTGCTGGCCTAGTATTAAAGGCAGTATCAGTAAATGCAAAACTCTGTACCTTTATATTATAAGTAGTAAGATTGGAAATCTTTCAGCTTTATGGGGAAATATCGTAGCCTCCTCAAAGGTTAATGAAACTCTAGCAATTTTGTAGTTGAATTCAACAATACCTTTGTGTTCTTACAAAAGCTATTTTAATTGGAAAAAATCTGATACGGTATCTTCTTCATAGCAAATTCCTGAAATTCTAGAACACCTTTATAGAAAATAAGTTAAAGTGCTTTTTAAAGCAATGAATGAGAAAATGGTGCCATAATGACTATGTAGGCAAATGCAGCTATGGTGTGGTCAGGAAAAACTCTCACAAAACTGTACTCATTAGAGCTTGTGTTAGCAGAAAGAGGTAATGTTGGCCGAGATACTGGGATCATACTATCCTCTGTCTTGAACAGAGCCAAGAGATCTTTAACTTCCCCCTGGACAGCCTCAGTAACTGGGTAGGTGGGATTTTGGTTTAATATTTTATTCAGTGGATAGTAGCCTCCATCAGTTCACTGCCACTGCTTAATACTATAATATCACAAGAACAATGCAGAGTCTGAGCTTGCATCCTTACAGGAGACTCTAAATCATAACAAATTTGAGCCCAAAGGTGAAAAGGTGATCATTTGAGCCACACTGACACAGTACATTGAAAAAAAGATTCAAATTGTGATGTCTCTTGGGTTATAAGATTTTCCAGCTCAAATGAGTTTCCAGAGACAAACCATTATTTCCTGTAATGTCTATTGTGAGATGCTTTTTGACATTAATAAAATCCCTGTTCAGAAGGTCTTTGCTTTTTCAGTTCTAGGCACAGAGTATTTTAAATTCTGTTGTACCAAACCATTCATTTTATTAATCTTCTCCATGCTGAAATGCATACAATCTGTAACCAAGTTCTGCACGACTGTACGTGGTCAAATTGCCAAAAATAGCTTTCCACAAAAATGCTTTGCTATATTATGTTCCAAGATGCCTCCTGACTGACGGTTATGCATACGATGAAACCTTCTCAGTTCTACAGAAAGGCCTGCAATTCTGCTATTACATGAGATAACCACAGAAACAAATTTGTTAGTCACCTCTGGCATAATCCTCCAAAGTGACATCTTTTAAAAACCTTCCGATGCATAAAATCAGATCTTGTCAGTTACATAAAATATTTATGGTGGAGAGACAGAAACTGCAAATTGTGTATTAGCCATTCAACAGTGTAGTTATGGCTTCGAGGGACACCTTATCAGCCACGTGTTATATTACAAAAAAAAGTGTATTGCCTAATGAATGACAGTTTATTGGAGAAGAAATTCACATACTAAATATTAATTCTTGTGAGGCTGGACTCATGCTAGCTAGTCACAAGTGCTGGAGAGAAAATACTTTCCTTCAGGGTTTCTCCTAATATTTCTGTGCAGTTCTATTAATGCACATAATCTGGAGTAATCACCACCCATAATCCACCATTTCATTATAATGTTGTTAGGTTTTTAAAGAATTGGACTCTGCCCCCTTACACTGAGTGGGACCTTAAGCTCTCTGGAGAAGGGACTGTCTCTTTGTTCTGTGTTGTACAGTACATAGCACAATGGGGTCCTGGTTTATGATTAAGGCTTCTAGGCACTTAGTACACCTAATAATAAATAATAAATTCTGCCAGTTGGTTTCAGTGGCCCTGCTGGTAGAGGAAGGTACCGTACAACATAAGGGTGGCAGAATCAAGGTTAACCTCATACCTCTGAAAACCAGAGCACCCAGCTGCATTCATTGGGGATGTTCAGTTGTATCCAAGAGCAGAATTTAGCTCACTGAGTGCAATAAATATTTTATGCATCGATAGATAAACTGGATTCTCTAGGGAAAAAATCAGGAAGCGTATGAGATGCCCATGATGGTTAGCTGAGTTACAGACAATAAATTCTTATATACATTTGACTAATATGGTGACAAGTATGAGAGATGGAGGATGGCAGCTCAGGTGACTAGTGTTGGGTAGGTCCATTCTGTTCCCATGGAGATAACAAGATGCTGGGGAAAAAATGAGAAATTGCACCAGTCTGATAATGCTTTATCATGCACTTGTCCAGTGTTGTGTTGTGAATTCTAAGTAAAGTACTTGATAATCTGCAGTAGTATAAGATCTGCTATCAGTCGAGTCTTGCAGTAAAAACCTTTCCACCAAAGTCTGTCTGAACAATTTGCACTGTAGTTTTCTTCTTAACTGGCTTCTAAAATGTTATAAAGCCCTGCCGCCCGTGCCGTGCCCCCCCCCCCCCCCCGCTAGACTATGGGAATAAGGAAACCATGACTAAAAGCACTGTAAAATTGCACCACAATCTGTCTCTCTGTGATTGCTCTACACCACATTTCACCTGCTGAAGAAGAGTGTGTTTGAGCTAGTTAATGGCATGATGTTTGACTGTGCCTCAAATCTTTATTTTTTGCCCCCAAGCATCATGGACCAAACACATGATGAACTTCCAACAGTCTCATTATTAATGAATTAAACCTTACCAAGCACAGTTCAAGTCAGCATTTCACGTATGGTTCTGTCATCTGTACACACAGTAAATAGCACCTTATTACATGAGTAGTCCCATTTTTTCCAGTGAGACTGTATGTATAGTAAGGTACTATTCAGCATGAGAAAGGGGGGCAGAATCTGGCAAAGTAATTATAGTGTGTTGTATGTGTGACATCTAATCTTGCCTCCTGGTGCATCACTGATTAGATGTCTGCCTTCTTACTGTAACTTT
Source organism: Emys orbicularis (assembly GCF_028017835.1). Taxonomy (NCBI): domain Eukaryota; kingdom Metazoa; phylum Chordata; order Testudines; family Emydidae; genus Emys; species Emys orbicularis. The sequence goes on along the minus strand of NC_088703.1, from coordinate 137,638 downwards.
TACAAGAATGGATTTGAGAAATTACTTAATATGTAATGAGTCTGAAGGAGAGAGACAATGTAATTTATATATCCTTTAATATTAAACTATAGTTTATCTAATCAGAAGCATATACTGCTAAGGTTTTTATAGCTTTGCAGAAAGGATTTGGCCTCATTTTTATTCTTAAGCATCCATTGCCAAATTTGTTTACAGGAAAATTCTTACCTGGAATATTAGCTCACTTTGTGCTGAAAATGACAGTTTTGCTTTTTTAGTATAGGCGTACATTGCTCTTCAGCTGTAGAAGGAAAAATAGTTTGTTTGGTCCTCTGTTGTTCAAGTAAGGAAACTTGATTTACCTACTAATGGAAATTGGACTCACTGATCCTTGGGACATCAGATGATCAAAACTAAAAGGATTATCTATTTTCTATGCTTAATCAGGGGCTTACTATTTTAATGTGCTGTTTCTCAGCATTATCTGATATCAGTCCTAAATTAATTGGAATGAGACATTTAAAGTAGATGACTTATTTTATGTGCTTACTTATTAAACAGTTAATTGGCCATTACCCATGTGCCAAAAAGGGACAACACAATAATGGTTCATAACTACCTGTGGATAATTAATTTAATGAAGAGAAAGAAGAGGAATTATTTTCAGGAACCAGTACGGGGGAAAATAGTAATGCTAAAATGCATGGACCTTGGAATAGACTAGCTAAAGAGGTGATGGAATTACCATCAATGGAAGGCTTCAAGACATATTATTTCATCATAGCTTTTGTTATCCGTAAAATACGTTTCATGATGCAGCACATACAGCATTGGCTTTAGATTTCAAGCTCAAAACTGTGAGTATGAAAAATTTTATAGGTAAACTGTGTGTTGCTGCCCATCTCACATAATTCCCCAGTGCCTGGATAGAAACACAGGCCATTTATAGATTCTTTTCTCACCTTCAAAGGACTTTACAGACTTTAGCTCGTTAACCTTAGCATCATGCTATTCATACAGTGTGGACAGATGTTCAAAAATGGGTGTCTAACAGTAGGCTTCTAAATCCATCATGGTGCATTCATCAGAGGGCTTAAATTCTAGTGCAGACCAGCATGTTGCCCACTAACAGGCTGTGTGGTCCCTGCTAACACACGCTAATAGGATTACATTAATGCACACTAGGGAACTTCCTAGGGTTCACGTTGGCCCGTTAGTATGCGATACGCTAGTACACGCTAGAATTTACACACCTTTGGTATGAATTAATGTACCATGTAGACAAACCTTGGGAGTGTCTGAGCACCCAGTCAATGAGAGCTGCAGGTGCTCAGTGTCTTTGAAAGTAAGCCTACTTTTATTTGGGTGCCTGTGAATTAAAAAGCCTAATTTGGTTTGGACGTTTTGGTGGATGTATTTTATAACAACTCTAAACTGGTGGAGCCCCCTACCTAGATCCAAATACAAGCTTAAGTGCTAATCATAGCGGCAAAAAAAATCTCCCTTCCTGGAGGCTAAGTTCCCCCAGGGTTCCTTTAACACACTCTGAACCTTCTCCCCATTGGGCTACCCTGACCCCTCTTATCCAGGGTGGAGTCTAACACACAACACTACCCCAGAGGAGACAGTAATTAACTTGTAACTAACAATAGGATTTCAACACTTGCTAATAGGTGGGGCAAGTGTGGAATCCTGTTACAGCTACATCAACCTGGTAATATGAGTAATGGAGTAATATCCATTTTTCTGATGATAAAGTCATGGCAGTTTGACTACAGGATGGTGAGAAATGAATGGCATTGGCCCCCAAAGTCCTTGGGCCAAATCTTCCTTTAAGAAACACGGCACTATTCCCATTGCGGGGACAATCTGGCATCCACAGGGACAGCTGGGCCCCTTTTGCTTTGTCTCGAATTCTTGTAACCATCAGCATGGGTTAGGAATGTTTTTGAGTTTGCCCAGCCCAATTATACTGCTTTTCACTGTGTCCAATTTTCCAGAAGAGTCTGCATGGAATTTGCATTATTCTTCTTTCTGAAGACCTAATAAAGATGTATCTCCATCACTACCTGGAGCTCACCCTTCTAGTTCTTCTCTGGTAATCTCTCAACCTCCCTACCTTTCTCCCTCTTCTTCTGAACACCAAATCCATTACTGACCTTATCTTGTCCCTCAACAAAACCAGCCCCTATTCTGCCATTACATATTGCTGCTCCTTATCACTGATCTCATTGTCCACTGTGTATTTCCATGGGCATGTTCAGACTATCATTCCTATCCTTTACTATGATCATTCCTTACCTTTCCAACTCCTCTTTTAAAATGGCACTGTAGAGTAGGAAAAAGATTTAAGCACATAGCTAGTCTGCTGAGCCTTCTGCTCCAAATTTTGCAGTTTATTCTGAATACTGTGCATCTTGTGATCATTTGTAGCTCTTCCAAGAGAGTTCCATAGTCCACAGGTCCTGTGAAAAGGTATTGGTTACTGCTGTGTTCTAGTTCTGTTGGAAAGCTGCAGATGGTTTTGTTCTTTGAACCTCGAGTTCACATTAGAGCTCAAGTTTCCCAACCTTCCTTTCCATGGCAGATATCTGGGGCCAGCGTTAACTAAGAGGCTCCTCTTTTATAACTGTAGTTGCAGCACAAACATGCCTCTTTTCAGTTCTGCTTGTTTTTCATTGTTATATCATATTATTATTTTGTAAGTGCAAAAATGAAATTAGCCATTGGACTTGTCAGAATAGTTCCTTTTGCTGGAAGCATCAGTGCTTTGCAGGGCACATTTCCCAAGCTTCAGCATCTCAGTATTTGCTGAGACATGAAGTGGCACTGGTCGCTGAGGAGACACAGCAAAGAATAAAGGAACTGTGCTATAGAGCTAATAAGTAATAACGAGCTGACATAAGCAAAGTATAAGGTCTCTGGTTTCACTTAGTTCATTATGGATAGTACCTGATTGATTGGCAGATGCTTATGAAAGTAAAATGACAATGATCAAATAAAGAAGTCAGCATAACCTTAGCTAGTAATAACTATGTTTTTGTCCTCTGATGTGCACATACAGTTCCCCCCCATGTTGGTGAATGTTGGGCTCAGGTACCTGAGGCGATGATTTAGCTCTAAGTAGAATGAACAATGCTTATTCCACTCTCTGGTTTCATCTCTCTGTGGCTGCTGCATACGTGACATAATCTAGTGATATTAAACCTATGACTGTTTGCATGCCGCTCTCGCCGAATTCCTCAAGCTCTAACTGAGCTCAGCCAGAGTTAACAGAGAACCCACCACACATTTGTGCGTTGCTACACCACCATTCAGGGATGGAAGTGTCCTTTGTGGTTTCCAAGGCTGTGTACTACTGTACACAATGCTTGGCTAGAATGAACCAATATGAGCTGTGATGCAGACTGTGCTATCATTATGTAAAAGACTCAGTGCAGACAGAAATAATACTGTATGTAATTTATATTTGCCCATAAATATAGTAAAATAAAAACATAAAATTTTCACCATTCAATGTAGGACTAAAATCAAATGTGAGCCAAGGCGAGTCTAGAACTTAGAAAGAAGAGTTATCACGATGATAGGCACAATATGAGAACCAGAATAGGATAAGAGAGGTGATGTAACAGAAGTAAAAGAAATGGCATTCTGTAAAAAGATGTACACAGAACTTCACAAACAAACGGAAGAGAGGAGAGGGGTGCAAAAACAGAACAAGCAATGGCAGACTATACAGAGCTGTGCAAAACATTGAGGAGAGGTTCACAAGGGACATACATATATACATTGCCATGAACTAGGGAACAGTCAGGAGCTGGAAATAATAAAAACATAAGAATGACCATACTGGGTCAGAGCAATGGTCCATCTAGCAGCCTGTATTCCAACATTAGCCAGTGCCAGATAGTTCAGAGGGAATGAACAGAACTGGGCAATTTATTGAGTGATCCATCCCCTGTCATCCAGTCCCAGCAGTCAGAGGCTTAGGACACCCAGAGCATGGGGTTGCATCCCTGGCTAACTTAGCTAATAGCCATTGATGGACTTATTCTCCATAAACGTATCCAATTTTTTTTTTTTAACCCAGTTATACTTTTGACCTTCGCAACATCCCTTGGCCACGAGTTCCGCAAGTTGAGTGTGTTGTGTGAAGAAGTACTTCCTTATGTTTGTTTTTCAATCTTCTGCATATGAATTTAATTGGGCAACCCCAGGTTCATGTGTTACACGAAGGGGTAAATAACACTTTCTTATTAATTTTCCCACATAATTCATGATATTATAAACCTCTATCATATCCCCCCTTAGTTGTCTCTTTTCCAAGCTGAGCAGTCCAAGTTTTTTTAATCTCTCCTCATATGGAAACTGTTCCTTACTGTTGTCCTGCTCTGTACTTCTTCCAAGTCGAATGTATCTTTTTTGAGATGGAGAGACCAGAACTGCGTGCAGTATTCCAAGGTGGGCAGACTTTTATATAATAGTATTATGATATTTTCTGTCTTATTTTCTATCCCTTTCCTAATGGCTCCTAACATTGTTAGCTTTTTTTGAACTTCTCTGGATACACTGGTACTGAAAAGCACACAGGAATTTTTTTTCCCAAAGAATGCAATAGATCTTCTCTGGTATTGCATCACATCAAGGCAGGTTTGAGAGGTATCAGCACTTTCAGACTGAATATAGTGGTTGAAGAGGCACATGGAAAATATCTGCTATGTGCTAAAACAGTGGTTCTTAACCAGGGGTATGTGTACCTCTGGGGTTACACAGAGACCTTCCAGGGGGTACACCAACTCATCTAGATAGTTGTCTAGTTTTACAACAGGCTACATAAAAAGCACTAGTAAAGTCAGTACAAACTAAAATTTCATACAGCCAATGACTTGCTTATACTGGTCTATATATTATATACTGAAATGTAAGTACAATGTTTATATTCCAATTAATTTATTTTATAATTGTATTGTAAAAATGAGAAAGTAAGCAATTTTTCAGTAATAGTGTGCTGTGACACTTCTTTAATTTTGTCTGATTTTGTGAGCAAGTAGTTGGTGAAACTTGGGGGTACGCAAGACAAATCAGACTCCTGAAAGGGGTACTGTAGTTGGGAAAGATTGAGAGCCACTGTACTAAGAGATGGGAGTAGAACACGGAGTGAGAGAAACATCAGGTAAGGTTGATTCATTGTCTGCTGGCAGATGCATGAACATCCCCAGTGCAGAAACAAGTAAACAGCCTGAAGCGTGCACTAAAAGGAAGATAATCTAATAAAACTGGAAGGAAACACTTATTATTCTCGTTATTATTCTGCTGTGAAAGAAAGGTAACTAAGGAAACCTAGAGATTTACAGATGTAACAGCCTTCAGTCAAGGTCTTATAACATTTGTACACAAGTGCTAAATAGGTGACCCGTTATAACATGGGCTCCCAGTCTGACAAATAGTCCCAAGATTCTGTCAGGATTCTTAAAAGGTTCCACCATCAGCTACTAAATTAATTAGAAGAAATGAAAACTATAAACCTACCTCTATTATATGTCATTATACAACTGAGAAGTTTTATTGCATCTCAAAATAGATGTCTTATAACCTATTCAAAGTCTAGCCTCAGATAGAAGTTGTAGTCAATTATTGTAAATATTCATGGTAATGAATGAACCTTATGCAAAGAATAGTGAAAAAAATCCACATAAATCAAGAAGATAATGTATTTACAGAGCTCTTCATCGCTTGTCTGGAAACTAAATTGGGATAGAAAAGAAGTCAACTGACAGAATATTAGAATCAGAGATATCAAATGATATTGTACATGCAGTTCCTGTGAGTTAGGCTGATACATGAATGTGGGGCTGGAAAATTCAGCCTTTGGATCATGTCCCAACCAGTTTCTTTAGCCTATCAGCTAGCAGAGGTGCTCATTTGTAAGGTGAGCAGACTAAATACGTATACAAAATGGTCAGAAATAAAACCAAGAAATTTTCTGCAAAATTAAAGCACGTAGCCAGCATAGGCTGATAAAGGAAGAATGAGGAGTGCCAGAGTTGGTGTAGCATCTTAAAAGCTTTGAACTCTTCTATAGGAGTTGGAGAGTATCTGGTATGGACCTGTGCTGGAACAGAAAGATTGACAAAATAGACAAATATTGTCATCAGAAACTTTATTATGTATTCCATATGTACTTTGCAGTGTGTGTTTGCATACACAAATTTGTTTGCATTTCAGGTGAGTGATGTTTTACTTGTGACTGACTGCATAAATGGGAGGAGTGCTTTTAATTTGGAACCTGTGTGTTTGTTTGGAACCTTGATTCTTGTTTGTGTGACAAACATCACAGTTACAGAGACATACTTTTGGAACGATCAGTGGCAATGAGATGAGGTCTTGGCATAATTTTGATAATGATGCTGCCTGACATGGTCCCCGGTACTTTGAAAATGGAACAGTCTCCCAGCCAGGGAAAGGTGAATCCATAGAATGAGGTCCTGCATCTTATGTTGAATAGGTTCCTTTCAAGTGATGGTCCCTATTGTATTCCACTGAGGGTTACGCATGAGCACCATGCGTTTGTCGCGGGGTGTGAAGAGATCAGAGGGAACCTTTTTCCTCTGCACCAGCAATTGGTCAGGATCCCTCTATAACACTCAGAAGCATGACTAGGATGAACCTGGGTTAGTCTGCGTGCAATGATCCTTAGGGGCCAGGGTTGGAGGTCAGCAGGTGAATTTTTTTTTCCTCAGCTGGTGGTCAGTAGCAAGCACTATTTCTGTTTAAAGTCCCTCTGGTGTCCTGTCACTGCACTGTTTAGCCCAGCCCTTTCTTTGGGCCTCTGTCATCATAGTCATTTACATAAAAGCCCATTGTGATCTTACAAATAGATTCTGGCTAGAGGAGAGGAATGAAGCTTGAGAGACAGATGAAGTCTTCAAAAACCCGTGTTCTGCTTTTAGGCACATGTATTTATTAACAAAGAAACAGTGATGAAAACCTGAGACAATGCACGGGAGGAAGAGGAATTTATTCTAAACAAAATAGTTGTCAGAGTTTTCCCTCAGAGAAAGCAGGTCACATAAACACTCATTGCCCATTATGAATTTGGATATTGAGCGTTGGATCCAGTTGGCAACAGAGCTCACAAATCTGAAACCAGGACATTTTATTCATATTTCTAGACCCAGAAGGAATCCAGCATTTCCTCCCATGTCTGTAAACATCCCTGGGAAAGAAGATTTTCTGTTCCTACAGACTAGAGGCATCCATGCAAATGTCTTGAAATTATGCTTGAGTCAGGCCTCCCCCTAGCTTCTTTGTGCAGCAGAAAAGGTGAAAGTTGCACTTAAAACCAAATATTTTCTTTCAACATGCTTATGTTTATTACAGTGTGCACTTGATGCCACAGTCAAGTGTTAACTGCACCTCTGCACCCTCCACGGTCTCCTCAATGCACCCCTTTAGGTCTCAGGCCTCCATCCATCACCTCTCTTTGAGCGGGGACCTATTTCCCTCTCCCTTCAGACCGGGGATTTAGGTTTGTGTTCCCTTGCAGTTCTCTGTCTTATCCTACCAGGTCTGACCTTAGTCCAGTCACTGTCTCTTAGGAATAATGACAGGGTTCCAGTGAGCAGCCAGCTTTCACAAAGCACAATACGTTTATTTTAGGATAAAGTGTTACAGAGAAAACATATAATAAAACGATGCGCCGTCTACACCCATCTTCCACATGGACAAGCTGGCAGGTTCCAGTCCTTCACACCCTTCCAGCAGGGTTTTGTCCTCTTAGTTACAATCTCATGTAGGTTTTTGAATCAAAATAAAGAACACTTGGCCAGTTCAGGCTGACCTCTTATACCATGAGATCTTTCTTGGTCTGCTGGGCCTCTTGAACCCATCTGCAATTCCCCCGCCCCTACCCCATTGGTGGCACTTCTCAAGAGTTGTTTACCTGGCCTGGGACCTGCAATAATTACTCCCCCACTCCACACACACACCCATTTTAGTTCCTTGGTAACACTCCCCCATGGAGCTAGAATACACTCCCTAGCTCACAAATGTACATATAACATTTTATAGATACACTTTTTGTATCACTAATCCTGGTACCTATAGCATCTGGCACATCACAGTAGAATAGTTTTTTGAAATGTCCATGTTTTCACCGTTTCACATCTGTCACACTCTTCCTTCCAGTCAGTTTTACCTCTTCCCATTGAGCCCCTCAGATACATACACTCTTCCCTCACCTCTGGAAATGCTGTTGGTCTAGCCCTGGAATATCACCTACATTGCCATCAGTTGATTCTCCAGATTGCATCTCTTTAGCCAGTCTTCGTTAACATGCTCATAGGGCAGCTCTTCACAGCCAGGTTTCTCAGAGTCATAGGAAATTACGAAGCTTATGCCTTTCGAGCTGACAGCAACTTACTTAGACAAAGAAAATTATGCAATGAGAAATGTCGGGAATCTCTTGACATTAGACTATAATTGTATTTACTCTTTGTATTATGGTAGTGCTTAAAGGTCCCTGGAATGTAGCAGCTGCCTCCCTTGTACTCTCTTGTGGCCTGGGGGCACTTTCCATCCTGAACTGTTCAAATAAAACTTCACCCAGGCTTTTGGTGGTCAAAAAATGCAGAGACTAGATTGGTTACTATAAAATAAACTCCAGACAAAACTCAAAATCCCAGAACAAAGTCCATCCAAAATTCTACCCAAAACAAAGGTTTCTCTTTCTCCTCCCAGGCCTTTCTGCCTGGGGCTTTTCCTACTTTGGCAGGACGCTCCGACGTGCTATCTGGCTGGAGTCTCAGTCTTGACTCTCTGCTAGAGCCTGCTTACTCCTAACAGTTTCTGATTCCTGAGCCTTGCCTCTTCCTGCTGCTTTTTTATAGAGAAATCACCTGTTTCCTCCCAGGTGTGACTCCTTCCGTAATCAAGGTTGGCTGGCCCCAGGCCCTCCAGCCCTTAAGGGGAAAACACCCTGTTACAGTTCCAATCAGGATTGGGGCCTCATTGAGCTGGGCACTACACAGAAATAAGACAGGCCCTGATCCAATGAGTTTAAAATTTAAATAGGGGCAAGATGTAATAGGAGGGTGTAGGGTGTCTGACCTGAGGGACACGGAGTAGGAAGATGAGGGTGAAAGTAAAAGGAATGCATGGTTACATATTCTTAGTACGTGTACAATTTGGAAACTCCACAGTTTATTATTTTAAGATAAATCAAGCATCCAAATATAGTTAACTATCACAATCTGCAAAGGGAATGCAAATGCAAAGTGCATACAGTAAGTATTCTGGTCATTTAAAAATAAGACACTTATAACTTAATGTGCTAACTATACCCCAACTTTCAACCCATTTATTTATCTGTCTTCTAATGGCAAAACAGGATTTGTGTGAGCCTGAATGTCAAGGTACAAAAATGTTAATGTTGTCAAGACATTACAGCCTGAATGCAATGCTGTGGTGTCTCTTGGTGCACAAAAATAGGAAAGAAAGTGCAGCAGCTGTAGTTTCATATCAGATGAACTGCCTGAAAGATTAAGTTTATCAACTAGAGTACAATGTACGGTACAGTGTATGTGCATGAGGTGTTCTGAGCAGCTCAGGAGAGCACTCCCTGCCGCAAACCCCTGGGATACAAAGCCATTTCCATGCTTGAGTTACCACCATAGGGAGCACTTTAATGGATGGGTGGATGGGTGTAGTTTCTTTTAAGCTGAAAAAAGATTTTTGCACAAAACATCAATGTAAAAATGAAGGATGCATGAATCATTTAAAACTGCTCCCCATCTTTTCTCCTGGCTGTGTTCTTCTAGGCTTTAACTCTCACTAGAGCTGCTACTGCAACAAATGTTGTTGTTTCTATTTTAGTAGTGCAGGATTGGACTGCTTTGTGCTGAGCACTGTCCCAACACACTGTGTGAGAGGCCACGCACAATGAGCTTACAACCGAAACAAATGAATCTACTCTTTTGGTGGTCTGATCGCCATTGTTGAGATGGGGAACTGAGGCAAAAAGGAGCTCTGAATTAGCAAACATCATACAGGGAGCCTGTGTCAGAGCAGCAAATTGAATCCAGGTCTCTTGAGTCCCTGGCACTGTCTTAAGTGCAAGACAGACCTTCCTGACCATAGCGGCAGCTTGTTTTAATGTTTCCCTTACTTACATCGCTACATGCTACAGAATAACAACTCCTAGTAAATTAGACTCTTTTTCTTTGATTGCATCCAACAAAACACATACCAAAGTGATAGGAAACCGCCTAGGCCTAGTAAGAGACTCAGCAAATCAGTTGGAAACATTGCTACAACTCATCTTCTGGCAGGTTCATTTTCTCTGGATCACTGCAATAAACTGACATGCGAAAGCACTTCTCTCACAGATGACAGAGAGAGGTAGTGAAATGGACAACGTGCAAAACAGGTACGAGTTTGGAATGAAATGTCCATTGAAGCATTCCTGAAATCAAACCAGGACTCTTTTCTGAATTATACTCTTACACAAATACACTGTCTTCCAACAGTGGCTAGGGACATATGCTCCAGAGTACATGCTATATTGGGCCTTTGGAGGCACAGCCAAGAACATAACGGCCGTACTGGGTCAGACCAAAGGTCCATCCCGCCCAGTATCCTGTCTACCGACAGAGGCCAATGCCAGGTGCCCCAGAGGGAGTGAACCTAACAGGTAATGATCAAGTGATCTCTCTCCTGCCGTCCATCACCACCCTCTGACAAACAGAGGCTAGGGACCCCATTCTTTACCCATCCTGGCTAATAGCCATTAATGGACCTAACCTCCATGAATTTATCCAGTTCTCTTTTAAACCCTGTTATAGTCCTAGCCTTCACAACCTCCTCAGGCAAGGAGTTCCACAAGTTGACTGTGTGCTGTGTGAAGGACTGCTTCCTTTTATTTGTTTTAAACCTGATGCCCATTAATTTCATTTGGTGGCCCCTAGTTCTTCTATTATGGAAACAAGTAAATAACTTTTCCTTATTCACTTTGAGCCAATGGTAAGGAGTGGTACCACTGTGTGAGCTCCATTTCCTCCTGCAGGCACAGTGCCATAACGGGCCAGTGGGGAGGCATATTGTGCCATTCCTCACAACTTTTGTGTAACCCAATGTATCTGAGGCACAGTGCCATAACGGGCCAGTGGGGAGGCATATTGTGCCATTCCTCACAACTTTTGTGTAACCCAATGTATCTGAGGCACAGTGCTGCCTGAAGGCAATTGTGTAGTAGATACAGGTGGTTTAATTAATGATAGTTAATTAACCATGAGACCTGGGATTATTCCCTCCAAGAACAGGTGTGCTTCTGCTCAACTTCCAGCCATGTACCAGAGTCCTCAGGTGACCTGAGAGAAGGTCAGGTGAAGGAGAGAGTTTAAAAGGGAGAGAAAATACGACAGTTCACAAATGTGTACAGATAGTCTTTGATAAAGCATGTTTAGTCAGATTCCCTGGGCTTTGATGCAGTTTGATATGGAACATGCACTGGAAATGTTTAAACATTTCAGTTGCCACTTTAAAAACACTATCTTCAAGCGTTTTCCGTAGAGGATTTCATTGGTGACATGATCCCTTTAGCCATGAAGAAAAGCCAGTGAAACAAGTACTATATATATAGCATGTGGTTAATTAACTGGTAGAATCATGGTCTGTGCTTCTGGTAAAGGGCAAGGCCTGTATGTGTTATATAACCAATGCTTTCCAGCTAATATTTCACTGCCCTGTTCTGGATCAGAGTCTTTGTGTTTTATTGTTTGTTCTCACTCTTCAGTCTTAAGGCAGATACATCATTATTAAGAGGCTGTCATTCTCAGCTGTTGAAATCAAGATAAGCTACAAAAAAGAGTAATTGTCCTTCATAAATAATCTCCCTTCTCTGACTGGTACTGTTCCTCTGGTGTGCATTATGCATGCCAGGAGCAAGTAGACATTATGCAGTTTAATAATCCAATTTTAAACAATACAAAAAATTAATATGTGGGGGGTTTAGAAACAGAGTTCAGTAGACTGGTAGGTGAAAGTACAAAGATTTGGAGACTGTTGGGGCCAGCTCTACTCCCCCAACCTCTGGGGCCCTGCAGCTTGGACCTGAGTCATAATGGAAATCACCTTTTGGGTGCTCTGTGACTGCTTGCATCTTTGGAAGTTAAGTCCCTCAACACTTCCACCTGATATTTTGTTTGTGTGACTCATTCCTACTTCATTTTCAGAGTATACATGAGGTATGTGGCTCTTTCCCCCTTCGTTGCTCTTGTCCCTACGCTTATTTTGCCCCGTTCAGGCCCCTGTAGAGCTGAGAATATGTTTCACAAGTTCAGTGCCCAGGGGACTGTCTCTCTCTGTTTGCCTTTCTACCCATTGTAATATAATTCTGTCTGTTTTGTATTTTGGGACGGTGTTCCTACCTTTCTTGCTCATTGGAGATTCACATCTCAACATTTTAATTTTTTGGAGGTTGCAAATTCTGGCAAGTTGGCTTTTCAGATCTGTAACCATCTTTTCAAAGTACTCAAGGAATTTTCTGAGCTGCAGGTATAATGTTCTTGGCTCTTTCCATTTCTGTTCCTTAATAGCATGGTCCCAATAGCTGGAATAAGTAGAGAATGAATCAGACTTCTGTGTCCAATGCACATACAAGTAAGTGTGTGTGTGTGTGTGTGTGTAGGGGAATTAGCTGTGATAAAGATTAAAAGATAACTTAATCTTAAAGTCATGTTATGGAGAAACAAAATAGCTTGTCTTTGTCACAGAAGGATGATTCTCCTGAGAGAAGAATTGGGATGGTTTTTAAACTCTTCCCTCAATCAGTGTCTCAATTGGAATTTTACTTATGATTTTTCAAAACCACTCAACAAGATTTCCAGTGACTAGTGATTTTAGGTGCCTCAATTTCTGGGTACCTAGCATGAGACACATTTTGAGGAGCATGATTTTCAGTAAGTGCTGAGCATCCACAAGTCTCTCTAAGTTGTCTCAGAATGACTCCCTAAATCACTTAGTTTCTTCTGAAAATGTAAGACTAAAAATGTATCACATTTTCTATTCTTTGGTCAAAAAATGTCTAGTGTACTTGCTGTATTCTATATTAGGACTGCAGATCAGCCTTTCAGCAACCACAGTCTGATGACAAATGCAGAGGTAGTTGGTACGAAGCATTCATGCACAACAGTACCTTCTGGTACAGTAATTACTATCTTGTAAAAATTTGGATCATGTCGGTGTTGCAAATGTGTGTTAATCGTCTCAATGAATCTTCAGACTAATACGTCATCTCACAGCAAATATTCAGCAAACTCCACTATGATCCGATTGCTGCTCTGCTCATGTTTACCGCCTCTCAAGGTGTTGCTGGAAATATTTTTATCTCAGGAGCCCAAATATGCCTCTCGGTGCCATCCCAGTTATTGAGGCAAATTACAAATAAAAGAAACAATTTTCAAAAAGGTTTCTCTAGTATGAATTGGTTAACATAAGGCATGCTGGAGCTTTAAAATGACCTAAGACATTTCATTAATAAGGGTAGATACAGTAGAACTACCCTGTAAGGCACAATTACCTGGTGAAACCCATTTAAACAAAAGGATCTTATATTGCTTACCGAGGGCAGTTTCACCCGGAGCATTTTTTGAGGCAAAGATCAGTGTCCAGCTATCAGGTCATTATGATGACCAAATAAAAAGTCATGCGCTTTGGCTATCAGAGTAAAGTAGCTGAGATGTTATGCACTTACCCTGTGCTCTCGAGCCAGCATGGCCAAATTGTTTGGCATCTTGGGGAAAAAAGCAAGCTGGCAGAGTTAGTAAGAACAGAGTAGAATTTGTCAGAGAGGCCCAGTGACACTGAACACCTTTGAAAATGACATTTCAGGCCTCTGAGAAGGCACAGGAAAATGCTGGTCTTTCCTTCTGCCAGGGAGCACCTCTTTGCATCAGGCTTGTTTTTGATGCTTCACTTATTTATCTGGAATTTGATGACATGTGCATCTTATAAGGATTTACTCTTACAGATGTCTGTATCATTCTAAAAACAGATGGTTTTCTATTTTTATGCATTTTCATAGGAAAAAAAGACTCACTTCAACCTAACATGAGGGAGTCGAAGGTCAGGAAAGCAGAGTAAATAGTAAATATTATACAATTATGCTGCGGTTGCAAAAATGTGGATGCCATTAAGGTTTATAGTGAGGCCTTGTGTTCCCCTTCCCCTACCCACCCACAAGGAAGGAGGCCTCCTCCACAGGGGTGAGGAGCATCAGGGAGTTGCTCCAGACTGGGTGAGGCTGGTGAGTCCATAGTCCCCCATGGCCAGCCTCAGAACCCCACTATTGTTGCACAGTTTCATTAACAAGCACACCATATAGTCAGCTATGCATTTGTTTGTTTCAGCCCAGTCACTGCAATGTGAAGGAGATCCCACTGGGTGGCAGTGGTGGGTCAGGCTGGCTGAGGCACTGGCATAGAGCTGGGGTTCTCAACCTTTCTCTTTCTGAGGCCCCCCCCAGCATGCTATAAAAACTCCACGGCCCATCTGTGCCACAACAACTGTTTTTCTGCATATAAAAACCAGGGCTGGCATTAAGGGGTGGCAAGCAGGACAATTGCCCAGGGCCACACGCCACAGTGGGCCCCGCATAGCTAAGCTGCTCAGGCTTCAGCTTCAGGCCCGGGTGGCGGGGCTTGGAGAGGTGGAGCTTTGGCTTTCTGTCCTGGGCCCCGGTGAGTTTAATGCCGGCCCTGCCCCCTGAAACCTGCTCATGGCCCGCTAGGGGGCCTCGGACCCCTGGTTGAGAACTGCTGAGATAGAGCACTGACTCTCAACCTTTCCAGACTCCTGTACTCCTTTCAGGAGTCTGATTTGTCTTGCGTACCCCAAGTTTCACTTCACTTAACTACTTGCTTACAAAATCAGGCATAAAAATACAGAAGTGTCACAGCACACTAGTTCTGAACAATTGCTGACTTTCTCACTTTTACCATATAATTATAAAATAAATTGATTGGAATATAAATATGGTACTTGCATATCAGCGTATTGTATATAGAGCAGTATAAACAAGTCGTTGTATGAAATTTTAGTGTGTACTGACTTCGCTAGGGCTTTTCATGTAGCCTGTTGTAAAACTAGGCCAATATCTAGATGAGTTGATGTACCGCCTGGAAGATCTCTGCATACCCCCAGGGGTAGTGTGCCCCCGGTTGAGAACCACTGGGATAGAAGTGACGAAAGGAGAAGTGGGATGGCTTGGGAAAAATTTTAATGTCGTATGTAGCTGGTGAGAGATACACCTGTAATGTTTTACCTGTAAATTGTCTGTTGTTCTTTGTCTGTCTTGTCCATTTAGATTGTAATCTCTTTGAGGCAGGATCCATGTCTTCCTATGTGGGTGAACAGCACCTAATACAGTGGAAGTCCCAACTTGACTGGGGGATTGGAGTACTGCTGTGATATAAAGAATAAATTATTAGGGCTGGTTTTATCCTTAACTTTAAATAGTCAATAAAACGGTGCTCGTGTGGCTAATTGCAAAGTTGAGGATGATTGTGTCAGGAGAAAGTGACTGCACAGAGCTTGCCTAAACTAAATGGTATTATTTAGATGGTATATAAACTTACTATATAATATTGAACAACATGTTCCAGGCCCAAATCCCTCTGACAAAAACACCTTTAAGCATCAACCTTTCCTACCTGTTATTAAACCCCAGAAAATTCCCCTCAAACATTATTATGCTTAAATGACTGTAATTTATACCATTCTTAAATATCACAGTCAGCACCTCCTAGTTCTGTAGGGGATTATTTTTCCATTCCTCCCTCTCAACTATCATGGTTAGTGATAGTTTGTATGAAGGGCACTAAATAAAAGTAACTATCTTATCAGTGAGTGGTTTGAGTGAATTAGATAATATACTTTTTTCTGCGCTCTTAAAACAAAAACATACCAAAAATCTGATTTTCACATTCTTGCGGCTGAGTTATAAACACCTGAATGTATGGTGGAAACACTGTCAGACCCAGCATGAAAACTATCCGCTATAGCAACACATCCAAAGCAAACCCCTCCAAGGAGCCAAGGTCACTGCATTTCCAAGAAACCCCCACAGGGATAGTCTTGCCATCCATTGGGACATCCTTGTTCAGCAGCCACTTTTCCCCCAGATAGTTGGTGTTAAAAGCCCCATCTTTTTGCTTACTTTAGAGTAACAATAAAATAAGGATGAAGGTCAATTACATCAAGAAAATGCAGTCAGAAGCAAATACCCATGTCAGTGGCAGAAGTGTCCTAATAATCCTGTCCCCTTAAGAGCATGTATCCCTTTCTTTACCTGTTTTCATTTGATACATACTTCGCAAAGGCAGGTCCTTCTAGGTGAGCTGTAGCAAAAGAATAATTTCTGACATTTCTCAAAGGGCAAGTCTGTGCTCAGGTTATTACAGGGATATCTTTTAACTATAATTTATTTTATTTTGATTGCTCCTCTTCTTGCCTCTTAGCTTACAGGAAAAGAAAGGGCTTGCACGCTTCCAGCTGTGGTTTATGTAAAATTATATAGTGTGCATGTGTCAAGCAGGACCGGGGTTCTGATGCATTAATACTGTGCTGGCTGAAACGCCATCCTGCACATTGACTACTGCTTATCTGTGATGGCCAGATTGCAGTGGTATAGCATCTGATTGTGAAACAGACTCTTTCTCTCTCTGTGTGAAGATATCAATCAGCCACATAGGCTACAAATTCAGTCCTATAGTTCTGAGGCCAAGTAGCTTACTCCCACAGAAACAGGGGGGGAAATGTATTCCTAGCCCTGACTTGGCTGATCCTTGTAATTTATTTATTTATTTTGCTTAAATGTACAGAGAGGTTAGTATCGGAAGAGAAATGTCTCCCATATTGACAGTGTTGTAAAGGGTGTGGAGTTGATGAAGGAAGGTAGACTGATGAGTGCATTTCCTCACTGATGCATGGAATAGTCCACAAGCCCTGTGTTTCAGAGCTTGTCACCATTCCTTGGTAGCCCTTTCTGCCTGTTCTGTACAATGTACACACAGGTTAAGGAAAAACTATGGTGGTAGCATCTTGTTAGCAGCGTTGAGAGGAAGGAGCGTGTGATTGGTCATATGTTCAAACAGATTGAATGCATGGCTTGTTTTTGAGTGGTCAACCTTGGAGGTTGCATCTGCAACCCACCAAGACAATTGCACTCATCGAGAACAATTTTTGGAACCAGCCCCGGCGTGTTCTCAGTGCTGAGTGCTAGGCTGTGGGAACACTACCATAAAGATCACAATGCATCCTTGTTTGAATGCTCACAAAGCCAAGAGCAAAACCCAGCTTTGTAGCTGCACTCCCACTATAACAGGATCCAGAGAATGAAGCTGAGGGAGATATAAAGAGAAGAAAAGGAAATCCCAAATTGGTGATCAGTAAAACATTAAGATGTCAGAAGTGGAGTCCATGTGAAATAATCTTTTGTGTTTGGTGCCTGGAATGTATGGTGACTGGTTCCCCACTTGTTGCACACTTATACTGAAACTTGACAAGTGCAATGCTATGTAGCATAGTTCTTTATTATGCTGTACGCTTTATTTTGTTGTTGTTCATGTTACTGTTGTAGGGGAAAGTTTAAATTTGTTAGCCGAGAACCATCACTTTTAACTGTGTTTAATGCAAAATAAATCCCTACCAATAGCAAAAACTAATCTTTTGGAATGATGGAATTTTTTTTTGCAAAAATTTCTTCCACAGCAGAAAAGTCTGGGAGCCGTGGCCACTGATATTGGGAGTAATAAAGGAATAGTTCTGTCTCATTTGTAGCTTTTCTGAGAGACACACCTGAATATGGCTGCTGTCTTGTGCTAAAAATAGGAATTTCAGAACAGAAACTTCTGTTAGGTTGTAGATTCTTCCTCCAGTTGCAGGAAATGTTGGTTAGTGTGTGTGGAGGACACTTACAATGCAATGTGAGGAATTTAGCGTTTAAAGGAAGCTGTCAGGTTAAAAATAATTTAAGCTCTGGATTGCTTTCCCTGTGTTTCTAATAGCACTTTGGATATTAAAAATGGAAGTAGTTTTAAAAAGCCATTTACCTTTCACCATTTGTGTGTAACCTTTCAGCCAGTCAGACTTGGCAGCAACAAGGGCTGGGTTTAGTATCTAGGGGGTCGTTTTCAACAATACAACACAAAACCGGATTGAGCCCCCACCCAGTGACCTGGAACAATTACACACCATCCCCTGGGCGCCTCTAAGAGGCAATACTTCCCCTCTCGCAAGCACAGAGTTTGAATGTAGCAAAAAATTTTAATAAAAGGAGGGAAGTAACTCGGCATTAATTTGGGAAAACACCACAACTAGGGTTCATAAACACAAACCATGAGCAAAAGACCCACCCACCAAGTAAGCTGGGCAGTGTCCTTTTCCCCTCAAGTTCTTAAGTCCAGAAACCCAAAAGTCCCTTTAATGTGCCCGTCCCTTCTCTGCACCCCACTCACGGTTGCTTCTCCTTGGTCAGTGCAGACCCAGAGTTCAGAGGTGCATCTGCAGAGTTCACCTGCTGTGACGGGTTGGACTCCTTGGGAAGTCACTTGATGTGCTGAGATATCGCTGAGTCTACCTGTTCTGCCAGCATGGGCCCCCTTTTACCTGTCTTGCTGAGCCAGGCTCTTAAAACCTCCTCTAACACACCCACAGGCAGGGCCACACCCAGCTGCAGATCAGCTCTGGGAAGACTCAGCTTAAGGGACTTACTCCAGCACTCAGATGTCCACCTCCCTTGGAGTACAGACCCAAAGATATATTATATTCGCCTCTTCCCTCTATGTAGAAACAGGTATGCACAATTTCTTGCCCCCTCGTTAGAAATCACATAAACAGGAGTGTATTATAAACCAGACATTTATTAAGTATGACAGGTGTGTTTTAAGTAGTTAAGGAGGTAGCAGACAGAACAAGGCAGATTACTAAGAAAATAAAACAGCACGCAGACTAAGCTTAATACACTAAAGAAACTGGTTACATGTGAGTTCTCACCCTAAATGTGGCTCTAATAATCTTCTTCACAGGCCAGACGCCATTCCAGCCTAGGCCCAGTTCTTTCCCCCAGTTCAGTCTTAGTTGTTTCTCGCAGTCATCTTGGATAGGGTAGCAGGGAAGAACTGAGAAACAGGATTACCTTACTCCGCACCCTTAAATACATAAGATAAGAATGGTCCTACTAGGTCAGATCAAAGGTCCATCTAGCCAATGATATCTCACATGAGCCATCTTGCATGAAGTATATCTCAGCTATATCATATTCATATCATAAGCGTATTTTCATAAAGAATATGGAATGACATGCCACACCTCCCACCCTGGGCAGGGTGGTGGGGTAAGGAGGCACCTTACTCGCCCCGCTGCTCAGGTACTCGCTCACCGCCCCTCTCTACCAGCTGCCCTGCCAGCTGATCGCCATGCCTCTTTGCAGGCCTCTGCCCTGGCCCTATCTGCCAGCTGCCCTGCTGGCCGATTGCCATGACTCTCCACCAGCCACCCTGCTGGCCACTTGCTGAGATGTCTTCAAGGCCCATCACTTAACACAGCTCTCAGTGATTTCAGCTGTTAGTGGGGAAGCCTCCCTGCTGGTACACACTGGGCAGTCTCGTGCATTCAAGACACTGTCCCAAAGCAGGTCTAATAATTAGACCTAGGTATCAGTGATTTCAGCTCTGCAGCATGTAACAAGACTCTCAATTGAGTCTAAATTAGCTCTTTTATTACACAGTGGAGAGAGAAGGGGTCAAATAGTGTCTAAGGCCCTTAAGCAGGGCCCACACCACCACATACAAGTACTTGTCCCCACTCTCTCTCAACTCACAGGCCTTTGGAACCCATGTCCCCTGCCTAGTGAGTGCCATTCAGTTGAGAGTGAGTCCCTCCATCGGGGTATGCCAGGTACAGTTCTGCTGCCCTCGATTCACAAGAAGAATAACAGTACTTTATTACTTCTGCCCCAATAACAAGGAGACTGGGGATCCAACACCAGCCAAAAGTGATCATTTGGGCAAGCAATCCCATCATGCTGAGCACCTAGGCAGTCCTCTTCCACAGCTAATCACTAGATGTCAGGGGAGAACTCATTCAGACTCTGCTTACCCATGCTTTTTATTTACTTTTTGAACTTTGTCTAGATTGGATAATGAGAATAGCCTGTTTGAGTTTTCTTATGTATATAGGCATGTTCCTTTTCTGGTTCCTCTGCACCAGGACAAATGCTGACATGTTTGCTTTGCAAACATTGTGCAGTGAAATGTTTAAATACAAACACAAAACTGTTGCTATTGGGGAAAAAAAAGCTCTATGAAACATTTCGCTTGAGGGGTAAATCAAAAGTTCATGGGAGTTGCAATGCAATACCTAGACACCACACTGAAAGATTTATCTTTTGATTCAGAAAATCTTCTAGTGAGTGTTAAACTGCTTCTCTTTACAGATTATAAGACTTTAAGTATATGCTCTTGCCTCTACATTACAGAATAACACTGGGTTACCTAGAAAGATAGATACGCTGGAGGGTAGGGATAAGGTCCAGAGTGACCTAGACAAATTGGAGGATTGGGCCAAAAGAAATCTGATGAGGTTCAACAAGGAAAGTGCAGAGTCCTGCACTTGGGAAGGAAGAATCCCATGTACCGCTACAGGCTGGGGACTGACCGGCTAAGCAGCAGTTCTGCAGAAAAGGACCTGGGGATTACAGTGGATGAGAAGTTGGATGAGAGTCAGCAGTGTGCCTTTGTTACCACGAAGGCCAACAGCATATTGGGCTGTATTAGTAGGAGCATTGCCAGCAGATTGAGGGAAGTGATTATTCCCCTCTATTCGGCATTGGTGAGGCCACACCTAGAGTATTGCGTCCAGTTTTGGTCCCCCCACTACAGAAGGGATGTGGATAAATTGAAGAGAGTTACCTACTGAGGATTACCTAAAGAAACTACACCATCTGCTAAAAAAACTCCCTGACAAAGCACAGGAACAAATCTGTACAGACACCTGCCTAGAACCCCGACCAGGGGTATTCTATTTGCTACCCAAGATCCATAAACCTGGAAATCCTGGATGCCCCATCATCTCAGGCATTGGCACCCTAACATCAGGCTTGTCTGGTTATGTGGACTCTCTCCTCAGACCCTACGCTACCAGCACTCCCAGCTATCTTCGAGACACCACTGACTTCCTGAGGAAACTACAATCCATCGGTGATCTTCCAGAAAACACCATCCTGGCCACTATGGACGTAGAAGCCCTCTACACCAATATTCCACACAAAGATGGACTACAAGCTATCAGGAACAGTATCCCCGATAATGTCACAGCTAACCTAGTGGCTGAACTTTGTGACTTTGTCCTCACCCACAACTATTTCACATTTGGGGACAATATATACCTTCAAGTCAGCGGCACTGCTATGGGTACCCGCATGGCCCCACAGTATGCCAACATTTTTATGGCTGACGTAGGGGACGAGAGCTAAGGAAGCGTTGTTCTAACGCCCCTACTCTACTTGCGCTACATTGATGACATCTTCATCATCTGGACCCATGGAAAAGAAGCCCTTGAGGAATTCCACCATGATTTCAATAATTTCCATCCCACCATCAATCTCAGCCTAGATCAATCTACACAAGCGGTCCATTTCCTGGACACTACTGTGCTAATAAGCGATGGTCACATAAATACCACCCTATACCGGAAACCTACTGACCGCTACACTTACCTACATGCCTCCAGCTTCCATCCAGGACACACCACACGATCCATTGTCTACAGCCAAGCTCTAAGATATAACCGCATTTGCTCCAATCCCTCAGATAGAGACAAGCACCTACAAGATCTCTATCAAGCATTCTTAAAACTACAATACCCACCTGCTGAAGTGAAAAAACAGATTGACAGAGCCAGACGGGTACCCAGAAGTCACCTCCTACAAGACAGGCCCAACAAAGAAAATAACAGAACACCACTAGCTGTCACCTTCAGCCCCCAACTAAAACCTCTCCAGCGCATCATCAGAGATCTGCAACCTATCCTGAAAGATGATCCTTTACTCTCACAGATCTTGGGAGACAGACCTGTCCTCGCTTACAGACAACCCCCCAACCTAAAGCAAATACTCACCAGCAACCACACATCACTGAACAAAAACACTGACCCAGGAACCTATCCTTGTAACGAAGCCCGATACCAACTCTGTCCACGTATCTATTCAAGTGACATCATCATAGGACCTAATCACATCAGCCATACCATCAGGGGCTCATTCACCTGCACATCTACCAATGTGATATATGCCATCATGTGCCAGCAATGCCCCTCTGCCATGTACATTGGCCAAACCGGACAGTCTCTACGCAATAGAATTAATGGACACAAATCTGACATCAGGAATCATAATACTCAAAAACCAGTGGGAGAACACTTTAACCTGTCTGGCCATTCAATGACAGACCTGCGGGTGGCTATCTTACAACAGAAAAACTTCAAAAACAGACTCCAACGAGAGACTGCTGAGCTGGAATTGATATGCAAACTAGATACAATCAACTCAGGATTGAATAAGGACTGGGAATGGCTGAGCCATTACAAACATTGAATCTATCTCCCCTTGTAAGTATTCTCACACTTCTTATCAAACTGTCTGTACTGAGCTATCTTGATTATCACTTCAAAAGTTTTTTTCTCTTACTTAATTGGCCTCTCAGAGTTGGTAAGACAACTCCCACCTGTTCATGCTCTCTGTATGTGTGTATATATATCTCCTCAATATATGTTCCACTCTATATGCATCCGAAGAAGTGGGCTGTAGCCCACGAAAGCTTATGCTCTAATAAATTTGTTAGTCTCTAAGGTGCCACAAGTACTCCTGTTCTTTTTACCCTGATAGACAACTTCATTTTACTTGTTGAGGGAATTGCTAAGAAAAGACTTGCCAAAGGTTTCAATCTCTCAGTGAGTTATATGGCCATATTGAATGGATGAATGACAGAGAAACAAGGTATCCTGAGGACATGAAAACAACCACTTGCCCATCATGTGTAGCTGACTTTAACACATCTTGCTTTAGCCTATTTACTCCCCATGTTTCTTTTCTCTCCCTGTATTTTGAAACTCTGTAAATCCTGTAGCCTCTTGAACTCTTCAATCTATTGACTTCATTGGTCTTTTGTTAGCTTGTTCTTCTTTATCTTTTGTGTGAGGTAATGTTTCCTAAGCTGCTTCTTTGCTCTCTAGTTCTTGGTGGCTTGAGCTTGGAGACTTTAAATAAATAAATAAATAAAGCTATGCGTTTTGTTGTTTTTAAAAGTGTGTACAGGTCTGCACATTTACCATTAGATTGTCAGTGCTCATAGTTCATTAGCTCAGTGTTTTATGAGCTGGCGAACTGCATGAAAAGAAAGAAATTTTGATTCTGATTTTTAAGGCAAGGCAGTTTTCCAGCCTTATTTAAGACCCGGTTAGTTGGGTATGAATTAATTTTCTTGAAGCACAAAATACCATGCTTCAGATATATGTTATAGTTCCCTGCAATAGAAATTGCCCCTTAATTAAAGTCTGTAGAAGCAAAATAAAAACAAGGTGTGTTTTTGCTGAATTTATATAATGCAACTGTGTATATGGAACAGTGTTTATTTATTAAAAATAATCTAATTATTCCATCTTAAATTTGACATGACTCTACTATATATTGGCTCAACCTTATGAACATTTTCCTTGTTTGTAAGCTGGGAGTTATCAAAATGGTGCAGTTGTGTGCGTTCATTCCTCCGGGTCTACTTACAGCCTTACTTCATCCTTGTCAAGTCAATTTTAAAGAAATAAAACAGCTTGGCACATCATTATTGAGATGACCACAAACAAAAGAAGCAGTTTTAATTTGTTTCTGTAATTCACCTGCTCACAGAAAAATGAGTTTTTCTGTTTCATTCCCACCGACTCCTATGGGATATTGCTGAATTCCCCACTCCAGCCTCCCAGGAGCACTTCAGATTAATACAAAATGGTCACTGTAAAATTCTATGTAATAAAGTACCATGAGGCATATTTTCTTGTGATCCCAGAGCAGTAGAAGCACAGGGGAGCTCAGAAGACAACTGCTAATGACATCTGTTTAAACAGTCTACTTACTTTTTGTTTGCAGTGTTGTTGTAGCCATGTTGGTCCCAGGATATTAGAGAGACACGCTGGGTGAGGTAATATCCTGTATTGGGCTGACTTCTGTTGGTGAGAGAGAGAAGCTTTTTAGCTACATGGGGCTCTTCTGGTCTGAAGAAGAGCTCTGTGTAGCTCCAAAGCTTGTCTCTTTCACCGACAGAAGTTGGTCCAATAAAAGCCATTACCTCACCCACCTTGTGTCTCTACTTTGTTTTTATTAAGAAGAAAGAAAGAAAATTTCTTTCTTTCTTTCTTTCTTTCTTTCTTTCTTTCTTTCTTTCTTTCTTTCTTTCTTTCTTTCTTTCTTTCTATGTTGATTACAATCACTTGGGGGACCCCAGGGTTCAAGAGTGACATAGAAATTACTCCTCTTTCCTTTCAATAAAGATTTAGAGAAATAAGGTACCTGTGATAATATCTTTTATTGGGGGAAGGTACATGCTTTCAAGCTACACAGAGCTCTTCTTGAGGAAGCTTGTACCTGCCCCCAACAGAAGTTGTCCAGCAAAAGATATTACCTCACCTACTTGATCTCTCTCATATCCTATGACCAACATGGCTTCATCAGCACTGCAAAGAAAGACTTAGGCTGTTGCAGAGTTGCCATCTGGACAGTCACTATGTTGCTGTTCAAGAATCTCCCTGCTGGGCAGTTCTAGAGGGACTTTGCTGCTTGCTAAGCAGCCATCCAAATGCCATGGTACTGTGGGGAATGTGAAATTATGTTGTTAAAATGCTCAGACGATAAATGTCGTCTTTGGACAGAAACGTCTTTTTAAAAAATCTGAAAATCTACAGTGTATGGACAGTTTTCAGGAGGTGCTGTATTGGTCTCTGTGGGCGTGTCTACTGCAGTTAAAAGCCTGCAGCTGGCCCATGCCTGCTGACCTTGGCTCGGACTAAAGGGCTGTTTAATGTAGTATAGATATTTGGACTTGGGCTGGAGCCCAGGTGGGTCCCAGAGCTCAGACTGCAGCCCAAGCCCAAATGTCTACACCACCATTAAACAGCCCCATAGCCCAAGCCTTGCAAGCCCAAATCAGCTGGCATGGGCCAGCTGTGGGTGTCTAATTGAAGCAAATTCTCCAAAGAAATATATATGCATGATGTTCACGTTGTATAAACTAATACTTTGCCATATGGCGAGGGTGTCCCACGAATCACCAAAACATAGGTCAAATAAATGACATTAATGGAAGTGTGTGTGTGTGTATGTATGTATGTATGTATGTATGTATGTATGTATGTATATATATATATATATATATATATATATATATATATATATATATATATATATATATATACACATACGTGTGTATGTATGCGTGTGTGTGTGTGTGTATATATATATGTATGTATATATATATATATATATATATATAAATAAAAATGAAATAAGGAACTCTCCAATTTTCTGCAAGCAACCTTTACAAAAACTTTTGTTCAATTGTGAAGCATAAAAAAAGACCATAAGAAAACAGATCTCAAGAGAGAATGTCTGTTACCTTAGTTATCTTATATTCTACATGTGTGAGAGAACTGTGCTATCTGAGAAACTACTGCATAGTAACTATGGGCAAATGTTGACTTTTTCATGGCAACCTCTGTAGATGTTAATGGGAGTATATACACCTCTACCCCGATATAACACTGTCCTCAGGAGCCAAAAAATCTTACCGCGTTATAGGTGAAACCGTGTTATATTGAACTTGCTTTGATCCACCGGAGTGTGCAGCCCCGCCCCCCCGGAGCACTGCTTTACCGCGTTATATCCGAATTCGTGTTATATTAGGTCGCGTTATATCGGGGTAGAGGTGTGTATATATATTTATTATGAAATAAGGAACTCTACAATTTTCTGCATGCAACCTTTGTGTTGACTACAGAGTGCACAGAATGACTTGGTACGACATTAATAATAAAGGAGGAAAAATGCAGAAAATCCACAGATCTAGGCTTAATGCGCTTTTGCTACATTGCAGTTCACACAGAACCATCATTGTGGGATCCTTATAGATAATGTTTGTTGGCATGGTTAATGCTTTGGAATAAGAGTTCTTATTACCCTAGAATTTCTAAGCAGAAATATTCAGCTGATACCTAATGTATTTGTGTGGTCTAGGATGGTCTGTGCCTCACCATTTGCAACATTTTCTCTAGATGTTACTATTTTAGAAATGCCAAGATTCTAGCAGAGCCAGTAAAATTAAAGAAATAGGGGTATTTCCAAGACAGTACATAGTGATTGTTGAGAAGGAAAATAAAAAAAATACCATTGCCAATGTGCAGCAACAGTGACTTGCTAGGGTGGAAAGGATTGTTCCATAGTTGTTGTTGGGGTTTTTTTTGGATATCCAAATGGGCTGCTGTGACTACAGAGATCAGATTGCAGAATCAGAAGATAATGAATGCTTTATCCAGATTGCAGAATAATCTCTGAATTTCCCCTTCTCTGATGTAACTCAGTACAATGCTAGCAATGATTAAAACTTTAACAATCACTCCTGAAATGCACTGAAAGTGAATGTGGCATGACCATTCCAAGCAGGTAGTCTCCAAAATGCAAATGAAGAGAACCCCAGATCCTGAAGATTCAGGCCTTTGTTATATGTAAAGATCAAAAGGCACTGTCAGCCATTTTGGTTTTAACAGCCTCTTTCGCCTTCTGAACTACAGTCTGGGCATCATCGTGTTTCAAAGGATTGAAACCTTGTTTCATTTTATATCACATAAAGCCGAAATGTAGGGCCTAAAGGAAAAAAAGTTCTCAATTTTACTTTGCTCTTAGCGCCCAGTGTAAAGTCAGAAAGGAGCAGTAGCAATTAGCTCCAGAGGTGCTGCCCTGAAACCCTTGGTTCAGAAACCACTCACCACAGGCCTGACCTACGATCTTAGAAAATATCAGGAAGAGAAGAAAGAATCTTTGTAAAGAAGAAAATGTTTCTATGGAAAAAGAAATATATTTCCCCATGTACTCCTCCCCCTTTTTCATTTTGAACCAAAGTTACTCTCCATTTGAATATTGTTCTTTTGTTAATGTACTGTCTACAAATACTATCATTTCTTTGTCAGTGTAATGGCATACCTGCCTGCATCCATAGTGAGCATGCAATTTTATGCTTGTTAGACTTTGAATAGTAAGAGCTATGCTGGCACAGGATTTGTAATTAAATTATTGTCTGCCAGTCTCATTGTAACTGTCATTAACTGTCATCAATTGTAAAACATTTTGGGGTGGTTAAAAACTGGAACAAAACGCTGACTAACATTAGAGTTGGTAATAAGCTTCACAGAAAATACTTAAAGTAGTAGGTGGACACTTCATTATTTTGCATGTAATTTTATACAAATCCCACATTTCACTGCTACAGAAATGTTAGGGAGAGAGCGCCTGGATATAATAATTCTCTCTTCTAAAACGATGACACCTTCAGCAGCATGATGACCCCTAGCACCACGTTGAGACATTGGTGCAGCACTGACTCAAAGTACCCCGTACTGAGTCACGCACATTTCCTACAGAGTACACTGAGTTTTCTTTGGAGAGCTGCCATTCAGGTTTTGATCAGGCCCATCCCTGTTTAGCTTATGAGATAGTGAGCTCATAACTCAATGGTGGTGTGTTAAGTTGGTGTGTGATGATATTTTAAGAAGACACTAGAAACCAGTGATGCATGTTCCTTTCAGCAGAAGGTACAACATGTAGCCAAAAGAATTAGACGCTTCACTCTTTATACCAGTAATGGCAGCTAATTGTCTGTACAGTGGAAAACCTAGCTCTTGAGCTTTTAAGACCAGTGCCCTGACTTATAACACATAAGGCTAGATTTGTGTCCTATCCTTTTCTCGAACTGAGGGGATGTGGGGGAGTGTCTCATTCAATGTCAGACTTTCTGGATTTTCCCTGAAGTTACACAATATGAAATAATACCATAAGTAGAATCAAAATTGTAATGCCTGTTGGCATCTCTGAGTTCTCCTGCACCCTCCATGCAGAAGTTCACTACAAACTGTCCTGTTGATATTCCTGCCTTTTGCTCACCCATGTTTCTCAAACATGATTAGCTGGCTATCTACATTTATACCTATCTGTTAGCATGGTACAATGCCTGCCCGTCCCCAGGTATTAAGTCAGTATCACTAGTGTACTGGTGCCACCCAAATATGGATAGCCCACATAATGCTGTAGTTGAATATTCTTTTCCAAATAGCTACATAGCATCACTGAGTCACATGACCCCATGCTATGGTTACTGGATTTTTATACTTCATATGAGTCCAAGAATGAGAAAATCTGTAGAGGTAATTTAAGAAAGGAAAATCATATGGGAAAATTGCTACAGTGTAGTCTTTTAGGCCTAATTATCGCATTGTGCTCTGGCAACTAATATGTTTGAGAAGAAAACAAATGTGTATCATTTTGAAGTAAAGCCAGTTGCTGGTACCTAATACATTTTGATCTGGAGCTATTTCCCCTGAGGGCCCCCAAATAAATGGCTTTGAACAAGCATGACAGTACAAAAGGTTTTGTGGTTTCTCTTTATGGTTTTGTAGCGTAAATCCCAAGGAATGTTGGTAGGTGTGACATACGAGGGTACAGTCTAGACTAATGAGCAGCTGTACCATCCTTGCCCTGCAACATTGGGTGCCTTACAATGCCTTGCTGAAGGATTTTCCACCTCGGCCGCTCACAAACAGCCTTCCAGTATGCAAGCTATACCCTGAATGTCTGTGTGCTACAAAAGGGTCACACAAAACTGGGTGACTGGGCAACAAAATGGCAGATGAAATTTAATGTTGATAAATGCAAAGTAATGCACATTGGAAAACATAATCCTAACTATACATATACAGTGATGGAGTCTAAATTAGCTGTTACCACTCAAGAAAGAGATCTTGGAGTCATTGTGGATAGTTCTCTGAAATCATCCACTCAATGTGCAGCGGCAGTCAAAAAAGTGAACAGAATGTTGGGAATCATCAAGAAAGGGATAGATAAGACAGAAAATATCATATTGCTTCTATATAAATCCATTATACGCCCACACCTTGAATACTGTGTGCAGATGTGGTCGCCCCATCTCAAAAAAGATATATTGGAATTGGAAAAGGTTCAGAAAGGGGCAACAAAAATGATTAGGGGTATAGAACGGCTTCTGTATGAGGAGAGATTAATAAGACCGGGACTTTTCAGCTTGGAAAAGAGGCAAGTAAGGGGGGATATGATCATAGAATCATAGGGTTGGAAGGGACCTCACGAGGTCATCTAGTCCAACCCCCTGCTCAAAGCAGGGCCAATCCCCAACTAAATCATCCCAACCAGGGCTTTGTCAAGCCTGACCTTAAAAACATCTAAGGAAGGAGATTCCACCACCTCCCTAGATAACCCATTCCAGTGCTTCACCACCCTCCTAGTGAAAAAGTTTTTCCTAATATCCAACCTAAACCTCCCCCACTGCAACTTGAGACCATTACTCCTTGGTCAGTCATCTGGTACCACTGAGAACAGTCTAGATCCATCCTCTTTGGAACCCCCTTTCAGGTAGTTGAAAGCAGCTATCAAATCCCCCCCTCATTCTTCTCTTCTGCAGACTAAATAATCCCAGTTCCCTCAGCCTCTCCTCATAAGTCTCGTGCTCCAGCCCCCTAATCATTTTTGTTGCCCTCTGCTGGGACTCTTTCCAATTTTTCCACATCCTTCTTGTAGTGTGGGGCCCAAAACTGGACACAGTACTCCAGATGAGGCCTCACCAATGTCGAATAGAGGGGAATGATCACGTTCTTCGATCTGCTGGCAATGCTCCTACTTATACAGCCCAAGATGCCGTTAGCCTTCTTGGCAACAAGGGCACACTGTTGACTCATATCCAGCTTCTCGTCCACTGTAACCCCTAGGTCCTTTTCTGCAGAACTGCTGCCTAGCCACTCGATCTCTAGTCTGTAGCAGTGCATGGGATTCTTCCGTCCTAAGTGCAGGACTCTGCACTTGTCCTTGTTGAACCTCATCAGATTTCTTTTGGCCCAATCCTCTAATTTGTCTAGGTCCCTCTGTATCCTATCCCTACCCGACAGCATATCTACCACTCCTCCCAGTTTAGTGTCATCTGTAAACTTGCTGAGGGTGCAGTCCATGCCATCCTCCAGATCATTAGTGAAGATACTGAACAAAACCGGCCCCAGGACCGACCCTTGGGGCACTCCGCTTGATACTGGCTGCCAACTAGACATGGAGCCATTGATCACTACCCGTTGAGCCCGACGATCTAGCCAGCTTTCTATCCACCTGATAGTCCATTCATCCAGCCCACACCTCTTTAACTTGCTGGCAAGAATACTGTGGGAGACCGTATCAAAAGCTTTGCTAAAGTCGAGGAATAACACGTCCAGTGCTTTCCCCTCATCCACAGAGCCAGTTATCTCATCATAGAAGGCAATTAGGTTAGTCAGGCATCACTTGCCCTTGGTGAATCCATGCTGACTGTTCCTGATCACTTTCCTCTCCTCAAAGTGTTTCAAAATTGATTCCTTGAGGACCTGCTCCATGATTTTTCCAGGTACTGAGGTGAGGCTGACTGGCCTGTAGTTCCCCGGATCCTCCTCCTTCCCTTTTTAAAGATGGGCACTACATTAGCCGTTTTCCAATCATCCAGGACCTCGCCCGATCGCCATGAGTTTTCAAAGATAATGGCCAATGGCTCTGCAATCACATCCGCCAATTCCTTTAGCACCCTCAGATGCAGTGCATCTGGCCCCATGGACTTGTGCTCGTCCCGCTTTTCTAAATAATGATAGAGGTCTATAAAATCATGAGTGGTATAGAGATAGTAAATAAGGAAGTGTTATTTACTCCTTCTCATAATACAAGAACAAGGGGTCACCAAATGAAATTAATAGGTCGCAGGTTTAAAACAAACATAAGAAAGTATTTTTTCACGCACTGTCAACTTCTGGAACTCCTTGCCAGAGGGTGTTGTGAAGGCCAGTATCATAACGGGGTTCAAAAGGGAGCTAGATAGATACATGGAAGATAGGTTTATCAATGGCTATTAGCCAGGATGGGGAGGAATGGTGTCCCTAGCCTCTGTTTGCCAGAAGCTGGGATTGGGTGACAGGGCATGGATCACTTGATGATAACCTGTCTGTTCATTCCCTTTGGGGCACCTGCCATTGGCCACTGTCAGAGGACAGGATACTGGGCTTGATGGACCTTTGGTCTGACCCAGTATAGCCGTTCTTTTGTGTGTACCTGCAACCTGCCAGCCAACTTGGTTTATGCTCTAGCTCTCAGCAGTCTGCGTTACACTGCAGGGTGACCCAAACAGACTCCCAATCTTAGATTTCCCCCCAGAAATGTATGTCCTGTACTGCCCAGCCCTCTCCTGGACAATACAAGTTTATATAACGTCTGTTATTTCTAGAATAGAAATAATATGCACACAACTTGCCACCCCAAATGGAGCTTCCCAAGCACTTCAATTTAAACACACTGCATTAGGTAAAACAATAAAACAAATTTAACTGCAAAGAGAGAGATGTTAAGTGAGTACAAGTAATGAGGCATAAAAATCAGAAATGGTTACAAGAAAAATAAAGTTAAAACGTAACGGGTGCCTAATTTAACAAACTGTTAAATTCCAAGCAGAGTTTTCTCACCACATGCTTTCAGCAGTCTTACTGACCAAACTTCGTAGGTCAGGGCCCCTTCTTCTAGATTCCAACAAATGCTTGCTTCAGATGCCGTGAATGCGATGGGTAGGGCGAGAGAGGGGGTGCAAATTATGAGTTTTCAAATGATACCTCACAAGACATACTTTGTACAAAGAGTATTACTTAGTGTGCAGGGTGTAGACACAGCTACATTCTGTCACAGTAGATACAGTACTGTTACTTCAAATTGCAATGTTAAAAAATTTCTATAAATCAATTTTTGCCAAGGGGCGTACTATTAATTGATACCAATACTGGTGCAGAATACAAAGATATTATGCATAAGCCCAAAGCTGAAAAATACTTGTGTGTTTTTTTTCTTAGCATATGTGCAATGTTCCTCAGATGGCACATGACTGGGATTCATCACCGAATTTGGTTTATTCATTATTATACAATCTTGCTGGCAAGGTCAGTGTCTGCTTGTACAGGAAATGACTAGAGTTCCTGTATAGTTGGGTTTCAGAGTAGCAGCCGTGTTAGTCTGTATCCGCAAAAAGAACAGGAGTACTTGTGGCACCTTAGAGACTAACCAATTTATTTGAGCATAAGCTTTGGTGGGCTACAGCCCACTTTATAGGATGCATGCAGTGGAAAATACAGTAGGAAGATATATATATATACACACAGAGAACATGAAACAATGGATGTTACCATACACACTATAACGAGAGTGATCAGTTAAGGTGAGCTATTATCAGCAGGAGAGAAAAAAAGAACTGTTTGTAGTGGTAATGAAAATGGCCCATTTCCAGCAATTGACAAGAAGATGTGCGGAACTGTAGGGGGCGGGAAATAAGCATGGGGAAATAGTTTTATAGTTGGGATCTGTTTTCTCAAGAGCACAACTGATTTTATTTAATTCTTTCACATGAGGATAGGAATTACTGGAATGGATTAGCAGACAAGAGCTCCACTCTTCTTTCTGACAGATGCTTCAGAGACAGAGTGGAGAAAGGTGCAAGAAATCACATAACGGGCCATTATGGAATAACTTGCCCTTGTAGGATTTTCTAAAGTCAGGTGACTTTGACTGCAGTGGGGCACAATTTGGACCTATGACTTTGGCTGGAGAAGATTAAAAAACTTCAAAAGCAAAGTTCTCAAGTTTCAAGTAATTTTTTCCACCATGGGAGATGAACAGAGGAAAATACAGAAGGTATACTGTACTGAAGCAGAAATGTTTCTAAAGATAATGTTTATCAGGAGCTTTCTCTGCTCTGTAAAGCAAGGTAATGCTCTTGGCTCAGAGAATAGCCAGTGTATGGAATAAATGTACCAATAGCAGCTAATAGCAGAAATGTACTTACTCTATGGACAAAAAATACTGTAGGATAGGGCTAGTAATTCCCAAAAGGGATTCTCCGCTTCTCAGCCTCTTCAATTGCCAGTGTTCCCAAAGCAAGAAGGCTAATATGTGATAGGCAGAGATAGCACTGACTTTCATTCCTGTGATTCATGTGACCATTTGGCATTAGTATTTACTCAAGTATTGAATAAAAAGAGAGTAATTACTTTAGCAACACTATCTTCTCATGACACTCATAGGATTCGTGCAAAGTCTAAATGGTTACTGCTCAGCCCTAATTAATGTCTGGGTGAGATTCAAATTTTTTTTCATGAGATTAGACAGAGAAAATGCAGTGGTGGAGTGTGTCGTTGCAGTTTGTTTTGAGGAGTTAAGATACAGCGACATCAGTCAAAAATGATGGTGTGTAATGTGCTGTGTGCATGATGCACTCCAATAAATGACATTTAAAAGTATCCATGAGGGAAAAAAACTGCCTCCTGACAGAGTCAAAAGTTCAGGTAAAATTACCAAATTTTCCTTTTATTAATCCAGTTCCTCCAATCGCCCCCCCCCCCAAATAAATTTTGAGTGCAGTTTCCACTAGTAGTGCAAATGTTTTAATGTTACTTTGCATCATTGATGAAATGAAGCTAGGTGGGAAAGGGAAAATTAGCCTGAATATCAGCAATCCTTCCCTAAAACTTGATTCTGTTAACTTGTGAAATAGGCTTGCAAGGGCAATAGCAGAAGCCCTCATTGACTGGAATATTAAATGCCAGACCCGGTAAAGGTGTGGTGGACAAATAATACAAAAGGTAGTTTATGAATAAAAGGGGTGAGTTCAATCCAGTGTTATGTGAGGTTGTTATTCATTTTTATTAACACCCAGTAGTAATTTGAATACTCTTGAACATATTAGCTAATCATCATTTTTGCATGCATGTATATTCACTCGAATATCTAAAATGGAAATGTTATTTATAATTCATAATTTATTATCCTCCCATTTAAAGCTTCTGTTCTCAAATCAGACAGCAGAAGCACTTAGGTAACCAGTTACACACCACCAAACAAACAAAAAGCAAATAGGTGAAATTATTTTGGTGAACTATTCAATGAATTCCAGATAGCATGAAAAGGGTGAAATTCATTCTGCAGACAGGGCTGGACTTCCAGTTAGGCACAGTAGGCACATTCCTAGGGGGTGCCTAAAAGTTAAAAGTGGCTTAAAAGATTTATTTTTTATGGAAAACACAAAGGTCAGCGGTAGGCGGAGGGTGGGTGGGAGGGGCGCATAAGGTGTAAATCCGGTCCTGCCTGCAGATAGGCCAGCACAAAGTCTAGTCATCACTTCAGTTCCAACTCAGTCCTCAGAACAGGCCTTGTGCAGAGGTCGAATTGCTCCCGAACAGAGGAAAGAGCTAACTTCACTATGTCTGTTATTCAAATGAATAATTTGACCAGCTCTGAATTAAATACAATGAACAATCCCATACTGTCAGAGTAAATGATTTCTAGTACTTTTTTTCCTTCTACATTTCTGTGATTCTCAAGAAGATTTTGTTGCTGATGCTGTTTCTCCTTATTTCTCCTCCTACTTGTCTAAGTGGCTCTTGGCAGAATGCATCTGCATCTTGATGCCCCTTATAGTCATTGCTATTCATATTTGGTTTGTACTGACTAAAGAAAAATCCCATTTGACAGTAGCCCTACAGGATACATTATTTTCTGGCTCTCATTTTCAAGCTATAGTATTATGTTTTAGACTTGATGTAGTGCTCTCTTATCCAGGAGCATATAGAGGTTTATTTGAACTGCCAGCACATGAATGACTAGACTTTGATTTTCATCCTTATGTCTAGGATTTTGTATTATGGAATTTTAGCAGAAAAGCACCTCTTGATTAGTTTGCTTGAGATGGAAGATCGTAGAGCAACTTGGGGCTTTACCAGCAAGATAAAAATTTCCCACCAAATTTTTATGTCACAAAATATTTTAGAAACACTTAAAATTATTTCCTATTGAAAATCATGAATATCCAATACAGCTGCTCTTGAAAAATCTAATCATCACTGTTGGACAATGAAAAAAGAAAATGTCAGGTAAGCCTTCTTGAACAGTAAAGAAAGAATAGTGCAATAGATGCTATAGAAATTAGAGCTGGAAAAGAAATAGCAGAGTTTGTCCTTCCATCACATCGAGTTTTACTTCCTGCAGTCCACGGCAAGAGCTTTCCCTAGTCCAGTTTTAAACCACTCAAACAAGCAATCCCATTGAGATACTCTTTCCAGACTTGTCGATCTTGCTAGTGGAACATTTTCCTTAATGTTCAGTCTAAATGTTATTTCTTAACTTTATCCCATTGTTCACATTTAGACCCCTTTTACCCTCCAGACAATTAATCTCCTTCATTGAGAGAGGCTTATTCTTGTAGGTGGTTTTATATCTTACTGCTCCCCCATTAATTCCATCATAACACTGGTTGTGTTTAGAAATATTAGAACCAGGATCCTGTTCCTTCTCTCCCATAATATTTCTGTCATTGTATTGGATGACCAGAAGGGAGAAGATTTATCTTATGACTTATCAGCCTTCACTGCTAGAGTTTGAAGTTTATAAATAGCTCGTTTTACCCCACTCCGCATACTAATTAAAAACATGCAATTGCTTTAAGAACAGGTAAGTCAAAAAAGATTACAACATTAGACCTTGTTGATTCTAATGAGGATTGTTGATTGAAGGTGCTCATTGTACTTTTATCTTCAAGGACTTGGAGACAGTAGTGTCTTGTAATTTTACATATCCTGACCATTGGGTGTGGAAGTGAATTTACAAGTTACAGCACAGAGTGCTAAGAACCAAATCCTAAATATTTAATTCTTAACTATAGCAGAAAAATAAAGGAGAAAGAAAACAGAAACTGGGGACGATGATCCATTAGTGAATCTCCTTCTCAGCGCTTCCTTTCTAGCTTTGTGCCGACCACATGACATGCAGCTCTCTTTCATAGTGCAGACTGCTGCTGCCCATCAGTCTTCACTTTTTGAGTGGACTCAAGATGGACTCTCAAATAGAGCACATTCCTGTAGTCTAATCTTGAGGTAGCAAGGGCCTTGTCCAGAAGGAATGGTCACAGTTTTATATCTCCACACAGAGATGAAAAGAGAGCTCTTGGCAATGGCTGATACCTGAGTATCCAAGAGTAGCCCCTGATGTACTAAGACTCCTAAACGGTGAACCTGTTTAATGATGCCACAATCTTGCAATCAGAGTTGCTGATCTAAGGCCTGATCTAAAGTCCATTGAAATCAATGGAAGTCTTTCCATTGACTGCCATAGGCTTTGGTTCAAGCCTGTAATCCTTTACAGCTAACCAGCATTTGCTCAGTCTTCTCTGGATTTTGCACCAGCAAGATAGCCCTTATCCAATCAAGGCAAAGGCACTAGTGAAACTGAAAGTTACATTTGGCTCGTTACCTCTGGTTAGTTATGTTTTGAAAGTGCATGTTTTCTGTCCTTTCAGCAGGCAAAGCACAATATACTACAGCCTGCAAGTGCTACAGCTCCATATGTTTAAAAGATACCCAGGATTCTCCTCTTTATCCTGAAGGATCTTGAATGGGGGCCATACACGATGATCTAGCAGCAGTAGTAGTTACAGTACTTTGGAGTTTAGGTGGTGGTATTTAAATTTTACAGCAAGCCTTAGAAACCAGTGTCGCAATGTATATATATATATATATACGTACAGAGTCAATAATCCTTGATGATACCTGGCAGTGAAAGGAGATACCAGACTCCAAAGAGGATAGTAAACATTACTGTCAAGCAGTGTCACAAAACAGAAGAATTTGCGCCATCCATGCAGTTCGTTTGAGAGCTCCAGTGGAAGGGCCGCACTAACATACTCCAGAATTTCATTTGTTTTTGCAAAACTGTCTTGGCCAAAGGCTCTCCATGGTCAGGAGCTGGGTAGCACACTGCAATCATTTGTGACTGTGGTAAACCTTGGTGAAAGCTGCCAGGCATTATCCAAACCGGAGAAAATGGATATTGTCCATGTGATACTGAAATGTATGTGTACAAAGTAACGCAACTCCAAAACTGGGCAGTAATCAAATAACCCCAACTTGCCATTATCCAAGGGCACCAAAAATACTGGCATATTCCATGGTAAGCCACACCGTTATGTCATACCTTTCCCAAGACTCATTCATATTCTACATACAGGAAGCTGCAGCTGAAAACAATGTCATTTTATCTCCAGCCTCCAGGAGAATCTGGTATCAGGAGTTAGGCTTTGTGATTATGAAATGTGCTGAATAGTTAATTTGTAGCTTTTGAGTCAGCTGTGGCAATTTTCCTTATTTTATATGCTCATTAATTAGTAGCATCTGTAAATAAGATAGTGTCCAAACTAAAACTGTATTCTATCACTATATGTAACCATCTGTCTGTCTTAAGATATTTCTAAGGAGTCTGTCATTAAGATATCAAACTATCCACTGCTTAAATAATTGTGTTAATAGTGAAAGTGCATCTAGATGAATGCAGCAGCTATTGTGTGCTTAGCACTAATTAATGCAGAGCATCACCCATTAGAAAGGGGAGTGTTGGCTAGGACACCTGTTTGTTACTACTTCTCTTCCAAAAGTACCCTGGGATCTATAACCTGGACAGCACCTGCTAGGGAC
The DNA here is from genome assembly GCF_028017835.1 of Emys orbicularis. Classification (NCBI taxonomy): domain Eukaryota; kingdom Metazoa; phylum Chordata; order Testudines; family Emydidae; genus Emys; species Emys orbicularis. The sequence continues at coordinate 99,757 of NC_088703.1, read as the reverse complement.
AAGCCAGAAGCATTTGGATTGAACAACTCATCTAAAGAACAAATAAGCGCTTTGTGGGGCTGAGCTGTAGATATTAAAGAGGTGAGTGACAGGCCACACACCAAACTGAGCCCAGGCCTTTTGAAGGATCTCTTCTGATACATAGACTTCTACCAAGTCCAAAGCTTGATCTGGCCTGATGTGCCCCATAGCCCACCATGTCTTTTGTGGGGATCTCAGTAGGACTGGAAGTTTTGACTTGCCTCCAGCTGTCTGCAGATATCCTGATTTTGAGTGATCACGTGGTAAATGCATTCTGTTCTGACACGCGGAAGCCCCTAAGTGATTTCAAAACAGCAGCTGGCCCAGCAGATGTAGTCAGATCCCACTGTACATTCAAGAGGTTATTGGCCTAGGTACATATCGGGGTAGAATGGACTTTGGGTTGTGTCGCAGGCAAAGAGGTGAAAGGAGGAGAGGACTCAGCCAGTTTTGCTGAGCAGGAGGAGAAGGGTCTGATGTGGGTAGAAGGAATCAGGTGGTGAAATGGATTTGTATAAGACTGAAAGACGAGACACTAAGACCAAAGTTTGCCTTAGGAGGGATGATGCAGGAAAAGAAGTAGATTAGCATTCCTACATTTTGAGATGAGTTAATAAAAGGGCTTCTCCTCTATTTGGGTTGTCAGCCTGGTTTGAATACAGGTCCATTAGCACAGACTCTAGCACTTTCAGTAAAAGAGGAACTCTTATTTGGTAGCAGTAGAAGGCTGCTTCCTCTAGTGGACCAGACAACAGAGGGGAATGTCGCACCTATGCTGCCAGTGTGTTACATTTACTGTAACCTTGCTTGCATTCCCTCAATAGTACAAAGTATGTCGCTCTGCATGTACCTTCTTTGAAATGGATGCTGCATTAAATCCACACCCACTGGGTAGGCGCAGAGTTAGACAGCATTGCCAATCCCAGGGCTTTTCCTGCTTTAATTAACTATTTAAATTGTTTCAGAAGTGGGGGCAGACTGTCTCGTGGGAAGAAATTTGGTGTTGGAAGGCTGAGATATCTCCTGGCATTGTGGATCCAGGAGTTTTTCATAGTGTGTGCAACACTGAAACTGATTTTTATTTGTTCAGGCTTTTTCTACTAGTAAACTGAGATGCAGGGCAGCATCAAACAGTGGAATTTGAGAGCTGACAGCAGGCCTGAGCCAAGGTGAGGTAAGGAGATGACAGAGGTAGATCAAACCTACAACTAAAAACCAGCTGTATTTCAATGGAGCCTGTCAGTGTGTGTGCCACAATCTCTGTTGTGTATGCTCTACAGAGAGGAATTCTGAATTCTATTAACAATGGCTCAATATCCCACTGTACATCTTGCTCTGCCTTTTATATTCATCTTTTTCTAGTGATGCCAATAGAAATAGAAGGTGATTTAAACAAATAGTCTCAACTTAATTCTCAATATTCAAGGGTTGCTTTAAAAAAATGACACCTGTAAGAATTGTTAGAATAAGCTGGGGAATAGACTCCATATTCTAAACAATCTAGGCTTATTTTTTTAAAATTTAATCCACAATAATGTTTACATTTCTTGATGGCCACACATGTTCATGCAGGACCTTCTGTGCTGCTGTGAAGGGTACACAAGATAGGTGAGACCTTATTCTCCGAGTGTTGTGTATTTCACTGGTGATGTTGCTAAACAAGAAATGAACAGAGCCATATTGACATGCAATCCATGATTCTAACTATGGTGTTGCCATACTAAGAAGACTTCATAACTGGTAAATAGTCTCCTGAGCCCTCTTAATTCTACGAAACAGCAGAAAGCACAACTTCCAGTTCATCTAGGAAGTTGCCCCTTGATTTAGGAAAATGGATTGTGGGGAAGGGCAACAAAGCCGATCTACATCATCAACTTTCATCCAATAAGGCATTTTCCTGTGTGTTTAATTCAAGAGAGTGAAGGAAGCATTTTAAAGATATGTTCTTGCATCAGATTTGATGTGATAAGACTATTATGTCTGGCAATTTTTCCATATTGTGATCATTTATAAAGGAACATAAAATGTAGGTTCGTACAGATTTACTTGGAAGCATGCTAGACAGGTAACACTTCATCTAATTTCCCTCATGCCCCAACCCTATGACATAGTCAACTTTTTCCGTCTGTCAAAGTCTCTCTGAATGTAGCGTCCTTTCACCATTCTCTCATTAATTTTCTCCTTGTAGAATTGTGACTTAGCTGCTAGCTGGAAAATTAACTTTCCTGGGTGTTGCTAACACACACTGGCTGGGTTTCCTAACTTGGTTTCTGACTGATCATTTAGATACTTGTATGCTTCCTAAACATTATCTCTCTCTTAATTTTCTGATATTTTTTTCTGGCTTTGCTAATTCCCCTTTTGTAATCACCAGCAATGCTGGAATTGAATGCGCTTATGACAGATCCTATCATTGTGGGAGCATGTCATATCAAATAAAAGTGCATCTACAAGAATCAATTTAGCTTTAGAGAGTAAATCAATTTGTATCATTTCCTTATTTTGCACATATTACATGCAAATGTCTACATTACGGAAACAGCATGCTTGAGATTTTAAAAGCATGTAAGTGAGGCAATCCAGAGGTCTGGTTCCTGCAGCAACCATAATTCAGCCATTTTGTGCTTATGTAGTATTTTTCTCACTTCATATGGTATTAACTTTAATGCCCCCTCCCTCTCTGGCAGCATGAAATCCATAATTTCCTTGCTTTTGTATACAAAAAATTATATGTTGTTTTTTAAAAAGTGAGCTATAATGGGGAAAGATGCCATTGCGTATTATATGTCTGTATGTGCATAGTTAGAAACGCTCAGTGTTGAATGTGACTTCTTATTATAAATGACATTTCTATTTCAAACGTTGCAGTATCTGGCATTGTGTGCTTCAGAGGTCGCAGCACACTACAGAGTGCACAAAATTGGAAGTCAGAGGCACTAAGGCACTGCAGAAAGACTGCTAAGTCTGCGAGACTCTTTCTGTGCCATCTTAAAAATAGGACAGGCCTTCCACCCTCATGACAGGACCACACATGGGAATATCACTGGTTAGATACTACTGTGGTAGGAGCGATAGGAAAAAACTGAGAGGGAGAACATCAGGCCTAGAATTATGCTGTTTTAAAAATGGGTAATTAATATACAAATACCTGTGAAGCAGTTTTTTCACTGATTGTTGGCACCTGAACCAAGCCCACTCACTTCCACAGTAATCAACAAAATACATGATTAGAGTAATTTTTAAAAAATTACAGCAGTTTATTCTTTTTTGCTTTCCTATAATTAACTTGCAATTTTTCAGGGGTGAATAACATAGGTTCTTAGCATTTTGGGTACATTTAAATGTCAGATTTCAAGAGCACACTGAAGGAAATCCAGAGGGAAAAATGCTATCTGAATAATTGATTTGTTTTTGCAAAACTTTGGAAGCTATGGCAGGAGTTACAGTTAGCTCAGACTTTCAATCTCAAGTCTGATTTTTCCCTCCTTCCATGGGTTTACATCAGAGGGGAAACACTGCACAGATGCAGAAATGGCAGAATATAGAATATGCAGATATTTTCTAACATAATCTATTACTTTTATGGTTATGAAAAACAGAGTAATGTTTAGCTATCATAATATAGGGTAGGATTTGCCATTCAAAACAATAGCATTCTGAAGATACAGTTCTTAAAAAGGATAAAGGTGAGCTGGTAATGTGGCTCAGAGATTTAGATAGCAGCGAGTTTTAAGATCTTAATGAAAGAGAGTTGCTTTGAGAAGTTAGTTTTGCTTGTCTGAGCCTGTGTTCATTGGTGGATCAATTGCTTTATAGACAGAATTTGGTTTTCTTTGCTGAAGCTGACAGACATGTTGCTAACAGCAGATGTTGCTATGGGCACCATCAAACAAAAGTCAATACCTGGCAGTCAGGAGTGAGTATCAAAGGAGGAATAGTTAGATAAATTAAAAATCCAAATTGAGAAGGATTCTGACTCACTTGTAGGCTGTGGACTTTATAACACAATAAAAATAATACATAATAATAAGACTTTGTACTTAACATAGCATCTTGTTGCTAAAGATCTCAGAGCCTCTTACTAGAAAACTCGAAAGCTTGTCTCTCTCACCAACAGAAGTTGGTCCAATACAAGATATTTCCTTATCCACCTTGTCTCTCCAATATCCTGGCGCCAACATGGTTACAACAACACTGCATTGTCCAAGATATGACTCTCTGTCATATCCGATGATGATGTCACCACATCACTTGTGTTCCCATGTAGCTGTATAGTCCAATCTGTGAGGAGCAAGCTCATGAACAGATGTCACACACAAGCGTGCAGGCTCTGACTGGAATCCCAGGGCTCACCTATGCCTGTCACTTCACTACTCATCCATTGCCACAGGACTTTCTTTCTATGATACGTGAATGCCTGTGCGCTGTTTTTTAAATGACGAGACCATTGCATGGAGGCAATATCATTCTATCAGCTGCGGAAGTAAAACACCAGTGCAGGAAGGGTCATGACGACTGGGACCTGGATTAGCTGCAGTGGATAATCATTGATGCCTTTGTGTTTTGTCAAGCCTTACGTATTCCATGCAACATTTCCCCTCACCATGGGTGTTCCTCCATGGTTACCTCATTCTGGTTTAGCCTGCCAGTTGAAGAAGGTGTCCCGGTTTGTGTGTGTACTGCCGCGTATGGGCAGCTACTTGGAGTCACAGATGAGTGCTGGGTGTGAAGTGAGGACCAGTGAAAGAGAACCACTCAGGAGTGTGAGTGCTCTGACTTTCGGAGGTATTACCTCTCCTTCTACATCCTATATACCCCACTTGTCCAAGGTAATGCCTGTGCAAAAGGCAAACACAAGGGCTATGCACCACTTACCTATTTCATGCTTAGTGAGTTATGATTCAGTCCTGCAAAGTGCTGTGCACCCTCATCTCATACTGGGCCTTAGATTCAGGAATAGCACCCTGGTCTCCTGGCCCCACACCAGTAGATTTCACTACCTTCCACACCACCTGATTTTAGAATTGCTCCTCAGCCTTGGCCTTTTCCTGGTCTTCAAGACTGTTACTCCAAGAAGCTCATCCACACCCACATTGGGTATCAAAGAATATATTTTCCTGCTACAGTTCTGGCCCCTCACTTAAATAAAACCTCATCTTGTCAGCGGACCTCAGAGAAGCCATGTACTGTAATTTATGAATATCAAATTTTTAATTGAACCATCAAAGTCAAATAGAGTATCTTCTCTTCCTGACTTTGGATACCTTCGTTTCTTTTGCTTGCATAATATAAAGCAGCCAACCTGGGACTGGAGTCCTGCTGACATTGTAGCTTTAGAAATGGGTTAGTAAAAACCTACAAGTTTGATGCTTTCTGCTTTGATGGTATCTTTGAAGTCTTTGAAGAAGTGTAGCACACATTCCAGTGTCTCATTCCAGTGCAGGACTCAGACAGCTCCAATTCAAAACCTCCCCACTTTCCCCGTATTAGCCTGGTCATTAAATCGTTTATTTATTTTTAAAGTCACTGAAGCAATTTTGCATTGTCTGTCTGCTAAGTAGACCAGCTAAGCCTGTGTGTGGGATTAGCTCTGTCCTTCAGTCCCTGCTGAGAATAGGAAGTCCTGGGCAAGAATCATTCTCTCTCTTATGTCTTTGGGAATACTTTTGAGTTCAGGAAGATGAAAGAATTTGCGGTGCTAGCTAACAAAACACAGCCAGGTAAAGAATAAACAGCCCTCAATGTGAGCTTCATAGACTCTAGTATCCGAGATTTCAGCACTACAGCAAAATGTTCCCCCCCTCAAAGGTAAAGTAGCTAATTGTAATTCATGCTATATCCTAAGCAAGAAAAGACTGCCTGCTGTCCCAAATATTGCTGAATTAGATGTTAAGGGTATATGAGTCAGAATATTTCCTACTCTTTACTGAGCTGCATCTATCCAATTTACGTCACTTAGGTGTCAAGGATGTGTTTGCACAGCCATTTGCCCAACTTATGCACACGTTTCTCAGGATGAAACAGTTCAAAAGTATCCTCCCCAATGTTAGATTGAAAGGGCCAAATCCCATCTTGACACACACCTTTTGCTGCCTCATTGAGATCAGTGGACTTGCTGAATCAATGGACCATGCAGAATTTGGCTCAGTCTGTGCAATTTACTGCACAGGAGTTTTGCATTTCAGCAATAATGTTTCATTCTCTAGGCCAGGGGTGGCCAATCTGTGGCTCCGGAGCCACATGTGGCTCTTCAGAAGTTCATATGTGGCTCCTTGTCTAGGCACCAACTCTGGGGCTGGAGCTACAGGTGCCAACTTTCCAATGTGCCAGGGGGTGCTCACTGTTCAACCCCTGGCTCTGCCACAGGCCCTGCCCCCACTCCACCCCTTCCCGCCCCCTCCCCTGAGCCTGCTGTGCCCTCGCTCCTTCCCCCTCCCCTCCCAAGCCTCCTGCATGCCATGAAACAGCTGATCGGGAGGGAGGGGGAGGTGCTGATTGGCGGGGCTGCTGGTGGATGGGAGGCGCTGGGAAGGGGGAGCTCATGGTAGGCTGCTGACGTATTACTGTGGCTCTTTGGCAATGTACATTGGTAAATTCTGGCTCCTTCTCAGGCTCAGGTTGGCCACCCCTGCTCTAGGCAGAGAGATGGAGGGTGACCAAATGACCATTACAATGTTAACATGTCTAGTAGCAGACTGCTTGAGGAAAGCTAACAGTAAGATATATATTTTACTTATACTTGAACAATTGTATACCAGAAATCTGCATGCTCTAGGGATGTAGTAGTGTAGGCAGGGCCACTGGCCTCTATGAAGGAAGAAGACAGTAGTCTGAAAATCAGAGATCAGCATCATTTCCTCTAAAAGGAAGATAAAGTTCTTACAGTAGTGTATTTACCTCAGATTCACTGTAAATATCCCAGAATTTCTTCTGTGGAAAGTTATTTTTGTGGAATTCGTGATACAGACAAATGTAAAGGAATTCAAATGCAAATGTTTAAATCCTCAACGCAGCAAGCTTATTTAAAAAAATAAAATACAAAAATAACCAAAAACAAACCCCAAAACAGTTCGAAGTGAAATAGGGCTGAAAGATTGTTTTGTATTTTCAGTTAGGGTCTAGACATGGGTTATCTGATTGCCATAGAAATAAGTTTTTATAGGTACTACTGAACTACTAGAGACAGACATGTGCAGTCCTTTACACCTGTGCCATGAGGGTATCAAAGATAATGAAACCAAAATGGTAGCATCTTGAGAATCAGGGCTAGATTCTGCCTTCAGACAGAGTCTGCCCATTAACTTCAGTGGGAGTTGGGTCTACTTCGGTCTCCCAGGGCAGAATGTGGCCCTTAGCTAAGACTCTGGAGGGGCATATGATTGGGATTGTAGCCAAGCTTGATTATGCTTATTCTGTTGTTAATAATGCTTTGCTTTATAAATTGTTTTCCCAGAGTAGGTGGAGAAGAACCTCCCGTCTGAACAAAGTTGGCATTAAAAGCTTGTTTGTTTTTTCTTAAGCAAAGTTTATTTTTTTAATGTCCTCTGGGAGAGAGTCGGCAGTGAGCATTGCCTCCCTTTCAAGTGTTTTGCATTTATTCCAGGTTTCAGTAGGTTTCTCCAGAAGTACAGTATCTTGAAATATTGAGGAGAGACAGGGTAGAGTAAACTGACTCAAAGTCCAGGAAGTCATTGTCAGAGGGAGAAGTTGATAACAGACAATTGGAAATTTTATACACTGTGTGCTATCTTGTCATAGCATCTGCAAATCTACTCCCACAGTTTATAGTGGCAGATATGAGAATTATTTAAACATCATTGAAACCTGACAAACATGATTAAATTAGATGTATATCCTTCATCTGATTAGTGCTCTGGCCAGAGGTTGACTATAGGCAGTAAATACTAACATTTTTAGGCAGAAATTCCAAAAGAAAATTTGAGGCTCACTACAATTCTGATAATTTTCCTTTATTTCCTGTTTGTAAAACATATTAATAAACGTGATCCAATTATCATCAACTTTCAACACAAAATACAAGCACAGGATCCACTGAAGAAAATTGACTAGAATGACTTGTCACCACAATCTTAATGACTTTGTTTTGATAAGGGAGCAACATTTCCACAGAATGTGTTCATTGAGTAACTTAAAGGGAGGCCTGCAAGAAAAAACTGCAGTAAGTGGTGGTGGTGACTCAGTAGGAGGCAGATCCTACTTCCATTGACATCAGCAGGTTGGGAGGGGGGGCTGTGCAGGTGAAGGCATGAGATTCTCTTTCTGGAGAGACATATGAAACCCAGGTCCTGACTGCTTGTGGTCATTAAAGTTCCAAATGAACTCACTGTAAGAGTTGAGCTATTAGTTCCCAGTGCCCTGTCCAGCTCAGAGTTATTTACTTATTCTCCTGAATTGCTGTATAGAGTTGTTCGTCTCATGGGTGATTGTATTTTGGACTGTACACTCTGTGGGGCAGGGACTTTATCTTCATTTGTTTTGGTAAAGGGTTGGGCACACTGTGGGCACATTACAGTCGAAATAATAGCAAGAATAATTAATTCAGTTATGAAGAAGGTATTTTCTGTGCAAACAAAAATAAGTGTGTGTGTGTATGGGGGAGAGAGAGAGGGAGAAAATGAACACATAAGGCCAAATTCAGCTTGGTATAAATAAGTGCAACTACACTTAGGTTAATGGTGGTAAACCAATGTTGAGGTTCTGCTGCAATGTATACATTTGTTTTGTTGCAACATGTTCTGGAATTCTTTGGGAAGAATGCATATATAACTGTAACATATTATTGTAATATGTGGCTTTTATTATTTAATATTGTAAGGGACGTTTCCTAAAATTAGCTGACTTGCAAGAAAATATTTATGTTCTTGGCTATTATATGTAATTGTACCACTTGGGCTTAGTTAATAAGACTTGAGGTGCAGGAGAGGTAATAATTCACCTTTCCCCCTCCCCTCCACCCCCCCCCCCCAGCACCAAACTGTGAAGGGTTTAATCTAGATGTAAAGCAGTGAACATTGTGGGGTTGCAGTTCATTTTATATAAAATTGCCACTTCTGTTCTAAAGGGAATTACAGTTTTACATATTGATATAGTATTTTTCATAATGTATGTTAGCTGATAGTTTAATTTCACATAATTGACTGCAACATATTTTATAAACAGTGTCTCCATGACCTAACAGTCAACTTGGTCTTCATGAAGGAAAGTAAAACACCCTAATAAATTATAGGCAACATGAATGACTGACCGGGTGAGGCAGAACTGTAAAAGGTGTGGTGGTGATATATTATTTTTGTACATCCAAATTCAGTATTCTGAGATGTTTAACAATTGTAGGCACATTAACTTTATGGCAAATATTAAATGTCCATATCAGAAAGGAGTCATACACAAGGGAAAGTTATGACCCTTGACTCACCTTATAGCCCTGTATACATAGAGAAAGCTGTTTTATAGCACTTTAAATTAGTGAGATTATAGCACCACTAAACACTTCTCATAAAGTTTTATCCAGACCTTGCTCATAAGATGGTTTCAGTTTAAGCAACAAGAAGTTCCAGTTTGCAGAGTAGTGAGGAGTCATTTAATTAAATATTTTCACAGTCTTGTAAAATATAATGTAACCAAACTACTTCAACACCCCCCCCAACACGCCCCTCCCCCCCTCAAAAAACCCCCACTCCTATCCCCACAACTCCTGGACCCTGCAGAGGGGAACACCTGGGTCTTGACTCCACACAGAGGGAACTGGGTTTTTTACTAGCTTCCCACAATGGCCCTTCCCCAACAAGTATCCCAGGAGGAGGTTGTGGCCAGAGGGAGTTCCTGGTGCCCTGTCTTCAGTGGAGGCATAGCACCAGGGACTTTGGGGAACTGCCTGGCATGGATCCTTCAGGTTCGGGAATGGGGCCAGTAGTCTGTTCTGTGGGGAGAGAAATCCTGCCTCACCGAGAGGGTAGGAGCTCCATCAGAGTACCTTTGCAGAAGGAGGTGGGGCTCTTCTGGGGGGGATCCTCACTGAGCTAAGAGCAGGAGAGGGACTCTGCTGGGGGACCCTAGCTGAGGGGGAAGGTGGCCCACATTATTCATTTTTATTTCAACTGAGTTGTGGAAAAATGTCTGGACTTGTTTTCCAGTATTGTTTCATTCCCAGTGTAACCCTTCTGCCTGGTGGAGTTGGAAGCAAAAAGGGGCAAGTTCAATATCTTGGGGTTTCTCTTAACAATACAAAACGGAACTGGCTTGAGCCCAAACCCCGTAGTCTGGGGAAACTTTACACCACGCTTGGGCGCCTCTAAGAGGCAGTACTTCCCCGTGCGCAAGTAGTGAGTCGGTGTATAACACAAGAGAACTTTCATTAAAAAGGAAAGGGAACCAAAGCATTAGTTTGGGAAAACACCACACCCACATTCAAAAGATTGCGACCATAAGCAAACGCAGCCCCACTATGTGTTCAGCAGTGTTCTTTGCCTCAGTTTTACACCTTGCAGTGTGAAAGTCTGACAAACAAATGTCCCTTTAACACATTGCTCCCCTCTCCCTCCGCTGCACCCCATTCACAGTTGGCTGTCCTTGGTTAGCGGAGACCCAGAGTTCAGAGGTGGGTTCACCTCCCATCCCTGAGGAGGCATCAAGCAATGTCTCTGCTGCTGTTTCTGCAACTGGCTCACAGCTGCCACTGTATCTCTGCCACCACTGGCAGCCACTGCTTGCTGCTCCCAGGACATCACATTCTGAAATTCTGCCACTTAACCCAGCTCTTAGTGATTTCCGCTGTCACCGATTTCAGCAGGTAGTGGGGAACTTTACAGCAAGTGTAATTTCTGTATTTGTTGTCAGCGCTGTCATTAAACACTGGAGAGGAACAGGTCAAATGGTGTCTAGGTCTGTTTAAACAACATCCACACCACCTAATAGGAACACCTGACCCCACCCACACTCATCTTCACCGAGATTTGGCATCCCTACTCCCAGTTTAGCACGTGAGATTATATTAGGTTGACCCCTCAATCAGGGCATGCCAAGCACAGTTCTGCTGCCCTGTACTCACACAATAAGGATAACAACATTTCATTACCCCTGCATTCAAATTTAAATTTTTTATTGAAGTTAAATGTTTAAAATTAAATGTATACAAGTTAAGAGGGAAGGTACTGTACATCTGGGGTCCGGCTTTAGTTATGAGGGATTACTGGTATCGGTTACAAGGATGAAGAGATACATACATATCACATAACCAGCATAGACCCAGGTTGGGGTGCGGGAGTTTTTAGAGCGTCAGTGGATAAGCGGGCTCGGGTATGCCACCCATGGAATGTATTAAGAGTCCAAGTCAGTATCGGTGTAGCGAATAAGTACATGGGTGGGGTGCGTCCCTTGGTTCGTCAGGGAAGGAAGTGGGTTATTTCCCTGATCTGCGGTCTCGATTACTCAATGTGGTATTGACGGTGTCCTGTGATGTGTTCCATATAAATGTCTCTGGACCACCTGATGGTGTCGGACACCATGAGCTGTCTCATGAGCCGAGTGATTTGTAACCCAAAACTAGCCCAAATGGATCATTTTGGCAAAGCAGCTTCATCATGATACACACCTAGGCAGAGTAGGTGTGTCTATGTGAACACAGTCTGCTCCTGAAATGTTTCCCCCCAGTGTGGCACTAGATGTCAGGGGAGAGCTCATTGAGACCTTGCTAACATTTGTTAGTGTATTTAGGTCAAGGTGTAATAAGGCTTATGAGACGTTGGCGGAAACTAATTTGAGTGACCATAAGAAACTGGAAATCAGCTTGAAATTTAGCCCAGGTTTGTGTGAATCTGTAACACTAGAAAGATCACTTTTCAATGGCAGCCTAGAAACGTGCCGCAGAATCGCCAGCCCCAAGTATAACAATCTGTGTTGGGTTCTGCTTCTTTCCCTTCTGGTTTTTTTGAGCCTTTGGGGACACATTTTCAAGCTTTTCTCTGCAACTATAAGAATGAAAAACAGGCTTTTTAAAAAATAGGAAAACTAAGATCTCGTCATTACATGACTCCAAGAACTAGAACTTTAAGAGAAACACCAAATATTATGAGACTTAAAATAAAATAATGAGAGTTAACAATGCTGCTTCTGGTACTGGTCACAATAACAGTTAAGAAAATAATATAATAAACTGTCATATGGGCAAAATCTATTTTCTTTCTTGAACTTTGTGTTGACTGGAAAATAAAATGAATCATGTTAGAATTACATGTAAACTAAGGATTAAAGTTGATTGGTTGTTTCAAAACAACAACAACAAAGCAGCTTTAGAGCTTTGTTTTATCTGATGGAATGTTGTTGTTTTTTAAAATCTACATTTGTGCTTTTCACCTTCTTAAACCCATACAATTTCCAGAAACTATTTTTCACGCTAGGAATAATTTGAACAACAGATTCTGTTACTGCTGTGGGAGCTGTGAAGCTGAGGTATTTTTAACAGTGCTATTTCCTTCACTGTGCTATTACTGTTTTATTCATTTCAGCAAATTATACAATCAATGTCCAAAAAGTACATTCTTCTAAAGTTCACTTTCCTTTCATTTAGGGCTGTGATGCAAAAAAGAATATTATTCTATCAGATTTATATCTCCCCAACAGTTTTTTACTGTCAAATGGCGAATGTTCAGATTTGGTTGGTCTCACATCAGTTTTACTTCTTTACAAGTATTAATTTATGGGAAATGTTTCACTGCCTCTTCTATCTATCATGCTTTCCTAGATACTGTTGAGTGCCAATCAGCATGAATTATTTGAGAAAGACTCTGATTCTGCCATCCTATGCTTAATCATACATCTATCTGGGGATGGGGAGGTCTCTTTCTCTCTCATACTTTATGCTCCTCCCTCTCTCACTCTGTCTTCATCTTCATTTTTCAGTTTTTGCAGGGATTCTACTGAAAAAAGGAGGCTCTGTCACCAGGCCCTGTAAAGGTATGTCTACCCTGCACACTAAGTCCAGGCTCTGACTCAGGTTCCATACTCACATAAATCAGTCTGATGCAGGTCAGCTAGCATGCAGGACTTGGTCCTAGGACCCTGCCAAGGGTGCGTAGTCAGAGCCCATGTCCCACTGTGACTCGAGTAGGGTGACCAGGTGTCCGGTTTTCAACTGGAACACCCGCTCGAAAAGGGACCCTGGCGGCTCCCGTCAGCACTGTCGACTGGGCCGTTAAAAGTCCGGTCAGAGGTGCTGCCGGGCTAAAGCAGGCTAGTCCCTACCTGTTCTGGCACTGTGCTGTGACCCAGAAGCGGCCAGCAGGTCTGGTTTCTAGGCGGGGGGGCCACAGGGCTCCATGTGCTTCCCCCGCCCCGAGCACAGGCTACACAACCCATTGCCCAGTTTCCAGCCAATGGGAGCTGAGGGGCGGTGCCTGCAGGTGAGAGCAGCGCGCAGAGCCTAGGAGCCAGACCCGCTGCTGGCCATTTTCAGGGCGCAGTGCAGTCTGTGGTGCCAGGACAGGCAGGAAGCCTGCCTTAGCCCCCCGCTGCGCCGCTGACTGGGAGCCACTGCAGGTAAGCCTGCGCCCCAACCCCGAGCCCCAGCCCTGAGCCCCCCCCAAACCAGGAGCCCCCTCCTGCACCCCAAATCCTTCATCCCTGGCCCCAGCCCAGAGCCCATACCCCTCCCAGACCCCACCCCCTGCCCCAGCCCAGAGCCCCCTTCCATACCCTGAACCCCTCATCCCCGGCCCCACCCCAGAGCCCTCACGCCCTCCTGCACGCCACCCCTCTGCTTCAATCCGCAGCCCCTTCCGCACTCTGAATCCCTCGGCCCGAGCCTGGAGCCCCCTCCTGCACCCCAAACCCCTTATCCCCGGCCCCAGCCCAGAGCCCACATCCCAAACCCCTGCCTCAATCCGCAGCACTCTCCCACACTCTGAATCTCTCGGCCCCACCCCAGAGCCTGGAGCCCCCTCCTGCACCCCAAATACCTCATTCTCAGCCCCCACCCCAGAGCCTGCACCCCCAGCCGCCTCCGACCTCCTGCCCCAGCCCAGTGAAAGTGAGTGAGGGTGCAGGAGAGTGAGCCACCGAGGGAGGGGGAATTTAGTGAGCGGGGGGAGGGGCCTCGGGGAAGGGGGTGGGGCTAGGGTGTTCGGTTTTGTGCAATTAGAAAGTTCAACCCTAGACTCGGGTCCAAGCCCTATCATTTTGCGGTGTGGATGCAGCTCAAGCCGTAGACCTGAGTCAGAAGGTCTGCATAGAGCAGTATGAACACATTAGCATGATTGTGAGACCCAGATCCAGCAATTGTAAACCCAGGTTTCCAGTGCAGTGTGGATGCTCACATGTGGTTCCCATAGACTTGGGTTTACAGTGCAGTGTATGCTAAGAAGTCACACTTGGGCTCATGCTAATTTTCTCGAGCCCCAGGGGTTTCAATGAGGGTGCCTTACTCCAGTTCCCAGGAATTGCATTCCAGGCACTGATAGTTTCTGCATCTTCACTGAGTCAAACTGGTTTGGTCTCTCACTGATGGTAGTTTTGGTCACCTCTGAGGTAGCCTGAACTCATAGGAACAAAGGGATTGACATACTTAATCAGACTTGCTGATACGATATCATGTCACCAAGAGTGACCAGTTACAGGTTCTTCATAGGAAGGTGCAAGAAGCCCCGCACAGGCAGTTGTTATAGGATAACCAGGACAGTTGTGGATTAACCATAATCAGGACCTTGCATGTGATCCAGGAGCAAACAGGGAGCCAATGGAGTGGATACAGCTTTGGTATGATTTACTTATGGCTTCCAGGCCCCACACAGGAGGTGGGCTGCTGTTGTACTAGCTAGAATTTTTGATTGTCCCTGGCAGATATAGGTAGGTGGATTATAGTTGCTAGGTGCTCATCTGAGAGCTAGGAACTACTGAAGACCCTGTGTTGCTTTTCAGAAACACCAAAACATTCCCATTGCAGGAACATTTTGATGTTTCTGAAACAAAATATTACAGACTTTCAGTTCCACAAAAATAGCCATGTTTTTTTTATTTTTGTTCCAATTTGGGATGAAAAGTTTTCCAAGAACTCAACATTTTTCAAAGAACCGGAAGTCCATTTCCTTGCCAGCTCTAGCCATATCTCCTCCAAGATGCAACCAAGGTAGCATTCGGCGTACTAATTTATGTTCCTTGCAGTTAAAAATATTTGTAAAGCACTGTTCTTCTTGTGAAATGGCTCAGAGAAAAACTATCTATGCTTGCACTTTTAAAGTATTGAAAAAGGAAGTGCATTTTCAGTCCTTTATGCCTCCTGCATTAAAACCTCCATGTCAAGAGATAAAAACATTCCTCAAAAATCAATACAGCCAGCCCCTGAAACCACAGTAACCAGATTTGCCAGTAGGTTCGTTCTCCTCCTGATCTGATTAGGAGAATTCCCATAGGAATAAACTTATTCTTACCCCAACAAGGAAACCACACAGAATGTTCTGAGTTTGCATAAAAGAAACTCATTACTAACCTGATAGACTTTTATTGGGTCTTCTACCTTGGCAAATCAATTTAAACTCTCCTCAGCGATCTGATTTCAGTTTTCTAATAGCTCTGATAGTGGAATCTCAAGGCTCTCCCCATTGGCAGAACAGATAGCAGAACAGTTTGGTTATGTGTCTGCAATGACTAATGGCTATGCTGCCCAATCCAGCGTACCAAGAGAGTCTCTAGGAAACACAAGTGCAGTGTTCAATTTAAAGTTATTCCTTTTGCATGGCTGCTCTTAGGATAGATTGTTCTGCTGCAATTTGTCTTGAAGGTTCTCCTTTCACTTAGGTCAGTGTAAATCAGCTGTAACGTCACTGGATCTACACCTACATCAGCAAGAGGAGATTGGATCCTCTGTGTTTTTAGGAATCTTTTGGCAAACGATGATTTAGGGAGAGATTTTACTGCATAGGAGTCAATGGAAAGAAGCTCACCAACTCCCATGTGGCTGTTTAACTTTTAGGGGACACAAGCGCCTCACAGGCCTGTTTTGTTTTAAAACCCAAACCCCACCACCCAGTTCTGCTATATTTGGATAAGAGGTTCAAGCCCAGGCCCATCTTTTTTTTAAGTCAGGAGCTCTACAGAGATTAAATTTCATTTTGGTACATCACTGGTTGTCATTGTTGATCTAGCAAATACATGCTAAATAGTTGTTCATGGCTGTATGGAATTTGAATGGCAGAGAGATCCTGTGAGAGGGATACCTGATAAACCACATTAATGCTCTTGAAGGTATTTACTGAAGCCTAGAATCTGCCTGGCCCTTATTCAGCAAGATGGAGGGGGCGGAGAAGGGAAAGGGCAGCCCACAAAGGGACAAGTAGAATTGCAGCTGCTGTGCTTTGGAGAGTGCAGGACTGCTTCCTCCCAACTGCCGTGGAAGGACTTCGCACTCCTAAGGGGTGGTAAGGAGACAGGGCCAGAATTCTGTCCCACAATGCACTGGCCAAATGAGGGCAGAAGAATAAGCTGTATCCACAAAGGACTGTGGTAGTTGGTTCAGTTGTAAGAAGCATTCTTTTCCCTGAGGCAGGATGATTCCCTGTGCACCCCTGTGACGGGTTGGATCACAGAAACCCCCTGGGAGCTGCCACCTGATGTACCAAGACTACCTCTGCTCCTGTTTTCCCTGCCAGCTCAGGACTCCAGCCCCCTGTCTTGCTGAGCCAGACACTCCCGTCTGCTCCAACAAAGACCCAGGGTCTGAATTACTTGCCTCAAAGCTGCAGGTTTACCTGAAAACAGCTCACAGAAGTGTGCTTGTCTTTAGCACTCAGATGCCCAACTCCCATTGGGGTCTAAACCCAAATAAATCCGTTTTACCCTGTATAAAGCTTATGCAGGGTAAACTCATAAATTGTTCGCCCTCTATAACACTGATAGAGAGATATGCACAGTTGTTTGCTCCCCCAGGTATTAATACATACTCTGAGTTAATTAATAAGTAAAAAGTGATTTTATTAAATACAGAAAGTAGGATTTAAGTGGTTCCAAGTAGTAACAGACAGAACAAAGTAAGTCACCAAGCAAAATAAAATAAAATGCGCAAATCTATGTCTAATCAGACTGAATACAGATAAGATCCTCACCAGTTCCAGAATGCTCCCTTTTACAGACTAATCTCCTTTTAGCCTGGATCCAGCAATCACTCACACCCTCTGTAGTTACTGTCCTTTGTTCCAGGTTCCTTCAAGTATCCTGGGGGGGTGGAGAGGCTCCTTCTTTAGCCAGCTGAAGACCAAATGGAGGGGTCTCTCTTGAGTTTAAATAGACTTTCTCTTGTGGGTGGAGACCCCCCCCTCCTCATTCCTATCCAAATCCAGTTCTGAGATGGAGTTCTGGAGTCACCTGGGCAAGTCACATGTCCATGCATGACTCAGTCTTTACAGACAAAAGCCATTGTCCACATGGTATCTTGTATGTCTCCAGGAAGACTTCTTATGTGGATTGGAGCATTCCAAGATGCATTGTTCCCCAAGTGCTTCCTGATCAGGTACTTAACCTTGCGAATTCCTTCCTAAAGAAGCTGACCAAATGCCTCATAAAGCTTACTTCAAAATCAAGCAAGTATACAGACAATATTCTTAACCTCAAGTACAAAATGATATATGTGTACAAATACGATGAACAGATATAGTAGACCATAACCTTTACAGAGATATGTTACATGGCACAGGCAGCACAAAACATATTCCACTTATGTCATATTCCCATAGCGCCTTATGGGAGGTACCGTCACAACCCCGAAGTAGACAGCTGTGCATCATCCTTTACTGTCAGATGACCCCATATAACTCAGTCTAGTCCTAAGGAGATAGGAGACACACATTTGCTCTGAAGCCCAGTTTGGCAATAGCAGCATAGGGTTAAAGAGAGCAATCTGAGTGGGATTATTTTGATAGATTAACTCAGGTTGCTCTCTCCATATTGGGCTCCAGATACCTTAATATATTAATGCTTGTAATAAGCTTGGAGATTTTGGGGTGGAAGTGCTACAGAAATGCAAATAATTCTTTTTGTTGTTGTTATTTATTGAAACCCAACATAAGTCAAATAGCCTCTATGGAAATTCAGGCCTTTGTTTTCCATTGCTGTGAGCACTCATAAGAGATTTAATAGAAAGCACTATAGCATTTTGATGTTTATGATCATTTGTTGTAAAGAATTGCAGGTGAAAAGGAGTCTCATGCTGTCTAGAGATGGTAGAACATTGCCTTTAACTTGTTAAATAGAACATTTACCGAGGAAGCCTGAGGGCTTTGGTTCTATTCCCTCCTTCACATCTTCTGTGTTCATTCATTTCATTATGAGCACGTACAATATGTCAGTTTAATAAGGTGCTTTGTGTGTGTGTGTATACAGTGTGACACTAGGGGCTTGATTTTGTAAGGTGCTCAGTGCCCTGAGTTCTGTAGGTTGTACAGAACTACTGCTACAATCCTGATGAAATCAAACAAGTAGATTAGGTAATAGACTTTATTAAACCACAATAGCGGGTGTATAAAGTGCAGGGACTTGGTTGTGAATGAGTTTTGCATTGCTACAATTTATAATAGATTTTATAGTTTAAAAAATCCTCCTAATTGCTAATATTTGGCTAAGTCTGTGTGCGTAGACAGACAGTGAACCTAAGGGTACGTCTACACTTACCTCCGGGTCCGACGGCAGGCAATCGATGTTCTGGGATCGATTTATCGCGTCTTGCCTAGACGCGATGGATCGATCCCGGAAGTGCTCGCCGTCGACGCCGGTACTCCAGCTTGGCGAGAGGAGTACGCAGCATCGACGGGGGAGCCTGCCTGCAGCGTCTGGACCCGCGGTAAGTTCGGACTAACGTACTTCGAATTCAGCTACGTTATTAACGTAGCTGAATTTGCGTACCTTAGTCCGAAGTGGGGGGGTAGTGTGGACCAGGCCTAAGAATATCATGTATCACTGTGCTTACTTAGAAGTAGACTTACCTCCAGACAGTCCAGCACTGGGAGCTGCTCTGCCTCTAGATAAAATGTCAAACTAAAGCCCCATCTCTCTGTCTCATTATGTGGATATTGTGAAATTTCAGGCCATTTTTTAAAATTTAAGAGAGACTCTGACACTCAACATTTTCTCTTACTTAACAAAACCACAGATTAATTGGTTTTAATTCAATCTTGTTGGTGGCAAATGAGCACAAAAGTAACTACAATGGCCACATTGCCTCACCTGCTAATTGTTAATTTAAGGCATAATCCTGCAAACTTCTACATAAACTGTAATGGGAGTTTTGCTTGCTCAGACACTTGAGTACTATGACCCATATAAGTAAATGGGGACATGCACGCATTATAAGATCTGAATGCTGTCAGTGTGATTACAGATATTCATGATGGGATGGACCAGTGGCTGTGTAGCACCATTGTAGAGATATCATAATGGTTTCCTGGTATCAGCAAAGAGAAAGCTGGATTGGTTGACTAAGCTATATAATGTACCTGTCGTTATGGTATGAGTGTGTCATAGTCTATGGATTACTTTTAACTTTAGGCTTCAGGGATCACACAGCTTTTTCACAGCTGGCATGTCTAGATGTCTTTTAAACAACTCACATCACCAATCGCCTTTCTTGCTGTGTTTTGATTTTGCTTTCTGTCATTAAAATAGTATTGAGGGTCTGATTGAAGCTGACAAAAGCTGGGAAATCCATGGACTGCTTTCTGTCCTTCACTCCAGTAAATATTATTAAATCTCATTCCATTTTTCAAATCTAGTAAGCCCAGCCTTCTACATTTATCTCCTCACCAGTACTGTTGCTGGACTCAATGAGCTTGCAGAGGTGGACACCATACAGATTTAAAATATGAGAAAAGGCTGTCAAGGAAGGGGCCTGATCCAAAGACCATTGAAATCAGTACAAAGACTCCCATTAAATTCAATAGGCTTTGGATCAGGCCCAAAGTTAGAGAATATGTCCAGTCTACTAAATTTTGTGGAGAAAGAAACCTGCCAAATAATTAGTAAGAAGTAGCATTTATTCCAGAATAGGTTAACACAAACTAATTTTAAAACTTTTTTGTTATAGTGGGGGGGGAAATCCATCAGAAACCACCAAAAACTTATTTTGGTCATGCTCTTTAGTCTTGATGGAGCTTTATAACATTAACTAATTCAAGGCTTCAGATGTTGCTATTGTTCAGATCAGGTCTTGTTGGGGAGAAATTTTGCTGCAGCTGAAAAGAATGAATTTATGCTGAATTTTGGTTCCTGCTAGTAACCCTTGACATACAGAGGCTTTTTCCTTTATAAGCACCCATCAGCCAACCATCAGATGTACAGTAAATGCTTTAACATGTCAGTTGTGATTGTAAGGCGTCAGAACACAGCATAGGTGAGTAGTTACTTCTCTGAAACCTGCAGTCCCTGAACACACTTATAAATAGCGCTGAAGACTGCTTTGTCTCCTTCTACCCTGGTTATTATAATGTATCTTTGGAACCAGTCCAAGTACAGCTTTAGCCTGAGGTTAAAACCATTTGAATTACTGTCCTCAACAAAAGTTTAACAATTCCAGAGGTCTCACACAGAGAGAGTAGAATAGGACAGACATAAAAATCTGTTCGCTTCATAGTCTTGTTACTGAGAATTATCTAAAAGGTTATAAATACTCAATTCTTGATCAGATTCAATTTACATGGCTTTAGTCACAGCCTGTGATTTTTGTTTTTCTGGAATCTGTACACCAAACCTAGGCCATACTCCTAAAATTGTTCAAGGGCATGTTTATACAAATCTGCTACTGCACGCTGCCCCGTGGAATTCTGAATCTAAGCTTTGGTGATACAACTGTGTCTATAATTAAGTCTGAAACGTTCCCAAAAATAGAGCATGGCCCACATGAATGGCATAAAGGGAGGGGGGGTAAAGCAGAGAGAATGAAGATATGATTCACACACTAGAACGTGGGCCCTCCCTACTCCACCGCGTCCCAGCCCAGGGCCCTGGCAGGGGCAGAATCAGCTGCCCCGGGATCGGTGGGGATCCAGCCGCAATACGCCGACGCTGGTGCTCTGGACTTTGCAGCCAGCCCTATGGTGGCTGCCCCTGGGCCACTTCCTGCCTCCCCTGGGGTGGGTACCTCTGACGTCCAGTCGTTGTCCGGCTCCTCCAGGTAAGCGGCGGCAGGCACTCCAGGCCAGTTGTCATCCGCATCCGGGGCGTGGGCCGAGCCAGGCGGGGAATCCATTCCGTGCTGCTCCGGAACCAGCGGGACGTCCTTCCCCTCTGCAGGCTTCCCCCTGAATGGGCTGCGGGTCTGGTCTTTTATACTGCCAGCCACGCCCCTGTCCTTCCGGTGAGGGGGGTGGGGTGGCCTAGGCTCCGCCCTCCAAGGGGCGTGTAATACTCCCTCACTCACCCCAGAGGAGGGAGGCCTGTCTGCCTCACTATAGTCCTGTTCTTGTGTCCGCATTTCAGGAAGGATGTTAATAAATTGGAGAGTGTTTAGAGAAGAGTCATGAGAATGACTAAAGGATTGGAAAATATGCCTGATAGTGATAGACTCCAGGAGCTCAGTCAGTTTAGCTTATCCAAGAGAAGGTTAAGGGGTGACTTGATCACAGTCTGTAAATACCTACATGGGTACTTTTGATAATGAGCTCTTCAGTCTAGCAGACAAAGGTATAACAAAATGCAATGGCTGGAAGTTAGAACTAGACAAATTCAGACTACAAATAAGGCACACTTTTTAACAATGGGGGTTGTTAACCACAGGAACAACATACTAAGCTTTGTGGTGGATTCTCCAGCAATAGAAATTTTTAAATCACGATTAGCTGGGGTTTTTTTTAAAGCTATGCTCTAGTTCAAACAGCAATTAATTCAAGGAAGTCCCTCAGGGAACTGATGGACTCCCTCAGGTAACTGATGGGCACGATCCCCTGGGAGAATAACCTGAGGGGGAAAGGAGGCCAGGATTGCTGGCTGTATTTTAAAGAATCCTTATTGAGGTTGCAGGAACAAACCATCCCGATGTGTAGAAAGAATAGTAAATATGGCAGGCTTGGTTTAACAATGAAATCCTTGCTGATCTTAAACACAAAAAAGAAGCTTACAAGAAGTGGAAGATTGGACAAATGACCAGGGAGGAGTATAAAAATATTGCTCAGACATGCAGGAGTGAAATCAGGAAGGCCAAATCGCACTTGGAGTTGCAGCTAGCAAGAGATGTTAAGAGTAACAAGAAGGGTTTCTTCAGGTACGTTAGCAACAAGAAGAAAGTCAAGGAAAGTGTAGGCCCCTTACTGAATGAGGGAGGCAACCTAGTGACAGAGGATGTGGAAAAAGCTAATGTACTCAATGCTTTTTTTGCCTCTGTCTTCACGAACAAGGTCAGCTCCCAGACTACTGCACTGGGCAGCACAGCATGGGAGGAGGTGACCAGCCCTCTGTGGAGAAAGAAGTGGTTCGGGACTATTTAGAAAAGCTGGACGAGCACAAGTCCATGGGGCCGGATGCGCTGCATCCGAGGGTGCTAAAGGAGTTGGTGGATGTGATTGCAGAGCCATTGCTCATTATCTTTGAAAACTCATGGTGATCGGGGGAGGTCCCGGATGACTGGAAAAAGGCTAACGTAGTGCCCAGCTTTAAAAAAGGGAAGAAGGAGCATCTGGGGAACTACAGGCCAGTCAGCCTCACCTCAGTCCTTGGAAAAATCATGGAGCAGGTCCTCAAGGAATCAATTCTGAAGCACTTCGAGGAGAGGAAAGGAAAGTGATCAGGAAGAGTCAGCATGTATTCACCAAGGGCAAGTCATGCCTGACTAACCTAATGGCCTTCTATGATGAGATAACTGGGTCTGTGGATGAGGGGAAAGCAGTGGATGTGTTATTCCTTGACTTTAGCAAAGCTTTTGATACGGTCTCCCACAGTATTCTTGCCGGTAAGTTAAAGAAGTATGGACTATAAGGTGGATAGAAAGCTGGCTAGATCGTCGGGCTCAACAGGTAGTGATCAATGGCTCCATGTCTAATTGGCAGCCGGTATCAAGCGGAGTGCCCCAAGGGGCAGTCCTGGGGCCGGTTTTGTTCAATATCTTCATTAATGATCTGGAAGATGGCGTGGACTGCACCCTCAGCAAGTTTGCAGATGACACTAAACTGGGAGGCGTGGTAGATACACTAGAGGGTAGGGATCGGATACAGAGGGACCTAGACAAATTAGAGGATTGGGCCAAAAGAAATCTGATTAGGTTCAGCAAGGACAAGTTCAGAGTCCTGCACTTAGGATGGAAGAATCCCATGCACTGCTACAGACTAGGGACCGAATGGCTAGGTAGCAGTTCTGCAGAAAAGGACCTAGGGGTTACAGTGGACGAGAAGCTGGATATGAGTCAACAGAGTGCCCTTGTTGCCAAGAAGGCTAACGGCATTTTGGGCTGTATAAGTAGGGGCATTGCTAGCAGATCAAGGGACGTGATCATTCCCCTCTATTCGACATTGGTGAGGCCTCATCTGGAGTACTGTGTCCAGTTTTGGGCCCCATACTACAAGGAGGATGTGGAAAAATTGGAAAGAGTCCCAGCAGAGGGCAACAAAAATGATTAGGGGACTGGAGCACGAGACTTATGAGGAGAGGCTGAGGGAACTGAGATTGTTTAGTCTGCAGAAGAGAAGAATGAGGGGGGATTTGATAGCTGCTTTCAACTACCTGAAAGGGAGTTCCAAAGAGGATGGATCTAGACTGTTCTCAATGGTACCACATAATAGAACAAGGAGTAATGGTCTCAAGTTGCAGTGGGGGAGGTTTAGGTTGGATATTAGGAAAAACTTTTTCACTAGGAGGGTGGTGAAGCACTGGAATGGGTTACCTAGGGAGGTGATGGAATCTCCTTCCTTAGAGGTTTTTAAGGTCAGGCTTGACAAAGCCCTGGCTGGGATGATTTAGTTGGGGATTGGCCCTGCTTTGAGCAGGGGGTTGGACTAGATGACCTCATGAGGTCCCTTCCAACCCTGATAGTCTATGATTAAGTCCTATGGCCTATGTTGTACAGGACAGACTAGATGGTCACAATGGTCCCTTCTGTTCTTGTAATGTATGAGTCTGTTAATCAAACCACTGAAGCATTTAATGTCTCCTTGGTAATTGTCTGAATTTCCTTCAGCACTGAGTGTGTTTTTGAGTTTAGGAGCTGGGGAGGAGAGTCTGTTTGTGGTACTGGCACAGTGTTTCTAAATGATACCTGAGGAGGGGTGCTGCCAATGTATCTGTCAAATAACTAAGTGAGGCAAGGAAAAGGCCAGCTCCAGGGCTTCATGCTGCTGTTTGTTTCTCTGCTCTTGCTTCTCTTCTAATATCTGTTCTCATTCTCCTGCTTCAAGCTGCAGCTCAGAAAGCTTGACAGAAGCTGGGAATGGGCAACAGGGGATGGATCACTTGATGATTACCTGTTCTGTTCATTCCCTCTGGCCACTGTCGGAAGACAGGATACTGGGTAGATGGGCCTTTGGTCTGAGCCAATATGGCTGTTCTTACGACATCTTCCATGCAGGGTTATGTAGCCGTTTGGGTCCCAGGATATTAGAGGGACAAGGTGGGTGAGGTAATATCTTTTATTGAACCAGCTTCTGTGGGTGAGAGAGACAAGCTTTCAAACTTACATAGATGTGAAGAAGAGCTCTGTGTAAGCTCAGAAGCTTGTTTCTTTCACCAGGAGAAGTTGGTCCAATACAGGATATTATCTCACCCACCATCAGTTATACATAATATGTCACTGGAAGACTATCCTGATACTTCAGCTAACACAGAATGTGGTAGCCCACTTTGCTTAGAGAGGTTAGCCATAGGGAACATAGTGCTCCAGACAGCGCTCCAAGAATATCTTCTGCGTGCAAGTCAAGGTGCTGGTTTAGACCTTTAAAGCCAAACTCTCCCTTCTGCTTCTGTTAGTACAAGGAAACACGGTGCAATGGATTTGAGCATTGTAGGAGTACTGCCTCTGTGGCATGTTCCCTTCTTCCCTGCAATCCACTGGGGGAAGAGCCTGGGTCCATTGGCGGGAGAAGTCTCAGAATTCTTTTTTTGATCTCAGACATCATGTAAATATACCTTGAATCATCCCCATTATTGTATGCAGAGCACTGTCAGGGTGACTGAATCTTTCAGCAGCTTTAGCTCAGGGGAATTAAAGTGTCTGACTTTCATTTTTCCTTGCAAAAAGCTGTCTTATGCTGGCAAACATGGCTCTGGAGAAGATGGACGGGAAGGAACCTTTTATCTGTATTTTGTAAAATGAAAGCTGATCTTCTCAATGCTAACTTAATGGGAATAAATGACATCAATGAACAATAGTCATTGGCTCCAATGAGTATAGTTTTTTGCAAAACTGAACAAAAATCTTTGTTTTCAGGCAAAAATATTCACAAACTATGAATTCACCCCTGTGCAGAGGGCCAGCATGAGAACTAGGCACCATGTGAACCCTGAAAAGGAGGCTTAAAGGGGATCTGAATGGTGTCATGCCTATGTGCTGACCCTCTCCGCAAGAGGGAATTTCACTTGAAGTGAATGAATGTAACTACATCTTCCCAGCTCTCTAACCCACCTACGTTTTTTTGGTAGCAAATCCCTGGGTTATCTTCATGACCTTGTCTTGGACAGTCCCATGCCTTCAAGATTTCCAGACTTGTCCATTATTAAAGATAATGGACTGCAACTTTACAGATAAAAATACCTAGCTTACTTGGTCACAATTTGATTATACCCCCTTCTCTGCAGAAATTTATAGTTTAATGTACACAATTATCAATGTTGAGAATTGTGACATCACCCCAAGTTGAGAAATTCAGCTCTCGTCTACAAAATCCCTTTCTCTATAAATAGATTTTATTGAGCGTTTAATCCCTGAGAGGCACTTTAGGAAAAATAAGTATGTAGAGCAGTCAGACTTCTAAACATGTTTTGGGAGAGAGAGAGGTTTAATGCTGCACCTTCTCTTGGTTATCTTTTTTTGAATATCATCCTTACTACTAATAATTCTGTTTAATCACTAGTGTCTCAATTTTCCTGGTGGAAAGGCAACATCAGAACATTTTATGTCTCCCTTCTTGTTAATTTTCTGGGCACTTCTATCAGCTGTGTGATATCAGTCATGTCAGCAAAGAACTTCCATTCTTTCCCATTCTACAATATGTCTCTTCTCCCATAAAGTCTGTCACCTGCCTTTTCCTATATGGTATTCAAATTTGCATATATTTTTCCCTCCTCACACACTTAGCAACAGTTTAAAGCTTAACATTAGGAACACACTCTTTAACACCATTGCAATACATTTGAGTAGAAGAGCTTTTGGGAAAGAAAGAGTGGAAGTGTTTGTGCATGCAGTATGTTTATTTGTATTATGTATTCGTATATATGTAATATTGCTTTAAAAGACATTTAAAATTTAAAAATAAATGCATTTAAAAGATCAGCATCCTATACAGCAAACGGAAAGATTAAGAATGAGCTCTCAAAACTGGATACTCTCATAAAAAAACAACCTTCCACACAAACTTCCTCATGGATAGACTTTACAAAAACTAGACAAGCCATTTACAACACAAACTTTGCCTCTCTACAAAGGAAAAAGGACACTAAACTATCTAAACTGCTACATGCCACAAGGAGCCACAACAGTAGTTCCCTTAACCCACCCAACAATACTGTTAATCTTTCCAGCTATACTCTTAGCCCAGCAGAAGAGTCTGTCCTATCTCGGTAAATTTGTTAGTCTCTAAGGTGCCACAAGTACTCCTGTTCTTTTTAAAAGACATTGTCATTCCTAATAGAAACTGTTAACATTTGTGCATCAGAATTTTAAAAATACAATTTATTTTTGTCTTTCAGTATTTGTTTGTCACTGTAGTGTAATAAACAGACACTGTTCATGCCACCTGCTTGTGGAACTGAAAAACTGCAAGTAATCCTTGCTAAAGAAAATATGGAAACTGTTCATGCCATCTAGCGGTTAAATATGAAAATTGCAAAAAATTGTTGCTAATTTGTATAACTAGCATATACCAAAGGGAGATAATTGGAAAAATAACTATTTTACAATTTATGTTAATTATTTGTTAATTAACAATTTCGTGAATGAAATTATTGACTTTTGACTGTGATTTGGATAAATATGTTGATATAATAATTAATCACCATACTATGAAAATTTCTGTAAAATTGAGGGTTAAATATAATATCCAAAAAGCCAGAATGCTAATACTAACTTTGGAAGACCAAGCTGATGGCTCAGATATTTCTGGATGAAACTGAACTGATAGCTACTTTTAAAAAATGGTCTCATTACATTCTTTGACATTATGTAGTCTGGAATCTTTAGACGCCACTAGAATACAAATATATAATAATAAATAGAGATGCAACTACACCCTAAAAGTCCAGTCCCCACACCCAAGTCGACATATGTCCCTATTATAACTGGAACCCCAACGGTTTAGAGCTAGAATAATTTCAGCTCCTTACATACCATTTAGAGATTTATTTATACTGCATTAGAACTGGACAAAGAAACTAGCAAATGTCAGGATAAATGTTACAAACCTGAAAATATTATAAACAGTCTTTAACTGGTAACTACTAAAACAAGTTATTGTAAATTAAGTGCATGGAAGAGGGGCTGGATATTTTTTTAACCGGTTGATCAGTTAAAAGGAAACTAACATTCAGTTTCCTCTTTAATTCTTGGCCAAAGCAGAATAAGAATAAATCCTTATTTGGAAGAAAATCTTTATATTTTTTGTAGTTGAGCCAGATGGTAAGCACCTGTCATTTACAATTAACAGGTTGTCACGCTGCTGTGGCAATCAGAAAAGCTGGATTTGGGATAGGAAAACATGCAGGAGCACAGTCTGTTCATCTCAGCTGGCTGATGGCCTCTACAGAAATGTCTTTCTTCTCAATGTATTTCATTCTGCAGAAAAGTATCATTTTGATGGATGAAATATTTTGACCATGTTTCTGTATGCTTAGGACACACTAGACAGGAAAAAAGATGCAGAGAAGTTAGGAAAAGCCACCTGCTCCTCTCTGTGCAGTAAGAATGCCGTTGTGTAGAGGCAGTACTTTGGGATCGATTCAAGGAAAGGCAGAAGTGAATGAGAGATTATCGTGCAAATCTGGAATTCAATTTAATATATTAGGATATGTACATCTACTGCTACTACTACTACTACTACTGACTATAGTCGAATAGTGTGAAAGGGCAACACTGTATGATTAAATTGCAGTCAGTAAAATATCATCATAAACCAGCATCAGTGTGTGCTCGAAAATGGAAAAAAAGACATTTCTGGCTCTCAGAGAAATAATGTAAATGAAGACCGAAGCAGTGCTTTCTGATGCCAATGAATGGGAAACCTTCCTTTGCTCCCTTAGCCTCTCTGTGATATTCTGAACTGCATACACTGCCATATGCTGTACATTATGTTTGTGGCCACAAATACTGCACTATATGCAGGCTGTGCACTTAAACTGATCTCTAAGGAGTCGTTATAATAATAATAATATTATTTGCACTTTACATTTCTAAATGTTTGTGCACATGAATCCTCATAGTATTATTATTAGAAATACAATAATTAGGGATTTTATTGGTGCAAACCTCCTAGTTTGAGGTTTTGTGAAACTTGCTCTGTAGTTTGGTTTCATAGTAGCTTTAATTTTTGAACCTTTTCTTCCTGTGATTTAAACTCATAGGGTGCCTCAGGTGGGGTTTTTAATGTTTTTTATAGCTAATGGGAGCCTGTGCTATGTATTGGGCATAGAAAAACACTCCCGAGACGCAAGGATGGCACAAGAGGCTTAGGTCCACTCAATATGTTCATTGATCTGTCTAATATTCTGTTTATTTTTCACTACGATCTTCCTTTCTCCTTTTCTCTTTCTCCTTTTTACATTCTTTGGTATTTGACTTTTGTAGTGGGTAGAGTGAGAAACAGCACTAAATAAAGACTTTAGCCATGGCCTCATCTTGACAGCAATGTGGTTTATGATGGCAGTTCGACTTCCCAATCTCCTCTTCACGTTAAAAAGCCACGTGCAGTAACTCATCTCTGGAGATTGAAATCCATGACTTCTTATAAAGACGCACAATCACTTGATCCTGCAAGGCACTGCATTGACTTCAACAAAATTACTCATGTGCTTAAGAACTTTGCTATATCAGGGCCGGAGTACTCAGCAATGCAGCTTGCAGGGCCACATCCTAGATTAGTGGACCTGAGATATAGCCTCTCGAGGTCACCAGGTGAGTGACTTCCATAAGGCAATTGCTTTTTCCACCCTTCAAGAGTGAGAATTCCAAATCTAGGTCTGGTCTATGTGGCAGTTCATGAAAGTGTTGCTAGGCTGCTCTGCTGGCTTCTAACATCTTCTTCGGTTCCAGGGCAGCCACCAGGCTCTGCTGGGAAACTGAAGTGCAGGTGACCGAATTTTTCTGTTCGTGTGTGTGTTCAGAAGGGAAAGCCCCATTGATGTTCAGTTAAACATCGCCCTACAATATTTTTGTTCACGTTGTTATTGTGAAAAACAAATGTAGACTATACCATAAACAGAAGAGAAGGCTGCAGTTAAGTTTGGATTTGTTCCACCATGCTAGTATCTGAATGAGAACGGACATCTGTCTGAGCACTGACTCATACAACAGGCTTTGAAAATCCCATATTCTCTATCCTGACTTAGAGACTTACATGTTGAGCAAACTTCCCCACAGCATTTGCCAAGGCACCTGAGTCCTGCTCCGGAGCACTTCCTTGAATTTCTCTTGAATATAGTTGGCCAATTCTATTGAATTTTGTCAAGGTTTTGTGATACAAATGTGCAACCAACAGGATAAAACTGCCAAATCAATTTTCATTTGTGATCTGAACTCCAGTTAGGAAACTTGATCTCCAAGGTTGAACGATTAGTGCAATAACTTTCTGCACTACCAGGCTCTTGTTTAGCTTGCATTTCAGAATGCCCTTTTCTAGGTGGAAATCACAGTTGAGGAAACAGATGAGCTTCGTCCCTTGTGATTATATAGTTAAGATAGGTTTATATGTCCATTTTAAGTAGCCAGGTACACTTTAAATTTGGTATGTAGAAAACATAGATTCAGCCTTTATTTACCATTGATAACCAGATGCACATATTGAAGGCTTTACATAACAACAAAATTAACAAGCATATATTGACTTACGATTGATAACAGATTTCATTGTCGGCAAACTTTCATTGTTGACATTTGTACGCAAGACCCGATGACAATATCTAGCAGCTGAAGCACCATTCATTGTCACTAAAAGCAGCTTACAATTCATGGCTTTTACATCAGGGAAATATAGAAGATGATGCAAATAAAATATATTAATGGGCAGTATTTTTCAAACATAAACTTAAAGCATCATAATATGTATTAGAAATATGCAAGTGGATGAACATTATGTAATATTGCGGAGTTGCATCTCTCAATGACTTTAAAAGTACTGGCCCCAGAACACCTAAAGCATATATACATATGAGTCCATATTTAGATAGAAAAAGACAATATAGATATAACGGGAGAAAGCTTTATCTGCTCCTACATATAAATTTTCTATGTGGTTATTCCTACATATTTACAATGCATGTAGTTGACAGTGGATCACACTGCCTTCTCTTGTATCCAGTGCAACCTGATGGAATATAAGGAGTTGCAAGAGTGTAAATCAGGGACAAATCTGGCCCTCGGAGATAACAGGCTTATATTAAAAAAATTGACAGGAGGATGTACATTTTTTAAAATAAAATGTCTACAGAACAAAGTAACATTAATGAAGTAGGGGAAAAAGCTTTTTACAGTAGTACTCATGGGAAATTATAATAGAAAAAGACAGTAAATTGGAATAATGGGAGTTACCATACTATTCTGTTTTTTTGTTGTTTTTTTTAACCAAATCTCTGCTGGTGCTACAATCACTTCCTTACCAAAAAAAGGTAGCATATTAAACCCATAACTCTTCCCTTCAGGTTATGGAAATCATGATCCAATGCTGTCAGGGTTATTGGAGAGGTGGCATTGCATCAAACTGTTTTAGTTGCTTAATGTTTTTGACTGATTATTTTTCATTTTAAGAAACTATTTTCTAACCTACAGACAGGTTTTAAGAAAATATACAGTGCACTTTCTGCACTTAAAACCGGTTTTCTCATTTGAAAAATATATTTGAAGTTCTTACATAACTTTATAGAAGGAGGCTCTTTTGGAGAGAAGAATATCATTACAAAAGAAGACCAAAAAGTAAAATACTTCCCCTTAAAGTCAGCAGAAGCACAGGAAAAAACCTGAAGTATTTAAGTTGGTACCAACTTTTCAGAGCACATTTGGGGTGAAATGTGTTATTCTGCGAGTTGCACAAGTGATCTGCTCAGCTTTGCTTCATGATATTTGCATCTAAACATGAGATGACGTTCTTGTACTCTAAAATACGTCTGTCTCAGTAGGATTATCAATGCCAGATCAGAAACTCACCCGTGCAGTGCTGACTCAGAGTCACCCGAGGGTACTTTTTCAGTATAATTAGAGACAAAAAATAGATGTAAAAATTTAACACAAGAAAAGCTGGTTAGTATTATTAAAAGATGGAAAATCTGTGAGTTCAGTACATGACAATAAATTAATGACTCTGAATAACTGTGACTAACTAGGATCAGAGAGAATTCACGAATAATGCCCAGTTGACCTCAATGTCCAGTTCTGCTCCCACTAAAGTCAGTGGCAAAAAAAAACAAAAAAACCACCTCCTGTCAATTTTAATGGGAGCAGAAATGGTTTGATAACTCCCATTGGAACCTATTGGAACAGGATTGCACCAGAAAATGCACCACAACAAAGAACTGTAAATAACTGCTCAATCACATCGTGTTTTCTTCAGATGACTCATATGGTTTCAAGAAGATTTAACTATGCAGAAAGCTTGATGGGGGCAGTAACTAGTTTTTAAGGGAAAGGCAGAAAAAGAAACATTTAGACAAAAGTTGACATTTCAGATCGGTAATTTTTACTGATTTGTCACTTTCAAATTGTTGGGACTTTCTTCAAACTTCACAGAAGCATTCTCCTTAGCGTTTACAATAAATAGGACAATTTTCCAGCCAAATCAATTTTCAAAGTCCATTTTATAGGAGAAGCTAAAATAGGCTTTATAGTGGAAGGTGTTTGCAACCAAATGAGAAAAAAATCAAAAGTTCTCATTGTACAATTCAAAGGATTGAGAAATATTTATAAGATTCAGTCATCCAGAGCTGCTTGGATCTTTGCCCTGTCCTACAGTTATGCTCCCTATTGTACAATTGCCTCTAGGGCTTTGAGAGAACTACAAACATCTAAAACGATCTACAGGGATATAGTAACATAGTCCTTGTAATGAGCATTGTTGCCCATGGATGCTCCCTGGTCCCCTCTTCCATCACCTCCTGATGGTTTAGATAGCTACAGGCCAACATTGCCTTTAACATTCTAGGAAATACAGCAGCAGTGGATTTGCTTTTCCCACCCTATTAAAGGAGTCTTTGACAAAACAAACTTCTTAGGTAGTGCGCTCTCTCTCTCTCTCTCTCTCTCTCTCTCTCTCTCTCTCTCTCTCTCTCTCACACACACACACACACACACACACACACACACACACACACACACACTGCAATTTCATTGCTATTAAACTGAGTACAGATGCAGACCTGGAAAAATGCCAATGTTGATGTATTTGATTCTAAAAGGAAAACCAGTTAAGCAAAGAAGACAGAAACTGTGTGAGCTCAACAGAAAGGAAAGTATATTACCAACTGTTAATGCATCATGGAATACTTTGAAATACCATTTGGAAACTGTTCTGCTTTTATATCAGATTATCTGTTTCTTCTAGAGGTTTACATGCAGGAAATGCATCTGTTTTGTTAGTAAACCATGTGTAAGTTGGTGGCTGTGTATAAGAGATAGGTGCATTGTGTTAATAAGTTAGGTACAGAGGCAAATACTAATGCTACTGAAGAGGCACATCTGCTCCTGTTTGTAATTTCCACACTGAAGTCCTAATTCTTTGTCAAAATTATAATTAGTTGCTGAGGAGATGATTATGATGTCACAAGCAAAGGGTTATGATTCCTGTGGAGAATGAGCAGTAGAACAGATGAAATGATCTTGCTTCCTGCACATCTCTTTAACACTGAAGAATGAGATGAGAAATTTAGAGAATATAATGTGAACTCAGAATGCATCCTGAAATGAATGTGCTTCCAGGCTTTCCAAGAGGTACCGGCAGGGCCGGCTCCAGGCACCAGCCGAGCAAGCTGGTGCTTGGGGCGGCAGCTTGTAGGAGGCAGCATTCCACCCAATCCTAGGGCGGCTCAGCTGCTTTTTTTTTTTTTTTTTTTTTTGCGCTTGGGGCGGCCAGAAAGCCAGAGCCGGCCCTGGGTACCGGCTGCCCTTTTAAAGCTTGGTACTTGTAAGCCTCTAAAGGCAACATGAAGCCTTCTGGACTTAGTTTTATTTCCAGAAAAGTTTTCAGGTGACTTTATTTAAAAATGAAGAGATCTTAGTCTTGAACTTCTCTGTTCTCTGAATATGTTTGCTTTTCCATGTTTCTCCCACCAGTGAGTAATTTGTCACTGAAGGTCCAAAAAAGAAATTATCAGCTGCCTGTGGCTTAATGACAGAAACACACATGGTTTGAGATCTGGAGCTGAACTGAAGACAAAGGAAAATAAGATCCTTTTGTGAAAAGTAGAACTGGCTGCATAGGAAAGTAAAGCCAGTTTGGTGTAGAAATAGTCAAAGTTGTGAGACACTTTATTATATCTTGTTAACAGCTACAATAACATGCACATTAAGGGGCAAAAGGAGAAGGAAGTAAATAGTGCAGAAGTAAAATTGTTACTTTATATGTGTGATTAGTTTTTTCTCAAAGGTTGTTTGTCAAGAATTAAGCTGATTTTTACAATAGTCAGAACAGAGTTATCAGTCCCTAACCCTAACCCCATTTAAAAAAAAAAAGCAAACAATAATAACAAAAGTTAGCTGTCCTGGGTATAAGAAATATTGTGAAGTTGTACTTTTTATATTGATTTAAGGCTGATAAATCTGTCTATCACCTATCATATACATACAGCAAACACAAATGGAACTCCCTCAGATGGAGTGAAATGATAATCCATCAGCTATAAACCAGTCAAGCCTTCAGCAGCTTAACTGGGACTGGAGTTATTGGAATTAAATCTCACTGCTTGACAATATTGCCTGAAATTCTAAAGCACATCCCTTTACAACCTAATAGCAAATTCACTCAGGAGCAGACCCTTTCCCCTGCCACCCATGTTCCTTTATCCAAATCAAATACAAACCACTGGAAATCCCTGACAAGGACATGTTTGAGTTGTATATCTTGCTTATCTGACCTGAAACTCCTTATTGTTTGGGAATTACATGATTAACTTGTGGAGGTTTTTACACCAAAATTAAGCTGTAACAGCACAGTGAGTGACATAGCATGGCTAATAGCTGATAGTTCTTACTAACAGTAACTTTTAACTGAAAAGATTGGATCCATTGCAGTAATCCTGTGAGTGTGAAAAGAACTCCTCTTACGTGTTCATATAGGAAGGCATGGGCGAGGCAGACTTACTCTTTTCTTTACTGGCAAATATAACTGCTCTTCAGAGGGCTGCAGACGGCCCTTAGCTGAAATGTTTGACTGGAAACAGTCTCTCATTTTATTCATATTTGCTGCTGCAAGTTTTAAGTGATGGATAGAGGTGAGTTCTGGCAAGTTCCAAATGAAGTAAAATGTTCCCTTTCTGAACATCACTAACCCACATCTCCTGTGTGCTTTTCAATAGTGAACATGTGAATTTTGGAGTCATCCTTACCACTGGTTTACTGCTCTTCTGATATACATCATAATATTGAATATAACTAATATTAGCAATGAGATCTGTCTCTTACACGAGCCCATAGGGTGTGCCTCTTCTAATCTCTTTCTAGCAAGAGATGTTACCATTCTTAGATACGTTCAGTTTTTTTTAATTTTTCTTCTTATTCACAGTGGCAGAGACTCCTTTCGCCTTTGTGAAGGAGACCAGATGTCTTCATTTGACCTAGCAAAGCCTGTTATGGACGCTCATCACTCTTCTCATTTTTCTTAGTATTCAGTGCATTCATGCATTAGTTGAAGGAAACTAATGATTTAAAATAACGGCTTAACTTCCTTGCTGGAGTTCAATTAGACATTCAATATTTGTAGCTCTCCTAGGCAAGCCCTGTGCAGGGTTATAGACTCGCATGTTCAGAAAGCCTGCACTAGTATGCTGCCCCATTAGTAACCATCACCTCTGGTACAGCCTGTCACAGAAACCATGCTCTTTCAGGTGCAATTTTATTACAGACGCTTCCTGGGTTATGCAAACCCGCACGTACGGAAAAAGTTCCGTAAGTTGTTTTTTGTTTTTTGGCGTAATTGTCGGGTATACGTCCCCGGAACGCCTTGCGTAAGTTGGGGAGCATCTGTATTATTTATTTGTGTTACCCTACCACCCAGAAAGCCCAGTCATGAACCAGGGCGTCATTGTGCTAGGTAGTGTGCAAATAGAACAAAAACCCCTGCCCCAAAGAGTTTACAGTCTCAGTATGAGACAAGGTATGGATCCAGACAGACATGGAAACAATGAGACATTGTTGGGCAGCACAATAGGCATGGGTCTCAGCACACCAGCAGCCTAACTGTTGTCACGTTGTGGGGTTTTTGTAAGCACCATGGAAAAGGAGAGTTTGAAGGAGGATAATGAGGTGACTTTGTGGGTGTTTACAGTGAGTTCTTCCCAAGTGTGAGCCGCAGCATGGGAAAAAGCACAATGGCATTTGTTTCAAAATGTAACAAGTGGGCAATGGAGGCTGGCATGATGGACCAGTCAGAAGTGATACTTGAAATCTCAGTAGCAAATGAGACATGATAGGTAGGGTGGAGATAAATTGTGAAGGGCCAAGTGAAAGTAAGTAGTTTATTGCTGATGCTATATAGAAGGTGGAGCCAGTGGAGAGTTGCAAAGATAGTGGTGCAGTGGTCTAAGTGACGGGCTAGGAAAATGATCAAGTGCAGTTACCCTGCCCTCTAGCTCTCTTTCTGGGAGCCCAGTGTAATTATGGGAGAAGCAGTCAAACGCCCATAATTCCCTGGGGAAATTCCTGTAAGTCCCTACATGCAGAATTAATGCTTAGCTCTTGCTCAGGAAAGGTTGGTGCTGGAACTTCTGAAGAGCCGTCACAAGGCATCTGAGGTAGATACACCAAGGCAGTGGAGGGTGTTCCAGCTCTAGCTTTGGGGACCCAGCAGCCAAAGGAGCATATGCCGCAAAATTGTGCCCCAGTCCCTGGTTCTGGGCAATGTTTGAAGATGATATTCAACAAGGTAGGTGTATTTCTGGGTCTGGACCACAGTCTCAAATGGGCGGGGCGAAGTTGTTTTCAAGACCTGGGATGAGCAGCTGTGTCTGCAAAACTGTAGCATAATGGAGGTGGCTTTTCTGTACCACTGCAGCACCAGACCAGAGGGATGAGAGCTAGGTTCATAATGGAAGAAACGTGGTGATTGTCCAGTGGGCACTGTCATCATGGAGGTTTGCAGGGACCACTGATCAAGGAGATCAACATGTCAGAAGTCATGAAGGGATTTAAGCTATTGCATTTCACATACTGTGCAGGAACCATTGATGGGAAGCGACATTCCACTTTATTATTCGTGTACATTACCCCCTCAACTGAGATTGGACACTCATTGTGCTAGGCACTGCACAAATACATAGTAAGAGGAAGGTGCTGCTCCAAAGAGCTTATAATTTAAACAAAACAAAGTGAGGGACAAAGACAAAGGAAGTGAGGGAAAGTGACTTGCCCAAGTTCACAAGTCAGTGTCTGAGCAGGGTACGTATAGGCATAGTTTGACTTCTATATTTGGGAGGGAAGATCCAGTCAAGCCAACAGGGCTGCACACGAGGGGGCAAGTTCCAGGCCTGCCTAAGGCTTTGGGGGGGGGGAGGAATCCCCCCCCCCCCCCCCCCGCGAGGGTATGGAACCCAGGTCACCGGAGTCCCTGTCCAGTCATCTAACAGCTGGACTATGCTGCCTCCATGGAATAAATGTCTATGAATAAATCGGAAAGGGTTACTGCTCCGTGGTTAGTGGGACATCAGGTTCCTAGCTGCATAGATAGGATGGCGAGGCACAGTGGAGGACCACACAATGGTTAGCTGTGGTCAGAGCAAATCTAATGAGAGTTCATGTTTGCTATTGAGAACAATTTTGTATGTGGATGCAAGGTGTGTTATGGGTTTGCTGGGGGACCACATAGGCACTGCATACCTAATGTCTAGCGTAGGCAAGACCTTGTAGACTTTGAAGTTTAGACTAGTACATTTGGATTATAATATAATTAGGTGAGTTTTCAATGCACTGTTTGGATAAGTAGGGCCAAAGCTCTTTTGAAAAATAATTCAGGACAACAGCAGTAATTCAGAGCTGGATCCAACTTTCCTTTATTACAGTCTTTCTCCAAATGTCATTTTTTTTTACAAGAGTATTTGCACTTCAATCACTGGTAGCACTAAAATTGCTAATTTTAGTGCCATAGTTTCACATTAACAACACTTAATTATATTTTTAACAGAATAATAGCTTAAGTGAGATGGTTACACACTGGCTTCTTGTAGCCCAGATGGTGGTTAATCCATTAAAATGCATTAATATTTGCTAATGACAAAACAAGGGAATTATAACATTGCATTGCCGCCTGTTTTTAGATAATTGCACATCAGTTAATCATTTATGCCAAATGGAAGTGAAAAGATGGAGCCATTAGGGAGAAGCAGGGTGCAGAGCGCAAGATGGAGTGATAATAAAAACAGGATTGTCAAAAAAAGCAAATATTTGAAAAATGAAGCTAGTAATGCACTATGTTAAATATTTTAAAAGCTGACGATGGAAAAATCATTATGAAAAAAGACATTACTAAAGAGAAAGTTGTTAGAAAAATTAGATACAAGTTGCCTCTGATCATAATAAGGTAAATATTAGAATCATGTAATTTACATTAGGTACATTTTACTATATCTTTGTTTTGGCTGTACTTAAAAGAAAAACTGATTTTATTGTTAGCCAAGTACGACCTGAAAAACGTTGCTCTGATTCAGATGTTTGAATTCTGCATCACAGGACAGACATATAAAAGTTATTATTTTTGTAGTTCAATCTCAAGGTGAGAAAAATTCAGCAAGGAAATTTTAATTGCACACTTGGGATTAACTGCTCAGAAAATATCCCATAGAGATTTTGTTCCCTAGAGATTATAATGGTTTAAATACTCATCCACAATTAAAGATTTATTCTAACAAGTAAATAATTACTTAAGTGTAAAAAAATTGTTAAAACTATTATTTCAGTTCTCTTTGACTTTGCTCCTATTGGACCTGAAATAATAGTAATGTTGTATAAAGTTTGGTGATGAGCTAAATTTAAGACCATTTACAATTTCATGTTATGTCTGTGCATCCCTGATGCTGATCTCACTAAACAGTGCTTTTCAGAGTTAACAACTTCACCATGACATTGTGTTTCTTTGATGGTTAATAATTATATTATACAAGATCAAATTCCTTATACAAGTCTGTCTGTCTGTCTTTGTAAGTGCTATTTACAGAATGCTAGTCATCATAATATATAGGCACCAATGCAGATATTCTGTGACAGTTGAGTGTGGTAAGGCTATTCTAACACCTGATAATTAAATAAACACATGTATTATAGTATATGGAAAGCTTTGGGTGCATGCAGCACTCCACGGGTCAAATATGACATATGAAGAATCCTCCCCTGTTCCTGCAAAAATGTATACACTCCCCTTCTCCTTTTCCTAATTCAAAAAATGTTGCATCCAACACAGGGGAATTCTATATTAGACCTCATCCTGACAGATAAAGAGGAACTGATCACAAAACTAAAAATTAATGGTACAAGCTGATCACATTTTTAATGTGCAATAAAGTCCAGACTAAAGTTCAGACCATATATATATATGTGTGTGGATGGATGGATAGATAGATCACCTGGGAGGAAGAATTTAATCAGAAAAATGTGAGTGATAATTGGGAATTGTTTAAGAACACTTTACTAGAGACCCAAAAAGCCATAACCTCAGAATCAATGAAAGAGACCACATTGGTTCAAAAAATCAACCTGGTTTAGAGGGGAAGTGAAGGCAGCTATAAAAATATATATATAACAAATTGAAGAAAGGTAAAGTTGATAGTAATGAATATAAATCAGAAGCTAGGAATTGTAGAAAATTGATAAAGGAAGCAAAGGAACACAGGGCAACATCTATAGCCAACTGAATTAATAACAAAAAGAAGGAATTTTTAGGTATACTAGAAGAAACAGAATCTTAGCAAAGGTACTAGTCCTTTACTACATGGAAATGGTAAAATTATCAATAATAATGCAGAAAACAGAGAAGCGATCAATAAATGTCTGTTCTATATTTGGGGGAAAAACAAATGGCTTAGTCATATTGTATGGTATCACTCTTTCCATTCCACTAGTATCTCTGGAGGATGTTAAACAGAAACTGCTAAAGTTAGACATTTTTAAAATCAGCTGGTTCAGATAACTTGCACTCAAGAGTTTTAAAAGAGCTGACTGAGGAGCTTGCTGGACCATTAATGTTAATTTTCAATAAGTCTTGGAACACAGGGGACTGGAAGAATGCTAATGATGTGCCAATATTTAAAAAGCATAAATGGGCCTGTCAGTCTGATATCATTAACAGGCAAGATAATGGAGTGGCTGATATGAGACTTGATTAAAAAGAATTATAGTAGGCTATTATAATTAATGCTAATCAACATGTGATTATGGAAAATACATTCTGTTGAACAAACTTGATATCTTTTTTTACAAGAGTTCAAGTTTGGTTGATAAAGGTAATAGTGTTATAATATACTTAGACTTTTGTAAGGCATTTGACATGGTACCTCATGACATTTTGATTTAAAAATTAGAATACAAAATTAACATGGCACACATTAAATTGATTGAAAACTGGTTAACTGATAGGGCTCAAAATGTACTTGAAAACAGGAACATTTAATGTGGATAAATGTAAAGTAATGCACATTGGAAAAAGTAACCCCAACTATATATACAATATGATGGGGGCTAATTTAGCTACAACGAGTCAGGAAAAAGATTTTGGAGTCATCGTGGATAGTTCTCTGAAGATGTCCACGCAGTGTGCAGAGGCGGTCAAAA
Source organism: Emys orbicularis (assembly GCF_028017835.1). Lineage (NCBI taxonomy): Eukaryota > Metazoa > Chordata > Testudines > Emydidae > Emys > Emys orbicularis. The sequence continues at coordinate 59,379 of NC_088703.1, read as the reverse complement.
AAGCAAACAGGATGTTAGGAATCATTAAAAAGGGAATAGAGAATAAGACTGAGAATATGTTATTGCCCTTATATAAATCGATGGTACACCCACTTCTCGAATACTGCGTACAGATGTGGTCTCCTCATCTCAAAAAAGATATACTGGCACTAGAAAAGGTTCAGAAAAGGGCAACTAAAATGATTAGGGGTTTGGAACGGGTCCCATATGAGGAGAGATTAAAGAGGCTAGGACTCTTCAGGTTGGAAAAGAGGACACTAAGGGGGGATATGATAGAGGTATATAAAATCATGAGTGATGTGGAGAAAGTGGATAAGGAAAAGTTATTTACTTATTCCCATAATACAAGAACTAGGGGTCACCAAATGAAATTAATAGGCAGCAGGTTTAAAACAAATAAAAGGAAGTTCTTCTTCACGCAGCGCACAGTCAACTTGTGGAACTCCTTACCTGAGGAGGTTGTGAAGGCTAGGACTATAACAGCGTTTAAAAGAGAACTGGATAAATTCATGGCGGTTAAGTCCATTAATGGCTATTAGCCAGAATGGGTAAGGAATGGTGTCCCTAGCCTCTGTTTGTCAGAGGATGGAGATGGATGGCAGGAGAAAGATTACTTGATCATTTCCTGTTCGGTCCACTCCCTCTGGGGCACCTGGCATTGGCCACTGTCGGTAGACCGGATACTGGGCTAGATGGACCTTTGGTCTGACCCGGTACGGCCGTTCTTATGTTATGTAACTCGCTGTTGAACAGGTGTGTTTCTAGTGGGGTCCCACAGGGATCAGTTCTTGGCCCTACACTGTTTAACATTTTTTTAATGACCTGGAAGAACACATAAAATGATCACTAATAAAGTTTGCAGATGACACAAAAATTGTGGGAGTGGTAAATAATGAGGAGGACAGGTCACTGATACAGAGGGACCTGGATTGCTTAGTAAGCTGGGAACAAGCAAACAATATGCGTTTTAATACTACTAAATGTAAATGTATACATCTAGAAACAAAGAATGCTGGCCATACTTACAGGGTGGGGAACTCTATCCTGGGAAGCAGTGAATCTGAAAAAGATTTGGGGGTCATGCTGGATAATCAATGTGCACATGAGCTCCCAGTGCAACACTATGGCCAAAAGGGCTAATGTGATCCTTAAATGCGTAGGGCACACAGCCACTGATTGCAAATGGAATGCATTTTACCCTTCTGTTGCAGACATATATGTTCCTGGAAGTTTAAGATATCACAGGGAAACAGGCATAAAGACGTATGGAAACGCCATTATATTTTTATACATCTCACCTAATATGACATGGAAAGAAAGGTTCTGAAACCAGCTGAAACTCCTCATCCCACTGATAGAGGTTTATCATTCTTCAGGGATCAGAGGTTGAAGCAGACCATTCTTACTGCACTGGAGAGATGGAATTTGGTGCCACTTTTCTCAACATTCCTGCCCTAGAGGTCAGTTTGGGACCGTAAGACTATACATACAGATATGGGTGTATAGCCTCAGCTGGTGTAAATTGTCAAAGTCTTGGAAATTATCCCATGTGCAGCTGCTGACTCATGTGAGACTGCCCTAGCATGAGTTCTGATCTCATTAGTTAAGAGAGTTAAGTCAGCAGGTTGTGCTCCTGCCTCTGACTCAGGACTGAACCAATGACTCTGTATAGTGTTTGGGGATGCAGCGATATCGAAGATGCCATCTTTCATCAATTTCTGACATTAAACTGACATAATTAGGACCCTTTCAAATTCATGGTCTATTTTGGTCAATTTCATGGTCATGGGATTTTTAAAATCATAAATTTCGTGATTTCAGCTATTTAAATATGAAATGTCACAGTGTTGTAATTGACCCAAAAAGAAGTTCTGGGGGTGGGTGGGGGGTGTTGCAAGGTTATTGTAAGGGTTGTGATACTGCTACTCTTACTTTTGTACTGTTGCTTGCGGCGGCGCTGCCTTCAGAGCTGAGCACCTGGAGAACGGCAGCTGTTGGCCGGGAGCCCAGCTCTGAAGGCAGAGCCGCCACCAACAGCAGCACAGAAGTAAGGATGGCATGGTATGGTATTGCCACCCTTACTTCTGTGCTGCTGCCTGCAGAGCTGGGCCCACAGTCAGCAGCCACCACTGTCCAGCCGCCCAGCTCTGAAGTCAGCAGCACAGAAGTAAGAGTGGCAATACCATGATCCCCCTAAAATAACCTACTCCTATCCCCCCCCCCCCGCAACTCCCTTTTGGGTCAGGACCCTCAATTTGGGAAACGTTGGTCTTCCCCGTGAAATCTGTATAGTATAGGGTAAAAGCAAACAAAAAAATGAGATTTCACAGTGGGAGCCAGATTTCATGGTCCGTGATGCGATTTTCATGGCCATGAATTTGGTAGGGCCCTAGACATAACCCATTATGGTTATTAAAGAGCCTGTGTCTTTTTTTTTATTTATTACATAGGAGTGTGAATGCAGGGAATTAGTCAAATTTCAGGTCAGGTGGTGCCATTCTGCTCCCTTAATTTCCATTGAATTCCATTTCCATACAAGTTTGTTCCATATCCTAAAGTATTGTGTAGCATTGTTGTGTGTAGTTTAACAGTTGCCCCACTTCATTCTAAATGTGGCTGAATGTCAGTAGTGGAGAAGCAATCTATTTATCTGTAGCTTGTAAAGTACTTTGGGTTTCTTTGGGATGATGGGTATTATAAGAGGCTAAAAGCAGGACCGGCTCCAGGGTTTTGGCCGCCCCAAGCAGCCAAAACCAAAAAAAAAAAAAAAAAAAAAAAAAGCCGCGATCGCGATCTGCGGCGGCAATTCGGCGGGAGGTCCTTCACTCCCAGGCTGAGTGAGGGACCGTCCGCCGAATTGCCGCCGAATACCTGGAACTGCTGCCCCTGTCCGGAACTGCCGCCCCAAGCACCTGCTTGAGAAGCTGGTGCCTGGAGCCGGCCCTGGCTAAAAGTGCTATATAAGAGCTAAATATTGTTGCTGTTGCTGTCACATGGAGAGTGTACAGCAGTCTCTCTTCATAAATGTGATTATAACCCAGAAGGATGGATTTCATGAAGACAGATATTTAAGAGCTACTGTAATTAGATAGGTTTCAGAGTAGCAGCCGTGTTAGTCTGTATCAGCAAAAAGAACAGGAGTAAATTTGTTAGTCTCTAAGGTGCCACAAGTACCCCTGTTCTTTTTCTAATTAGATACAGGTTAACTAGGTGACAGCTGAAGGGGTGGGAGGAGATGAGGGGATCAGAGCTGTCTACAATAGTGTAACCACCAGGAAGGGAGAATTATTAATGAGATGACTGGGGTGAAAATGATAAAGGAAAATGGAGGCTGAATGTCAGGAAAAACTTCCTGAGTTAGGTTTGTGAGGATGTGGAATATTCTCCCAAAGCAAGTAGTGGAAACCCTGTTGTTTGTGAAATTAAAAACAAAACTGGGCAAAACACTGGAGAATACATGTTCTCAGCAAATCCACGGTGAGTTGCAGTTTTATTTGCAATATGACTTTTGCAAATTTTAAAATGTAGTTAATCCCAAATCTTTTTTATTGAATAATGTATAATGTACACATGGAGAGTGTACAGCAGTCTCTCTTCATAAATGTGATTATAACCCAGAAGGATGGATTTCATGAAGATAGATATTTAAGAGCTACTGTAATTAGATAGTTTTTTTATTGAATAATGTAACTACTATATGTTCAGTATCAAAGGGGTAGCCGTGTTAGTCTGGATCTGTAAAAGCAGCAGAGTCCTGTGGCACCTTATAGACTAACAGACGTATAGGAGCATGAGCTTTCGTGGGTGAATACCCACTTCTTCGGATGCATGTCATGCATCCGAAGAAGTGGGTATTCACCCACGAAAGCTCATGCTCCTATACGTCTGTTAGTCTATAAGGTGCCACAGGACTCTTTGCTACTATATGTTCCTCTTTAGTGATTTTTATGTCTGTTATCCTGAACTAATTGAAACATAATGGATACTTAGACTAACGTGCTGGATCTCAGATGCCATGTATATCAGGGGATATGTATTTTTGAAAGTATAAATATATTTTAAAAGAAAATAATTTAGTTTTGCTCCTCACAGTTATAATTTTCCTGAAATCACAACAATTTAAACAAGCAAATGTGTTTTTATATACATCGCTACCTCGATATAACGCGACCCGATATAACACGAATTCGGATATAACGGGGTAAAGCAGTGCTCCGGGGGCACGGGGTTGCGGACTCCAGTGGATCAAAGCAAGTTCAGTATAACACGGTTTCACCTATAACGCGGTAAGATTTTTTGGCTCCCGAGGACAGTGTTATATCAAGGTAGAGGTGTATATATAATATAATGTGATATATTAATAGCACATTACTACATTTTTTCTGGAAAGAAGTTTTCTGGAATTCTGTCCTTTTCAGATATACCTTTAAACATGATTTTAAATAGAATATTACAACTTTTCACTTTTCCCCATTTGACAATGTACTATAGAGACTTAGTAATTTAATTTGAATAAAATATATTTTCTTAACGCTGAATTAGTATTTTAATTACATTATCAATTAAAATTTACATTATTTTTATTTTATTGTAATTCATTATGAGTATTATTATCATCATTGTACTAGTTATTATTATTTTAAAACTTATTTTATCTTTTCCCATTACTACCAGTGCTCCAGATATGGAACTAACTCCTGATCAGCTAGGATAATTAATTACTTCTTGGAGCAGCTAGTCCTGGAATCCACAAGGGGCTGGGCAAATCTTGACTTAGTCCTAAGTGGACACAGGATTTGGTCCAAGAGGTGTATATAGATGAACCATTCAGTAATAGTGATCATAATGTAATTCAATTTAACATTCTTGTAGGCAGGAAAATACCAAAGAAACTCATCACAGTAGCCTTTAGTTTCAAAAAGGGGAAGTACACAAAAATGAGCAAACTAATTAAATGGAAATTAAAAGGAACAGTCACAAGGGTAAAATGTCTGGAAATTCATGGAAACTATTTTAAATGCCCATAACAGTGTCTCAAACTAAATGTATACTACAAATAATATTTTTTTAAAAACCCAGCAGGAGGCCCGAAAACATGCCAATAATGCTAAAAAGCAGAATAAAAAAGGGAGTTGTAGTAGGAAGAGAGCCTGATACATAAGCCCTTGTATCAGAGGCCTGGTATGAGGCAGGATCTGCTCACAGAATTTGGCAAGAACAGGGCTGATATTGCAGAAACATTCCTAAGAAGTGCTGTCACAGAGTGCTCATGCAAACACATCCCGATATCAACTGATACCAGAACATCCCAATATCAAGGATGGTACAAAAACATTCCCCAAGAACAACAGGAACACACTGACGCCTCCTAAAAGATAAGGTCAGGATGACAGTATATAATAGAGATGTTTTGATCAAACCAACATGTACAAAATAATGGGTAATAACTAGCGACATCAGGGGGCAGTACTAACTTGTTTGTATTGGGGTATAAAGATGTATCTCGGAGTATCTTTGTGTAGCGGAAAGTCCCGCGGTTCACTGAGCTGGTCCATTGTTATGGGCATACATGTATTAGTGGTCCAGTAGAGTCTGCAGGATACTAGTATCATACTTCGTCGACAATAAACCTGGCTAGGTGCCTTCGTTCCTTAACAGATCTTATGGTCATTGGGTGGTTCACTCGAGGTCTGCCGTGCCAACTGTCTGTGCAGGGCTGGGGTGGCACACAGAGGGAACACACACACACACAGCCAAACATCTATCAACATCTAACCACAGTAGTTAGAGGCAAAAAGGCATCCTTAAGAATTGGAAGTAAAATCCTACTGAGGAAAATAGAAGGGAACATAAACTCTGGCAAGTCAAGTGTAAAAGTATAATTAGGCAGGCCAAAAAAGAATTTGAAGAGCAACTAGCAAAAGACACAAAAACTAACAGCAAAAGAAATTTTTAGGACATCAGAAGCAGGAAGCCTGCCAAACAATCACTGTGGCCATTGGATGATATAGGTGCTAGTGGGGCGCTCAAAGAAAAGCCTGGCAAACAGGCGCTCCATTGCAGAGAAGCTAAATTAATTCTTTTCATCAGTCTTCACTGCTGAGGATATGAGAGAGAGTCACACACCTAAGCCATTTTTTTTTTAGGTGACAGTTCTGAGGAACTGTCCCAAACTGAGGTGTCAGTAGAGGAGGTTTTGGAACAAACTGATAAATTAAACAATAAGAAGTCACCAGGACCAGATGGTATTCACCCAAGAGTCTGAAGTAACTCAAATATGAAATTCCAGGCCTACTAACTATGGCACGTAACCAGTAGCTTAAATCAGTCTCTATACCAGGCCAATAAACCTAACTTCAGTACCAGGGAAATTGGTTGAAACTATAGTGAAGAACAGAATTATCAGACACATAGTTAAACATGATATGATGGGGAGTGTCAACACGGCTTTTGTAAAGGGAAATCATTTCTCACCAAACTATTAAGAGTTCTTTGAGAGTGTCAAGAAGCATGTGGACAAGGGTGATACAGTTGATATAGTGTACTTTGACTTTCAGAAAGTCCTTAACAAAGTCCCACACCAAAGGCTCTTAAATAAAATAAGCAGTCATGGGAAAAGAGGGAAGGACTTCTCATGGATCAGGAACTGGATAAAATATAGGAAGCAAATGGAAGGAATAAATAGCCAGTTTTCACAATGGGAAGAAGTAAATATTGGAGCCAGTGCTATTGAACATATTTATAAATGATCTGGAAGAGGGGGTAAACAGTGAGTTGGCAAAGTTTGCAGACAATACAAAATTATGCAGTATATTTAAGTCCAAGACTGACTGCAAAGAGATACAAAGGGATCTCACTAAACTGGGTGACTGGGCAACAAAATGGCAGATGAAATTCAATGTTGATAAGTGCAAAGTAATGCACATTGGAAAACATAATCCCAACTATATATACAACATGATGGAGTCTAAATTAGCTGTTACACTCAAGAAAGAAATCTTAGAGTCATCATGGATAGTTCTCTGAAAACATCCACTCAATATGCAGCAGCAGTCAAAAAAGCTAACAGAATGTTAGCAACCATTAGGAGAGAGAGAGAGGTAATAAGGCAGAAAATATCATAATGCCACTGTATAATTCCATGGTACTCCCACACCTTGAATACTGCATGCAGTTCGGGAAAAGATACAAGGAAGGGCACAAAAATGATTAGGGGATGGAACAGCTTCCATATGAGGAGAGATTTTCTTAGAAAAGAGATGACTAAGGGGGAATGATAGAGAACTATAAAATCATGAATGGTGTAGAGAAAGTGAATAGGAAAATGTTATTTACCCCTTCACATATCACAAGAACGAGGGGTCACCTGATGAAATTAATAAGTAAGCAGTTTTAAAACAAACATAAGGAAGTACTTCTTCACACAACACACAATCAACCGGTGGAACTCATTGCCAAGGGATGTTGTGAAGGCCAGTGTGGCCATTCTTATGTTCTTAACCTTCTTAACAAAGCCTGTCATTTTCCCAGGCATTTAGGAAAGAAATGGAGTGAAGGTTTGAGGAGTCTTATTTTTATTATGCTTGCTGTGAGTGGTTACTGATGGATTTTTATTTATGACAGTGGATGTGCAGCCCATTGTACGTAATTTGTCCTTTACGGTTATTGTACATTCTGGTATTGTGGACACTCATAGGCTGCAGTCAGAATCAGGTCCTCATTGTGCTAAGTGCTGTATCACTCACAGACATGGCCCCAGCTAGGAAGAACATAAAATCTAATTTAATATGAAAAAAAATGTTAATTTGGTCTGCTCATAAAACATCTCCTAAACAAAGTGTGTGGAGAGAAAGAGAACTTTTACCTCTGGATGCTTCAGGTCCCTGTAAATGAATAGATCCTATTTAATCCCCAGCATTCAATTTTTCCCCCCCTAGTATTTACCTCACTTGCTACCACCATTGTGCAACATTTCCTTCTAACTTGTAAGGCAGGACAAGTCACCTCCAAAGCCATCATTAATGCTTGTCCGTGAAGAGCTAGATCCTGGAGGAGTGGTAATTGATTCTCAAGATCAGTGCTTCAGTTCCCACAAATAGCAGACCTCTCGTACAGTCTTATCACACCTCTGTTAACCTCAGAGAGCAATGTACTTTTGCTTTACAATCAGGCCTGTGAGTTCTTATGATAAGATAACCAGATCAAGTGAGCTAAGAATTTTAATGGCTTAGCTCAGCAGATTCCCAGGCTAACATTATCAATTAAGTCATTTCAGTAATGCCTAGAATTGCATGTCTGATTTATTCAGAAGCCATAATTATAACAAATGTTTAGATGTAAATGGTCTTTCAAAGTTTTTGTTATTAAAATGGCTTTATCTGGATTTCTTGTTTTCTCCTTTAGGTTTGCTATCTTTCTTACAATGGAAAGGCTGGTTATCTATCTATTGGTTATTAGCACTGCTGTGAAGGCTATGATGTGTCCAAAACGGTGTATGTGTCAAAACCTATCTCCATCCTTCACCATCCTCTGTACGAAGACTGGGCTTCTCTTTGTGCCCCCCAGCATTGACAGGAGAACAGCAGAACTAAGATTAATGGATAACTTCATCACCACACTTAGAAGAAAGGATTTTGCAAACATGACAAACCTTATTCACTTGACACTATCAAGAAATACAATAAGTCAAATCATGCCTTATGCATTTTTTGATCTTAAAGGCCTTCATGCATTACATTTGGATAGTAACAGACTAACTTGTATCAATGAGGATCATTTCAAAGGTTTAATTAATCTTCGCCACTTAATACTCAGTAACAATCAATTGAACTATATTTCTCCTGGATCTTTAGATGACTTTATTGAAACACTTGAGGACCTGGATCTATCCTATAATAATCTTGTTAATATTCCTTGGGATACAATTGGAAAGCTTTCTAATGTCAATACAATCAGTTTGGATCACAACCTCATTGAGTTTGTTCCAGAAGGAATCTTCTCAAACCTTCACAAACTTGCTCGATTGGACATGACATCCAACAAATTGAAAAAAATTCCCCCTGATCCCCTGTTCTCCAGGATCCCTGTGTATGCTAAATCTAAAGGGTCTCCATTATCCTCTCTGGTGCTTAGCTTTGGAGGGAATCCTCTACACTGCAACTGTGAATTAGTGTGGCTGAGACGCCTTACCAGAGAAGATGATCTAGAAACATGTGCCTCACCACCAGAATTGATGGCCAAGTACTTTTGGTCCATTAAAGAGCAGGAGTTTGTCTGTGAACCTCCAATGATAACACATCGAACGCCAAAACTGGTGGTTATGGAGGGCCAGAGTGTCTCTTTGAAGTGCAAAGCGGTCGGTGACCCGGATCCCTATGTTCGCTGGATCTCCCCCGAAGGGAAGTTGGTCTCCAATACGTCTAGGACAATTTCCTATGAGAATGGAACTTTGGATATTTTGACTCCTTCTTTGACAGAAAAAGGTACATTTACGTGTATAGCATCGAATGCTGCAGGAGAGTCTACAGCTTCTGTTGAACTTGTTGTTAATCCTTATCCTCATCTTGCTAACAGTACCAACTGTGATAAGGATGCTGAGTCTGGGCCTTCAGACATTCTTATATCTGCTAAGTCAAGTTTCCCTAATGAAACTAAAGCTCAGCAAGAGAAGAAGGTTGTGGTTGCTGAGCTGACCTCATCCTCTGCTCTCATACAGTGGCCTTCCCAGCATCATATCCCTGGAATACGAATGTACCAGATTCAGTATAACAGCTCTTCTGATGATATACTAGTTTACAGGTAATCCTATTCACATAGCAATTCAATTGTCATTGTGAACTAACAAATAGGAATAAGAGAAAATGGTTGTATATTTAAAATTCCCTGATGTAATGCCAGGTATGTTGCAGGCATTAACTGTGTAATGAAGGGAGCAATGGGGAAATGCTTTTCATAGCCTGTTTTCCATTTGTTGTCTCCCGTTACTGAAGAATTATAATAAATCTTACTAATAATACATTACCTTCTATGATGCCTCCCATCCAAGGATCTCCAAACACTTCATAGACAGGAATTAAGCTTTACAGTCCAACAACCTGTATGAGGTTGGTGAGTATTCTCCACATTTTCTAAATGATATATAGAGAGAGAAGTGAAGTGGCTTGCCCAAGTTCTCACAACAAGACTGTGGCAGAGTAAGGAAATACAACCCAGATCTTCCAACTCCTGGGCATGGCCATGGAGTAATTTCATGAGCTTTAGGAGAGTTACTTGCATCAAAATGGCTTCCGAGGTTTAGAAACAGTTTCATTAACTAGTTAATGCAGTGACTTTGAATCACAGGAATGGAGACTTTTTGCATATGGATAACATTGAATCCATCTGTATTTTTAAGCAAAAGATCAGTGAAATATTACTTACATTTTAGGCTAACTAAACATGTATCTGATTCATCTAAAAATACAAGGAAAGAGAAAATATTCAGAATACTAATTGTAGGAACTTGCTTTATGTATCTGTATTATATATACTATAAATGTACTCATGAAGATATATATTTCTAATTCTTTGTCTCATACACATTATGGCACATGCCCCTAATCAGTTTCCAACATCGCATATTTAATTTATACTACTATTTTGGGGATGCACTGGGCTAAATTCAACAGTGTAAATTGCACATGTAGTTGAAATGGTAATATAGTTTATTTTGCACCGATTTGGCATTTAGAGACTCAGAAATACCCATTTGGAGGGGGGGGGGGGGGAGTTGTAAAACTTGCTTGGCTTAACTATTTGACCTCCATAGATTTTGATGGGCATCATGCAGATTGTGTGTTACTGCTCCCATTTGCAGTATGTGGTCTGTCATTCTGTTTATAGTCCTTTCTGCAAATAAACTGGGAAGATTATAGTTGAATCAGGAACTAGCATTTGAGCATATCAATCAGTATTTCATACTGTAGGTTCCAGAAGGATGACATTTCTAAAAATAATGGTCCTGATTCTCCTCTCTCACCAGTTTTCCCGTATTATAATGCCTTTGATTTCAATTGAGTTATTCCCAGTTTATACCAGTGTAATTGAGAGGAAAATCAGGCCCAGTAGATTTAAAATAGACTGGATAATGCTATAGAAAATATATTACAGGGAACAGAGCTACACTGAAAAGGGTATGGGATAGATGCTACAATGGGACTTTTTGTATCTCTGATTTCTGCTATTCTAAATATAGTCCCATCAGAAACCTAATGTTTTTTTTTAAATATAAATAACTGTTTTTATAAGTCCTTGAGGTAAGGTTTACAGGTGGAATTTTAGGACTTGCACTCCTAAATCACTTAGGTCTTCTAGCCCTATGAAGACAATAAACATTCTGCTGTTGTCATGTCCTGATGTAAAACGCAAATGTTTTTCTGCATCATTTGTCATGGCTCATGGGTAGAAAGGTGTAAACTCAAGCTAAGGTTCAATATTATTAATGCTTTTACTCAGCTCTGAGTAGATAATCCAGAGAGGAATGTTGCTGAAAACATTTCCTCAAATGTCTAGTTCTTGCAGGGACCACAGCATGCGAATATCTGTCAGCTTGTATTGCTTATTTATTCTCTTTGTGCCTTGATGAAAACCTACCACTGAGTTCTCGGAAAATCCAGTTTTTGAAAAATGGAGAGCAATGTACTCCATGCCGAGAAGTTTTAGTGCTTCGTTTCATGAGAAAAGTAGTGGCATGAAATATGAACCCCAAACCATGAAGTAAATTACAGATAATCAGAGTAAAAACTATAAGAAGTTGGTTAGCTTCAGTGGGGCACAGGGCAAATTTTGGCCTAAAGTTCATAAGAAAAGTGTGTTAATCCTAGACAAGATGCTGCAGGTAGGGGTTGTTTGGGCCGTTATTTATATCATACATTAGAATGATTAGGGAAAGGCCTATAAAAACTGACAGAGTGCAGATTAGCACTGCCACTGGATAGGCCTAAATCTCCAGTAAATAAGTATCTTTCTTTCACACTTCTTGGTTTAGTTAGTGATCTACTTTACGGTTAGTGCTAATTTTAAAAGTATGTCTGCTGTTGACTAGCTAACGGGGAGGTGATGATTCTGTATTAGCTCTTGAATCTGTGAAACACTAAACACTGTGAGCTGAATTCTTTGCAAAAAATTCCCTTTGGGATACAAGAGTCATTTTACACCCTTCTTCATCTCCTAGAATAATGGCAAGTTAGATACTGTGACATATTCCAAAACAATGGGGACAGTTTTAAATTATGCCTATTGAACTTTCTAAATCTTTATAAATATATAAATGACTCATACAATCTCTTTAATAAGACAATCTGAAAACAGCTAAATTAATTGGTGCTACTAGATGGCCTTGTTCCTAGACAAGAGTTCTTTGGAAGAATTTTTTTTAAAATGTCTTCGTACATTCCTTTCACATTTCACAGCCCAGATCTCTGTAAATTGAGAGTCTCAGTTTGGCAACAAAGCTATCATAGAAATGATGTTTCAAATCACAGAACAATGATTCCAAATACTAAAATATAATAATCTATAGTATAATAGGCTTCTTAAAGACTGAAATTCATATGTTGTTCAGCTCCCACAGTGAGTAACTAGCAAATATAGATTCTTAACGGAAGTGTTCTACTGAATTGACAGGGACTGGTAATTGTACTTTAATTCTGTATGGTGGTTATCTGAGAAATTGTTACATTGTTTGTGCCATGTCATAAATGTTTGTTAAGTTGCATGTATTAGTCGGTAGTGCAGAATAATGAGAACTAGCGATCTCCAAATACCATGCTAATCCTGTGTGTTCGTGGGCCAGTCACTTAACCATGGCATGATCCCAATCTGTGAAATAGAGATAATGCAACCGGTCTGTTTCACAGGAGGACGGTGAGGATAAATTAGTGATTGTGTGAAGGTGTGAAGATGTAGAGATCTGTATAGTTGCATATTCAGAGAGTGACTGTGGTTGGATCTTGTTGTAGAAATATTACAGAAAGCAAAAAGCTTCCTTCAGCCTCGGGCACAGGCAGTTATGGAAACCAGGCCCACTGTTGAGAACTCTGTATAATCAGCTTCTGCCAGACAGTTCTTGAACCACCATAAGCAACTACATGATGTATCAAACGTGTTTCTACTTTGTGAAGGTGAGCAAGGTCTAATAGCCAGCATATGCCTTGACCATGTGAATGGCAGTCACTATGGTAACTTAATTTTATACTGAATCATTTAAATAAGTCTTTCCCCTTCTCAGTCTGTTTCCTCCTACCTCCTCTTTCAGCTCCTTTATGTGCCTCTCACTCTTCCTTCTGGTCCTTTCTTTTGGTCTTTGTAGATACATGTTGACATTTGTAAATAAATTAATTCGCATCCACAATATGAATGCAAGAAAGGGAGAAGAATGATGAATTTCTGTGGGCACAGAATCATGGAAAACTAGAAGGCCCTGCAGATAGTTACAGCTCTCGCTCCCTTCTGCTTCTCCCCACACCCTGTTTTTCATCCAAGAGTTTATTATAACTCACCCATAAAAATGTACCGGACACTGGAATGTAGCACAGTCTCCATTGAGGAACACTACACTGTTATACACATTTTAAAAAATGTTTGGTCTTGTGTACATTACTGAAGAGACTTTTTGGAGGCTTGTCACTTATTTTGCATATCTCTGTCTATTGTATAGTAACACCTACTGCTACAGAATCATAACCCCTTCCATGTGAACTTAATAGCAACAGTGAAGTCCCTTCTTAGCTTCCTGGGGGCTTTAGGTCCTCTTTCTTTTCAGGGTTTAAAAAGTCTGATTGGGTTTCATTTTATTTTACCAGTGGTTGGTTGATTTGTTGGTTCCAGGATTTTATTTTGTATTTATTCCTTCTCCCCAGAAACATAGGGCAATAAATGGATGGTGAGGAAATGTAATAGAGGCCATTGCTTCTGATTTTGTTCTGAAAATAATGTCTGAATCTGTGACAGAATTGGGTCCAGAATCCCTATGTGGAAGAGGAGTACCTTGTCCCAATATTAAGCCACAGGAAGGAAAGCCTCCTGAGGCTTTTAGTTCATGGGAGAGCTCTGTGCTCTTTCCCGATGTTCAGGATCCCTAAGAAATGAATGCTTATGGCTGCATAGGACAGGAGACACTCCTCTCAAGAGATTCTTTGTATGCAGCATTGTTGTAGCCGTGTTGGTCCCAGGATATTACAGAAACAAGGTGGGTGAGGTAATATCTTGTAATGGACCAACTTCTGTTGGGCCTGGTCTACACTAACCCCCCAATTCGAACTAAGGTACGCAACTTCAGCTACGTGAATAACGTAGCTGAAGTTGACGTACCTTAGTTCGAACTTACCGCGGTCCAGACGCGGCAGGCAGGCTCCCCCGTCGACTCCGCGTACTCCTCGCGCCGAGCAGGATTACCGGAGTCGACGGCGAGCACTTCTGGGTTCGATTTATCGCGTCCAGACAAGACGCGATAAATCGAACCCAGAAGTTCGATTGCCTGCCGCAGAACCAGCGGGGTAAGTATAGACAAGCCCTTGGTGAGAGAGACAAGCTTTTGAGCTTACACAAAGCTCTTCTTCAGATCTGGGAAATGTACTCAGAGTGTCACAGCTGGATACAAGGTGGAACAGATTGTTTAGCATAACACATAGTTCACACACAGTTCAGGGGAGCATTCAAAGTGCTACTGTGATATCTGGGATTCCATGCTGAAGTTCCCAATGCTCCAACTCCCAGTAGTGTTCCTATATCTCTTTTTTCTCTCTTCTCCTGACTCTCTCCCTTCTCAGGCCACAACATTTTCCCCAATTCCACCCCATCCATTGACTATCTGAAATATTGCACCATGTTTGGTATAATTTGCATATAGAATCACACACATTTTGCATGACAGAGTTGCTGTGGTAATATAAAATTGTTAAATTCAATACTACTGGTATCATTTGGTACTGTACATTAATAGACATAATCTGATGTTTTCTATTTATAACTAGTCCATTATCAAGTCCTGCTTCTGTTTCTGGGCATGGTTCCTCATCTTGCTTTAATTCTGGAGTAGGAGGCATTGTTACTCCAGTGTGTTTAGGATTGGTTGTGGTAGTCTGCTAGTCCTTAATCACATTCAGAGGGAAGGTCAGTCACTTTCCTGGCATGGCAGCTGGACTCATGGATGGTAGCTCGATGATCTGCCGAAGTATCCTGCATGTGTTAGCTGCCACCTTATCACAAATTCCATGATCTAATTCATGCTATGCCTCCCGCAGTGATCAACAACTGAAAGAAAAAATAAATATTCTTGCTTATCTCTTTTTACATCAGTAGATTCACTTCTGTCCTTCTCTCTGTCTGTTTCAGCTGCATAGCATACAACCATTGATTCAACACCCGTTTCCCATCCTTTAACCGAACCAGGTATACTACTGATGGACTAGCCTTGTCCATGATACAGCAAAGATCCTCCCAACTGGCTTTTGGAAAGGACTTTTTATCTGAGACATACTGCACAAGTACCTGAACTCCCATTTCATACTCCTTGCCAGAAGTTTGGCCATCAAAATAACTTTTCATTTTTCTTTGGGCTTCCCCTAAATTAAGTAGCTCACATTTTATTTTTATATTTCAGCTTTGAATACTTTTTTCACAGGTGAGATTTTTTATTTGTTTGTTTTGGCCTGGGCTCTGTTAACTGCTGTATTTTAGCATCTTCTCTTTTACTGCTGCTTGGATTTCTTTATTCTTTTCTGAGTCTCAGCCAACTTAGATACCTCTGCTGCTACATTTAAACTTTTTCTTCCGAAAAGCAGTATTAGTTGCTGTTGTTCATTTTTTCTTCTTCGGCTTACTAGCTATCCCCTCCCTCCCTTTTTTTTTTTAAATCATCAACATTCTCTTTAACACTTACACTTTTTAACACTTGCACCACCCCAAGCGCCACAGTGATTTTAGAGTCTGTGCAAAACTCCTTTTAGCTTCACATTCCTTTTCCCTAAATCACTCAGCTTCAGTTTTGCATTGTGAAATAGGACATTTTGCCCATAGTGACAAGCCAATGTATTCTGCAGCTTTAAGATTATCTCTGTGCTTTTTATACTCACTTCCCCCCCAGCATAAAAACACCCTGAACCAGCCAATTCCAGTTAAAGAAGAGTGAGTAGCCCCAACCAAAGATGGACACTAAGCCATAAGTAGGCAGGTGGCTGGAGCCAGCAATTGAAGAAACCATATTTTGCTATTGATGTTCAGTATTCGATCAGTTCTATTTTTTTTCTTCACTTATTTTTCTGAAATTGATTCTGTCTGGTTCTGAAAGTTCAGAATATACATCCCCATAACACTTTCCCCATTGGTGCATATTTCTGACAAATGAAAAGGAAAATGTGAGTTTCATTTTTTGCTCTATCACTAACTGTGTTGCCTCAGGCCAGTCACTTAACTTGTCTGTCTGTTTCCCCTTCTTTAAAATGAAGATTAGTAACCCTGACCTACCCCCTAGACAATGGTGAGGGTTATTTAGTTAAGTCAGATTACTGACAAAGGAAGACAGCGTATCAAAATTAAATATTTGCTGTCACAATAAACAAGAGCAAACCCTTATTAAAAGAAATCAGTGAATACGGTGCAGATAGTAATCTGTCAAGAACATCAACGTTTCACAGAAATGAATATCTTTAAGTGCAGCTAATACAAAGAGCCAGTGAACTCATATGGGGGGCAGCTTCATACAGGTCCGCATACTGTAGTTTTTATTCTGCAAAACTCCAAGACACAAACTTGGTGGGGTGGCGGGGGAAGAAGGTTACTCTTGGAGCAGTTTGTTGTATAGTCTTAATTGTGCTTATATTGCAGATGATATTGTGAGGATATTATCATAGCTGTGTCTGCTGAGTGCACCTTCTATATGTCAATGGTATCCTTTCAATTTAACCTGCATTCTCTCAGCAGTTCTAGCCCTGGTCGTAGGGATGTTTTGGGGCATAAGAGAAATGAAAAACCATGGATAGACCTTGCCTTGCCATATTAAAATAGGAGTTTTAACGTATAATTTCAAATTTTAGAGGATGGTGCTCATTGAAGGAGAGAGACCAGATTTAGAGACTGTTCAGGGGCCAT
Source organism: Emys orbicularis (assembly GCF_028017835.1). Classification (NCBI taxonomy): domain Eukaryota; kingdom Metazoa; phylum Chordata; order Testudines; family Emydidae; genus Emys; species Emys orbicularis. Next base: position 42,252 of record NC_088703.1, on the reverse strand, counting down.
ATATTTTATTTAAAATAAATTCTCTTGAGAATTTTAATGCAAATATAACCAATTTTAATCTCCTTTGTTTATTGTGTCTTACGGTTACTTTGTGTGTGTGTGTGTGTGTGTATGTATATATATATATATATATATATCATGTGCTATACCTCCATACTAGGAGTTTCCAACCCTGTGAAATTGTCATATTCCCTGTGTCAGCCCACCATCATCATGAGATTGCACCAGTTTTAGGAAATTAAAACTCTGTTTCTATCTGGATAGTTTTCCAATTAATCTTTCATAACAGAATTTATTTCCTGCAAGAAGGAATAAACTATTGTATATTTAAATGTTCATTGAGGGTGAAGTTCACCTGTGTGCAAGGGGCCAGCTCATTTAAATCCCTCTTGTGCATAATCTTTGTGCTGGCCCTCTGCAGAGGGCTAAATTTCATGCTTATTACGTATTCGAATCTATCTGGACTAATTCCTCATGTTTAATGGAATTGATTTCATTTAGGTTCTTTTTCAAAGACAACATTTTGTCCAGATTAAGTAAAAAGTGCATAGATGGGTTTTCAAAACGCATTCTTAATCAATCTCCTTGGGGCGGCATAAAACATAGTGTGCTAAAGTGACTTTCCTATGCTGTGCGATGGACATGTAGTGGCTCCCTGACATTACACTACTGCACTAGCTTCTCTATTTCATATAATTTTAATGATGCTCATTGAAAATAATTAGGGGCTGAAAGCAAACGATGAGAATGCGTCCAAAAATATGCAACTCTTCTGACAGTGATGTTGGCAGCAATCAAGGGCCTGATCCTACTCAGGGCCAGCTCTAGACACCAGCAAAACAAGCAGGTGCTTGGGACGGCATATTTGCAGGGGGTGGCATTCGGGCCATCCTTTTTTTTTTTTTTACTCACTTCCTCCCCTCTCACAACCCTGCAGAAGCGGAGCCACGGAGCTGCTGAGGATCCAGCATGGGAGCTGAGAACCCACAGGACCCTGGGAGCTGTAGTTCCTTGCCTACCTCCCTGCCTAAAAAGCCAGCCCTGGAGCAGGGAAAGAACTACATTTCCCAGCAATCCCTTGGCAGCTATCAACAGGAAAGGGAGGGGTAGGGAGTGAGGTAGCTGAGCCATGCTGCAGCTTGCTTTGAGTCGAAAGGGGTGGCACTGTGAATGGGGAACAAGTGTGCCCAAGGAGTAGGCAGCTTTGCCCCAAATATCACCCTCAGAAGACTTCCCCAGACTGGATTAGGGATACTGGTGTGACCTCACCTTGCAGCCCCCAAAGAAGGAATTGGGTGGACTAAATGGACAGTGCCCCTCTCTTTCTGAAGCCTAGCAAGGGAGGTACATGGATCCCACTAGAATTTAAAATGAAAAGTAAGGGAGGGGAGGCTCTGGACCTGGGTAGCTTTAGATACAGTACCAGGCACTTAGGAGGATTTCCACTTCTGAGCCATGGAAGCAGAAATTGACTTTTCCTTTCCAGATATAGCTAATATTCAGAAAGGGAATCTAGCACCTGCCTTCCAGATTTGAACACCCTCAAAATTCAGGAGTGCTCAAGCTCAGTTTGGGCAGCTGTTACTTCATTTCTCCCAAATCAAATATACTGATCCACTGTAACTTGCTGTAGAAAAAGTAGGATAAAATTGAGCAAGAAATGCTTCCCAGTGGTTTTTAGGACTGGAATTGCTATTTTCAACAGCCATTGCCTTTTTCTTTCTTTTTTTTTTAGTTTTATTTGTTTAAAAGGAAGACTGTGATATTGAATTGGCAAATTCCCCATAGAAAGAAAGAGTGGAACAAAAGAATAATAAAGGCATCTCAACTTTTCCTCATTTATGTAGGACAGTCTTATAACATGCATCCAGATATCCTCCAATCACACAAGCTGAAAATTGTTCCACTTTACCGCAGTTCTGTAACCATATGGGAACCAATCCTGTCTGTGTTCTGTGCACATCCAAAATTCCTGCTGAATGACCCGCGCTGGGACAGCAGGACGGTGCAGGTTGGGGGGAGAGCCCAGGGCTGGGGTGGCAGGGGGGTGGGGGGAGGGCACTGGTGGGGGGGAAAGGGGGGAGCCCAGCGCTGGGGCAGCAGGGGAGTGCGGGGGGGGGAGCCCAGGGCTGGGGTGGGGGGCAGTCAAAATTTTTTTTTTGCTTGGGGCAGCAAAAAACCTAGAGCCGGCCCTGATCCTACTTTCTAGCATTATTTTTTCCTAACACATAAATAACTCCAGCTTGAGTCCCCACCCGGTTGCCTGGGAACCTCTGGGCACCATTGATAGGCATTTTATTTCCCACTCAGAAGCACAGTGATCAGAGAGTTTAAACATGAAAACTTTATCAGGAAGAGGGAAGGGAAATGACAGGGCAACTTGTTTAAACCTTAAATCTTTACTGTTTCTACCACTATAGCCTCAAGGTGCATGAAATGAGCCATGAGTGGCTAATGGGACGTTGTCACCTTCCCAGCTCCCCTCTCACAGTTAGTTGGTGAGGCAGCCCCAAGGAGATGCTTGGTTCCAATTGCCAAAGCAGCTCTGGGAATCGACTACTTGACCAGCTATAGTGGCATTCAGCTGTGATGCTGGGTTGGGGAGGCCTCAGCAGAGTTCTTAGGCAGATGAAATGTGGGGCTCAGAACCCTTCAGATCTGCTCCCCACAGAGCCAAACAGCTGTTCTCCGTACACTCAGCCACACCAGTCACAGCTCTCATTTAGTGGGCCAAATTGCTACTTTGCTTCATCATTTGATGGTGATTGGTTACTCTCACCTAGGTGTTGCTAGTGACCTGGATCAGCTACTCTGCTGTCTACGGACAGTTTCTCAACTAGGATGAGATTTGCTGCCTGGCTTTGTCCATACACTGTAGTTTCTGGTGTAGGATTAGATAAACTGCTCTGCTTTTATCATAGGATACAGCTAATACTTTTAGCTCAATTCTTTTAGAAAAAAAATAGTGCTATAAAGAACAGTACACAGAACCCTTACTATTTAACAGACAAACTCCGCATCAGACTGAAATCAATTACTATCTTTTTCTCTTAATTTTGCTTGGGGCCTCTTACCTAAGCACAGCAAACATTACTCTTCATCAGGGTGACTCTGAACCCAGTCATTGTCCAGGCAATACTCAGGTGGTTTACAACAGGGTCATCTCCAAAATATCAGCACCAAGTACAAAGTATAGCCAAATTATTCCCCAATTTCCCCCAAAACAATCCACAGGTAATATGTAAATGAGGCACTGCCTCGCTCAGTCAACTCCCCTTGCGTTCCAGCAGGTGACAGCAAAGAACAGAGTTGATATGTAAATCAGGTACTGCGGAGAACGCAGTTGGTATTTAAATAAGGTATTTAAATCACTCCATCGGCTCTTGCAGGAGATGCCAGCAGAGAGCCCACTCACTTACCTTCCAGCTCTTGTAGGCTTCAGGCCACGGGGCTTACCAATATAATTGCTTACATTATGCACAAACTAGCTCTACCTTTCAGCATAATTCTGTCCAAAATAGCTGTGTGAATAGAAAGTTAAGTTTAAAACCACATAAATCAGGAAAGTCTCCTTCTTGCCCCCCCCCCCACTGTGCGCCATTTTTTTCTTACCAGATCAGTTTCATGTTGGTTATTAATTTCAGAGACCAATTATTTCTCTGTGTGTTAAGAGGAAATTGAAATTATGCCTTATGTAGATACCTGTACTCACAGGTATATCTTATATATCAGGCCTGCACAACATGCGGCCCGCGTGGGCTCACTGTGCGGCCCGCGGGGGGGTGAGTAGGCAAGCGGCGGGTGAGGGAGGGGGGCTGAGTAGGCGAGCGGGCGGGCAGTGGCGGGGAATGAGTAGGCAAGCCGGGTGGGTGGAGGGCTGAGGAAGCGAGTGGGTGGGCAGTGGCGGGGGGGCAGGTGAGCCGGGGGAGGGGGAGCTGTCGGAGAAAAACTGAGTTCTCACTTTTTGTTTGGGTACAGCAAGTCAGAAGCTTTATTCACTCTCACAATTGTGCAGAGGGAGAGAGCCAAGCAGGTCTCTCTCACTGATACCTAATTACAACAAGCATTTATACCTTTCATTACAGAAAATAATGAGGGACAGCTGCATTTTGTTATACATAAGCCATCTTGATATCTTATTTCTTAATTGTTTTGACTCTTGCCAACATACAATATTTCCTATACCTTATCTACACAAGGTCTTCTACACCTTATCTATACAAGGTCACAATAACTTCTCACACAGTACTTTCTCACCCGCCTCACACAATCCTCGCTTCTACAAATCTCGCGTTATCAGGGCTACAGTTAGCCTGACTCTTGCTAACAAACTGTCATGCATTGCAGTTCTTTTCTGACAGTTCTTTTTCTGCTTCCACAACCCCCCCTTTTGTACTTCTAGTACAACAAACATTCTCAAACCTCTATTTGCATCAAGTCCTGGACTTCAGATTCTATATCAGATGTTTCAATGTTAGCGGTTCTGATTGGATGTAATGACAATGCATGATTAGCATGAACATGAAAGGTATTACTATTATTACGTCTTTTACAACAACAATAACATAATCCTAAGCTAACTAATAACAATACAAGCAATAACATTCCCATAGCAAAACTATAATGGGGTTGTTGTACAGCCTTAGTTACAAAGCACAATACATTATACTTAGTACATAAAGTGGATACTCTATAAGCAGTCTGAAAGGCATACTTTTCAACTTGATATATGTTTTGAAGCATGTGAATTTGCCCTTGTACTTCAGAGATTTTCTGAATCTCTGGTAACAGTGAAAACAAATTCTGAAATCTATCAGGTACTAAACTAGTCCAATTAAAGGGTATCTGGAACCTAAGGGCTACTTGGAAAGCTCTATCTGCAGGCCAGTAAATAATATGATTGCCTGCAGTGGTAGTGAGATTAAAATGTATGTCTTGTAATGTGGTGTCATTAACATACACACAGCTATCGTTAGCTTGAAAAAGTAAGTGTCCTGTCAGGGTAGTTCCTTGTCCCCTACCCTCCCAGCAAACGTAGTCATAAACAGTGACAACTTCTCCTGGCTCCAGTTTACGGTTACACTGAAGCTGTGGGGTTCTAATGGCCAAAATGTCCACTGACTTCCTAACCCCATCCAAATGTGAGGTGTAATCCCAGGAGCACTGACTAAAAATCGATTGGGCATATCAGGTGGTCTAATTTCCCAGATGTCTCGGTGAATTATCCAATCCCACATGCATCCTCCCCATGGACCCGGCAGGATACGGTATGTAGGAGCCCACACCCCCTTTACCGGTCCATATGCTTGGAAGGAGCACTGAGAACGTCCGCACTTCCATCCAGAAAGTTTCCAAGTAAGTCTCCATGGCCACAGATCAGATGGTACTCCTGATGTGTCTGTAAGGGCAGTGGGCCAAGCCTGATGTTCTAGATCATTCCGAATGGACATCAGCTGGTCATTCAGGAAATCCTGAGTCTCTGAACATGCTAGATCCCACTGCAATGCCTTCCCAGCCTCAGTGATATTCAGTACCATCTCTCTTAGCAACTTCTGGGTCATAGAACTAAGGGCGGAAATAACATGTAACTCACCAACTCCAGCCTGTACCTGGGTTAGTTGTGCTCCAGAAACAAGGCCAATGGCCTTCTCTAGTTGGCCCAATTTCTCATCATGTTCCTGGTTCTTAAAAATATTCCACACTGCTGCTGCACTATTGGCCCCATCCCACAGGGATCCGGTCAAGTCTCTCTTCTTTCTAGAGGAAATAACCCAAGCCCTCTGTTGTGCTAATCTAATGGCAGCCCCCTGTGAACAATTTGGGTATTTGTCTGATTATTCACTAATTGGGTGACCAAATAACAATAAGGGCCTCTCTCATTTAACACAGTACAAGTTCCAGGAACAACCATCATATCTACTTCACTATAGAACCCATCAATTGCAATTATTAATTCTTGGGGTTCGCTGGTAGTGATATCATGTATTTCTATCTCTACTGATCCATTTGTTTTCCATTCAATTGTTTGCTCATATACATTATCCTGAACTTTAAAGAATAATTTCTCTGAACAAAATTTCAGTAAATCACTAAGATGTGAAAGCCTTGGCCAATGGGTTTCATTGGAATATACAGTACGGTTTGTATCTGGGTAAGTTACAGTGGTGGTGGCAGGGGTCAAGGGACTAGTGGGTGTAGTCCTAGTGGTGGCAAGGCGGTTTTGATATTCATCTTCTGAAAGCCAATTAGGAAGGGCAGTGCATCCTGAAGGTACCTGTCCATAAGCACAAAGTCCTGCCCCTGGAAAGAATCCACCCCACCACTGGACCCCGCATTCCCAGGAACGGTCCCCACAGTTCCCTCCTTGCCAATAAACGATGCTCCGTCTTCTCCACCAGGGCCAGTTCTTAATGTCTTTTGTAGTCAGGAATTCCTGGACTTTGGTGGTTTCAGCAGAGCGAGTGTTTCTTCTTTTCTTCTTCAAAAGCAGTTGTGATTCACCATAGTGCAGGGGAGAGGTTACTAGCACTTCACCCTGTACTGGTGTGATTCCTGTAAAAGAATTCAAAGGCATTGTAGATCTGTCAGAGGACAAAGGAGAGGTTACTAGCACTTCACCTTGTCCTCCTTCCCTGCTGTCCAGGAGGCACAGCAGAGCTAGCAGGAGAAATAGGCTGATCAGCAGCTGGAGAATCCTCTCCAGGTGGAGGGGTCTTTTTGCAGTAAGAAGCATGGTTCCAGGTGGGCAGTCCTTGGCACTTCACAGCGGTGTTGGTGGTTAACAGGACTTGGAAAGGGCCTTTCCAGCATGGAGCCAAAGCAGTCTTTCGTTGATGGACTTTACATAGACTCAGTCTCCTTGTTTCAATGAATGGCAGGGCTGCTAGGGTCTTTGGGTAGCACTTCTTTTATCTGTGAGAAAAGAAACCTAACACATTTCATTAATGCCTGGCAGTGTTTTGCAGATATCATAGTTGTTGGGCACATTCAGGCCCCCCCTTTTCTTGGCTGTCAGCCAAGTCTTAGCTGTGGGTAGTATCCTTGGATGGGGCCAACGTCTTATCTTTGGACTGAGCTTGCTAGCTATTTTTTCCTCAGTTAACTCATTCTGTTCTTTTTCCTTCTCCCCTTCTTGGCTTCTTTTAACCTACAAAGGAAACGTCCACTCTTCACTCATACACCTTTTCCCAACAATGAACACATACACATTGCCATTATACAGTACATTAGTCGTCTTATTCAATGTATGCCATGTACACCCTTCCAGTAAAATAACTTTATTACAGAGCTTTGGAGCAACAAACCAGGACAAGCACACCCACTTTTGAGGAGTTCACTCGGTACAACCTCAGGTGTCCAATAGCTTTCCTCCCTCCCCAGCCCTCTGGCTAGAAATCTGAGGTAGCCAGAAGGATCCCATGGGCAATATGGGGAGTGGGTTAACCTTCCATGTCCTTGCTTCCAAAGACTGTTGGTATGCAAATTTTAACAACAATTTTTTCAATTAAAAATCTGGCCAATGAAGTTTCTTTTTCTTACTTAAGCAACTGTATTAGACTTTAGTATATCACATTTTCCTGATTTATCCAAACACTTTTTGTATTCCAAGTTGAATAAAACAAGTATCTGCTTTTTTTGATTTAACCCTTCTATTTAATTTTGAACTAGACTGTCTTATGAAATTATTAAACCCAACAATTCTGGCCACAAGACAAACACCACAAGACAGGACAAAGAACACAAAAATAATTCCTATTGTACCAGTAAATGCATGGTACATTGAATGCTGTTCAGCTGGCATCCGTTTTCTCTGATGATCTGAAAGACAAAAGAACAGAGGTCTACCCCTTCTGGGTAGTCAGTCATTGCTTAAAATATTTCCTTTATATACACATACTCTTGTTGATTTTAGACAAAACAGAGGAATTACCCCATATTTCCTTGTATTTGTTTCATAGGCAGCCCAGGTTTCAGTGGCTTCTACCTTATTAGTTAGAAAATTGCATTAATACAGATGCTTTCTGGCTTGCTTCCAGATCCAAAGCTATCCACAGCTTAAAGATTCTTACTTTAAAAGGGACACAATTAACTTTCCCAGACTTTTGATTGCCTTTTACTTCTAGCTCCTGCTTTCAAACACCCAGTGATCTGAAAAAGACAACACAACCTATACTGGTAGGTTTGCATTTCTTTTACCTCTGCTACAATATACACTGCACATGTTCTGGGGAAAATGCACATCCTCTCCACAATTCAATTTCCATAACACTAGCCACATCAATTTCTACACAAGGTGTAACTGTTTCTTTTGTGCTTACAAAATCTCCATGCACCCCTAGTAAAGTGACAGCTCGACCACACAGAGCCAGGGGCACTGTCCTTCTCTATCTTTTTACCAGATCTTTTATCTGCTATTTTGTTACCCAAAAACAAATTCAAATCTTTTATTCTCCTGGCTTTGACTACCCTGCTGCAGCCACAACCTTTGGTCTTTAGTTAAAACATTTTAAATCTTGTAAAGCATTAAGTCACCTTAAGGATTAAATGCTAAACACCGTATTAAACAACACTAGTTTCCTGTGTCTGGCAAAAGTATTTTCGGTTTTTGCAACTTTAAACAATACCAATTCATCTCAAACTTATAAAACACAGATTGTATACAGCAGGAGTGTTCTTCAGCAAATTAGACTAACGTATTCATAGTCGAATAATTCCACTTAAATAACCTCTTGCCTGAATTACTTACAGACATTCCTACCAAGTTTCACTGCTTGATTCCCTCTAGCAACTACAGAGTTAACTTTTCACTCTCTTTTCTTAAATCACTTGCTTGTCTCCCAAAACGACACCCAACTCAACTCAGATTTTACCATTCCAATTATTATCCTGGGGATTTGAAATCCCCATGCTTATAATTACTTACTCCTTTCCTTCCACTATGCCCTCAAAGTTTCCAACCTGTTTTCCAATCTCTCTATCTATTGCCTGCCCGCTTGGGCCCAATCCTGCTTTTCTCGCTGAACCGTCCCTTCCATGGGCACCGGCTTTTTCCCTACCAATTTAGATAGGAGGGTGGGCTTCTCAACTAGCCCCCACCCTTCCTGGTCTCTTCTCTTAAACATTCTTACTCACAAGGCTACCCGAGTCCTCCCTCGTGAGGCTTGCCACTTGGGCAAAACGCAGGGCCCATTGGCGTTTAACTATTCAATTTTCTCTTGTGGCAAACACACTGCTGTTACAGCATATGCAAACACAAATGGTTAAATTCTGACAAGTCCCTGAAGGACCGGTACTTGCTTAGCCAGTGCTTCCTTTTCTGCCTGGAAGTCCTGTCTCAAGGCTTGCAACTTGCCCTGGGCATAGGTTTGAGTTGCTGCCTGGTTCATGATCTATGCTTTTAATTGCTCAATTCTAGTTATCAAGTACACAACTCTTCCTATTACTCCAACTTCTCTATTGCCCAGTCCTGCTACGACTGGGGTAGATCCACCTGACACCCTTCCCGGTCAACCGGGGTGGAGAGAGGAATGCTAAATCCCTCTCCGGTTCTCAGACTTACTGCGGCTGAGAGTAGGCACACTTTCATACTCACACACGTATGTCCAGACTGGCCACGTCTGTGTATAACGTTGAGAGAAGGTGCTGTGCAATCTCCAACTTGCTTCCTCTCTTGGGAGGGCAGTTCTTTTACACCCTGAAGTCTCCTGGGGCGTCTTTTCAGTGATTCCAGTCCAGGCCGGCTGCCTGTGGCTTCTTCAGCGTCCCCAAACCACGCCAGCTCCAGGGTCGCAAAGGCAGACTGTTGGATCTCACTGGACAGTTAAGCTTTGCAAATGTAATCTCAGCACTGTAACTTGTATTGCCTTTGGTTTGACTATGTCTATATTTTTTCACAGCCAGCTGGGGCCGAAAGTAGTTTTTCTTTGTACTTAGCCTGGTCTGCATTGATTCTTGACCTTGAACGCAGATTAACTTTCTCTTTATCTCTGGACCAAGCTGAATTTCAAATTAACCCGTTCCTTTCCTCAATAGACAAATTGCTCCCATTGTGTGTCAGAGGCTTTCTTTTTTGGTGATTAAAAACTCCTCTGAGATGTATGATCTTATCTAGATTGAAGGTACCTTCTAGTGGGCATTGTTTAGATGAATTTTCACGCGTGTAATGATTCCAATTCTCTAAATACCTGCAGGTTGATGGACCATAATGTACGTACATAAAATAAGCTGTGGTACCCTTAGGGGGTGAGAGGGAATCCTTAGACTGTCCCCCACCCATTTTCCAATCACACACACAGGGAGGAGGATGCCCTGTCCGCGCTAGCGGCATATAAACTAAGGATCTCTCCCTACAGGGTACTCACACAGGAGAGACTAACGAGGATAGCCATGACCTCCTACACCTCCCTTCAGCAAAGAGCGTCGGCTAATCTCAGAGAGACGGCGCCGCTTACTCTGTTGCATCCAGTGAGATGGTCCGACTGTCAGTGGCTCACACGGAGAGGAAAAGGGGAGGGAAGATGGGTTCACACACTCCTAGACCCAGGCAGCCTCCTCGCCGGACGATGCCAGGCCGAGTTAGCGTACCGTGGGTCGGATCTCCTAAAAGATCCTCTAGTTACCGGGCTTGCGTTAGAGTAGTTCTGGTCACGAGCCAAAAGACTTCGCAGAGTACTCTGGGCGTCTTCCGGTAACACTCAATTCACACTGGTGTGTACACACACACACACACACACACACACACACACACACACACCAAGGCCTTACTCCAGGTACTATTCCCAAGTACCTCAGGTACTATTCCCAAGTACCTCGATGCATCACTCGAGGCGGTAAAAACCCCTCTTGAGGCGGTAAACAACCCCTCTGTCCGGACTATGAGGCAGTAAAAACCCCTCCTGCTGAGGCGGTAACAACCCCTCAACACAGGTGCAATCCTATGCACCTCGCATATGCATACAGGGGGCGGCAAACAATTCCCCTACGCCGCTCAGCATCTGACCTTGCTGCACAGTCAATAAGTTCGGATGGCGTGAGCCCAACAGGGACAGACGGCCCCACGGACAGTCCTCCTCCGACACCCCAATAGAGATTTCAAAAGGTCTCCTACCTCTATTGTGGCGCCATGGGGTTCGAAGGGGAACGATCCGTAGTAACTGCCGGTGCCTCTGAGGGCGTTGCCATCCCGGACGAGCCCCCAAATTGTCGGAGAAAAACTGAGTTCTCACTTTTTGTTTGGGTACAGCAAGTCAGAAGCTTTATTCACTCTCACAATTGTGCAGAGGGAGAGAGCCAAGCAGGTCTCTCTCACTGATACCTAATTACAACAAGCATTTATACCTTTCATTACAGAAAATAATGAGGGACAGCTGCATTTTGTTATACATAAGCCATCTTGATATCTTATTTCTTAATTGTTTTGACTCTTGCCAACATACAATATTTCCTATACCTTATCTACACAAGGTCTTCTACACCTTATCTATACAAGGTCACAATAACTTCTCACACAGTACTTTCTCACCCGCCTCACACAATCCTCGCTTCTACAAATCTCGCGTTATCAGGGCTACAGTTAGCCTGACTCTTGCTAACAAACTGTCATGCATTGCAGTTCTTTTCTGACAGTTCTTTTTCTGCTTCCACAGAGCTGAGGAGGCGAGTGGGCGGGCAGTGGCGGGGGGTGAGGAGGCGAGCCGGGGGGGGGGGGCTGAAGAGGCGAGCGAGCAGGCAGTGGCGGGGGGTGAGTAGGCGAGCCGGGGGAGGGGGGCTGAGGAGGCAAGTGGTGAGTCGGTGGCTGACCTGTTCTACTGATCTGGTCTGGCTCCCATCCCCTCTCCCAGGGCCGGCTCCAGGCACCAGCAAAACAAGCAGGTGCTTGGGGGCGGCATATTTTTAGGGGCGGCATTCTGGTGCCGGCCATCATAGGTGCCGACTCCGGGGCATGGGGAGAAAGTGCCCTCGCCGCCCCAGCTCGCTTCCGCTCCACCTCCGCCTGCGCCCCTGAGCGCGCCGCTGCCGCTCCGCTTCTCCCCCCTCCCTCCCAGGCTTGTTTCGCGCAGCAAGGCTGGGAGGGAGGAGAAGCCAAGTGGCGGGGCGCTCGGGGGAGGCGGCGGAGGTGAGCTAGAGCGGGGAGTGGTTCCTCTACCCCCCCATTACTTCCTGCGCCCCCCCACCCTAGCTCACCTCCGCTCCGCCTGCTCCCCTGAACGCGCCGCCGCTCCGCTTCTCCCTCCTCCCAGGCTTGCCACGTGCGAAACCGCTATTTCGCGCAGCAAGGCTGGGAGGGAGGAGAAGCCGAGCAGCGGGCACTCAGGGGAGGCGGTGGTGGTGGAGCGGAGGTGAGCTGGAGCGGGGAGCGGTTCCTCTACCCCCCCATTACTTCCTGCGCCCCCCCACCCTAGCTCACCTCTGCTCCGCCTGCTCCCCTGAACGCGCCGCTGCTCTGCTTCTCCGCCCTCCCTCACCTGAGAGGGAGGGCGGAGAAGCGGAGCGGCGGCACGCCCGGAGGAGCAGGCGGAGAGGAGGTGAGCTAGGGCAGGAGGTCACGGGGGGCCCGCAGGAAGCAATGGGGGGGGAGAAATGCGGCACGCCGGAGGAGGCGGCGGTGCTGGTGATTTGGGAAAGGGGTTCGGAAGGGGTGGAGTTGGGGTGGGGCCGGGGACAGAGGGGCACGAAAAAGAAAGGGGAGGCGGCCAAAATCCTAGAGCCGGCCCTGCCCTCTCCAAGGGTTGCAGCTGTCTGGAGGTGCCTGCCTTCCACGCCTTCCTCATTCACACCTCATTCATTCAACAGGGCAATTGATTACAAAGTGGGGGGAAGATCTTATTCTACTTCTAGCAAAAAGACATTTTTCTTTTATCTTAATTATACTACCTTAGGGGCCTGCTATAACATATTACCAAGGTTCAATACTGCTGTTTCGGTAGGGCGGCGCTGGGGAAGGAGGGTTTTTTCCCGAGGGGCAGGTGGCGCGGGTGTGTGTGTTTCGGCGGCGCTGGCGCTGGGGGGGTTGTTTCCGTGGGGCGGGCGGCGCTGGTGTGTGTGTGTTGTGTTTTGGGGGGGCTGGGTGGCGCTGGGGGGGGGGTTGTCGGCGCTCGGAGGGTTTCGGCCCTCAGCTGTTTTCTTTGGAGTAATATGGCCCTCGCCGCTTTACGAGTTGTGCAGGCCTGTTATATATTGATCTTTGACTCGTGGGTCAGTTTGCAGTGCCTTGGCAAACTCTCATTTTTTTCCCTGGTGGTTGCCATCTTGTGGTCCAGAATCTAAGCTTTCATGTGCTCCAGTTCAAACAGGAATTAATTCAGGGAAGTCCTATGGCCTGTGTTATGAAGGACATGGGACTTGATGATCACAGTGGTCACTTCTGGCCTTATCTATGAATTTTATAAGCTATGAATCTGTGTAAAAAAATAAACAAAAAACCCAAAAAGATATTCTCCCTCATGACTGCAAAACAAACATTGCAAATACGATCCATATGTAAGGCCAGGTCTACTAGTGTGGATGCAGATTATACTCGAAAACTGTGCTTTTACTGATATATTTTATTCCAGCCTCCCCCCACCCCCAGCAAAAAAAGCTATAATACCAGCAAAAGTGCAATATAATTGCATCTACACCTAGGGCTTTTGCAAGACTGCTATGTCAGTCAGAGATCACACTTCATCACACCTCTGACCAACATAGCTATATTAGCCTAACTGATGCAGTGATCTCTGCGTGAGTCTGCAAACAGCGTAAAACAATACCTCTAAGTGAACTGCCCCATTCATATTAATTGGTGATAACTGAGAAATTTAATAACAGTTAATGGTGTTGCCATTTGCTTTATTTCACTGCTGATCACAATACAGAAGAAAGAAAAGGTCCAATCAGATCATGAAGATCTGCATAGTGGATGGTATCTCACTTTGGCAACACAGATCAGCAGAGTCCGGGAAGAATAACATCATTTGTATTTTTCCAGTCTGACTGCTGCTTTGTGTATACAGTATTATACATACAGGCACAAGATGAGATGTGTTGCGTATTTCTTACACACCCAGAACGTCTACTTATGTCGCTGAATGCACTAGGAATCCAGGATAAAGTCCAAAAGAGAGAGCAATTACAACCTTGCAAAATTGTCATGCGTATCTACCCGCCTAGGTGCACACAAGCTGTTCACCGTCCTTTACCATGATGACATAGAATAATGTGAAAACTAATTATATTTTACTTGCACATCAAAATGATAATTGCTTATATTTACTGGATTATTATATGCAATTTCAGTGATGTTTTATTTATCATTTTTTTCACTCTCATTTGTATTTAAAATATATACATGGTGAAAGCTAGCTTTCTATTGCCACATGCTTCTAAAGGGAGCAACATGGATTTACACTGAACATTGGTTAAAAACAAATGAACCATTATATCAAGGAGGTGTTTGTTTTACTTGAGAGAGTTGCTTATAAATGTTTAACTGAATGTATTATTCATTTCCCAGGTATCATGTCTGCTTGATACATTTTGTTGAGAATTTGCAACTCAGCTACTGTGTTTAAAATGGCAGTTGCTAATGGTGCTCAGCAGGATAGGTGTAATTTGAGAGACAATTATAGACTAAAATTATGAAACATAACAGTGGTGACATGAGTACTGTTTTCATTCATTAAGCAGAAGGAGGCCATAATTACTTCTCATTTCATATATACCACCACTATGTATGCTATAATGGATACACACTGGTGTTTACGGATGCTGTATGTGTATAGGAGAAAATTTTTCAAATGTTTCTAAGTCACTTAAGCACTTTTGACAGTTTTACCCTATATATTATGGACATATTAAGGATTAAATGTTCAGGAAGTAATTCTTCTATTGGGCTTCAAATTATATTTGCATAACTGTGCATGCAATCAAGTTATAGCTGAAGTCTCCAGTGGTTTAACATTTGGAAATGCTTATTTATTATAGGAAATGCTCTAGTTCTCCAATTCTTTTACACTTAAAATGACTATTTTAATGGCATGATAAATTTATCCACGCTCCAGAATACAGTATTTAGTGCACATTCCAATTGGTTTTGTATGATTTCGTCTGGGGGGAAAAAATCAATCAAGCTTTTCACTCACTGGTTCATTTATTTTCTGAGTTTCAGTGGTGTGCCTTTATAAGCAGGAAGATAGATATTTTTCCCTTAAAGATTTGCTGTATGATATTTCAAGCTAACGTTGCTTTTGTCTGTGTAGTATATAATATTTATATTATTTTCTAGGCATTGATATTTTATGTAATGTCCCTTCTGTGACATTGAGACAAAGCGTGTTACAATGTGGCTAAAAGTGAAACCATTTTCAATGTAACACATGTGGTTTTGTTAGAAACCAATTTATTTGGATTTAATCCATAGAGGAACAATTAAATAACATCTTTTTTAAAAAGACTAGCACACACATCTATTCACCTCCCTACTCTTATTTGTTACATTGAAAATGGTGTGGTGTTTGCTATGTTTATGCTTTCTAGTATATCATTTGGAGGCAAGCCAGTTGTGTGTTAGAGAAGAAAGGTTTGTAAATCCTGTAGCCTGAAGCCTAGTAGAGAAGGGAGGTAACTGAGTGAGAGCTCTGCTGACATCTGCTGGAGAGCAAGGGGCGATGACTGAGCAAGGCTGTATTTTATTTAAATATCAACTGTGTTCTCAGTACCTCATTTCTGTATCATCTGTGTTCCATGCTTCCCAGCAGGTGACAGTAGAGAAGTCGCCTGAGGGAAGCAGTGCCCTATTTATATATTTACAACTATGGATAGTTTGGGGACATTGGGGTGCAGCTTGGCTAAATTTTGTACTTGGGGCTGATATTTTGGAGATGACCCTGTTGGGAATCACCTGGGCAATAGCTGGGTTCAGGATGACCCTGACAGAGGATGGTGGTTGCCAAGGTTGGGCGAGAGGCACTGGACAGAGTCAAGATTCAAGTAAAAAGAATGTGTGTGTTTTTTGGTTTATTGCAAGTATTATTTCTCACAGAATAGGGAGTCTGGTGGGTCTGTTAAATCACGGGACCCTTTTCACCTGGAAGTGGAGAGGTGAGAGGTGTAGTTATCTTGTTTGGCTAGAACTCAGCTGCAATTCCAATCATATGGACAGTAAAAACAGAGCCTGGCAGCAGTTCTGCTCACCTGGGCAGCAGTAAGTAGTGCAAAGCAGCAGCTGGGACCACCAATAACTTCCATCAGGAAAACAGCAGGTGGAGTAAAGCAGCAGTGGGGCCCATCTCCAGCAGGAGAGTAGTGGACTGAGAGCAAATGTGTGGACTATGGTGGGAGCAGAGGCTTTTGCAGCATCAGTCTAAACTGTGCAGTAGACTCTGGTGAAGCCACCCTGTCCTACCTGCTGAAATAATTCTAGCAGGACAGGTGGTGAAGCCCAGGATGCCTGTTTGTTTCCGGAATGAAGGCTGACATTTGCATACTGTTACAGATGCCTTCATCCAGGCAGCCTCTATTAGCCTTTGGCGGTGAGTGAAATAGGGGAACAACTGAACAAGAGCTCAAAAGCCCCAAAATTGGGATGCAAAAATTTCAGCGAGAGGAACAAAGATTAAAATAAAAAAAGAGAGTAGGGGCTGAAAAGTTCAGGTCAGGAAAGAGGCTCAAATGTGTCAGTGGCCTTGGTACAAGACTCTCTCTTGTGGGGACGGGTGGGGGGAGGAGTAATGTGATTATTCCATCACAAGGGGAGGGACACCATCAAAATAAGGATGGTGATCACTGATCTATGTGCAAAAACATGTAAACTAGTTTATAGGAGGGATCTGCAGATGTGGCAAGTGAAGGTGTGCAGAAAGGGTGCAAAGGGCATTTGTTCAACTATATTCTTAAATCTTGTTTCCATGCTTTTCTCAGCAGACTTTGAGAAAACTATGCTGTTTCCTCAATCCTTTTACATGATTCCTCTTTAAGCTTCTATTTCCTACCAGGTCCACTAGCATAGCTAGTAGGTGATTATGCTTTATTTGTATTAATCTGCTATGTGACTCAATGAAGTGTGGTGCTTGCTAAACCATTGTCCAGTAGCATCATGTGTCCATTTCTTGTGTGTACCATGGGGTGAGGTGTCAGGAATGGCTTGTCTTATGATTTAAGATAGCAGCAACTACAGGTACCCAAAAGAAAAATTGCAGTACAAACTAATTTTTAATGTACAATATCTTTTCTCTGATCTCAGGGGAACAGCACATTCCAAAATATGATGCTGTACCTCTGTTACAGGTCAGAAGAACTCAGTTTTTTTGGTCATGGTGCAAGGAGCAAATGATTAATAGTTCATAAGAATTTGACTTACATTTTTAGTCAGTTAGAAACTGGATCTCATATCATCAAAGGCAATATCTTCCTAGGCACCGAATTTACTCTCTCATATCCAGTGATCATCTAACTTTAATTAGCCACAACTGCATGCTATAAATTAGTAGATGAATCAATATTTAATAGTGATGTTTCTATATAGATAATTGAAATACTATATAGTGTGTTAAAAAGCTGATAATGTAAACTTCCTTTGTTTTTATAGAGCAAACATAAAAATTAAAATAGCAGTTCTCATTTATTATTAAGAAAGGGGTAATATACCATAGATTAAAGAGATGAACAGTCACTCTTGAGGAAGAGGTGACATATTGCCTGATCAATATAGCAAACATTATACTAATTTTACATCCGCTGTATGAAAAGCCATACAATTTAGCTACAGTATGCATGCTCACAATTCTTTCACTATTTTTGTGCAATGCAGTGTACAGCTTCAGAGGTTTGCTTTTTTTTAAATCTGAACTTTGATTTAACTCAGTGAATTCTGTCAGCAATATTATACCTCTGTGCATCACTCAAGTGAGCTGTGAAATCCCTCCTATCTATAGACTTTGTGTGGTGTAGGCTGAGGGGCCTGCATCACCACATTTGACCAGAAGAGGGTGTGACAAGGTCACCAGACCTGTAACAGTGAGATTTTCAAGTGTTCAGAACTGGCTTGTCTCTATTGACTTGAGTGGGAGCAGAGTTAGGGTGAGGTTTTCAAAAGCGCTCAGTGTTGGCCTAAGTATTTTAAATCTCAAAAACAGTCATAACAAAGTCACAGAAAAGTAATGTATGCTTCTCTCCCTGACACAGAGTGTGAAATGATAAATGTTTTTTGTTGAGCATTAGCACACATACATTGAGGATCTTGTCACTCCTTTTAGTGAAGCAGCAAAATGGCTGAAGTGGTTTTGCAGATTCACTAAAATGATGGAATACAGACAGTCCCTCTCTGCTCACTGGAGAATTTATAATAATAATAATAATATAATATAATATATGGAGATATACCTATCTCATAGAACTGGAAGGGACCTTGAAAGGTCATTGAGTTGAGTCAAGTCCCCTGCCTTCACTAGCAGGACCAATTTTTTGCCCCAGATCCCTAAATGGCCCCCTCAAGGATTGAACTTACAACCCTGGGTTTAGCAGGCCAATGCTCAAACCACTGAGCTATCTCCCCTCCCCCCCCCCCCATTTAAGAAGAGTGCCCCAAATAAAGTTGTTTTGATATGAGGTTACTACCAATGGAAATTGCTGGATTTATAGCTTGGAGCGTGTGTCCTTTCCCACAGAACAAGTATAGCCTAGGCAGCAGCAGCTTCCCTACGTTGATCCATTAGTGAGATGAGAGGTAAGGTTTTTTTGCGTGGCTTGTTCAGTCCTTGGCATCTCTACTTAGACTGGCAATGAGAGGGCTATTTAATGCCAGTTGTAGTGTTGGGTTTTGATACCATCGAAGCAAGTGGTAACCATAAACAGCATTCTTGCTTGTCAGGTTTTAGCTTAATAGTATACATAATGCCACGGGAATCTTAGGCTATTTTTTATAAATTGTAGTCTACATAAAGTTATTCTAAATCACAGTCTTCTCACTCACTGTTTATAGACTTTTGTAACTTAAGTCATTCTGCAACTGTCACATCATGATAGAGATTTCTGACTTTTAGTTGTGCAAACGATCCACATCTAAGACGTGTCTACCTGCAAATGACTTTGTGTTGCCAAGCAAATGTTGTATTGTTTCTGTCTCAAAGACCAGATATGATTTTCCTTCATTTAACCTTCAGTGTTGCTGGAAATAGGACGACATCCTTCAAAAGGGCAGTCAATGGGGGTTATTTGGGTTCTTCTCTTTGCTCATGTAGAGGTTCAGAAGAAAGCAGCTACCATGAAAATCAGTTATTCTTAGCTCTTAGTGTTTCAGCTTTTAACTCAGTTAAGTTTAGGAATATCAGTTCTCCCAGTTCTGCAATCTGTTTTTCTTCTTCTATTGGACCCTGTATTCTGTTTCTAGGGGAAATATATATGATAGGTTCACCACACAATTACGTAGGAGGCTAGACAAATGTCTGGATTCCATAATCCCTTGCAGTTTCTTAGGTGCCTAAATCCAGCGTTTAAAACCAATGCGTAGCATTCACAAAACTCACTCAGCTTCCACCTGACCATGTTGGCACTTACGGATCCTTCAGTGGGCATGTGCAAAACCCCTAGGTCTTGACACAACCGAGCAGATTGGGGTGCTAGCTCGTGCCTAAGC
The DNA here is from genome assembly GCF_028017835.1 of Emys orbicularis. Classification (NCBI taxonomy): domain Eukaryota; kingdom Metazoa; phylum Chordata; order Testudines; family Emydidae; genus Emys; species Emys orbicularis. The sequence goes on along the minus strand of NC_088703.1, from coordinate 22,643 downwards.
CATGGTCGGATTCTCACACTAGGTGTTGCTATGTGACCTGTATGTGAGCAGATAGGTAATTTGGGGACCAGCAAGCATGCTTCTGTGCCCCAATTGTCCAGTGGTGAGAGCACGCACCTGGGTTGTAGGAGACCCAGATTTGAATCCCCACTCTGTCTGATTTGTAGCATGGACTTGAACCCAGGCCTTCTGTATCCCAGTTGAGTGCCTTAATCGTAAGTGTATTGGGGGGCGGGGGAATACCCTTGTATTGTACCCTTCCTGTGGAAGCTGTTACATTTTGTATAAATAATGAAGTAGTAATTGAAGCAGGGACTCTTCCACATCTCATCAATCTCTTGATTTTTTTCCTCTCTCTCTCTCTGTCCCAGTGAATATATAATAACTTAATACAAAGTGAAACAGCTTCAGCCAGCAAGACTGAGAGAGACTGTCTAGAATACTCAATAAGCCTGGTGGTTAGGGTACTCACATGGGAGGTGGGAGAGGTGGGTTCAAATCACTGCTCCAAATCAGGCAGAGTAGGGATTTGAAAACAGGTCTCCCACACTAATAGGGTCGGGGTCTCTGTCTCACTTTTGTTTGTCATGAGAAAGAGCTGACCTGGCTTAGGTGCCCAACTCCAGGAGAGGTTTTGTGGCTGTGAATCCCAAGTGGAGATAGTTGCCTCTCCCTTTGGATGGCCCACTGGCTGTCTTAGGTGGCTCTCTGCTCAGCTTGCTGGCTTCTTAGGCCTTCTGAATTCCCTTTCTCTGGTGACCAGGCTCCTCATGTAATGCATGAGGAGCCTGGGTGCCTAATTCAGGGGCTGAGGGTCCCACTCAGTAGCAGGGCACCTAGAAGCTAGGAATTGCAGTGTTCAGCAACACCTAAGTCCGTTACTGGGTCTAGCCCTACTGTGCTTTTCCACTGTTTCTACCTTATCCTGAAAAGGCTTATTTTCCTATAGGGAACTGTGTGCAGCGTTAAACTGGTGACTGTACTTACTAATGTGCACTTCTCAAATTGCATCACTAATTTCACTATTCTTATTCCCTATTATGGGTTATTTATTCATGCAACTGTTTAGTTCATCTTTGTGTCATGGCACTGTTTGCTTCTCTAACTTCCACTCATTCTACCCAAGTGTCGTTCTTTCTGAGACAGCAATCTTTCCATTACAGAGAGAGCATTCAAACCTAATATCCTAGGATGCTGTTTCCTAGCTGCCTAAGATGTTCAGGCTCTTTTGGAGAAGGAAGTCCCAATGGGTGCTTTTGTTCTGTAGTCCTTGGGATTTTTTATTTAACTGTAATAAGGATCAAACACTGCGATTCTTCTATTGAAGAACACAGCACAATTTGTATGAAAATGAATTGGAGCCACATGAGGATGAGTCCTTTAGGCATCAGCATCGCAACCCCCCTTGTATAATCTTTTCCTATGCCATGGTAGTGGGCAAGGAAGTTTTATTTTCAGCCATAGCATCATCCAGACCAGAGGAACTCTTCTGAATTGCCTCCAGCAGCCTCAGCACAGTAACAGTTTGTTGTTGTTAAGTTGTTAAGAACTGTCAACTTCTTTTGCACGTACTCTTGATCGTACAGACACGCCCCGGGTTACGCAAACCCGACTTACGCAAATCTGGACTCATGGAAAAAAGTTTTTGTTTTTTTGGTTGGGTTTTTTTGCGTAATTGTCGGGTATACATTCCCGACTTACGCAAGGTGTTCCAGAAGGGAACGCTTGCGTAAGTCAGGGAGCGTCTGTATTCATATTTCTTCCATGCAGGAAGAAATGTACCTTCTATATCAGTTGGTGTTCAACCAGTTTCACTTACTGAGTAAATGGGTATGCTCAGAGGTTGTGACCGTTTGTGTTGACATCCCCCAACCCCCACCCCCTCTTCCTCCTATCCTGTGTCTTATTTTCTTGGATTTTCATCAAATCCTGAACTCAACTGCATTGCATGAGCACAGCAAGATGAGATTACCACAATCCTGCCCTGCCTAAGGAGAAAATTCACAACCAATTGACGTCCTTGACAGGAATGTGAACCAGGGTCCAAGGAACAGGTGCTGTGGTCGACCTTCCAGCCAACGTATCCATTCATGACTGACCAGCCAACCAGTGTTCTAAACAAATCATCACAAAAGCCATATATCTCCCTCCTTTTCTCCTGTCTCTCCTCCGCCTTGTGTCTGTCTGCATGTTAAAAACACAAGCAAATACCCTTTATACATTAGGACTGAAAGTAAAATTAACCTTTTCCTTTTCATCAAAGAAAGGTTGTTCTGAAAATAAGAGACTGATATTTTGCCTCCAAAAGGAGAGACTTCAAAGATTTTTTTTGTATAATCACTGGTTTAAATGCTTGTTTTAATTTCTTGCGACTGATCAATAAACTTTCAACTTTAGAATGAATGCTTCTGGGTGTTTGCGAAGAAATCGAGTAAACCAAGACCTCTGTAGAACATGCCCTCCGCACTCCCCAAACCTTATAACACTGTTTAATGTTGGACTGTGAAAGAATTTATAACACCGTTAACTCTTCTGACCTTTGAGATCAATACAGCAGTGCTTATGAACAATTTATACATTTAGAGCCATGCTTGGATTCCTCTGAGAGTGTACAACTTCAGAAAGAGCAATTCCTAATCAGACAGTATGCTTTGTCTAAAAATAAATGATTTATTCAACAGACTTGAAACTAAAATTAATAGTTTTGTCAGTGTACAACCAATAGCAAACTAATTTCCAACTAAACTTTCATACAAGTAAAGGTAATAAGCAGTGAGGCTCAACAGGTAGTTAGCATGAGACAAAAATCATCAGCCCTTCTGAGGCATTAAAAAGAAAAGTAGCCCAGCAAAGTACTTATTCCCCAAAGGTATGATTATCTCACACAAACACAGTCCTGCAGTTCCCTTCTTGCTATTGTGAAATGTCTTCCATGTGAATTAAATTATTTAAATAAATGACTTTGATCATTGAAAGCTGCTAGTTTGAGATAGAATAATTCCACTCAGTGGTTGATATATTGGTCTAACCCTATTTAGAATCACAGTATGCCCTAAATCTAAATTCTTTTATCACTCAAATTGTCAAGGATTATATGCCATTCATGTTACATTTTGCTGCAAACCTATAACACAACGTCTATGCTGTTTAAAATGTTAGAATATACTTGAGAAAATGTCAGCTCCATAATGATCATGTCTGTTTTCACTTTAGTTTGACCTGCTAAGTACTCAGATACCATGGTGATGAGCACACAATACAGCTAGAATATGTCTGTGCACCCATCATAGCTGACTACAAGAACATGTTACCACTATTCATCCTTCTCTTTTCTAGCCATTGCTCTTTGTTATTTAAATAGGCCCACAATGCGTTAAATACCTTCAATTATTATTATAATAAAACAATTTTAATAGCTTTTATCACAATAATTTATAAAATAAATTATTCAATTAACTGAATATCCAGTTGTCCATATATTAGATTACCCTAAACATAAAGATAACAAGCCAACCTTCTAGACACTGCAGTTCCAATCACCTCAGTGAGCTCAGCACCGTCAAGAAAAGGGGAGGAGATTGTCTGGATTTTGTTCTGACTTTCTAAGAAGCCAAGGTAGCAACTTTCCCTTGATGCATGTCTGTAACTCCTTATCCTGCGTGTTACATGTGCACGCAAGGAACACTATGGCTCTTCTAGTTTACAGAGCTGGAAATGGTCTTCAAAAGAGCTGGCACATCTCAAATGTAGTATTAATTGTTGTTTATTTAACATTTGTATGTAGCACCACAGGACATAAAAATGCCATTGTTTGGAAGTATCTGAACTTGTTTACTCCACATCTATTCATTTAATTACAAAGAATATAGACGTGCTTCATTGGCTGCTAACCACTCCATTTTTCTAATACGCTACCTACTGTAAATAGCTTTTAACACTAATTAATCAAACTTTAACACCAACCCATTCACAATAATGGAGTACAAAAAGTTATAGGACAGAAGAAAAAAAGCAGCATTAAAGACTGCTGAATAAGCCAGATAGTACAAAAACTTTGATTAATTAAATATGTTACTGTACCTGTAAGTACCTTAATTTGTTTGCCAACAATCTCTGTCCAAGATGGGAGTGTTGGTAAAGGCTGAATTCTAATACTTTTTGATGGCTGCTTTTAGCATAGTACTTCCTGTCTGTTCCTCTTGTTCTTTATGTGGCTTTCAAAATAACTTTATCAGAAAACTAGTGCATGTCAAAGACAGTTTATTTTGCTCTGCAATATGCTGACAGTTTTGTCAAAATGTCCAGGAAGTTTAGAATCTATCTGCATTCTGGAATATGCTCGAACACAGAATTTACTAGTATAGGAGAAGTATGACCCTCCAAGCTATAATCACCCCAGAAAGCCCCCAGAAGTCAATGGCAAGTGAAGATGCTTGTTGTCTCGTCATATTCAGCCCTACGTTGTGAGGAGGTGGAACTCGATGGTTACACTGATTTGCTGTTTTAGTGAACTAACACCTGAAAAAAAGATAAATATCTAAAAACTTGCTGCTGGTCATTTTTCTCTTCCAGCTCATATATATAGTAATTTTAGCTGCAAAGATTTTCAAGGTAAACCAACTCTCTTCTTAATTACTGAGTTCTTTCTTTCTTTCTTTCTTTCTTTCTTTCTTTCTTTCTTTCTTTCTTTCTTTCAAGACAGAGCTTGAACATGCAGGTTTGTTTACATAAAATAATTTGCCATGAAGCATACAACTTTTTCATGCAGTCCAGTGAAATGCATCAATTAAGTAAATGTAAAATTCTGTAGCATGTTGGAAATAGCTGACAATTGACTGCTCACAAATACACGTTAATTTTGAGATCAGTAGAGAAATAATTAGAGAACTAAGTAGAGAGTAACTAAGTAAGTAGAGAACTAATTAGTTTATGAAATCACTGCTACCAAATAAGTGAAACCTAAGTGAGAGGGGGAGTGGTTTTTTGCTCCCTCTGTTTAAAACTCTGTTTTAGTTTGTTTTTTGTTTAAAATCTACTTAACTCAACAGCCTAACTAACAACAAACAAACAAACAAAAAGGAAAAAAAGATCTCTTTGCAAAGGGGCAACACACACCTTTGCCACTTAAATTCAAAGAAACTTCCCAGTCCACTTCTGTAGGTCCTCTGAGACAATCTCCCACCAAAACAAGAGACACAAGACATGATATTCCTTACATTTCTAAGGTTACAAACAAAGTAACCTTGCATGCTTTATACATCAAAAAGTAACAAAAAAGGGGAAATATCCAGAGAATTATTTTTCCTTTGTAGGTACCTTATGATTTTAATACGTTGGTGCTCTCTAAATAGATCTGGACGCAGACAATAGCATAGTGCTGCTCAAAATAACAAAAACACAAAGAAAAATAATTAATACAGAGACACTTCCCCCCAATTTTCAGTCAGCTGTACTGACTACAGTATAACATTCCTTTAACCAGAACATATTTCTGGTGTTAGGTGGAAACTATATTAAGTTTCCTTACAGATCTGATTATGCAATGGTGTATGCTGGATTCTTATTAATTTTCCAACTTGTCACCTTGGCAGCAGTTTGTTTAATTTTACAGATAACAGTATTAACTAAAAAAGAAATACTGCAGATGTACACTTTTTTATGTAATGATTAAATTATAGAAGTTATAACAACGTAACTGAAATTATAGCAGTTGCAGGCTTGTATGCAGATGTTCTTATTGGGCTGAATGGGGACGATCCTTCTAATTTTCAAAGCTGAGCATGTTTAGACTAGTCCACAATTGGCTGGGTGACCACACAGGAATAGCCTTTGCTTTATGCTGCTTGTTTCTTTATAAATGCTGATCTTAACTCTGTGTGTGTGTGTGTGTGTGTGTGTGTGTGTGTGTGTGTGCGTGCGCACGCAAGAGCAGAGGATGAGGGCTCCGGCTAGGGGTTTGGGGTGCAGGAGCATGCTCTGGGGCTACGGTGGGGAGAGAGGACTCCTCCCAGCTCTCTCTCCCCGCAGTAGCAACTGGGCTAGGGGGGAGAGGCGCCCCTCCCGTGACCGCGGCAGGTCTGGGCCAGGGGAGAGGCTCCCCGGCTGCGGCAGGTCCGGGGCAGGGTTCGGACCGGGGGAGGGGCGCCCAGGCCGGGGCTGGGTTCGGGCCACAGGGAGGAGCACCTGCGGCAAGTCCGGGACGCGGCTGGGTTTGGGGCGCCCCTCCCCCAGCATGTCCAGGGGTGAGTTGGGGCTGGGGGAGGGGCACCTTGGCAGCAGGACAGGTCCGGGCTGGGTTCAGGTCGCCCCTCCCCCAGCCGTGGCAGGTCCAGGGCTAAGTTGGGAAGGGGCACCTCTCCTACAGCCGCAGCAGGTTGGGGGCTATGATATTTTGGGGCCGGGGAAGGAGCATCTCTCCCCTGGCTGCAGCAGGTCCCAGCCGGGCGGGTTCCCTGAGTGCTTGCATGGTGCTAAATCAGCTGCTGCGCAGCCATGCAGCTTACAGGGAACTTGTGTGTGTAAAAAGATTTTTACATACATTACTGAGACAAATTCTTAGTTGGTGTTAATTAGTGTAGCTTGATTGATTTCTGTGGAGGTGTGCTAGTTTACAGTAGCTGAGAAAATATATGTTCATAGCCTAGAGGTAGTTGACTTGCAGTTTGAGATCTGGTTTTGATTCGTGCTTCCATTAGCTCACTCCCTGGCACTTCAATGTTACAACATGTAGTAGAGTTATACTACCATGCTTTGTGGTCATGTCAGATTTCATACACTAAGCAAGACTGGCTCTGATCAGTACTTGGAGGAGGGACGTCAAGGAAAGAGATGTTCATAGAACATGCTCATCTGTTATGTATTAGGTGGCTGCTTTTATTTTCTCTGTTATGGCAAGTCTCTTCCAGTTCAGGTTGCATTTCTTCTTCCACATCTTTACTTATTCTTTCTTTTTTTGAAAAAGGGAAATTATATTTAAAGTTCACTGTAAAGTAACATTCAGGTTAAGATTGCACCACTGTGTACAATTGCTATGCACCACAACTCTGCAAGCTTGCATCACAGGAAATGTAATTACTTACATGCAATAATAACAAACTTACGCAGGTGCAAATTCCTTGTGCTATTTACTTCGTAGTATTTCTCCAATAATGGGGGAGAGCATGTATTGTGCATTAGAAGCCGAAGCGGGAAGAAGTAAAATTACTCTGTGGACCATAGCTTTGAATTTCTTGACCAGGCAAAGCATTTTTCCATGGTACACTGCATTTCAGGCATTTATTTTACCCGTTTTCCCTTCTAGGATGATCCCGGCCATTAGCAAATCCTTCTTCCTGACTGATCTGGTTGCAGGACGTGAGTATGACCTTTGTGTTCTCGCTGTTTATGATGATGGATTGACATCTCTAACTGCAACCAGGGTGATTGGGTGTGTGCAGTTCACCACACAAGAAGAATATAAGCAGTGCCGCTCTCTTCATGCCCAGTTTCTTGGAGGAACCATGATCATCATTATTGGTGGAATAATTGTGGCTTCTGTTCTTGTTTTCATCTTCATTCTTCTCATGAAGTATAAAGTCTACAACAATCACCACAAAAATAAAAATACTAAAGTTAATAATGTCTGCTCTCAGACCAATGGTAGTCAGAGTGGGTCAATGGCTCATTCTGCTTCCAAACTCACAGAGAGACGGGAAAGTTTGCATCAGGAATGCTCAGGAACTTCCATCAAAGGCAAAACTGTTGTAGATTTGGATTGTGAAAGAGTGACTCTTACTGACACAACCTTTTTAACAACTGAAGCGTTATCTCAATAGCAATGTGACAAAGCAAGACACACCACACGAGCCAAGGTGGTATCGCTTAAAACATTTTAATGCGAGTGGTTGTATTTTAAGCTTCACTACTATTGTCTATTTTTAAGATCAGATGGTTTAAAAATATTTTTTTAATCTGTAAAACAGTTCCTGCATTCTTAACTATTTTTGTTTCAATATATTAAATATAAAGTGTGTGATTTACAAGATTTTTTTTTTACTGTTTCTTTTATCGCATACACCTGTGGTATAGAATCAGAAGCATAACTTTATTCTGACTAGGTTTGTCTTTAGTAAAAATGCACTATTCAATCATTCAGTTACCAACTGGCAGCAAGACCAACTCTCAGGAACCTCAAACTTCTCTGATAGTAGAGTCATTTACCAGTTCAACTACCGAGCTGTTAGTGAGCAATGAAATGTTATAAAAAGTTCTCAGCTTGTTAATCCTGAGATGTTCATCAGTCTATGTGCATTGTATACATGTCATCCACAAAAGAAAAAGCTAATGGTTCCTCCGTGGACAAAATACTACTCCAAATAAGGAAAAGAAAATTGAAGGATTTTGACATCATCTCGCACTATTCACTGGTACGGAATTGCTGGCATATATTGTTTGCTTTGTAAAGGCTGGTATTATTCAAGACTGTGCCTTGAAGACCCTTCTCTTTCTTTTCAGTTAGGTTTACCTCACCTTAGACAGGGAGGAGCTCCCACTTTTGTCCTTCCTAATTTAAGTCTTCAGAAAGCTACTTAAATTAGAAATGGTGTGTTGTGCACATCTTTGCCACACTGGAAACTGTGTCCTAGTCTCCCACTCTCAAATTGTTTCACGTGTCAACCAAGTTAATCTCTCTCTTTTTGGTATGTTTTTAGAGGGAGGACCCACAAGTTAAAGCTCTCCTCTCCCAACGTGCATTGCACTATCTCACTGTGTGACACTGCATCTTCAGATAACATTGATAACCAATCTCTTATTTCTGTAGTACTGCATGAAGCATAATGTAATTGGCCAAAGGATTAACTATGTAAATGTTTATGTGCAATTCATTTTAACAATTCATATTTAATAATTAAATCTTCTTTTTGTTTAAAGGGGTACTGTCAGGTCAAAATGAGTCCCAAAATTAGGTTTTTGTAATGACTTTCTACAAAACCTAAGAGCAATCCATGAGTTTAAATAAATTGTTGAATTAAACAGCATTCTTCTGCACTGTTCTAGCATGTGAATTTGAACACAAAATTACTAAAAAAAAGAAACCCTACATAAATAAAACTGACTAGTCTCTTTTTGTTGTCCAAACTGAAAGAAATGATGTGATGATAAGGAACAACAAGAAGGAAGGAAATGACTTGAAAAGTTAATTTCCAAAACAAAACAGTTTAAATCTTGCAAAGGATCGTGTCATCATTGAAAAATAAAAAGAAATCCTTATTCTAACAGTTTTTCTTTATTCTAACAAGGGTTTAATTCTTTAAACAACCAGCAATATTTCTCTGGTTGGATCTGAAAGCATGGGACAGGCAAAAAGATACATTGGACAGCTTTAATTGCTGTCAACATTAAAGTAATATATTTTATTCAGTCATTACACTAAAGTAATGAATATAATTGTTCAAAAACTAAGTTTTTCAGTATTGTTAATTGCCACAGTATCAGGACTTTTTATAATCTCCTGTATACAGAGGTTATTTGGTGTGGCCCAGATACTGATGGGCCACACCAAATGTGACTCCCTAACTGAAAGTAACTGATGTGACTCCCTAACTGAAAGTAAACTGAACACACACATTTTAATGGGTCCATTTTTAGGCTTATTAGTCACAATGAGCTGGAAGTCTTTAAGACCTTTTTTTTTTTTTTTTTTTTTTTTTTTTTTTTTTTTAAAGATTCAGTATCATCAACCCATGAACATATTTTTGAAAGTTACGTTTTACAAGCAGTGCCGGGTGCTGAAGTATCGCCTTGCTGAGGCAATAGTTCTCCATGGTTGAGAGTAACTGAATCATTTCCACATTCCTTTCCAGCGGAGACCTGCATACAGGGGTAGTTCGGTTTTTTCCACTTCTTTTCCAGCAGGTGGGGATATCACAAACCCTTGGCACGTCCCACTTCACCAGTTAGTGATATCAACTGCTGGAGATGTGGAAGAGATGAACCCAAATTCAAGAGCGTGGCATGTAAGAACTATCAGTGAACCTTCATATGAGCCCACCTTGTTGTAACTGCTGATTGTTGCTACGTTTGTCATGTCTTTCTCTCTGGTCATTGTCGGCCAAAAATGTCTCCTTTAAAGATGATCTGGAAAAAATGTAAGTGGATTTGAGC